>NC_140035.1:27585204-28785204 GCF_963513975.1 Fringilla coelebs | reverse complement strand
TAAAATGTTAACCATAGGGGGAAAAAGAAAGGAGACAGGAGACAGTGAGTTTGCCATGATGGCAATTAACATCCTCTGTGGTGCTTGTGCCTCCCTGAGCTACAAATCACTGGTGGGTTCTTCATCAGGCTTCAGGAGGCCACACAAGGCACTTTTGTTTCTAAAAGCTTTAAAGAGAGGCTCTTAACTAAGATTTTTAATGGAACCTGTTCTGAGGAAGTAGGATGCTTTTCAAGTAGGCCTATGTCTACTTTTGTTTCTCTTTTCACCAATATTTTAGAAACAAGGTTCTGTATTTACTGGGTTATGTGGGACATGCAGTAGTTCTTCTACAATAACATAGACTCAGCTGCTGTGCAGAACACATTTCTTAAGAGGCTGCAATTTCTGGCCTAAGCATATAGAAAGGGAGCTATCAAGCTCTACTGCCATCAAAATGAAACTTCAAAAAAGTTATCACATATGAATTTATGTAACAAGCTCTCACACATTTTGCAAATGGGAATGTAAATGATGGTTCCCATATACCAACCAGATTGCCTGATTAATTAATGCATTACAAGGGGAAAAAGTTTTATGTTTAAAGCAAGGCTGGGTGACTACCTCAGTGCATTAGTTTTTATGGTTTTGATCTGATCTGGGCAAAGAATTACATTCAATCAACTTGAACTCTTTGTATTGATCTGCATAGAAGATTGGGGGGAAAAAGAAATATTGCCTCACTATAAGCTTTTTCCTGGCTTTATTTGCTTTACAAGAGAGCAATATTTTTCCATGCACAGATTGAGTGCAATGGCTCTGTAAAACTGCCCAGGAGGCTTCTGCAGCACCATTAAAAGTGCCTTGTCTCTGCTCAGAAGCTGCTGAGAAATACTTTAGAGGACATGGGGTCCCCTAGAATATTACTCCTACAGCTGCCATGATGCACAAGCACTTTAAATTCACTTGAAATAATTCTGAGATGTGGTGACTAACATAAGAGTGCAGTGAAATTCTCCCCTAAAACATTCCTTGCCATATGTATGACTGCTTTAGAAATCACATACCTTGGGAAATAGTTTCAGATGAGAGAATTAGCATTAGGATTATAATTGTTGGGTTTCAATTTCATGACACACCAGGGGTTTTTTTCCCTTTTCCTCCCTTTTTTTTTTTTTTTTTTTTTCTTTCTTGCTTTTTGGGCTCTAGTTTTCCAGGAGCATATTGTGATTGCCTTGAATTCATCTGTTAAGTGAAATTACCCTCCAATCAGTGAAAGAAGCAGTTGGACTCAGCACAGATATGGGCTGGGGCACACAAGGAGATAATTTGGGAAGTAACTGTGACTTAGGCTGGAGTTCTGCCTGTTTTCCCTTCACTTGCATGAGCTCAGGAAGAGGTGGGGTGCAAAGTGTGTTCTCTCAGCCATTCTCAGGGTGCAGCTGGCCCAGGGTGCCTTAGCAGCCTGGGTAGCTTTGCCCTGCTTTGAAGAGGGTTTCAGTGGCTAGAAAAGATCACATGAGTGAGAAAGGATAGGCCAAGTGTGGAACTGAATCTGTGGCACACTCCCCAGAGAGCCCAAGCAGTGAGAATTCACAGACCATTTATGCAACACCCTTTGCATGAGAGCAGGGGTGAACCTTCCTGAGAATACAAAGGAATCTCCCCTCAAATTAATCCATGCCATTGAGCTGCTGTAACTGAGAAGGCTGTTTGCTCCCAACTGTTTAACTTTGCCACATTTTGTACCACCTGCAATGACATTTCATTACTGTGGAGTGACAGCAGCAGAACCACCATGCAGCTATCAGCAGGAAAGGAAATTAGTGATGTTATGATTAACAAAATAGCTTTGACTTAACCAATGCTGGGAAGACAGGCTCCAAAGGAATCAAATACTGCAGGTATCAGGAATGAACTATCAGCACCACCCTGTGGTTCCCTTGTTCTGTTTCCTCCTTGTGTGGGTCAGAAGGGAAGGGATGAGGCCAGGCAAATTCAAAAGGAAGAGTTTTGTTTCTTTCTGGATTTTGGCCTCCACTGTTTCATATGGCTGATACTAAAAACTTACTTTTCTGCCCTCATGACATGAAAGAAGTCCAAAAAAGATATTGAAAAAGGCAAGAGGTTTTGTGGGACTTGAGGCAATAATGATTATGTTCATAATGCCAAGGCTGTGGGTTTGATCCCAGAATGGGCCATTCACTTAAGAGCTGGACTCCATGATCTTTGTGGGTCCCCTCCAACTCAGAATACTCTGGTATTCTATAACATCCTTGTCTGCAGCCAGCATTCTGGCCAGTCTTCTTCATGTCTGCAGCTCCTTAAATTGTTCCCACAGGGCACTGCAGTCTGACAGCAAGCTTCCAGAAACACAACTGAAATTTAATCTTGGTTCTGTCATAGCTTTTACAGGTTTCCTCATTCTTGTAATCTCTGGTTCAGATAATTAACTGAAAATGGATGTAAGTGTGGGGAAAAAACCCTCTCCTGTGAAATTCAACATATGCAACAAGTCCTGTCATAATTAGAGTGGTTTGGTTGTGCAGAGCAGTACACAAATGCTGTCCTTATTTTAGCAGAGTCTTCGTTAAGGTATCAAATTAAGAAAAGAATTATTACTACTTGCAAATCCTTATGGTGCAGTTTTCTCTGATACAGTAACTACTCATGGAATTTCAGCTAAATTAATGGACTCATATGAAAACAATAAATGCCATTCAAGAAGATATATATGAGGCATCAGCAGTTGTGAGGCTATCTGTGCCTCCCCCATACAGCTGATTAGTTAAAACAATCAACAAAATATAGACTGAGCTTCCATACTAGACATTTTTGTTAATCAAGAGGAAAAGTCCCTGTATATATAGGTCACTAAAGAAAATTCAAATGTCCTTTCATTTTCTTCTTTCATTAACAAGTCTTTCAAGGATTTGACTTCTTTCTCTATGAAATTCTGTTGATTTTGGCTGCATTTCCCTACCTTTCTAGAGAATGAAACAGTGACATTTACATAAATAATAATATGTATTTAACATCCCCTAAATGATTGATCCTTTCCTTTTGACTGGATTATGAGACAAAATTCAAACAACGTATTTTTTTCAAAATACATACTAAGTTTTAGGATGTATTTGACCACCAGTAGTACAGGGTGTTGTTACCAACGCCACGCTGGTTCACTGGAACATCAAAAGAACAACATTGAAGGTGAGCTCCAACAAAACATCTACAGCTGACACTCAAAACATGGCAAATTTCATCACTGTACTAGCCAGCTCAGCAAACTGTCCTGAAAAAAAACATGTTACCTGCAAGTATTACACAGTGGACAGCTGGGATCCCAGAACAATCTATTCCTCACTATAAAGAACAGGGGAATCTGTACCAAGTCATTTCTATAAAAGTTAGGTTTCTAGAATTGCTTCCTTTACACACCTTGAATTTGTTTGAGTTCAAAAGTTTGTTTGAGTTAGATAACATTCAGGACAGTGTTGTAGGTTCTTTTTCCCCAAGGAAAGACTGGGAAGGAGTCTGTGTAGGAGTGTGTCGAACTGAGTGATTAGTTTAATACTGCTGAGATTTTATTGTAATATTAATGATGTGTTTGTTACAGTGCCTAAGGTCCTGGATAAGCATTATTTATTATTTTTAATCTGAATAAGTAAATAAATAGAAGAGTAATAGAAGAGGCTTCTTTCTTATCCATATTGTGGCATAACCACAGTCATAATAAAATTCAAGTATTTTGCATATGCTCCCTGTTTAAGTACCTACACATATCAAAACTCTGATTTCACTCAAGCACTAAGAAAAACATCAAGGTGATGAAATTTATCACTAAAGTGTGTGTTGCCACTCTGCTAGTTCAATATGAGAGTAGAGAAGGGATTTAGGACGCCATATGGAAATGCAAATACCACTTTCCCTTGATTACAAGATGCTGACTGATATTTGAGTCTTGTTTGTGCAGCAAGCCAGTTATGTGTATCAAAATCAGTAATGTCCTGCTTATTTTATTTACACATTTTAAGCACTACATTGCTTCCTTCAAAATACTGCATATCAGCTTTTAAAGTGTAGTAAAAAGAAATAATTAGCAGTTAATACAGAAAAATAAATCCAGCTCTAGGTTTACATTTTTCCGTGTTTTCTAACCTTAAATTTGTGGAAAGAAAATTACTGGTTTCTTGTTGCTATAATTTTATTTTAATGTGAGTAGAAAACATTGGCTGTTCAATGTCATCTGTTTTATGTGTTTAGGAAACCTCCTGGGCATTTTGAGTGCAGGTGTAAGTAACTGGTAGTGCAGATGCTGAACATGACCCTCTCTGTATTTGTCAGAAGCAGGGAATTTGGAGATATAACCTGATCCCTTATTAGGATAGAAAAAGTAATAACAGCAGTTAGATCAGAAGTAGTTTTGCAATTAATTTCATCGTAGAACTGGGCATGTTTATAAAACCATATGACTTTTGTGTAGGAAAACAGCTTTTGTGCACTCACTCCTAAGGCTTACTCAATTTAATGCCATGTCAAAACCAACCATTCAAAGCTGAGAGGGAAAAGTTGCCATGAATACTTAAAAAGACAAAATACTTAGCTTATGATGCTGTATTCTACACAAAGCTTTTTCATTAAGTTCATTGTAGAGTGTCTCAGTTTCTTCTTCAAGGACAATTCCAGCAGAAGCTGTGAGAGTTCTGGCCACCTAAAGGGGAAAACTGAACAGATGTGAGACATATACAGAGTTTTTTGTCAACAAAAGTTGGTCAGTTTAGTTGAATTGGCTCAAGAACCCTGGTGGAAATTTCAGCAGATAAGTGGTCTGTTTGGGCAGGGAAAACCATCACCTGTTTAAATTGGTCACGTTCCTGAGTTTAAGGAGGGTCTTTGTCTCTCTATTTTGCGCTCTTTATTCTCACCTTTGGAGAAATTGCCTACTGAATTTCCCTTTCCACAGAGCTACACCATGGATAAAGGATGAGGTGCTGCAGGAGTATGCAGGGCTATAGAGCCCTGAGCTTGCATTTATACATTTCCTTGCTGTATGATTCAGCTTATTACAAAAACTCTTTCTGTTAAAAGAAAAGTTCTTTTTCTCTATTTCCCCCTCTTCTTTCCCTTTATGTATTCCATGTGCTGAGGAATGGTGCCACATCCTTGCCCTGTACACACAGTGCTGTGTCTACAGTGAGATCAGACTTTCAGTTATACCCAAAAGTTACATTTTCAGTAATTATTTCACACGTCTATGCATGTGGTTATCTAGCCAGCTTGAAACCCAATTCTGATTGGGGTTATTTTTTTCTCTGGCCTTAATGGAAAGATGCAAGGAAGCAGCTTTAGACTGACTTTCAGAAATGAGTCTGTCTTATCAGGAATTAGTGTTCTGCTGAATTTTGCCAACAAGGCTGCTGAAGTTTGAGGAATATGACATGGTACAAAGCAGCCAGATGGCACACGTCAAGGGAAAAGGTGGTGGGGGCTCTTCTGGTCTGGTGTGATTCTTAGCAGGTACATAGTATCTTTAATGGAGGGGTTTGTATCATTCAGATACATTTACATTGATTCCCTCTAGAGCTGAAAACAGGAACAACCAACCAAAATGTCAGTCAAGAGCCAAGTAATTCCTCTGTTTGGGGAAGCCTGACTATAATCTTGACAGGGTTTATTTTAGAGCTGCTTATGCCCAAATCCCAGTAAGGAGGATGGTACACTTTGGTGAGTGCCACATGCTGGATTGGTGCCCCTGGTTCAGTTTTGGGGTTTGTTGTTGCAAAAGGTCCCTCTCCCTTACCAAATTTGAATGACTCAAGTACTGCCCCACTCCAGGGTGAAATCTGACTCTTTTGAATCTTCACCTGCCACTGAACCAAGCACATCAGTGGAGTACATTGACTCCAGCAGCTGCAGGTGTTTGTGCGTTCAGAGAGAGGAGATTATTTCCTTTACAGAAAACAGAGTTTATTGAGTACTCCTGAATTAAACTGTAAGTCCAGCCCAAGCTGGGTGCTACTGAAGGGTGGTAAGGGAACAACAACCTCTGTATAGCAGCTGGGCTTTCCTCCCAGCTGGCTGGCACTCGCTCCAGGGAATGCTCAGCAAGCAGAAAAGCAGCTGAGGCGCAATTCCATTCAGCTTGCACTCAGGGCCACCCTGTACCCTCAAGAGGCAAACAGCACTGACAGTGCCTGTCCATGTGTGGCTCAGAATCACTTCATTCCTTTAGATAAACAGAGATTTAAAAGAATTATCTATTCTTCAACATAAGGAAGCCAAGCCTACCATATTCTGTGCTTTCCAGAAACATGACAGTGGGTTTTCCTAAATCAGAAACACAGAAGCATGCGCAATGTCATGGTAGTAACTTGTGCTGTTATTCATCCATCTGAGACTCCCAGAGCCATTTTGCATTTAGTGAGAAGAAGCAAAGAACCAATGCTTCACTTTGTTATCCTCTTCTCACCTAATTTTCTTTTAAATTTCATTTTCAAGCCTTCCTGCATTGCCGAGAAGTATGTGTCAACAGACCAGAATTAAAAAGGTGACAAACTGTGAAGAATTAAAACTTCTAATTTAACAGATGAGCAACTGCAAATAACAAAATCTCAGACAAACACAATTTTAATGAAAGGTGACATGCTGGAGACAGGAAGTTTTCCCCCTCTCTCTTCATCATGTAACAACAAATTAGTTTAGGAAGCCATACAATAATGCTGTGAATGCAATAACAAATTCATATCCTGTGCTGTTAGTTTTGTTTGCTTGTTTGCTTTCTGAAACCATATATGACACTTCTTTGGTAACAGTATATTTTCTTCCTACTAAATGTGTCAACATTTGTTCATGTCTGGACTCGCTCTCATTCTCATTACAATCAGGTACAGCTTGTATTCTTCACCTCCTCAGTGGAGATTTACATTTCAGCTGCTGGGGGATGAGGGGAGGGCTGGCTCTGCAGCATCCTTTCTGGAGTTTTCTAGCACCTTGTGATGTAGAAAACTGACTGCATACATGCTGGCCACTTGCTTTTAATGAAATTTTCAAGTGTGACAAACATCAGAAGGAAAAGTACACATGGATGTAGATGAACATACTGAACACTACAAGATGAACATACAAGAACACTACTGCTTTTAGGAGGGCTACATCCAGGCCAGTCATCAACCTGAGTGTATTCCCTGAAGGCAAGCCAAATCCATAACCAATACAAAGTAATGAACCTTTGTAGAAGTTACTGACTAGCTACGCTGATTGATGTCAATTTGGGATTTTGGCCCAGTCAAATGTATTCTACCTATTTAATAAATGAATCCAGTACTCTGAGTACACCCAGCAGTGGTTTAAAATGCCAGCAGAGTGTTAAAAGCTCCTTTTAACTAAACATCACTGCTTCCCTTACTCCAAGGGTGTAATTTAGATCAATGGCTTTTATAGGCAGTTCACCTGCTGTTGGTGAGCATCACTTGGCTGCCTCTCTGAGGATCACACTGGAATAAGTTTTCAGATGTATGCAATTAACCTCAAGTAAGTACAAAGAGAGGCTGAATAATTTCAAATGACTTCTTAACAAAATATGTGTTTGCTCCACAGCAGGTGGTCACCACATGTAGTCTTAGGAAGGGCCTAACTTAGAATGCATTCTCCTATTTAAGGTCACTGAAACAACTCTTTTTGTCCTACTGTGCCTGAAAGAGTAAAGAATATCAAGGATTTTCTCAAGTTATTATTAGCATGTGAACCAAATAATAAAATATTTTCCAGATTCCATGAATGAGATTTCCAACCCAGTTCCTGGGAGTCTTCCCCCAACAGTTCAAAAGCATGTATGGTATAAATTCCCCTAGAGAGCAGAGTACCCTAATTTTTACCTTTTCTCTACTCATAAACTTGAAAATAACTCTCTCCTTTATTTCCATACTCGTGGCAGGTGCCACAGTAAATCAACCAGTGGGAATCTCTCATATGCACCTCTGCCTTACTGGGTATTAATGAGGTTTTCCATTTAACTTCCATTGGGGAATGATTTCAAGACTTCACCATATGGGACTTGCTGTTTAAACTGTTTACAGGTGACACTTTGGCTCTGGAAATGTAAAGTATATATGACAATGGGGGCTGTTTTCCCACATAACCCATCTGTGATTAATTGTGTATTTTATGCAATCATCTGAATTTAAAGCAAAAGCTACAACTTACACTTTTCTCTCTTGAGACATCAAATATGTTACGGCATGAACCAGCTGTATCTTTTTAGACTGCAGCTAAATTTCATCATAAGTTAGTCTGTTTTATGCATGTTTGGGGAAAAAGGACTAACAGTTAACAACATTGTAGAATAAATAATGGAACTGGGGGTCATTTTGCTTAGATTATACCTGATAATTGAAATAGCAGGAAGTATTACCAAGCAAATATTGGAATTATTAGAAGAAAAAGCTTAGAGGTGTCCAATGTAGAAAAAGGAAAATTATCACTTACAACTTCACATTAAGTCAAATGACAACCATTCTTTTCACATCACAGTTGAACTAAACACAAATATTTCTCACAGCAGCAGTGGTCTGGACTGTTGCCTCATCATGCTGACTTGGTACAAGCACTTATCAGAGAGAGACAAACACTTTCTCTGATAGTTACATAAAAGAGAATTAATGATTCAGAGGAGAACGTGAGAACTCCACAATAATATTTTAATTTTAAGATAGGCAGCTGTCGTTGCACCCAGGGAAAATTAATGTCAGGACCTTTCCTAAAGAAATTAATGACACTGGCTTTGTCAGAAAGAAGAAAAGAATAGATATCCCACTTGTTGCTGCTTCCTTCTGTTGCACAATATATTAAATAATAAACCTGAGTATTAATTCAACTGGGACAAAGTATAATTTAGAAATTATGTATAAATTAATGCATTCATTTAAATTTAGGAAAAAAAAAGATGCAACAATGCAGAACCATCTGTACTGTGCCATATGTCAGGTAGAAAGACAAATAAAATTCAAGTAAGATCATTAATAATCTTTCTGGGAATAGTTAAATTTTTCCAGCATATTAGATTACAGAGATCATTACATTTTTTAAACAGGAACATACTGTTGCCATTATTTATGTGCAAGATACAGACTTAATGGGGAATATGTCACCTAATTAAATAATATTACAGTATTTTATGAAACCTTCCCTATTATTTAGAAAATGTATAAGCCTAAGCCTAAGAACAAGCTATCCAAGTTCCTAACTCTCTTAACTTTTACCTAAAGGGGAAATAGGAGCCCAAGTATAATTTAGGATCTGGAATCCTTGCAGGTGATGTTTCTCAATCTGAAAATTCTAAAGGTAAAGGAAAAAGGGAGGTTGTGAGTCATGTAAGCCATGAGAACTGCTCTTTTTTTACTTCTGGGGACTCACAGAAAACTTGGAAGCAAGCAGGATCTTGCTGTACAAAACCTTCCTAAAAATCAGGTTTGTTCACTATAGCTAAAAATAGAAAGTGTCCTCACTTTGATAAAGGAATCCTCAGAGAACCTGAACAAGGCAGTCAGGCTGCATGTCTGCACAAGTTCCTTGAAAAGACTTGTGGGAAGAAACCTTGAAAAGTAGTTTACAAGCACCTGCAGAAGGTAAGACAGAATCACCAATGAGACCTTTTCCAGCCCAGGCCCTTGCCTGCCTCAGCAAGGCTCTAAAAAGTGGTGTAAAATATCCAGTGAGGAAAAATCTAGTTTGAAATTTTCTGCATTGTCATTAACATGATGTTTGCATTGATTACTTTACTTCCTAACTGATGCATCTTAGTGTACTGGAGGCTTTCCCAACAACTTTTTCTTAATCACAATTAATTTTATTCCTTTATAAAAGATCTGTTCCTGTTTCATTCATGCACATTCAGCATTACTAGTTGCTAGCATCTCGTCTTGTCTCTCAAATAAACCATGTTTCCATCTTTTAATTTTCATCTTGAGTAAATCCCTCCTAATGACTCTATGGCTCATCTTTGAACTTCACTTAATTTGCCCAGACATTTATCTCCAATGAAGATATCCCTACAGCTAAAAAGCCACAGAAAAGAACCTTATTTTTTTTTTGCTCCATGGCATAATGACTCTGCATGCTTCCCTAACTTTGCACTGCTAAGCTGCAAAATCATGTCTAATTTCTGATCTGTTATCTCCCTGCACATTGGTAGTGTTGTGCTGTCCTAGATCTTTCCCTCCTACTGAATTTCTCTTCTTTTAATTTCCTCTAGATATACTTTAATTTTCAATGGCTCTAAGGCTTGCCTGTTATTTTTGGTCTATACTTTAAGCTCTTTTTAATTTGGTTTGGGTCTCTGATATTCGCAACTGATCGCAAGTTAATGCCATCTATGGATTTCATTAATTTTATCTTTTTGTCATTAATTTTATTTTCCTACTCTTTTTAAAAGTATAAAAACTGACACAAGTATCCTCCAAAATGAAATTAAGCACAAGAAACTTCCTGGTGGCAGCCTGCACACTGCCACTTTATCATTCAGTGATTCATCCTTCTTCAGGATTCCAATGTATGTTGCATGTCCACATACAAAGCAATTGCTGTGGGTGCACATTTTCAGATCCATGAAGAATTAATGTAATTCACATTTCGCTATCACTCTCTCCCTAATGCTGTTGTGCCTAATGCTGTTGTGTGTTTGCAAGGGCAGCACTGGAGCTGCAGTAGCAATCCTCTGTGAACCCAGATCACCTCTTGTTTATGCCTCTAGATCATCAGGGGCTCCGATCACTACCCTACAGGAATTTGCTGTGGAATGCCTAATTCACTGTGCCTGTTGACATTCTGAGCTGGTGGTGTATGGTATTTTCAGGGTTTTTATGGCAGGAAGGAAATGAATTTGACTTCATGTTCTTATGAGGTTAATTTACTATTTTATTATATTATATTATATTACAGAATACTATACCAAAACTATACTAAAGAATGGATAAAGGATATTTATAGAAGGCTTAACAAGATACTAATGAAAAACTCGTGACTGTTTTCAGAGCCCCAACACAGCTGGACCGTGATTGGTCATTAAGTCAAAACAATTCATATGAAACCAAAAAATGACCAGTTGGTAAACAATGCCCAAAGCACATTCCAAAGCAGCAAAACATAGGAGAAGTGGATCAGATAATTATTGTTTTCATTTTTCTCTGAGGCTTCTCAGCTTCCCAGGAGAAGAAATCTTGGCAAAGGGATTTTTCAGAAAATGTGACAGTAACAGTGGTGAGCTCAGGACCAGAGTCCTGAAGACAGACAGCAGGAAGTTCAGCCACAGAAAAATGGGTATTGGGTGTTGAACAAATCACACGGTCAATCCTGCAAACACCTGCAGCCGTGACATGGAGGGGCAGCAAAAGCTCCACTGCACCTAAAAGCAGAGGTTGTCAGGCATTTGGAATATCACCACCTGATGAAATTGTCTAAAGAGCAAATTGGCTTCCAGTAGATTTTCAGAGCAATCTTATAACCTACTTTCCCTGTCTTTTCAGGTAGAGATGGCCACAAAAAATTGTGTTTAGAAACAGCAGACAAAACATAAGCCCACAAGGGAGCTGCCAGCTCTGGAACATGAGATGTTGCACTAGCATCCATTTCCCACCTCCTCCAGAAAGGAGAGACAAGGGGAGATACAAATACAGGACTGCACCAGGAAATGGTAAGTATTGGTCAGCACGGTGAGTTCAGCACCCCAGGCTGAGGGTCCAGCTCTCAGCCTTGCAGCAGGGACCTGGTTCCCCTCTGCAGGGATTTACTGGGGGTTCCTGGTTCTTCCCACCCACCTGGATCCTGCTGGGAGAGAGGAGTGGTTGTCCTTGAGCTGCAGAGTTGCAGGACAGAGTCTCAGTTTCTGAAACAAGAGTCAGGAAGGGCTGTGGAAGTGAAGTCTTCATGCTTATTACATTCCTGGATATTTCATGAAGTCCTGGGAATAGAGATATTTTAGAATTTAAAGTGTCAGTATCAAAGGTTTGCTCCATCTATGTAGTTTCTCCCTAGTGTTTATTTTATCTAGCTTGGAAAAACGATTTTGTGTTCTCCCTCTGAGTCTATATACATGTGTATATATAAAAAATGCACATATTTATAAAATACATATATACTACTTCCCTTAGTTTCAAAATGTCATTCCCTGTGGCCTTACCTCTATTACACACATCATTCATTAGATTATGAAAACCATTAATGTCAGGCAGCAGAACCAAAGGAATTCACTAAGGGAGCACCATTAGCATATCAAGTAGCTATTTCTCAGCTAAATATTCCTGACAGCCCTCATTACATATGATGGATGGGCTTTATAAGAGGTAGTATTTCCAGAAGAAAATAAAATCTCAGCATTCTACCACATGTGGCCCAATAACTAGATATCATTTTTTGACTGTCTGTTTGCATTTCTTTCCTTTTTTTTCTTTCAGAATGAAAGAGTTGTAAAACTCACAAATAGATTAACTGCCTAATTCAAAGTTCATTAATAATGGTGAGCCTAATTCAGCCTAGTTTCTGAATTCTGCACGTGCTCTAGTCATGGGATATCAAACACTGTGTGTCATCCTAGCTGGATTGCCAGCAGCCTGTCAGAAATAAAAGGACATATAACTGAAAAAGCAAATAAGGTTGGCTTTTAAAAGACTATGTGATGCCAAAAATGTTATGAGTTGAAACCAAACATTTTCTGAGGTAAGAAGTGCAGTTTTAAAAGAAAAGAATTACTGTAGCCATGTCTTCAGGAGACAATGAATAGTTCTGATAGCACCACCTGAGAAGTGGGCACAAGGAGCCACAAACAAGCACAGAGGGCACCTGATAACACCCTTGGGTGGGAATGAAGACCCCAGCATTTCTTTAAAGTGGGACAGGAAATAGTTTCAAATTTTCTGCTGTGCTTTTTCTGTAAGTGCCAGTAGTGGAGCCCCTGTACCAACAACAGATTTGCCCCCTGCACCTCTTGTGGTTCTTCCCTGTACTGATTTAAGTTTGGGGTTTTTTCCAAATACTGCAATGCAATTTGTTTAGTGTGATTTATTATCAATACTGCTAGAATTTCATGGTTCTCTGACCCTCTAAATCTGAAGTGATTTGACTTCAATGAGGCAAAGTACTCCTTTGCAAACCAAATTATGAAACAGCAGGGTATTAATTTTATTATTATTCAGAAATGAGCTTTATTGCAGAATCAGGAAATTGACTGGACACCTACTGCACAATACTCTCCACTGCCTCATGCTGATGAGACAGGAGGATGTTTTCAGTCAGTTTCTTTTCTCAAATTTTCCTTCTTCCTGTTAACTTGTTAACTCCCACTTGTTAACCTGTTGCAGGTGGTTTTTTACACTTTTATTTATAGGAAGTTTCACCAGTAAGGGAAAGAGTTCATTAAACAAGTCATTTAAAAACAGAGAGAGAAGTCATTCCTTAGAAAATTGCTAAAATCATTCAAATAACATTTTTTTAACTCCCCAAGAAGCTTTCTTCTTTCCAGGTCCCTTCCAACTCAGCATATTCTGTGACTCTGTGGTTCTGTATAATTCTTTAGTCTTTAAAAGCACAAGTTCTGAGGTGCTAATAATGCTCCTGTGGTACTCCCAACCAATCCAGGAAAGAGACAAGAGGGTTTTTTAAAATGTCTCAGCACTTTAAGAACTACTTTCATTGGGATTTTTGCTGTTCAAACTCTATGAAGGGTGGTTTTTTCTTAATGTGTGAGACTTCAGAAATGCAGAGTGCTCATCTCCTGAAAATGAGTGTTCTAAAGCAAATGAAATTTGCCACACAAATATTAGAGGACGCAAAATAAATTCTCACCTTTGACAACCCTGTCTGATACAATTACAAGCAATTATAAAACTATTGAAAAGCAGTTAGCTAGCATTTTCAACACTGTAGCACAGGACTCCTGGCCAAGATGTGTATTGAGATATCTTAGATTTTAATGGAGTTGTAATGAACTATAATGACAGTAATACTGCTGTGAAAGCACTAAAATGCTTACCATTATCTTTCTCACACAATTAATTTCAACATGATATTAATACAATGCTGTTATTTATTATGCAAAAATAAAACTGTAAGGGCATATTTTTAAGACATACTCTGAATATTTTTCTTCAGACTACTTCACATTCTAGTATCAACAGTTATGTTTAAATAAAAATGAGCAATTGCTCATAGAATTTCAGTGAAGGAAAATCAACCCTATCAATGTAGTTTCTGAAATGTTAGTCTAAATATTCAGTTCTCATCAACCAGTGTGAACAATAAATTCCAGCACACTTCACAGATGATGTAACCTGTCAAGTAAGAGTAAATGTATTCATTGCTTTAACTTTCATAATTATCTCTATGTTCCAATATATTAATTCTCATAACTCTCACTGCCCAGAAAATTGTTTAAGGAGGAGTTTATATACAAAGATATGATATATCCTGAGAATTTAGAGTTGAGAATTCAATCAGTAAGGCTAAAACCTTAGTTTTCCTTAGCTAGGTACCACTTCAGAAGTCATTCCAGTGAATTGTAGGAGTCAGCAGGTCTGGAGCAGAAGGTGCTTAAGATACACCAGAACAGCCATTGGCCTAGTTCTTCCACTAGAAGGATTTTCCTGTGCTCTTCTTCGTGGTATTTCATTCATTTATCATTTAATTTCCCTATCTGCAAAAGAGGGACACTAATGCAGTCTTCTTTTGTAAAATGTTGTCAGGTTTACATACAGGAAAAATATTAAAGTCAAATCTAGAAATAGTTATAGATTAGTAGATAGATTTACTTTGTCACTCTTGAAGAGCACAATAGCAGTTGTTCTGAATTATTAGGGGGAAAAAAAAGATACAGAGAGAGAGATGAGACTTGTTTCTTCTTCTTATAAGTTCCTATGCATCTTTCCACAAAGAATGACTGATGATTCAGCCATCACCACAGTTCTGGACCTCAGTCTTGACAAATGTCATTCACACTGCATTTCATTCACAAGAAAGTTAGAAAATATATGGACATTTTCAATATAGAGATACTTCTGCAACAGAGAAATGTACAATACTGCTGAGTTAGACAGGAGAGTATACAATGGCTTACAGAACATTTTCAGTGTGGTTTACAAATATTTTCATGTTGTATTGTTTTAAAATTAACACATTAATAAGAAGCAATAACTGGCAGGTCCAGGATTTCACAGGGTGTTTGTTAGTCAGCAAGCAGAGCACTTTCTCCCATTGCCATCTCAAGCTGCTACTTTCCCTGACCAGTCTGCACACACAGCAGCAGTGTGTGAGCAGGAGCACTCAGCCTAGTGGGGCGCTCCCCTCTGCCCTTATTGCAGACAGGCTGGAAGCAGGGCAGTGCTTGCAGGTCCCCCAAGCCCCCTCCCTGCACCCCACTGCTCTGACAGCCAGTGGGCTCTGCAGACACACAGCCCATCCTAGGAAATGTTTGATGGCAGCGCTGCCAGTGGCACTGACATTGCTTTTACATGGATTTACACCTGCACAGTGAATAAAAACAAGAGCAGCTTAGACATAAGTGGCATGTTTACACATCCAAGCAGCAGGAGCCTGTAACAGATGAGCAGACTGCCTTCAAGCCAGCCCTGCTCATTGTGGTGCTTGCTGTGAGGATCGTCAAGAGAGGCTGTTCCTGTTCTCTCTGACTCTGACCCCCCAGCCATTTGATCCCAACTGAATCCTTTCCCGCTTGTAGGACAGACTACTTTGCGCTCCCAGAGACACACAGCTGCAGCAGATCTCAGGTCAACAGACCAGTTCCAACCAGAATTGTACTTCCACAGTGTCTGGTGCAGGAACAAGGAAAAGAAGCAGATATTAAATGCCTTATCTTCATCTGCATTTGGGAAAACATGCAGTGCAGCTCCAGAACACATAATTTTCTTCTAACATGGTGCAGGTCATTGGCTGGGTCAGAATTGTTCCCAGCTTATTCCAATGTCTCTTTCACAGGTGAAAGTGTACCTGGCAATATCAGGCTCTGCTATCTTGACATGGTATCTTCTTTGTGGGAGGATATGTCAAAATAGGAGGTCTGAGTTTCTGCTGTGAATTCTCCCCCATTCAGAAAATGGCTAATAATTTTCTGTACAATATTTCACTCTCTCGAGTTTATAAAAAGCAGACATGTATTAGAGCACTCAGAAGCACTGCTTTTTAGGAGATTCCTATTTCTTGGTGAAGTTTTTCACCCTGGCAGTTAGTCAGGAGGAAGAGTAAAGGGCAGCATAAGGGTACTTCTAGTGGAATGAGACACAGAAGTATAAAGAGGAATAAAGTAAAGGAGATAGGAGATATGAGATAAATGCAAAGGAAGGAATGAGAAAAAACCTGGAAAACAGAGAAAGATGGTGACAAGTCCTGGTAGGAATTCACAAGGAAAAGTTGAAAACTTATATGAAAGAGAAGAATGTAAAGGAAAATACTATAAACCATGGCAGGGGATAGGGGGTGGGCAGGGAGAAAATAAACAAAAAGTGGAAAAAGTATATGAGAAGGGATGAGTAAAATAAAGGTTTCTTCAAGGCTGGGTTCTGTAACTGAGGAAAGGGAAGAAGATGCTGAGAGAGTGATTGTGCACAGACTGAAGAATGGTCTGGGAGACAGGGACACAGTGCTGCCTTCAGCAAATACACAGCACTCTAATCCTGAGCAGACACTGCCCAGAGCCTTTACACTTGCCTGAAATAAAGCTTCAGGCCAGAAGATGGAGAGAAGCTAGTGCAGGTACCAATTATGTATGATCTTCCTTTAGCTGCAAAAGGTGACAATGCACAGAGGGTTGACCCCCTGTGCAGCACCTGAGACTGCAGCTGTAGAAATCTGATGGCCCTGCCTCACCAATTAAACACCAACATTATTTCATACTTTCTTTACCAGTGATTTTTCATCAATTATCCTTCTATTTCTAAGCCCTTCATTTGCCTGATTGTCATAAATATCCCACAGCACCTTCCATAATAATCTAGGATAAACTGAAGCACAAGCATGTGCAAATTAGGGAAGAGAAACAGAACTGAAATTATTTAATCATATCCTCCTCCCTACAGAGAGCCAAAAGGAAAATTAATCTTTTGTTGTATGCATCTGGGAACTTTAATAATATGGTAAAAATAAAAAAATTCTTTTACATAAGTCCATCTCTTAATTCATTAAGTAATACAGCAATACCATACTGCATAGGAAAACAGCATGTTTAAAAACAAAAGCCAAAGCTAGCAGTTTTAAAACAGTACCAAAATCCTCTAATTCTCTGTGATGTGTCTCTAGGTATAGAAAGGTTTTTTTCCACTAAATATGTTAGGCCTTTTCTAGTTCTTCCTCTTTCTCTAACCCTCTCCTCTCCCAAATGAGAGTGGAGAGATATGAAAACAGAGCAGAAAAAGAATAACTGTCTTCATGCAGAGATGTGCTTTTATCAGAGGTGACATAAAGAAATGAACTGTCATTTTTATCCTAAAAAGTAGGAAGTATAGGCACACAATTCTTAGGAGGCTTCTGCCTCAAGTTTGCAAAAAGTATTCAGCTGACCATATCATAACATTGCGAATGGCTGAATTTAATTGTTAGGAAAATTTGCCTTTTTTCTTCCCCCTGTAGTCCTTCCTTCCTAGCAACTGTGAACCTGCCATTATCATGTCTTGCACGTAAGTCTGAAGATGAATTAAAAAGCATGGCATGATTACCAAGCACATCCATTCCACCAAAACACATATTTCAGTTTTAGGATTCTGCCTGGGAGAAAAATAGGTATCTATCAATGGCTGTGAATTTGAGCAAGAGTAGCTGACTAAAGACTCAGGTGAAGAAGTGCAGAGAAATATCTTGTGGATCACAATGATTAATTTCTCTGTGTTTATAGACTTCAAATACATTAAAATTATTTGCTCTCCTGTATGTGCAGTGAAAGACTGCTCACTACTTGCCTTTGCAAGAAAGGGCTTGAATCCAAAAAAAAAAAAAAAAAAAAAAAAAAAAGAGAGAGAAGATAAGAAATACTGGACAAGTAAATGTGCCTCCTTCTTTCCCAAGCAATACTTCCATGCAGGGATATATGTTGGTGCAGTTTGCCCTCTGCAAGTGCTATATTTTTCTCTACATGCAATTATCCTCTTCCATACACACTTCAGTGAGTTATGGCAAGCATAAAGCCTGCAGGTTGCATGGCACACCTTGCTTCTACTGCTCTGGAACTGCTACAAACCCACAAGGCCACTTTTAAAAACTTGTAAACTCCTTGAAGTCAACTCATATAGATTTCTTTACTATGCACCAAAGATCCCTTATATGACAAACAGAATATCCAAGTTTTTCTCATCCTACCAGCCAAAGTAACATGAAATGCAAAGAGTATAAATGAGAAATCAACTTCTTTTTTAACAGTCCAGGGCAGTTATGATTTTGATAAATTAGCAAGAAATCTTGTCTTCACTCATCCTGTAAAACCATTCAAGAAGAATTGAGCTATTTACACGTCAAATAAAATTCCATGTCAGATAAAATTCCATGTCCTCTCCAGTGAAAAGGTATTACTCTAAATCATCTTTTGATTCTAAAGAAAACTTAGAATACATGTAAAAATACAAATTTATACAATTTCTGTTATCAATATACAAGTGGCAAACATGCCATCTATATTGCCTTAGTGTAAACTTTACATTATTCTACATAATGAAAAGCAAAATAAACTGCAGGTTGATTTCCTACATGGTTCATGACTGTTTGCTGTCATGGTTTTCCTTTTGAAATGCAGCTGTCACTAAAGACATGCTCCATTCATTTACACACAGTTTTCTCAAAAGCATGAGATACTTCCTTGTTGTACAGAATGTGAGAGCTGAACTGTGCCCCTTTCTTTGCAGTTGATTCAGAGTGTACTTCCCAACATGTAAAGCTGGAAGTAGTGTCCAAAACACTGCAATATAACTATTTAAATGACAGAATGAATGCCAAACTCCTAAGGCTTAGCCTAAATCAACTCTTTCATTTTATTTTGTTTTGTCCTGAGAACCAGGGAGCAAATATCACCCCTTAATCTATTAATTTTCATGAAATATTGTGCCTGAGGAAATCTTTTGAAAACATGGGGTATTCAAATGTTTGCTGCATGAAGGTGTGGTAGATATCATACAGGCACTTGCCACAAGAGACACATGAATCTTTAATTCGTCCCTCAGTGGCTGGATTTTCTGGGGAGGCAATCCAGAGAAAATCCCCAGACTAATTAAGCAGACATCCAACATTATTAAGCTTTGTCTTGCAAAGCACAGAGAAGAGGAGTCTGATCTTAGCACTGCACAGCCAAGGGAAAGAGAGCAGCTCTGCCTCAAACCCTCCCCTGCCCAGCAGTGTCTGATGGGCTCTGGGGCTGCCTGCTCACAGCCACTCTCATTAAATGGGACAATGGGGCACCCTCTGAGAATTACCCCTCTCAGATAAATATTCTGGAGGGATAGGGTTCTTACAGTGTGCTGCAGTACAAGCTGTCTGGGTTGGGTCTGGTCCATATTACAAAATCACTTTCATGACTACTATCATGTTGGCAGCCTGAGGAAAGACAGGGGACGGAAAAAAAATTAGGAGGAATTGTGTTATGGTCATTCCTGTAGGTCATGATGGAAATGGCAGGGGAAAATTTTCTTTCCTCCTACCATGTTCACACACAGATTTATCAATTCATTTTCCATAGACAATGCATTTTAATTAAAGAAGAAGTTGTGTGGGGAACAAAAAGCCAACACAAATTGAAATAGAGAAAGAAAGCAAGAGGTTTTTTGGGTTTTTTTTGTGGTGTAGAAAAAGAGCAAAATTTACCTACATACAGTCCTCATAGCTGCACAGAATCACAAGTGTGAAAAATGGCAAGGGAAAGTCATTGTATAGTGGAATGGGCCAGTATCATTCATTGTTGGTTTAGGGCCTGTTTTCAATTTGTATAAAATTTCCTTTCATAAGACTGCCTTATTAAGATAACCCAGTAAAATCAAAAATGTTAATTTTAATGGAAATAATTTGATTACATTTTCTTAGATCTTTCCATTAACAATATTGACTTTTAGTGGCTTTGTTAATCAGACATTTATGGGAACATAAAACAGTTAGCAACACAGTGGCCAGTTTAAGGTCAGGAGGCTTAGAGACCTGACAGCTAAGAGTAAAACCAGTTGCCAGAGGTACCTTCTCAGACTGGCTTGGGAAAACACTTCATTATGTCTGTGGAGAGGAAGGGAAAAAGTGCTTTTATGGGTTGCATTCCCGTCTTCATCTAAACTTGAATATTCAGATGCATCTCTCTTTAGTGTTGAATTAGCTACTGCAAACACAGGCGTGAAATATAAGCCCATCTTGTGTGGATTTTAAATCAAATTTTGATGAAAACTGAAAATCACAACTGGTTTCTTAACTGTTCCCTGTCAGCATCAGAGCCTTTATCAATTTCAGCAGAAGGCACTGTGCTTTCCCTCAGCAATATTGCCAGTGGTGTGGAACTTCCCTCAAGAAAACTCTTGGAAGTTCATATAACTATGTGAGAACTGTTTTAGATAAAGAGCAGCAGCCCATCTTCCCACCTTTCTAACTGGTCTCTCTGGTGTTCTCCATATCTTGCCCAATGAAATATCGAAAATAAATCATTGTTTCCTTCCTGTTGCTGCAGCTGCAGTTTCCTCCAAGGAATCTTGTCTTTAGCACCCAACCAACAAATCCAGTTTAGCAAAGTCTATTAGAAAAAACTTTCAGCCTCTCTAGATAGGCATGAACTACATCAGAAACACAACTTTTAGGAAATATGGCACTATGACATTTGCTGCACCAATATGTTTAGCGCTTTCCCTTTTACTATTAACATATAGGTATTTGAAGTTCACTTATGCATGGGCATAAATCTAAAGTAGCAGGCAGTTATTCCTCACTGTAATGTGCAAATGAAGCCTAACAGACTTCTCTTTAATTACTGATGTTCTTCAAATCAAGAACTGCCTAAAGAACTGTATCTGAATTTGGCCTGCAGGATTTCTGGTAGGTCTCTCATAGTTTAATCTTTTTTGGACATTACTTTTCCTAAATGCATTAACAATTTATTTATTCCATACACGTTCTGTCAAATCTTTAAGTTATGAGAATTATGTATTTCTTACAACAAAGACTAACTCTTTTGAGATAGATTGTGAAATTGTCCAGAATATTGTTTTTGAGCTTGATCAAGTAGTTTTTCATTGTTTTCATCAACTCACTTCAGCAATCTTTTTTGTTTGGCATCACAAGGAATTTTTTATAGCTTTCAGGACTATTTTTGTACTTCTTTTTCACTCTTTCTCCTATTTTTCAAAAATACCTGAGTCTGAAGTTTTGATCACAACCAAGGGGCTGACTCACCAATGCCATATGAGACCAATCTTTCCAAGTTATTAAGTCATGTTTTGCTTTTCTTTTTTCATATAGCATAAAGCAGAATGCCACTCGGAGGAGTATGCCAAGTTCTCCTGTAGACCAAGACATCCTGACTGCTACTTTTTGATACCTGGATACGCAGCTCATGTGTCTGGTTGTTCCTATGAATATCCAAGCATAAAGGGAGAAGAAACTGTTCTTTAATTTATGTTCATGTAGTTTGAGTGAAAGTACCATGAATGAAATACATCTGATTGATTAAGATATTACTAATTCATTTTTTTATATAAAAGATCATGAAGGAAGGAGAGGGAAAGGCTTAGTCACCATCCATTACTTTATTTATTAAGTGCTGCAGAAAAAAACAAGACGCATTGTACTGTTGTTTTCTGCCTCCTGATTTGTTAATTTTATTTGCTCTTGAGTAGATTTTCCACAGCTGTCTCCTTTTACACTTGATCTTCCTGCTTGATACAGTCCCATCACAGGCAGACCCAGCACACATGCTGCTCAGCTGCTGTGTGTGTCCTTCAGTCCTCTTTAATTGGTGCACCGTTTGCACTCTTTACAGGGATTCCACAAGGACAAAATTTGTGCAGGCAAAATGCCAGAGCAATGTTCCCTGGAAAGGCAGATGTTCCATTTCAGCGGTCGGACGGCTGGCACGGTCCTGCCGAGGGAGCACAGCGGAGATCTGTGCCTCCTTCTCAAATCAGACACACACTTACTGCCCCACTAAGTTAACTGCTTCAGATTTTTGAAGCAAGCTGGGTTTTTTGCCATTCATTTGGAAATAATTTGAAAGCAAAACAAGCAAAGCACATCAAAATAATTGCAACCCTGGGTAAAAAGGAAAAATAACTCTACTGAGGCTTAGAACACCTTGTAAATTGCTTCTCAGTTAAGACATTCATGAAAGACACACACAGCAAAATGCTGTCATCTGAATTTAAAAAAAAAAGTATATGATTGTGCTTCTTAATTGTGCTCGTTTACTTATGACTAATTTATTTAGGACAATTGAGAAAGCTAAAGCATTTGAACTGATTTTCCATTTGTTTGGCTATTAAAGTTCCTCTGTGAAATGTATGTTTACTTAAAGTATCTCCAGCTACCCATTTACAATGCATTTGTTAAATTAGTTAAGAGACTTTAATTGGGCACTGGGGATTTGTTGTGCTATTCCCAATTCTGTTTACTAAAAATACATGAGAACTGTGAGCAATTTATTTATAACCTTGTTGTATGAGGCCATTACCAACATCAGATTTTTTTTCTTAACATATTTTTAATTTGCATTGACAGAATTCAAGTCATGTTTGTTTTTCTTTTTGTTTTTATTACAGCAGCCTAAAAAACTGTTTCTAGTCAAAAACAGTGGAACCACATATTTTATTTGGAACAATTTTCATAATATTTGGAACAGCGATCGTAGATGTGGATCCCCCCCAAAAAAAGCAACAATATTGAATTAGCATAAGAGAATGCTGTCTTTCTTTTGCATCCCATTAAGGTAAATAGTTTGAGAAGCTAACTATATTTGAGGTTAAAAATGCACTTTTCTTCATTGGCATTATCATCAAATAGACACTTTTTTATTTTGATCCAACCCTGGCCATTTCATACCAATTAAAACACAACAAACCAATGAAACTCCTATGGCAGGGCTTTGATTCCAGTGCCCCTCTGAGACAGGCACACCTCTTCAGACAGGCCACTCAGAGCCAGGATCAAGTTGTTTCTCAAGTTGTGTTACTGTTAGAACAATGTCCAGACACATCTCCGAGCTCACCCAGGGCCTGAGGAGCCTCACTGGACTGCCATGCCAAGGAAAGTGGTTCATTCCCAGGAAACAGCATGTAATTAAATGTTTCAGCTTTCCAGAACTAATTTTTCCTGTCTTGTTAAATGCAGTTGCTTTAAGAGAATTTTCACTCCAGCTGACACTGATCTGTTGTGATGGGATGAGTGAGTAAGTTAACAGCTGTAAATGTAAACAAGTAATTTATTTAGAATATTGTAGAAGTAAGACTGCTTTTATGGTAGGGGAAATCAACACCATACTCTCTAGGCCAAATATTTTTACTGAACATAATGTTGTTTGAAGCTTGAGTTGTTTTCCATAGCCCAAAGAACAGTTGTGTTGTTATTAAAAAAATTGCAGTTATTTTTCAAAGGACTGTGTAGCCCTGGTACATGAGGCTAGTCCTGAACTGGTGTGAATTAGTATAAATGTCCATTTCAATTGAACTATTCCCCTTCACACTGGTGACTTCCCAGACAAATATGTATTGTTTAGTGAAAAAGAAAACCTTAAGAAAAACAAAATACTTCAGAGGGAGACATAAAAGAGAGGAAGTATGAGCATTGAAGACAGATTCCTGTCATCCTCCGAAATGCATGCAAGGTAATGTTTCTTCCTCTTTTCTTGCAAAGTATTCTAATCTGTAGAAATTATTGTATGCCACAAAACTTCAGATTGTGCATCACTTCATCTAATTTAAATTTGGGGAATAATTTACCTTTCTAGCTACCTTAACATCAGAAACTTCTCTTTGAACCTGGCCAGCTTTAGTTCTACTCTTTGATTAGGGCTATCCTTGTTGTTTGTGGAATGATAAACCTTGTCCCTTATTCTGAGAGCCTAAAATTAATGACAGCCTGTGTGCAGAACCAAGGACTTCTTGTAAGACCACAAATTCTTTCTGCTGAGCTAGGACCTGGTTTGATTTTTAGAACATGTTCAGAATAGTTTTACTTAGGTTAGAACTTTAATTTTTTGAGAGTGCTCCAAGCACACAGAAATAAAAGTGAAAAAAGCTTAATGAGTCCTTTTGGTGTTTATAACTGCAATCAAAAGCTTAGAAAGAATAGAAATAATAAACCAATTGATAATACTGTACATCCTGGCATAAGCAGCACAGGGGAGGGTGTTTGCCTGACTATGATGGAAATTTACTGCTAAATCTTATGTTCAAGAACTGGAAATAAAAATTAATATGCTTATATGATTTTTCTTAAAAGACCATATATATATTCAAAAATGTATAACAGCAGTGGGAAAATGTGGAGACAGATTTAAGTAGTGAAGATGTTGTTTAGATCACTGAGTTGATGTTCATGTTGTTTACTTACATGTTATTTCACATAGCTTAAAGCAAATGTAGTTTTAAATCCTGGGAAAGATAAACACTGGTTAGAAATGTTGAAAAAAAAGGAAGGCAAGTAAAAATGACAAACATTTCACAGAGCTTATCAGGAAGTGTCAAGAGCAGCCTTCTTGGTGAACAAAGAGTTTAGCAGCCAGCAGCTAATACTCTCACAATGCCATCTTGACAAATTTAGCACTCCAAATCCTGAGAGGCCAGATTTATACCCATCTGGCAGTACTGAGAGACAAACACTCATGTATCAGATGTGCTGCAGAGCTCACATTCCCGTGCTAAGAGCAGCAGCCATCCTGTTTGATCTCGAGCTATCTCCGAGCACTGAGCATTTCCTGATTTCCTTGTCCTGAGCATTGTGCTCTGCCTCAACAGGGGACGCACATCCAACCACCTGAGGCTGCTGGAAAGCACTCACAGAAAGCCCATAGGCAATGTGGGGAAGAAAGCTGATGCCAACAATATTGAGAAGTGCCTACAAAGGACATGAGGATATGTTTGCTTTTGTGGCACAAGTGAACAAGTGCAGCTTTACAGCAGAGAGCAAGCAGAGATGACAACACCTGTAGGCTGGCTAACACTGAGCTTCAAGGGATGAATCTAGGGTTATGGTTGAGTTCCAGGGAGTTTCTTGCACAGGAAATATATTTGCAGTGATGGAGGAAAATGTTTCTTTTCTAATGCAATCAGTGTTGGTTGCAATCTTTCCTAAGTGCATAATTTCATTTCTATACTAAAGGCAAGGGTAGAGGATCACAAAACAGGATTTGGTCTGCGCATTTTCTTCCTGTAGTAGGAAAGCCAGGCAGCAGAACAACACTCCCTAAGCAGGTGACTTCTTCTTGACCAAAACTGATCTGAGCAGAAGTTCATAGTGTACCAGAATTCTCACTTTATCCAAGAAATATGAATAATGCCCTCCACATAGATTTGGGGGTTTACTGATTAGATCCCTGACTGGAGGGTGTCTTTCTTTAACTCTTCCAGAGTGTCTAAAATGAATGTTCTATTTTCATGTAAGAATTACTCCTTGCATTTCTCATGTTGTTCACAGGGAATCTGTGCCATTTAAGAGCCATTTTTATTACAACAAGAAAGTCCTGTAGTGAAAAAAAATTTATCAATTGTGATAGAATTAATTTCTTCTAATAAAAATGCTATTTTTTCAGTGTAATTAGAACTCAGGCTCATCTCAGGCTTTCAGAAAGTTTTCCTGGAAAGGAAACAGCACTACAAACAACCCATCCACCAGACTACACAGAGCCACAAGGACCACTTCAATGAAGTCAGGTTACCTTCTGCAAAGGTTGATCTAAACTTTTGGCACTGCAATGGCAGGAATGAGGAAGGAAATAGGAAAAGAAAAAAGAAAGGAGGGAAGAAAAAAAGATTGAGGCACACAGAGAACATATAAGAGAGGTAATACTGTAAAGATTAACAGCTAACTTAAGGAAAATGCTCTAGGTATTACCAAGGAAAGAAGTGAACAGAACAGCCAGTAATTATTACCCAGAAAGAATAGTAATAATAATAATAATAACCATAACAGCAACAAGAATGTTATAGTCTCAGTGTTGATTTTGGCAACTTTTAAAGTATAAATTGCATTGTTTCAAGAAGCATCCTTTCCCAGTATTCAATATCACCCTAGAACAGGCCTTGTGTAATACTGCTATGCTATGAAGTGGAAAAGTGTATACATTCATTTGACTTCTGTTATACACACATACCTGCATTTAGAGGAGCAGTTCAGTCATGCATAAGAATCTGTAGTTAAAGACTTCAAGTCATACTTATCTAAGCATGAGTAGCTAGATTTTCAGAGGAACTCAGGATATAACCTCCTTCTTATTTCAACATTAAATAGCAATGACATTTTTAAGTTTCTTGCTTTACATACAGGACTTCAGTCATGAACTTCCCCCCTCAAACATACCAATATATAACATGCATATACAATATATATGCCTGTATAGCTCTCTATCAGTCTCTATTGCACACACTCACACTTTCAAATAATGAGTTCTGATGAGCCCTTTGAGGCACACAAATGATTGAAAATATAGAACACCAAATTCTCATGTTAATGACACCTCTAAAGGGAGCAGCAGGAATCAGAAAATAAAACTAGACCAAATGCTCAACCTAACAACTCCCTGGTGTGGTATGGCAGTCTAGGAGAGTATAATAATGAGATCAAATACAAACTGCAATATGAAAAGTGAAAATTCAATATGCAGTATGAATAATACAAAATTACATTAGCAAAGCTACATCTTGCTTTAGTAGAATATCTAAGAGTATATGAATCCAGCTACTTTATGCAACATACCCAGGCTCTTTGATATTTTCTAAATCTGTCTTGTGGTAGTTATTTTCATGCAGACCAGAACACTTCAGAGACAGTAAGCAGAGTGCCCAACTTCCACCTTCATCCCTTGTCTTCAGAGCTGACTGCAGAGTGTGGCTGCACAGACACTGCCACACACAGCCCAGACAGGGCCCAGACCTGCCTTGAGCAGCGCCACATTAGAGTAGCACCAAAACAGGGCAGAGGCAGCAGTTGAGAAAGAAACCCAAGCATCATCTTATTGCAGCTGAGAGCAACACTTTACTGGGAAAGCAAAGATGCACAGGCTACAGCTGCTGATGAACAAGAATCCTTCACATAAACAAAATTATTCCCTATGGTATGCAGATACGCTTTTTGAACAGAAACTGTTCTTTTATTTGATATGCAGTCCTCCAAAATCCCCTAAAACCATGTTGTAAGGAAAAAAACATAATAATTCAATCTTCTTCTGATAAATCAGGAAATAAAACTAAAGGTTCATCATGCATTGTTTGCTTCTGAAAGGAAGGCCAAAGAACATGGCAGTAGCACACCTTAAATCAGCCACAACACTTGACAGGATGGGGTGTCCCTGGCCTTTATGGACCCCAGGGATGTCAAGTCTCCTCCTGCTTCTGTCTAGAGACATTTTGTGCAGCACAGTGCTGGGAGGTTTGCCTGCACTATTTGCTCTCATTTGTATTTCTGTATTGCATTTGGCATAGTAGGAAACAGTCCTCAGCAATTTATTTTCTCCAGCCATGCTGTTCAGCTCCTCTCACTCCTGGGGACTAAGAGGAAATCTTTGACAGGTAGACAGCTCCCTGTGTATTAAAAAAAAAAAAAAATTTCCTAATGTCAGCCAGAAATCAGTAGTTGGCCAACTTCAGTAAACACAGTGAAGTAAGAGAAGCAGCAAAAGGAAGATATTTACCAACACACCTGAGTGGGCCAGGGGGACTGGGGGGTTGCCATATTGGTGTCTTTATCTTAGGTGGGATTTCCTGCTGGGATGACCAAAACTGTACTCAGAGCTTTAATTGCCATTAGCTGGAGTAATTTATTCTAGTCAAATAAAAATGTTACTGATGAAAACTGCTGCTGCTGTCATGCTGATTGTTTGCAGCACTGACACGTGCCAACACCAGCTTTGATGAAGTTGTTTGGTTGTTTCTCAAAGAAATGTTGCTCAAAATGATACATCATTTGAAAGCTACCAAACACCATGAACAAGAATCCTTTCTGGCATAAAAATATTCACCCTTGTAAAGAAGGAAGCAGAAGACCACACATTTAAGTTCCAAATATTTACTTTGGCCAAATGATTATATTCAAACAGCAATAGAAGACGTCATAATCATAATTCAAATCTTTGCAGATATTCTGTAATGCTGTGCTTAAGCACTAAATTCCACACGAACATGAAAATAAAAAATATAGAGTTGGGCATAAAACTGTGGATTGTGTCTCCACCATAAATGATATTCACAACCTTTTTAATAAAAAGGGCTTTCAGGGAAAAGAAAAAAAAGAGAGAGATAAACTATTATATTAAGATACCTAGTTCAGTACAGGAATAGCTAACAAATAGGTAAAATTTCCTACATAAGAATTTATTATAAGGAATTGAATAATAAATCTGGAGGCTTTGAACTTGCAGGCGTTCCAGTAATTTTAAGTTTTGCATTTGAGAAACAACACTGCCTTCATTATTTTCTACTTCAGTGATTCTGAGCAGGAAGAATTTAGGTCAGCAGTGAGCCTGAGTTACTGCTGATAACTCAACAAATAAAATTCTGCCCTATACTTCATTCTAGGGAAAATAGGGGAGCACAGGGCAAGGAAATTACCTATCTTTTAGGACAGGTAGGAGACAAGAATCTGTTAGCCGCTGCATTTGTATTTAGAAATTACTTTTGAAGGCATAGTAATGGACTTTCCACATGGAACATGAGTCACATAAGACAGCATCAGAGACCTGGCCATGTTTGCCTCTGTTGGTCCATGGCTTGTGAACCTCATATTCAGATAAATTAACAGGTATTTTTGGGACATCTGCTATAAGAATTAACTAAATGGTGATAAGAAATTGCTTTAGCTCTGGTAAATATGGCAGTGACTTAGAAGTACAAGAGGAAGAGTTTATTTTCCTGTGGTGGTGAGAAGAAAAGTTGAGGGTCTTTTTAACCATTTTTTTACTTTTCTCCCATAAGTTCAGTACGTTCATATATGTGGCTGGTTTTGGAATATATTAAAAAGAACTGTCTATAATAAAACATTGTTGAATTTAAACTACACTGCTGTAATTGTGCAGTCTCAGAACAACTGTAGGTAGAGGTAAAAGTCTCCTCTCATTCCTCAGTTCTCTGGTCTGAGAAAATAGTTTGCTGTCCTCCAGGGAACACCAATATATGTGAATTAACACATGGTCAAAAACAGTAATTTAGTCCATTCTTAGTCCTGGTGGCGCCTGCCAGCTTTTCAGTTGAGCACATGCCAGTGAAACCACCAGGATTTAGGCACACTCTTCTGCTCTGCAGGTCATTCAGCATGGGTGAGCATAAAAACTAAGGACCCAACCATGTAGAAACCAGGCTATTGCTAGAAATCACTGTAGTAAATTGCCTTGTAGGTTTTATTGCTATTTATACTTCCATTTCTTTCTTTTACTGTCTTTCACCACTTTTTTTTTCTTCTATATATAAAATATAGAACTTTTTTTTTACTGAGTTTACCTAAGTGCTCTTTCTTGACTGTAAAGGAGAAAAACTAAAAACTGTAAGGAAAAGCCATTACTTCTCAAGTACTTCTTCATTTAAAAATATCCAAGGTATTCAATATGTTAATTAAATTTTAATTAGCCATTTCCTTTGTGCTAAGAAAATGCCTATTTTGTTGTGAGAACAAGCAATTTAGGACAGCATGACACTACCTTTAGAAAGCAGGCTACTAGTTCTTCTTTAAAGGAGAAAATAACTCTCACATTAGGAGAGGAAAGTTATGCTGAAGTGTTTAGAACCGCACAATGTACCTTGAACTGGCACAGAGCAAATAAAGGATTTGATGGTTTAATGTGTGTTCCTGCTACTAGGTGTTCTGTGTTGCCAGACAGAACAAACACTTAGGAGAATCTCTGCACTTTCAGTTTCTCTTCAAGGTGAAATCCCAGCCCCATCAAATCAGCAGGTTGAAGTGAGTTTGCTGCGGTCAGGATTACACCAAAGTCATTTGTCCAACCTTACTTCTTAACTCTTCATGCTCCTTCGATTTTCTTTTAGGTGAAGCCACATTGCCAGTCATATATTAAACATTTGAGGTGCTTAATCATGTTTGATTTAAAATTAAGTACTTTGAGAGGTTTACTTTTGAATTTCCAATCACCAAAAGCAGATCACAAAATTCTTCATTTGCAGTGTATAAGAAAAGAATTACTTCTACAGAAGCAAGGTTCCTGTCTAAATCCTCGCATCCTTATCACATTAAATAAAAATAAATTTGTGCTTTATGGTAGTATTGCAAGAAAACCAAAGCTCTCTACCAGCTAAGATACAATGTTACAATGAGATTCATTTTGCCCAAAAAAGTGTGAAATCATTTGATTATTGAAATAAGACGGTAGAAATTTTCCAAGTTGAACATACTTTATTAGAATGTCTTAAAGGGACACAGCCAAGTGAAAAGGCACATTTCTAGCTTTATAAAGTGAAATAATTCTGTGAACCACTGGAGAGAATTGATTTTTGTGTCTTTTGTTACAAAAGTGCAGTAAAATTTAAAACATTAAAAAGGCCTATTATTTCATTCAACACATAGCAATATTTTCACAAAAGCTTTGTTGAAGAAAATTTTAATCAGCTCATGGAATAGCATTTTCAATGTTTCATATATCAAATATTTTGTGATCTGCTAAATTTTAGTGTAAGGGATTTTTCTTTTCCTAAGTCTACCCTCTTTCATCCAACAATTTGGAATCTTTTCGAAATGAAATCCTAAGAATTTTGTTACAAGCTTCAAAGTATCTGTCTTTTCCCCCTTAAGGTTTGGCTACTTTTTAATTTTATTTCGTATATAGCCATCGTGCAACCCCATTAAAAAGCATTACAGAGCTTCCCAGGTTTGGGACCATTCATCCAGCTGAAGAACTACTGCTGTCAATAGCTTCTTCCCATTGTTGTCTGCAGTGCAATGAAGTCAAAATGTGCATATTCATTCCCATTTTCAGCCCATTTCCCCCTTACTTGCTGACATACATAAAGTCAGTCTCTTTCTTACTGGCATCAGGATTCATCTCTCCCCTGGGGTTATAAAACCCATGACATTTCTCGGACACACAGAACCATGTAGAAGGTGCTTTGGTGCACATGGAGACATCTGCTGGAAATATGCCTGGAATTAGCAACTTTAAATGGTGCTCCAAGGTCCTTGTCTGAAAAGTTTGACTGAAGTATAAAGTTCCATTACACTATTTATTACTTTTCCATGAACACAATTCAAAGCAACAGTACAAGGACAGGCACAACAAATTATATAAAGAAAAGGCAGAAGAGGAACAGGAATTCTTCTTCCTAAAATACTGTTATGCTTTCTGGCTCACACTGAGCACCTGACCAAATATTGTCAAATCTCTTCTCCCATTCCTTTATTATCAGTTTGAGAAAGGAGTGAATGGCTGAAAAAACCCTAACCTGGTCTCTAAACTTCTGATCTATGGACAGATGTAGAATATTTTTTTTCTGATTTTTTCTGGTTATTATCTACATTTCCCATATTTCTGGCACCACTACTAACTGGTGTCTTCCATTCAATACATCACTGAGGAAATATCTTTTAAAAAGGGAAGAAAGAGCAGCAAGCTGGGAAAGCAGAAGCAATCACTCAAATCTGTTTGGGGCCTCCTATAATGTAAAAACAATTATTGTTCAACTTACCACAGCAAAAACCTGGCGCATGTTTATCTAGATTCTGCCTTTCTGATGCCTTGCTTGAGTGTTGTTTTAATGCATTTTCATGGTTGGTTGATCATTTTCATCATTCACTTCAAATGTGCGCTGATGTGTCATTAATTAATATTAATGACAAGTTGTCATTTAAGTGCAAAGACTATGGGAGCCTATTCATGCTTCATTAAGCTAATATAGCTTAAGAAATTAACTGGACTGCCAAACATGCTAGCTATTGGCTCCAGTAAGAGTACTTAACCCTCAACTAACTTAGTGTCAAGTATACTATAAAGATGAAGAAAAATTATAATATTTGATAATGTTAATATTCCTAACAAAAAAATTTAATGTATCTGTTAGTGCTGAATCTTCCTCTAAGTGTTTGAATTTCTAATTATAGGAGTACACATAGAGCTGCTCCTCTCAGGAATCTACCCTTAATGTGTTAAACTCAAAGGCTGCTGCATCTCTGTTGCAGAAACACAGAGATTATAATCCCAAAATACACACCTTTGTTATCTCCAATTTAATTGCAAGATATTTTGGAGATATCTTTGGACAGGGTGTAGAGCTCATGTTGGCCATTGTGTAAGATAGAAGTTGTCTGGTGCCATGATGGCCTAGAATTAGCCTTGATTCCTGTTGCTAGAGTAGATACTTAATTGTGAATAGAGATATATGGTTAGAGTCTGCATATTTGAGTTTGCAAAGGAGAACAGCACATAGTTAAACAGTTAGATTTCATATGTGATTTCCTATGTAAGTTTTTTTCTTGGAAATTACGTTTTATGAGGGACCTCAGCATAGAGAGATGGCAATAGAGGATTCAGTTCTGGAAGGGCACCCTGAAAATATCAAGTCAATCTCAGCTATTATGTTTAAACATGATCATAAACCAATCAAGCTTAATATCTTAGGTTTATTACAAAGTTTTAGAAAGCTGTTCTCACATCTGATCCCTCTGAAGATTAGAATCATGCTTTTTACATATTCCTAAATGTATTCATGGCCATTTGCTCCTCCACAGTCAGTCTTTGGCTAATGCACCAATTCCTCTCCCTGGTGTTTATCCACTGATGTAGTTAGAAACAGTTCTTTAGTCAGTTCTCACTTCCTGTATTTTTAAAAATGTGTGTATTTTAGTCCTCCTCATCCTGATTATAGGTAAGTATGAAAATTAAAAATAGGTGGAATAAAAGGAGGATTTTAGTGGGTTTGCTTTTTCTTTTCAATTGAGCTGCTCAGGTATCAGTTAATGCTAAACTTCCTGTTCGCTCAGACTGGATCAGCCCTTCTGAGCAAACTTCGTTTCCCATTGTGTTGATCTTTTTAGATGCGAGGACTGACTGAAAAGCTGATACAGCCACTTCATAGTCTTTGGGTGTGCAGGCAAAGCAAAATCAAAGCTGTAGGAAGAAACTGATGTTATTTATGGAGAAGTCACATTTCTGTCCAAGCTGGATATCCTATGAAGCTGTGAATTTTGTTACTCAAACAAGAGTCTCAGGTAGGCATCACAGCCAATACATAACTATAAAACAATACATAACTACACTGGATTTTTTCCTTCTATGCTGGACAACTAGCAGCACTAAAATTATAGCATGGTGGCACCTTTGAAGGAAGTGGCTGGACTAAAACCTCCTAAAAACTGTGCTGCTAATGGCAGCAAAAGAACCTAGGTCAAGTGATACTACGAAGGCATCATTTTTCCAGGAACTGACAAGATTTGCTGGCTGAGTAAATCAAATCATGTTCCACAATGGCAGATGGAAAGGAAATTACTCTTGCATAGGCCTGAGAAACTTACTTTAGCCACCTCTATCTCTTGCCAAATTTGGCAAGTTCAGCTGGATGGCAGCTGCGGGCTGACTGCCCAGGTCCTGTTTAGCAAGGCAACAGAGGCTTTTTTCCTGATTTAATCAACACTCAGCTTCAGAATGCAGAGTATTCACAAGAACTCAGTCCTGCTGTGTTAATCAGAGACTCTGGTTGTTGAATTAACATGCATTGTCTGAATAAGTACTTTCTCCCAGTGACTTCGACTTTTCCAGGATAAGCAGTTCAGCAAGATGTAACAGAAGTGCTGCAGATATCTATAAGATAATATATGCAGAGTAGTGTGATAATAGAGATGAAATAAACAGTCACTACAGTTGATGTCCCAGAAGGATGCTGCACCATAGACACTTTCAGCAGGAACATCAAAAGTCAGTCAGCCAAGCTGAAAATTAACTACAAGCAAGTACAGGCTTGAGTGTCATGGAAAACACAGACAGCAAGCCACAGAGTGATGCTTTAAAACATAGGATTAAGATGCCATTGAAAGCTATGAATTCCTGTGGTTCTTTCCATAAATTGAGAGACTAATCAAGTGATAGCGCCTAATAAAATATTTGGAATATAAGAATGCACTTGGGTTCTTTTTGCTTTCTCTTATTCTTCACATTTCTAGGAGTAAAGACATTTTGGGAGAAAAGAAGAATTTTTCCACAAACAAAATCAGGATCCTTCTAGCACATATTAACTCTCTTCACATTTTCTCAAGATATGACCAGCAAAGAGAGCAGTAAATGGCATTTTAGTATTGCTAACTTTGTCAACTTTAACTTAGAGGTTTTAGTTCTGGTCTAATGACACTCAAGAAGATAAGAATTGACCTTTATGAGACTTCTATCATTCCAGAGAAAATTGCTTGGTGCAAGAGGAACCTCATGGAGCTCAAATGCCAAGTGAACATGTGAAATACCAGGTTTTAAAGTGGAGTTTGCACAGCTGTCATGCTGGTTTGACTTCAGCCACATTCTGAATAACAGGAAAACAACTTTGCATGGAAACTGCTTTTCTGGCCTTTGGCAAAATACACCAGTAAGACAAAGACACTTTGCCTTAACTTTGGCTGTCTCTTCTGTTCACTCTTCTATTTTTTTTGTTCATTTGGTCTTCCTATGCTTTGTCTATTTTAATTTTTAATGATAGCTATTTAAATTAATTAACATTTTTAAAAATATTAAGGTAAGTTTAATATCTTAGGTAAAGTTAAAGGATTCCAGCTCCAACATTGAGTTGGTTATCTTGTCATTTGCTTCATGACATAGGAAGAGCTGTAAAACACTTGCACCAAAATCAGGGGTTATTTGGTTTTTTGTCACTTATTATAGATGCAGATAAAGCAATTAAAAGTTTTGTAAGAAATACAAAACCCTGCAGATTATAAATATTAAGAGTACTCAAACTATTTCTGAACTGCTATTACAAAAGTCAGAGGATACTTGCTGAGAGTTTACATAATGACACTCTAAACATAAGACTCTGTTTTGTGCCTTAAACGATGCAATACTTTTCATATTTCATTTGCCACTTCCTTTGTTATTAGCATTGGTTTAGAGTAAAAATCCACTTAAAGAGTAAAAGGATCTTGGTACTGTGATTAGATTTTGAGACGTATCAGTGTGAACTTCTGCTTGAAAAGGAGATTTAAGGTATGGGATCCCACAGAAGGCCCCATCCTCTCAGCAAGACTTTCCCCAATAATCTATTGCACAAGGCATAATGCCCTCTCTAAATTTATGTCTCAGGTTAGGTACAAATCTTGTTACTTTCTTAGTCTGACTAACGTATTTTACTTCATTGAGGCTCAGTGATACTCTGAATCTCTGAAAATTAATCCCAAAAAGTGTTACCTCCTGCACGTATACTGGACAAGAAGATTTCGCCTGAGATTCACAACTATATAAACAAAATTTGAAATGTGAAATATAAAGCTATGTGAGAAGAACACAATATAAATCCACAAGGAGATGGAAAGTACCTGAAAGGTTTTTGCTGCTGGTGACAAAAAAAAGAAACAACATGTTGGACATGAATGTAAGAAAATGTTTTAAGGTAAGTACATCTTTCTGGGGAGAGCCAGGTGCTCCCATCAGGCTTTACAGGTTGATTCATTTCAATCCTGTTATCCTGTTGACACAACAAAGATTAAATCCCTCATACTTTGGTTTGAATTCACACATTTACCTCATATTTACTCATTTGAAAATGCTGATTCTAACACAAAGCCCTGGAATTTTTTTTAAGAGACTGTTTCAAAACAGACAAGACAGAGAAAAACATTCCAATTTTAGATATATTTTAATGTGTTCAGGATTTCCTTAAATAATTATTGTCTGCTTTGTTCCTCACATGCCTGTTCGTTTGGCAACCATGAGCAAAGACATTGTGCAGTCAATCCTGCTTCTTTTCCATTTGCACTTACTCATATTCTGATAAACTGGACTGGTTGCCTTTATAGCAAAATAAGACTATATGAAATAGTCTCTAATGTTTTACTCCAGAGATCAAATATGTAAATAGGGTGTGAAATAAAGCTTCTTTGATTACAACAAATATAGCGAGTCTTGGCTTTCTTGCATATCCTTAACTGAAATGAAGCTGAGACAATCAAAGAAAGAAATTTCAGCTTCAGCAGGATATGTTGATGAGATATTTTAGTGTCTTTGAACCACAACTATTTAGAATTATATCAACTGCGATGAACATCGGAATTAATTTCTTGTCATTCATGGTGATATCTGAATTTTTATTTCAAGTCACAATTTACAAAAATGTAGAGCTTTAGCACACAGATCATCTCATTAACTTAAAGGTTGCTGTTCACGTGCTTAAGCTGTCACACACTGAGTCCTTGTGTAGAAAAAATAAGATAATATTTGACTTTAAGAAAGATCAGGAAAAAACACACTTCTCAAAACCTCAAATTCAAGAAGTACAAAAGATTCTTAAAGCCACATTAATATATATGGAAAAGGAGCTTAATCCAAAATTGACTAATGCTATTCAGATATATTTAAATTTACTTCAATATGATGTGGAATCAAGCCCATATTGCTGAGCTATGTAAACAATTTCTTCACCTATTAACTGATTCATCACTTAATTACAACTTTGTTAGTTCCTTTGTTATGATACAGATTCTCCTGATTTATACCAGCACATCAACATCCCATGTCATCACTCTTTTGGTCTGTGTGTTCTAGTTATGTCTAAGTACATGAAAAATCAGCCATAGCTTAAAACCCACAGATGTTACAAAGGTTATCACAACTTTTAGGAGCAGTTGAATCCACAGATTGTGCTTTGCCTTCTCTTGAAGGTTTAAGCTCTTCTGATTAAATTATTTATCACTCTTGGATCCCTTTTCTCACCATCTTTTGCTACAGAACAATCATCTGTGCAGCTGGTGCCACTGAATTTGAGTTATTCTTTAGTCACACTTCCAATTGGATGAGATAAATTAAATCAATATTCTTCTCCTTACAGATGAAATTAATTTAGCAGTTCATAACAGTTGTAGACATTCTTTTCTTTGTCCAGTTCTACACTACAATCCATCAAAGTATTCTGCTTAGCATTTGAATTAACGTAACTTAATTTGTGAGCAACAACTCCTTCTGTCATAATGAAATCTTTCAGTCTTTGATTTCAAGTCTATTGCCTAGTCTGGGCATTTTTACCCACTACCAGTGAACTTTGCTTCAGATATCAAAATACAGAGTAAAAACCATACATCCTAACAGTGTTTCACTTGTAGTTCTAATGCCTAAATTAATTCTTTTGATTATTTTTTAAGAAAGACCATCTTTAGTTAATTAGAATTCAAGTTTATGCAAAATATTTTCATACCATTTTGTTTGTACTGAATGAAAATATGAGGGCTTTTTTTTCTGGTTGAAAAGATGCCAGCAGGAGCAAACTAATGAGCCCCAAAAAGAGAACATTTGTACAGCTGGAGTCTGAATGTTAGCAAGCTGCTTGTTTTTGATTGACACTGTAACAGTCATGGTGGTGGAAGGTGATCAGGAATACTCCCTATGTGACAAGGTAAATAGTATCATCCAAGAGTGATTCCCAAGCCAAAATATTCAGAGATTCAGCTCAATTTAGGTAAGCATCCAAGACCTCAGATCATTCTTCTAAGTGCCTTGCCCTTTGGTGTCTCCAAATTTCATTCAAAAATGGGTTGATCAGTGCCTTGTTTTGAGCATTCAGGATTGCTCTGGTATATAGTAGGCAGGAAGCATGATAATAAATAAGAACAGATTTTAGAATTAATAGTTATTAAGCTTTTAAAACATTAACTTTGGAAAATGATTTTTTCTCCCACTGTTTACTTTGAGTTAGATGATTCCTCACATCAGCTTCAACCAGTTGTGTATCTAATACACAGAGCAGCAACTGTTCATTCATTAAGTACTGACATATGTAACCCAGATTATTCAAAAATTTTACAGGATGTATCTACATGATCTTAATTCAACTCCAACAGAGACAGACTTCCTTAGAAATAAGGAAAATAGAACCCCATCAGAATAGAGAGGGCAATGTTTTGTCACTGTTGCCAAAACTGTGGGTTTTTTCCTAAGCAATGCAGGAGTATTCGTGGAGTGAAAGGCTTCAAAAAGAAAAGAAGGAAAAAATATGAGCACATGTAAGGCAACTTGAAGAAGAGATAAGAATACTTAGAAGAATGGATGCATCAAAAGGGCAGAAGATAAGTAAGATTATGAAGGTATGAAGGCATGAAGGCTACAGATATAGACCATGAAGAGCTTCAAGCAATACTTTTTTGTGTTTTTCCCAGGTTGTATGAATGTTTTGCCCACAGCTGGAGCAATAAGATTCAATAGTTTGGAGAAGCAGAGGTTTTTTTCATTTTTATTGTGCTTTTGGAGTGTTTAATGCCTCACTAGACCTAAAAAAACCCTAGGGTCCCATGCTCATTTCAATTCAATTAAGATATACAGGCTGTGCAAAATATATATCAATAGGGAACCACATTTTCAGAAATAACTGCTTATCTGTGCACTTTTTAGCTCATTATAACAGGCTCATGGAATCCAACTTTAAATAAAGGCTGTTGGTGGACTAAATTACAACACAGTATCAAGAGACTGCATGAACTAGATATATTCCATTTTATTAAGCTTTCATTATATATACTATGAGTCAGCAAAATATTCAGGCCCTGCTAACCAAACTCCCGGTGCTTACTCTAAATCCTGAAGGCAAATATTTTTCGCCAAGGGCACCCAGTAAATGAACTGTAGGTTTTGGCCCTCACCCTGTTAAAACAGACTTGACAGAGTGTCTGTCTCACAGACATTTTGAATCTCCTTCCAGAAAGCTGCCAAACACCCAGGGAGACAGCAGCATCCTTGCTTCCATGCTCTAGGCATCGTCCTTCCATGACAGTACCGTTCCATGCAAATGCATCAACTCCCCAAGGCTTTATTTTCAAGATGAAAAAGTGCTTTTTTAAAACCCCAAATAAGCGAACAAGTTATTTCTCCTGTTAAATTACTAACTCTGGTTTGAGGGAAGAAGGGGGTTTTGTCCCGCAGACCTCCCACAACGAGGGCAATGCTGCTCTGCCTCTTTCCCTGCATACGGCCTCGCTGTCTAAGGGACTGTCACTCAGCATGCCATGGCTGGTTTATGTTATAAACATGCTGCCCTAGCCAAAAGGTGAAAAAATGCTCCAACTCTGATGATGCTTGTGGGAACTCTATACTTTTTTAGATTTCTGCCTCTGTCAGATGCTTGAAATCAGCCCAGATTTGCGTGGTGGGGGAGACCTGCCGGGGAATGACAGCACATCTCCTCAGGCAAACACAGTTAGTGACTGATATGGGTTTTAGTCTTTTTCTCCCCCTGTATCTTCTCCAGCCATGAGAAGGCCACTCATGAACATTACAGAGAGCCCTCAGCATGTGCAGCTCAGGTTGCTCTGATGCCCTCCTGCCAAAATGGAGCAAGTCCCTTCTAGCCTGAGGCACCAGCCCCTCAGCTAGGTGGTCCGAGCGAGCAGGGCAGCATTTTGGGGGGCAGCATTAAACCATCACCAAGCAGGGATTGGGTGACCCTTCTGTGTAATTTTGGGGGTGACAGTGGAGGTAAAATTGACACCAAAGAAGGCTTCAAGCGGCAGCACTCTATTGTTCTTCAGTACAACCTTTCCCCCCTCCATCCCACATGCGTTGCACCTGTGCGCCCTCCGTTCCCTGCCGTGGTTGGGCAGCGCCCCTCAGCACTGCACGGCTCCTCACCTTCAATAGCATTCACCTGTGCTGCACAGCTGTAACCCATTAGGGATGGGCTCAGCCCAGCCCCACTCCCAGTCACCACAGACCGTGTCCCTGTACTGGGGAGCCCTGGAGCAGCCGGGGGAGCCGGTTCGGAGGGACGTGTGCAGTGCCCGGGCCCTGTGAGGGGGAGCGCCTGAGGGGCCTGGGCGGAAAGGGGCGCTGAGGGGAAAGGGGCGCCGAGCTTTAGGAGGGAAAAAAAATCCTTGGGAAAAGGTGTGGAAAAAGCAGCAAGATGGCAGACTGTGGGCAAACAGGAGCTGCCTGGTGGCCTGGGTCACTGTCCCAGCTGCTTGAAGCATCTTCAGTGACAGGAGCCCCTCAGGAAAAAGGGAGAGCGCTGGTGGCACCGGCAGGGACCTGCGGCAGCTGGTGAGTGCTCTGTGTTTTGTTTTTACTTTTTCTCTGGAAAGCATAGCTGATAGTAAGCATGATACAAATATAGCTCCAGGGGACAGCAAGGCTCTTCAGACACTTCCAAAACTCAGTTTACTTGTTGCAAATGCAGCCAAAATGGTGATGGTGAAATGCAATTTCTTCAGAGGAAAGAGAAAAAGTAGGGCAGGACTCAGTGTTGGTGCAATTCCTACAAAGCCTGAGTAGGAACTATCTGATGCTCCTACTTTTTTAAAGGGTTTTTTGGGAACACAATGGCAGAGGTAATAGTGGAGATCACAGTTGGCTCCAATTCCTTTAACTGTAAAAAGGCTAAAATGGCTGTATTTTTTATAATATTTCTATGTTGTACGTGTTGATGTCCCCGTACTAAAGGATTCACGATACCCTCATTATAAATAATTATGGGACTGGGTTCACCTTTGAAGTCAATAGGAAAACTGCAGTCAATTCCTTACAGCATTTGATTGTATTGCAAAGCATATGGAAAAAATTATTTTTAAAATGGCACAGGTCTGCAAGCTGTAGTAAAAGGCAACCTGAAGCCTTCATTCTCAAGGTATAGTAGTTTCTTTGATTTAACTATAAGATAAAAGAATTAAGACTCTTACCCTGTTTTGCTGGTTTGCTTTCTGGAATCCTCAACATGTCTTTTGTAACATGAGTTGGTACAAGCATGTAGATATTACAGTCAAGTCTGGCATTAGAAGGATGTGTGATAACATCAGAAAAATAGCACTCAGGGTATCATCTGCTACTGTAATGTGTAAACAAAGTATTGAACATATGTACATACACTAACAAATCTGTCTTAATTACCAGCAAAGTATTAAGTTCTTTACCACATAAAAACTTTTGGTATACTCTGGTCAGTGATAAGGCATTGTAATCACTTTCTTCATTACTAAGAAATTTGTGAATTAATGAAGTAGTAATTGCTTCAGTAGAAGAAAAGGTGCCTGCAGAACAGACACTGCTTGCTTCTAAATGCACTCACCTGGTGTTTCTTAGCTTTATTAAGAAGTTGGCTGTTGTCACAGTTCACACGTTTCTTGAAGAAATAATCATATCCTCTGTTTCTTATATAATATGTGTAAAAAAATCAATTGAATACATAAACCAGGAAAAATACTCTGTGGGTTAATTAATTGATTTATTATAACTCTGAATTGTTAAAATGAAATATTGCCCCTGTCACAAAGGTTAAGTGTTATTTTTAACCACTGAATGTCATTCAAATGACTTTCAAAAGGACATTGATGCTGAAGAATGTACAATACCAGAAACATGCAAGTATAGATTGTAAGCAGGGGAAAATCACAAAGACATTTCTAACAATCACAGAGATTTCTGGTAACTGTGGTTAAATAGAGATATAGTAGGATGTGCCATATGAAGAAAGTAAGGGTGCCTTCTGTCCTGCTGGGGACCTGGAGAGTTCCCTGTGCTCCTACTCTCCACTGAGAGTATTACTACTTTTGAGTTTGTCTGTCAGAACCAGGTTTGAAGGCTGTGATGCCAGTGAGTGGTTAGCCTATGGGTGTAAATCCAAAATGCAATCTATTGTTTCCAGCAACCAGATGTTTTGAGATGGTCTTTGTTCATTCTTCCTTCTTCCAGACAGAGCTGGAAGAAATCTCAGTCACTGCAGTTCAGAACCCCTTTTTCTCTGACACCTGATTGGTATCAGTTCACCTGAGTGCAGCAAGCCCTGAGTTTCAGTCACTGAGACCCCAGTGTGTACAATCCTGCTCTTGGACAACTGAGAACAATCACCTCATTGTGTCAGTGTGAGGTATCCCTGGTCTCATCTAGAGATACCTAGACTGAAGGAAACAGTGGGCACTTTTTCTCAGTGATGATTAGTTCTTGTTTTAGCCCTAAAATACAAAGAAGGGGAAAGGATGAGGATCTGCTTTGGTTTGTGTCTCATGTTTGTATACGTTTGTATACCTAATTGTGCCTGGAAATCTGATTTATTTGCTGCGACTCATTTGCCATTTTAATGCAATTGAATTTGGCCTAGAAAGCTAGGAAAAAAGCATGTGGGAGTTACATGGAAAAATTAGGGAAGATAAAGTTAGAGGGAAATAAATGTAACAGCCAAAGTAACCAAACACTAAAAAAACCCTCAAATAATAACCAGAATATCCAGCTCAGAATCTCTGATTTTTGTCTTTACCTCTTAATCAGTAACAAAACTCAATTTGTTGCTTTTGGAGGTCACCTTTAAAGGTGATTTATAGTTTATGGTGTTACAGTAATTTCTGGAGAGATATGGGGTAAAAAGAGAGCCCTGAGCCTGTCAAGACTGTCGAAAGCTTGATGATGGTGGCATCGAATTAAAGACAAGCACCTTGTATCTCAGACAGTCCTAGAGGAAAAGGAAAAGAGTGGTTTTTATCTAAAGTAGTAAAAAGGATGGTAGTGGGTGTCATATAACTTTTTCATTATGCTGTCACACTTGGAAATCCTGCATTGCAGGACCTCAAAGTTGAGAGTAAAACAAATTTATTGCAGTATATCGGTCCTTTAGGGTATTTTATGGTTTTTTTATTTTTGGCCACTTTTCCTAGCCAGATTTCAGATTTGGTATTAATCTCCCATCTCACTCTTGACACGAAATTTAGTTTTGCAGGGGATTGCAGAGCTAAATTACGTTCAAAGGAAGATACAGCTTTCCTTCTGGGTTGCAAATCTGAAATGAGGAGATCAAAAACTCTTTAGTCTCTGTTAATTTCAGTGTCACTTTTGATGAGTGGATATTCTCTATTCCCCAAAAAAATATTTTGTTTGATAAATCGTTTCTGTGGTATTTTTATCATGGCAAAAATACTTTTGTTAATTTTTGGTGCCCTACTGAAAGTGAAAAAGCAGTTGCAGCTTAGGCCTACAAGACAGTGTCTCCCTTACTTCATCCACATATTTGTGCATGTTGTTTAAAATCAGAGCTATACCAACTTCCTGTGTTCTTTATGTGGCTAAACATTTGTGGTTGTGGGAAACTGGTTCACTTACCATGCTCAATTAATGATAGCAATGTCTAAGTTACTGCATGAATGCAGAGAAAACTGAAAAAAAAACCTAACAAAAACCCACCCAAACAAAAAAAAAACCCACAACTCAAATTAACACACACACCAAACAAATACCCAAAACCTGAGCTAAACAATCCACCTAAACAGGCATCATGAAGGGCATTCAGAGTCATGGTAATGATTTGTGATGGGCACCTCACAGTAATGCATAGAGATGATTATTTCTGTAGAGTTTTTGGAGTTTGAGGGATTTTCATTAAAACAAAAAGGATTTTATTTCTTTCCTACTTAGACATTCAGCATTCAAACAAGAAAAATAGATTTCTAATGCCCAAGGGGAACTAATACCTGGCCAAGAAGTAATTAGATTTCTGCTTAATTTATAGTTATATTAATTATTAAGTCACTTCTCAAATAATAAAGTTTATGGGGTCTGGACAAAACTGAAGTTTAACTTTGTTTACACATCAGAAGACAATGACCTCTTCCTATATGGGAAGAAGAGTTAGATTTGAACTTTGGCAAAGACCAGAAATTCTATCTGTCATTGTTATTGTAAATCTGCTGTTGTAGTTTCACTTACTTGAATGGGAATGATTTATTGAATTACCCATTTGGGATCAAAAGCAAGATTCTGTCATTCAGATGATCATAGAAAAGGAATACAGGAGAGGATAGAAACTTTGAAGATAGAATATTTCTGTTCCCAGTTAGTGGATAACTCTTTCAAACAGGGTCACAGCAAACACAAAAGGTTTTGTGTAGCTGTGTTAAGGAATACACAATGTCTTTCACAACCTGCTCTCTTTTGCTGCCTTTATCTGTGATCAAAATGGAGAATCATTTGGGATTTGAAGGTGCATGGCTAGAAGCAGGTTGGAAAAGACAAAAATCCTCCTGCATTTCAGAAGGATGCAAGGTTGTGGAAGGAAAGCAGGGTGCCCCAGGTGTAACTCTCAATGCTAACACAAACACTTTCTTCCCTTCCCACTTCTGCTGTGTACACGTGCATAGCAATTACTCTGGCTGCAGGAACTCTTTTTGCAAGGACTCTTATCGCAGCAGGCGCCATTCTACTGCCAAAGCAGAAACTCTGAACTCATTCCAAACCACTAATTTCTTCCATGGACTTATTGTTTGGTTTTGCATTGCCTTAAGAGCTTTGGTGTACATCAGAGGCTGGTACCTCAGACAGGTAGTTCAACAACCTCAGCTTCTTATGCTAAGAGCTGAATAAGGGCTTATGAACCTGATGTGTAAATGGCAATGAGCTGGGCCTGTGGTCTCATTGCTTCTTGTCCTGCAAGATTCCAGTGTCATGGACAAGTGCAGCTGTGAGCCTTGAAACTTGGTTCATGTTCCCACCAAAAAAAAAGTGAGTACCTTTCACATGTCACTTGTTTCTCAGCCACAGGTAGCACTGTACATATCTGCCTCTTTCCAGTGCCTGCTTACTTGTTACTGCTGGTGTTCATTGTTTCTCTGCTGGGTTTCTCCTTCTTGTGCCATTTGATCACTGTCCCTGTGCCAGTCTGGTCCAATCTTTATGTGTATGCTACCATGATTGAACAGAAGTGAATAGCTTTGGTATTTTTTCTCTTTGGGTACTTTTTTCTCCTGCTTCAGGTAAGGCAACATATAGAGGCTGCCTTCCATTCTCTTGTCTGCAATGTTACACACAATATGAAATATAAAGCAGGTAATCTACATGGTTTAGTGTACCCTCTCTTCAACAGCAGTACTGTCTCCTGCCTCCAGGAAAAAGAGAATGCCAAATAGGCAAGATGGGTGGAGAAGAAAATAAAAAGTCCATGTCAAATAGCAATGATGGTGAGCCAAGGCAGAACAGCAATTCATTCCAACAGATGCAAAGAATTTAAGATGGCAAGTTATGGAGCCCTGGGGTTTGGGTGTGCAGGCCAATATTTCTTGTAAGATCATTATACTTTCTTGTAGGAGTACCTTTCTGTTTAAGGTTTTCCTACCTGTAAAACATTTGTTTCCTTAAAAAAAAAGACAGGTATAAGCTTCCCACAACGCAGCAGCAGAAAGAGTAATTCCTGAGTTATTTGGGATGGATCAAGAGAACCATGATTACTTAGGAAAAATACTTGCTAAGACCTTACAAGCCATGTTGCAACCCACAGTGGACTTGGAAGGGTACTGCAGAATAAACATCCAGAAATGGGTTTGTAATGGAAACCTTGACAGGCTTAAAAGCAAAGCAGTGCGCAGGTGCCACTATAATTAAGAGCAGTGACCCTTCAAAGAGAGGGCTGGCCAGCAGGTAAATAAACTTCCATTGTGCAGCTCACCTGTTAAACAGGAAAGTTTGGAAAGTGATTGGAAAACTGGCATCAATGGATGCCACCTTAGCCATCAGTTATAAGAGACAGCTGCCTGCTGTGGAATGAACAGAGTGTATGTGCTATTAAAAACAAGGGCTTTGTTCTGGGACTCATGCTACAGGTTATCTGAACCCTTCTATTTATAGCCTGTTCACAGTTGTCAGGTTCTTTAATGCATTTTCTAGTCATATCCCACCTGCCCCCGCCTGGGTGTGTGTAATACAGCAGGTCAGGTGGATAGAAATATTCCCATGAGTGAGCTGAGCTTGAGACAGTCTGCCTACATGTGCCAACATGAATCTGTACACATGCTCTCTCTCCTTTATTTTTTTTTTCCTAACTTTACATTTCAATTTGTCAGTGTAGTTGTGCCCTGTTTTGACTCATTCATGCTCTACTGAAGCCAGTTAAAGCTGGGGGGTTTGGGTGTGTTTTCTGGTGGTTTGTTGTTTTATTTTTTTATTACAGCATGAATGTTGTTTCAGGCACTTTCACAGAAGCCCGGTAAAATTGCTGAATGGCCTTGGCTGCTTGGACTGGCAGGGACGTTGTCACAGCTGAGTCCTTGCACCTTCACAGGCTGAAACAGCCATGCTGTTTTCAGAGTGGTGAAAAAAAAAAAGAGTATGGAATTTGGAATAGTATTGTTTATCATCACATATCTTGTTCCAGAGGTTTATTTTGCATGCTTTTCCCTGCATGCAAACTCTCCTGTGGGCCAGTATGATCCTGGACTTTCTGCAGGGAAGGTAGCAGGTTGTCTCAGGCTTCACATCATGTTACTGGGGATTTGAGAAATTTTTTTTATGGGGTGGATTTTTTTCCCAACAATCCATCCATGTGTCTGTCTTGAAAGGGAATATTTTGCTTTTTTTAGTCAGGCATAATGATTTGGACCTGCCAGATACTGGTTTTAAGGCAGATTTAAAATTCAAGTAAGCTTAAATAGCAACTCAGTTAAAGTGGTACAAAATCTTTCATAATTGCTCTCAATTTTTTAATTTATCTTGTTAACTTATCTGCCTCAACTTCAGATTCTAAACCTTAACTGTTTCTATACTGGAAAATAGAGAAGTACAATTTTGCTAATTAAACAGGGGCATCTAGAAAAAAATCAAATCTTTTTCCCCACTAATCTGGTAATTACTATCTCTTAGTCTTGAACTTTTGCTAGAAAAACATGATGCAAATCAGTTGGAACTCCAAACTAAGCACTGCAGGGTTGAAGCAGCAGGATTTTTTGTATTTTTTTTCCCTTTGGCAGTCTGTATTTCTCAGTGTGGCACTGAGAAATACAGACTAGTGTTTGCAGACTGGTGCAGGGTTTCTTTAGCACAGCTGAACATGTAAGTGCAGTGCTAATGAAAACTGATCTACAAATAGAGCTATATTTTTTGAAATGGCTGGTTAACACCTGGTGGGTGGGTATGTGTGTTTGTAGTGACTTGAGAGAAGCTTGAAGCTGTAAAGCATATGGCAGCTCTAATTTTGACCATTAAGGAAGCAAAGTGCACCTTCTGAAGGTTTCACCTGCTTAATCCCTTTAACACCTTGCAGATTGCTTGTTTATCCAACTGGCTGCTTTGATAAAGTTTCTTAGATCAAGAGCACAGTATCTATCAAGTTCAATTTATTCAATTCTAAGAATAAGAGTCTATCAGTTTCATTATCTGGATCTTTGCAATACTTTAATTTTGGAATAACAGGCCACATTTAGCAGATACTTTCCCCTTAAACATGACATCCTGGAGCTGTGGGTCTATGGCTGACTATGAGCTTGCAGCGTGCCCAGGTAGCCAAGAAACCCAACAGGATCCTGGCTTGTACCACACAGAATGTGGCCAGCAGTACTAGAGCACTGATCACAAGGTCACACTTGAAATTACTGTGTATTTTTAGGCCACTCACTACAAGAAAGATATTGAGATACACCAGCTTCAATGCCCTCCTCTGGACACACTCCAGTAAGGGTTGGAGCACTCCTCCTCTTAGGAGAAGTGGCAGAGGGAGTTTATCCTGAAAGAAAGGAGTCTTAGGGAAGACCTAAGTACTCTCTATGACAACCCAACAGGAGGCTGTAGCAAGACAGGCGTCAGTCTCTTCTCCAGAGAAAGGAGTGACAGGATAAGAAATGGCCTCAGGCTGCCCCATGGGAGAACAGGCTGCCTGGGGAGGGGTGGAGTCATCATCCCTGGAGGTAAATTAAAGGCATGTTGATGTGACCCCTAAGGCTTTTGATCTCAGCATTTTCTCAAGATTTTGATTGGTGGTTGAGGCTTTGGGGGGTTTTGGTCTCTTCCAGACACCAAAAAGTCTTCTCTACACCATCCCAGGAAAATGCTGTCACTCAAAATAAAGGAGGAGAAAGGTCCTACCAGCTCAGATTCAGACTTAATGTTGCAAGAACTCATTTAATGCAGAAAATGAATTGTCTTCCAGTTGTAAAACAAAATTACAATGATGTGTAGATGTTGAAGAGAAGATAAAATCAGTAGGGGTTTTACTTTCTGATTAGAAACTTAGGGGTTAGCTGGAATTATGACAACTTTATTAATGCATTCTGGAAGCATGTTATGATGGCAGTGTTGAAGGAACTTGCACTTACCTTGCTTTCCTGTCTTGAAATATCTGTGAACCTCTAATTCTTCAGCTGAAATATTAAGCTGCTGAAGCTCTCTGGTTTAACTACTTCTAACGCTTTCAAATAAGCTTGTAGGGAGGCTACTGAAATAAATGTAGCTGCTTCTCTTTCTCATGAGCTTTTTCCTTTGGTAATTTTGCTTGCCTCTTTCACATCAAATCTTCTGAAGATACAAGGTCTTACAGACTACTCATTAATCCATATTTTAGAAAGACACAGTGACCTTGCACATATAGGTGTGGGTGGGTAAGGGATGAGTGTGATCATCCATCATCACACCTAATACTGGGCAAAGTAGAAAGAGCTAAATATAGAACTGGCAAAGAGGTCAACCAGTGATCATGTCACTACCTCCCAGAGCTTCTTTTCAAGCAGCAGGATGGTATGGACTAGCATATTCTTTGTGGAAAGAAATAGAGGTATAAACTTTTACCTTCTTTCTGAGATTGAGGGCCCTATTCGACATTCACCCCTGAAAATATGGCAATTTTTTTGTTCAACCTTTGTAGCCACCTGTTTCTGCCCAGAGCCTGGCTGAAGATGGGTTCTTCTTGCAAGACCTGATCAGGAGCAACGGAATCCACAGGTGTGCTCCCTTGCCTGCTGCTTGTTCTCTGGGATTATTGCTCCAGGGACTTGCAATCTGGAGACCCTTGAGTTCATTGTTAGTGTTTGAAGTTGAGCATTACTTACTCATCTGGTTCTTACTGCAAACACCAGGTATGTCCTACCAGATTGTAACAATGATCCTCTTTCTGATCTCCGATGCTGGCAGTACATCTTTAATTAGGAAAAGCACACAAGGATCAGTTGTCCATTCCCCTCATACTTGTCCAGAATCCTGAATGGCTGTATGCAGGATTTTCCTCTTATTTGTCTCTGGGCATGTGTTAAAAGTTCAGAAAAAAACTCAGTATTAATATGAGTGGTGGGAGCAAACATTTTGTCTGTTCAGGCTTCAACATGCCATTTCTGAAGTGCTCCTAGTGCCACAGTGTTCTCCCTCTCTGAACAAAGTTAATGGCACTCTTCTGACTACATTGTTCTTTAGAAATTTTTTCCTCTTTACAATACTTTAACCCTTTCATTCATTTCAAGGAACTAAGATTTGAATTTATGTCACACAGGGTTAATCCATTCTCCACAGTGAAGTGCAAAAATTCAGAAATAATGTAATCTGTTCTGCTGCCATCCGTATAAAATATTGTTTACACTCCAGGCCTATTGCTTCAGGAAATTATTGATAGGAACAGCTGCTCCTTCACGAAAAAAGTAGAAAAGTCCTTCCTCTCTGACCAGAGGCACTTTTCAGCCACCTTTACTTTATCACTATGACACAGAAGCATGCAAGATTGGATTTCAGACTTTAAATAATAATAAAAAAATGTCTAGCAAAGAAACTCTCTAAAACTTCACTCAGGAGTTTTTGTGAAGCTCTGAGCCATCTTCTTGTGCTCCAAAGGATTTGTTCAAAACAAAATGAAATTTGGAGCGCAAGATATACAGTAAAATCAAAATCCAACTTCAAATGTACCTCGTTGCTACTGAGCTGCTACTATAATTACAATTATAACTCTGCAGTGCTTTATGCATAAATTATTTAAATTAAACCACATAGATTATTCAAATTTTATCTCCAAGAAACACTTCCAAAAGCCTGCTAACACACACATTGCAACTCACTGCTAACACGAAAAACTCTTAAAGACTTGATTTTTTTTTTTATTTTTTTTTTTAATTTGTTTGGAACTAGACTCTGTGCAGTGACTTGACTTATTTCAAGTTGAATGGGTCTTGGGTTAAATGGATTTGGTGCTGCTAGTGTATTTTCAGATCCACCTTCAAGCTCAGTTGAGCAAAAGACTAAGCTGGTGCCATTCAGTCTTTCCTTTCCTTTCCTGATAACAAGCTAGTATTCTGTGAGAGGTTTAATGCAAAGCAAAAAAGCCTCTGCAGCGAAAAGAAGGAACTCACACTTTTTACCTTGTAGGAGCAGCTCTGGTGGGTGTGGTTATTTGACATGATTTTGACAATTATTCACTTGGGACAATCCTAACAAAATAATATCTTTTCACATGAAAATGTTACTGAGAGAAGGTTCTACTGGGGTAAACCTGACTCCCGGAGGATAGACTTTGTTTTTGAGCATTTCTCATGGGTGGCTAGGAAAAGGAATTTCATCAGTTCACTCCTCTTACAAAAATATTTGCCAAGTCCTGCAGAAAAACCAGTCAGAATACCTGCAGCAAACCATAACATCTTTGTCTTTTCAGCAGCACTAATAAAAAATTTGGTTTCGTGAGCAAATTCAGTAAGGGTTTTTACCTTTCCCTCTGCCAGTTCCCTTTTCCACTGAAATCACCTGAACAATGTTTAATATTATGAATATTCTTAAGCATGTCACTGGCTGCAGACAGTATTAAAATGAATCACTGAATTGTAGTATACAAGCAACTGGTTTGCAATTTACAGAAGACTGTTTTAATTCTCTTATTTTTGGACATCATAATTTTGTATTTACAAAATACAAATGTATTCTACAATTAGTAGAGTTCTGTTTCCTGCAAAATCAGTGGAAAGTGGTGTTAAGCCAACACAGAATGTCTGAAAATCTCCTGCTTGAAGTTTTTTGTTCATATTAGAGTGACAATTTACTGCTGCAGAAACTGTAATGAAGAAGAGTGTGCTTTTTAGTGTCATCTTGTCTGAACAAATAACTAACAGGATTTTGCAGATGGTTATTTGGAGGAGAAATTAGTATTGCTATGACACCTAGATACCTAATGAGAAAGAAAAATAGACCTGTTCCACATTGCTGGGATTGTGGAGGAAGATAACTGAATATCTAAAATTCTTCCTGGGCTTTTTATTTCTTAAATTAAAAATGAAAGGAAAAGCTTTCAGTTTTGTATGTTTCATCACAAACGGAGTATTAAGTTAGTTATGCTTAGTAACTCACTGAAAATTACACATGATTTGAGGGTCTATATAAAGTTAGAGAAATATTCTGATTTTTTTGTGTAGGTTAATTGAACCTTTAGTCTTTCCATGATCAAGTAGGCAGGGCTGTAAGGGGCAATCTTTCTCAAAGCAAAGGGCCAGAGAGTTGTTAACCTCATGAAACAACTGCTGAACATCAACAGCAAGACATTCCTTTATTCCTGCAGTGATGGAAGTCATGATTCTTCTTCCATATGTTATTTCCTGTTGCTAAGGCTTTAATGCATCTTTCAGATACAGTATTTGTAGCACCATGTGATTTAAATCTATACTTGCGCTTTCATCTTTTCCATTCTGGAAAGCAACACAACAGTAGCGTGGGTTTTTTATGGTTTGGGGTAGATTGTTTCTTTTTCACCCCACCCAGATCTCTGTGTTTGGTGCTCATAGGAAAGGTCGAACTTCAATACCCATTCTTGGGATGAGCCAAGAGAGTCTCTCTGAAGTGCAAAGACAGTTTGTATATCAAATCAGTGGATGTCTGTCTAGCTAATTCAGTGGATAAACAGGAATGTTCAGTTATTTCTTGAGTTCTAAGAACAATAAGCATGTTTTCTCTCCCCCACTTAAGTTTCCTTAAATGTATATGTTTCTCTATTTCTTTCTTTGACAGCATTTTACAGTTAAAAATACTTAAATCAGAAATAAACTTCAATGTTGCATGCAAATTCTAAACTCATCAGCTTCAGTTGTATAACGAAATCATGTCCTGGCACAGTATGACATGCTGAAGATGGTGTTATTTCAAACCCCTGTTGTTTATAGCCCACAATTCTGTTATAATTTTTTCAAAAATCCTTTAAATTTTCCCCATGTTATCACTGAAAATACTTCTTTGTTGTCTTTAATTATTCTGGCAGAAATGTGGTAGATTGCAAGTTTAATGAATTATCAAGCTGGCTACAATTAACTGTGTGTTTCAAAGGCCTATTTCTGCACTCTTTACACAGAACTGAACGCAAGTATATCCTGTCCAGTGGCATAGCTCTCACCATGCACTGGTGGCAGGACATAAGCCTCCTATTACAGAGCTGAGAAAAGGCTGCTTTAATTTAATGCTGCTTTTTTCCTATGCATAGCAGTACAGAGTGTTTGTCTAGTGCTGTAAGTGGACAGTTGTTAAAAATAATCTTGTGGTGAAACTTCATGTAGCAGAGGTTGCTCACAACCCTAACATAAAGGAAATCTTCTTGCACAACAAAAATAACATTTACTTAATAAGAAAAACTAGTCCAGTTTTCAAAACAATTTAAAGTTAATCAAATCCAGATTAAATCTTATTGATTTCTCTTCTCAATAAATGTACATTTATTCATGCTCCTTTGTAGCATGAATTGTTTGTAAGTGCAGATATTTATAAATACTTCTTTCAGAAAAGAAGCCTGAACAGCAGCTTCTCTTCACCATTATTGTTGATTACTCCCACCTGCCTGATAAAGTCCCACACATGCATCATGAAAAGCTGGAAGAGAAAAAAACTTCTCTATCAGAGAGTCAATCAGCCAAAATGTAAAATACAAGTGAGAGCTTACAGATATCCCAACAGCCTTTTCTACGCTGATAGTGGTTGTGAAAAGCATCTTTCAAGGAACTCTGAACTGCTTTGTCTGAACAAGTTGTTGTCTCTATCATTCCTCCTATTTTGCAGAAGCAGCCAGGCTCTTAACTATCTGTTCTGGATGTGCTTTTTTGCTAAAAGCATTTCCCATCTGCTTCCCTTTATTTTACTACTTGTGTTCTACTTCCCAATTTTAATATTATGATTGGTAGTGAAGGATGGAACCCTTCCTTAAAGCACTTGTCTTTTGAAGGATTTTAGGTTTTAGAATGATGAAGTAAATATTTAAAATATAAAAAAACAGAGTTTATTGAGAAGAATTATACACAAGCAATTCATTCTGGAAGAACAAGGATATTATGGGTTAAATACTGCTGAAGAGCCCAAAGGCCTCTGCAAAGGACAAAGATGCCTACTTCCAATAAATAGGCCTTTTTTTTTTTTACTAGATCATTCTCTTGTATTAGAAGGAGAATATAAAGTAAAAAAAATCCTAATAAGTTACATGTAGAAGTACATATTTTAGAGAGAGTTTTAACTTGTTATGGCCATGTACTGTTAATTTTACTTCCAGACACATTAGTAATCCATAATTTACTCCAATTTATGAATGCATGTTGCCTCTTTTATTTTCACTCGTAAGCTTCAGGGAAGCTGTTGTTAAAGGAAGCCTCAGTTTCACTGTATGACTTGGACTGTGGTTTCTGAATGATAGGTTTTATCACTGGCTTATGCTAATACTCTGGAGATTGAAATCTTTAAGGCTGTAACTGCATCTGCAGCCCAGGGAGCTATCAGGGAGTAGATGTTCATCTGACAAAACCATGGAGCCCAGTGGCTTCTGTGGACACCAGTTTGCTGGAATTTGCCCAAAGATAATTGAAGGAATAAAGTTCTTACAAAGGAATGACAGTAGGAAGTGCATGAGTCAGAAGAGGCGAGTGGAGGAGGACTGTTAAGATCTTAGATATGTCCCAGAATGGCAAGAAAAAGCATGGTGCAATCTCCACCTTGTGTTTGCTATCTGAAGTAAAATAATTATAGGTCTTGAGATCTTGGGTAAAGTTGGTGTTGGTTTGCTTTCCAGTATTGCTAAGTCACTGTAAACATAGAACTCATGAAGCTGCATATCTAAAAGGAGTACATTATGAGTTTATTGAAGTATTTTAGGAATCTGTTTTTTCTGAAGCTGTTAGGCTGAACTTTTTCACTCAGTGCTGGAGAAAAGCAAAAGGATTGAGGAATGGTGACTGCAGCTTACAAAGACAGAAAACCTGAAACCTTACTATATTATATATTGCAGTAGGATTTCAGCTTAATGTTTCCATTTCTCCTTTTTAAAAAAATTATAGACACTTGAGCCTGAATCTCTGTTACCCTGTATTTGTGCAGCCCTCAGTGCTGAAAACTGGAGTGCTTATGCATTAGACTGCACTGTCCTTTACAAGATATGGTGAGTGTCAGAGGCAAGTGTGACTCAGTACATACTGCTCATCTTAAATAATTCATGCCATAGAATTGCAGTCCATCTCAAGTTGGAAGGGACCCATAAGGATCATATAGTTCAACATTTTCTCACGGGGCTAAGTAATGTTTTTGGATGGAATTCTGTAATTATTCCTGGTCATGTCTCAGAGGTTTCACTGTCCTTTTAGACTGTGTTTTCTGTTCTCTTTCCCCCAAAGACTTCCTGTTGTGTCCAAAACAATGATGAAAATCAAAAGCTTTTTCTTCCTTCAAACTCTCTCTCCAAGGCTGTGATGAAGCTGCTCCTATTTAGTATCAGTGATCTGGAAGAGGGAATCAAGCACACCCCCTGTGAGTTTGCAGGTGACATCAAGCTGGGCAGCAGTGTTGATCTCTTGGAGGGCAGAAGGGATCTGGACAGTCTGGATCAATGGCTGAGGCCAGTGGTGTGAGGTTCAAGGAAAATGGACAGGTCCTGTTCTTGGGTCACCATGACCCCATCACCATAACCCAGCACTGCAGGCTTGCTGAGAGTGGCTGGAAAGCCACCCAGAGGACAGGGACCTGGGGCTGCTGGTCAGCAATCAGCTGAACATGAGCCAGCATGTAACAGCTGGTCAAGAGGCCAATGGCACCTGGCCTGTGTCAGGAACGGGCCAGCAGGACCGGGACAGTGACTGTCACCCCTGTGCTGGGCACTGGTGAGGCCACACCTCGAGTGCTGTGTCCAGCTCTGGGCCCCTCACTGGGGGCCTTCAGCCCAGAGAAAAGGAGGCTCAAAGGGGCACTTAGTGCTGCCTTATTTCAACTGCCATAAAAAGGAGGCTGTAGTGAGGAGGGGGGCAGTCTTTTCCCCCAGGTAACAAGTGATAGGATGAGGAAATGGCCTCAAGTTGACCCAGGGAGGCTTTGATCCGATCTAGAAAAAAATTTATCTAAATGTTGGTCACACTGCCCAAGGAATTGATTGAGTCACTATCCCTGGAGGCATTTTGAAGAATGTAGGTGTGGCACTTGGTTTAGTGGTGGACTTGATGTTCTTTTAGGCCTATCACAACTTTAATGATTCTATGAGTCTAAGAACTATCAATGTTCTGCAGGGAAAAGCTGTTTTTTAATCACTGTTCTTCAGTGATTTTTTTTTTCCAATCTTAACATGTAACAAAATACAGTTTGCATCTGTGATCTCGTTATTTATTTAGATGAGGAGGTGGAAAGAGTACTGAAATTAACCTATGGTTTGAAAATGTAACAAATATATTCTGTTTATACTCATTTACGTCATGGTGAAACAGACTCCTGAAACTGTCTTAAAGTATAGATTTTTTCAGAACTTTTTTTCACAATTTAAATCTAACATGGCTTATAAATTAAGAAATGGATTAACTGTGACTGATTAAGGAGATAAATAGCATTTAGATTTGCTATTTAATTCAGAGATTGTCATCACCTGTCCCATCTTCAGTGTTCATCAGTAAGTCTCAAAAGCCTCTGTAAGCTTATCTGGTCTGTAATGTGCATTCATCTTTCAGAAATCTTCCATCCCATTTAATAGTCAAATCTTCTTCTGGTTCACAACTAATTATTAAAAGTGTGGGCAGTCAAATATTGTCATCCAGAGTGTTATAAACACATTTCTTTTTTTTGTGTTGTTTCAAGTTTCCTTGTTGCTGTCTTCACAGCAGAGACACCAGCAGCCTTCCTACCTGCACAGGGTCCTATTAACTACAATCAAACTGTGCAGTTGTAAGAGTTTGCCAGATCATTCCACCAACTAAAGCAAACAAGCTATAACATTGAAAATTGTGGGGAAATGAGTGTTTTTTGATTCTTTTATCATGAACAACTTTTTCTATTTCTATGAAGTATGCAAATTTATCTGAGACAAGGGCTCTGTTAATTCAGACATGTGACGTGTCCTATTTCACTAATTGAAGTCAGGTTGCTTTGGAAAGGTACCAGGAAGAGCTGCAGTCATTTCAAGTTCTAGTTATTCTTTCAGCATCATGTGTCACTGGATCAATCCTGCAAAAAGAGCTGCAGCTTATGGAACTGAAAAAGGGTTCCTCAAAGCTGAGAGGATCTCCTCCACCTGTGGATGGGGCAATCCTGAAAAAGACTGAAGAAAATTTGTGCCTTGGTCACAAAATAGTGAAGAATTTCATTAAATCCCTTTGGTAGTAATTTTTTTTAGGTCCAAGATAGGCTGTTACATGGAAGGATGGGACAAGGCTGCAAGGCACCTGGGCTTTGACTGGCAAAGGGTCTATTTCAAAATCTCATTGAAGTATTTCAACTGGACTTCAGATGACTCTTCTTTATACTTGCATTTTTAAAAGCATGCGTAGAAGTTTAATGTCCAATACACTAGAGAATGAGTAGTGTCAGTCAGTCCTATTTCCTGGCACTCATTCATGTAACATTAGCATAGTTTTCTCTTTGTGCTTCTAATAGTCTGACTAACCTATAATATTCTAATATTTATTTGTGTCAACACCACCTGCATTAAATTAAATTTGTAAATTAAAAATAGCACACTTGTTACAGTGTCAACTTTCTTATCCTCAGTAGCAACTGGTAACTGTGTTATGTTCAGGCAAAGGAGTAAAATTGAAAAAGGATTTGTAAGCATTTTTCAAATTACTTCAGGTAAATAATAAGCAACTTTCCTCTACTGCTGTTATACAGTGATAGCTCTCTTTAATTTTCCAGTGCTAAATTAATTTACAGTTGCTTCAGACCTCAGTAATTTGTTCATGGTAAATGCACATCTGGGAGAGTTCTGGGGATCTGGAATGAAGAAATACAAATTTCATTTCTTAGCTTTATTCTGTCATTATGGCTGCACATAGATGGAAATACACAGAATCGTGAAACAGATAATGAGAGAAGACTGGCTAGTTTTGGTCAGGATTTTCGGAGACCTCTGGGACTAGAATGCCTATTTCCTATTAAATTTCATTTAAGTTATTGGGAATACACCCCTTTTAGGAAGACCTTAGTCATCCTTAGTAATTCTCATGGTAATAGTCTTCATAAATTACACCAATGAAGGTTTAGGGCAATTTTATGGGGAAAAAATGTGCTAGAAAGTTTACATTTGTACCATAAGACAGATGAAATCATAGTGATCCCCATTGGCTTTACTGGGATTTGGAACAGACCTTTTCAAATAAGATTGTGGTTTTTTACATGGAAGTAGAATATGATGTGCTAGAGGAATATCATCAACACATGGCTGATTTTTGTCTAGCTAAAATAAGATACCCTAAAAGATCAGGGCTATAGCCTTCCTTGGATCCAAAGCATTTTGTTACTTCGGTGCCTTTCTTCTCTCTTGCTGGATTTGTAACTCAAGTGTTTGAAGTTAATGCCTAAATTGTCATGAATGCAGTTCTGAATATGATGGTAATACGACTGAGAAAGAAATGTACCTGACCAATTTGAATATTATAAACTGTCATGTCACAGGAAAAAGGGCCTTTTGCCTGGAGGGGTTTCTTGTTTGCCCTTCCAATATACTTTCTTGATATTGTGGTTTCCTATATTCCTATTTTCTAACAGAATCCTATTTCATATTAATAAAGAACAAAGAATTCCTTCAAACTCTTTTGCAGAGTGTATTTCACTCTAAGATGATTCTGGAAAGCTTGGTACCATGTGTTTCCTCAGAGGCAAAAATGCAAATATAGCCACCAAGCTGTTACTCTTATTTTCTGTGCCTTCCACATTGACTTTCCTAGAGCTAACAGTTATTCCTATTCCATCAGTACTGCAAACCAGAGATAAGTATTCTTCCTTCTAGTGCACAGTGGAGAGTTTTTAATAGGTTTTTTTTCAGGTTTCTGTTGCCTGACAGATCCAACATGCTTCTGCTAGTAGGGTTGGGTACAGCATGATCCTTCAAAGCTTCCCAGTGAACTGAATTCCTTGGGCAAACTGGAATCACCATCCTCATTTCCAGCTTATTCTTTTTCCCAGTGACACCTCAAGGATACTGTAGCTTCCTGCTATCCTTAAAACCTGCTGGTTTTCAGGATAAAACACTAAAATGCCTTTCTCCATAGAATTTCAAGCAGCCCTAGGGCTAAGTGTGCCCCATGAAGGACTCCTTGCAAGATCAGTGTGTGCTTGCAGTCATGTGCTTTTGTCATTAAAAACATATGGACTCTAACTTGTACTTAATCTATGTTCTGGAAATTTCTTCAGGTTCTTACTGTATATGTATTATTTCAGTTGCAGGTAAATCTGGAAACTGCCTGCAACTGAAGGTGCTTTAGGTTGAAAGCAATTTCTTGAGAGGTTGTATAGTTGCTTGAGAGGGAGGGCTGTCCCCTCCTTATCTAATTTTGATTATTCTGTTTAAAATTACTTTCTGTTAGTGGATTTTTTATTTGTTAGGTTTGGCAAGTTTGTTGGCTTGATTACTGTTTGACTGTGTGATACTATTGTGCTTTTCCACTAAGTAGGTATGTAAGTCTGCATCTTGTCTGTGTCTGACATTTGCTCCTCAGCTGATGAGGGGAAAAAGCCATTTACTGATCTCTCCCTGCAAGGCAGTGGGAAGAATCTTCCAACAGGAGAGAATTACTTCAGATGCAGCTGGTAGGGTGTAGGCCTTTAAATCTGAGGCCATGAGAAAGTGGTACAAATAATTATTGTAGAGAAAAAGTAAATTCCTTCATATTCCTTCCTGTGGAAGACATGTTTTAAAGATTTTCATGTGAACTCATGGAAAAAGCTTCTTGTTCCATTTCTTAATAATCAGGATTTTGCATGAATCTCATGTGATTCTAGGGACTGATTGTGAAGTGGTTACCCTTAGCAACCTGTCTTTTACCTTGGATCACCAAATAATGACCCCAGTGGATGTAGCAGGTGTTCTCCATAATAACTGCTGGGGAGCAGAGAACATTACAGTAATATGCATTTATCTAAATTGGAAACTCACTTAAGGAGAAGAGTTCTAGTTTTTGCTTTACAACCTGGTGTTTCTATACTCTGCAGTTCAGAAAGTGTATTTCAAAGTAGAGTAGAAAAAAGAATCGTGCAAAATCGGTTAGAAAAGAAATCAGGAAAAAGCACTATAAAACTCAGTGCTTTGTAGCTAAGATATCAGTGGGGGGAATGTTTATGTGGAAAATATTTGTGGTTTTAATAACTAAACATAAATGTTTATTTGTGATTCAGAGAAAACTAGGTTTAGGGTTTTTTTTCCAGAAGAAGTTGTTTTGTTTCAGATTGACTTGCCAGTGGAAGGAAGGGAAAGCAAACACTCTTGGTTTCTGAGTAAGGGATTTTGAAATCTCTCCATTCTTAATAATAAATCTTGCCTTTTTCACTGGCAGTCATAGAGAACTCCACAAAATAGGTGTGGGAGTAGAGTAACTTCCCTCTGGATATCATGTACCCTGGAAGCTCTCACAAGAAGATATTAATGAGTAAGGAGCTGGAGGATGTGCATGATCTTCGTGGTTATTCCAAAGCAGAATGAATAATGGCTTGTTCTTTTCCTTCTCTGACTCTTTCTTGCTTCAAAGAAGACATGTGAAACATCACTTGAGACACTCACTCCTTTGCAGGATGCAGGCTAAAAGGAGAGTCCTTTGTAGCACAGTCCCATTGGAGCCACTCTTGTATGGAGGGAGCCTGAAGGCAAAGAAATTTCTTCCTGCCCACTCTTCTGCAGGAAAACTGGTCTCTAGGGCAATCCTGAGATAGGTTTTGGGTGCCATTTTTGCCTTCAGTTGGAAAAAATCTTTAGCAATTGAAAGGTACAGCAGCAAAAGGCCCAGAGTTTTGAAGATCTTGGATCTGTTTATCATCTAGGTCTCTAGCCAGGGTTATTTAATTCACCATTTCAGATTTCAAAGCCTCCTGGCATAAAAAGGCTTCTGCACTACTGATAGGTTACCAGCCCTAAAGAGTCTCATATGGAGAGGACTTGTCCCTTAATCTAATTAATGACAATCACTTGAACTCAGTGGTTTTGAAATCCTCCCACTGTGTTCACATGCATGTCTGCCTTTCAGGTTGATCAGATTTGAGAAATGTCACTCCACAGGACAAGATAAACATCTAAAATAACAGGTTGGGGGGCGAAAGCTTAGATTTTTTTTTTAATAAATATTGGATAAACAGTTTTCCTCTAAATTCAAGCATTTAATTAAAGACAGAATTAACTTGTATGCCTAGTCTAGCTCTGCTAAACCTGCATTTCTGTACTGGTTTTATGTTGGGGGCTCAGAGTCAGAATGTTTGTACTTTACAGGTCAACCCCTTGAAAAATTCTCCTCTGGAATTCTCAGTGGGTACTTGCTATTGCTGCCTTTACAGTGGGGAAAAAAGTTTACTTCTGTGAGAACTGAGTGTTCAGCATCTCTGTGGAGAAGGCCTGTAATCTACTTTTAGCAAATTAAAATCTAATACAGTTTGTCTGTATTTCATTTATGCCTCAGGACAAATTAATGTTAAAAAAAGTCTTTGAAATGAAAATGGTGAGTCCTCAAATTAACCTAGTTGTAGTGTTTTATTTCAAGTTCCATTTGGGAATTGCAGGTGCCTGTTAAATTGCTGGTAGGTAAAACATCACTGACAATTTGCTTGCATTTTTCTGCAAATAGATTTTCACTTAGAAAAGTACACTGGGATTTGGAAAAAGAAATTATGAAAATAACTAGTTGGTCTTTTCTTTCAAGTTTTGTTTTTCTCTTCAAATCTTTGTGTTAACAAAGTTATTACAGTCCTAGAAATTGATGTTGAGAATAGTCATTAATTACTTTATTTAAAGCCATGTAGGCAGGGGTCAGGCCACGTTAACCTTCCTGTGCAGAGTTTGCTGTTCAGAGGTGTCAGTGTTCTCTGTGCTGCAACATGGCTGCAACTTGAAATGAAATTAATTTCCATGTGCAAAGCACAAGCAGCAAGGTCCAACAGAAGGAGGGACAGCAAGTGTCTTTGTAGTTTGACCAGTCTCTGAGGGTGAGGACATCCTTCTGGGTACTTTTCAAAAGTTTTGTCAGCCTAGAAGGATCTTGATGGAGGGCAAAAAGTCCAGCAGATGGTGTTGGAAATAATTTCTCTCTGCAGAATGCCCTCTCACAATGAAGTCCTCTTGCCCTCAGGATCATTACCTGACAGGTTGCACAGGATGCCAGAGCCCAGCCAGGGGCATTTCCAGCCTCTCAAACATGAGGACATCCATCTCCAGATATGTGCACAGGGGATCTCAGCAGATGTAACCACCTGTATTTCTCCTGATAAGAAATAACTAGCAGTAATAAAAAAAATAAAGGTCTTACTTCTAGACTCATCATCACATTTTCAGGGCTTAGAGAAATGTTCCTTTCAGCAGTAGCCAGTATTTATTCTTTGGACCATTGCAATTGGGAAATGAGGGCATATCCCAGTCGTATTTTATTTTCCAATTGGGCTACCATACGTTGGCCAAACTTCTGTAAGCTAAGCAAGGCACTGCTGTATGTGATGTCTGGCAGCAGAAGTGTTGAATGCAGGGGGGTTGTACTTAAATGCTTTATAATCAACTTTTGAGGTAGCTAAACAAAGCAGAATTCTAATACAAAAAAATGCTGTCAAGAAAATGTTCCCATTTTTTGTCATAGCTTATTATAGTTTATATCCTTGAAAAATTCTCAGCTATGAAGCAGAAAAGCACCTCTGCCACAGCTCATTCTCATCTAAATATATATATATGTACACATATTGTAGTTTATTTAAATACTCATGTGGTTCTACTTTCCACACAAAGCTTTCCTGCAGGTTTGGGAGCTAAGGTTAACTTTTCTTTTTTTAATACAACATTTAATCTAACTCTTCTACAGCTTCTGAGCTCACTGTCGTTTCTTTTCACCAATTAAATCTGACTGTTTCTGTGTGTAAGGAACAAATGCGAAAACCTACTGACAGCATAGTAGCAATTTCATTCATGGCATATAAGCCCAGAGGGTGAGTGTCAGGAAGCCAGCAATCTGTTAAATGCTTTATCCATGTTATGCACAATATATTTCTTATTAGTTATGTTTTTCATGTTCTGATTTAAGAGAGTCCATTATTTTGTGAGTCTAATTTGACTGCTTACGTAGAAATGGGCTGGTTGAGTAGATACTTTTCTATCTTGTCTTGGATTGTTACAAGGGTTGTTAGTTCATTTGCTTCAGGACAAGCAGATCACCTCAGAGATCAGAAAGCAATTGCTTTCCATGGTGAAGCAATACTCAGAGTAATAGTTGGTGTAATAAAAGGGATTCATTTTCCAGTGCTTTGTACTGGGATTAGCCATGGGCAGGTTTCTGCACTCTGCATCAATCTCATTTGTGGCAGATGAGAAAGGAGTGACTTGTATGTAAAAGCTTTCCTCCAAAGCCTGTGCTATTAACCACCACCAGGACTAAGAAATGGACTGTTGAGCAAATCCAATGCAACATTCCTGCCTCTGCAGCCAACAGCTGCAATTAAAGGAATCCTATAGGCCTGATCTAGCCTTGCACATGAAGAGTTCTACCTGCTCAAGGTGTTGCAGGGTGATGCCATTGCATTTCACTCTGGTGTGAGTCTCTTTGGGCGGTGGAAGGTACAGCAAATGCAGGTGCTGTATTTTTTGATAAAGAAGAAGCAGACTGCAAGGCATGGGTATCTGTTGGATCTGCTGAATGGGTCGCTACTGACCTACAGAATATGGATGAGTGAAAAATGGAAGTATTATCAAGTCCCCATGCATAAAACATCTTGGCCCTCTCTCTGCACCAATGAGTGACAAAATCATGTGTATAGAGCCAAAAAATCATGACTGTTTTGTCTTGTGCTATATTACAGCTCCAATATTTAACTTGCTTGCACCTTTAGCCATTTTTCATAGGAGGGGGTTAATTTGTAATTTTATCCTAACACTTTTTTTCTGCAGTGCTGGAGGGTTTGACAGCTTACATGCAAGTATGCATTAAAGAAAGATGCATTTCAAGTTTACATGCTTGGGTCTGATGGAAGATTTTTACTACTTTGGTCTTGTATAGAGATGGGTCTGAACAGTGAATGATTGTCACCTACTTAATGAACTATAAAGTGTTTTGATCTGGCAGATTATTTTAGCAGGTTCATATTGCACATGCAGGGATAAAAAGTTAGCCATAACTGTCCAGGCACAGTTCTCAAATATATATTGAAACACCTGCTTGCAGTTACCTTATCAAACAGGCTCCTGGCTTTAGCAGCACAACAAGCTGTGATGATGCCAAATAAATGCCAAAACAGACAGAAAAGCCGCTGGGATTCAAGGACTCAGTTTTGCTTATATCCATGGTACCACAGCACCTCAGCCACGTTTACATAGTGTTTTCTCTTCCATACTGATTGCCTGCGCAGGAATTTTGTCATAATGGCATACTCTAATTGGACCTGGTAGCATTCTGCAGAAAAATAAAGGTTTGAACCAGACTCAGGGTACCTATATCAGGAAAACAGTGGGCAGGATAAAACAAAGGAGCAAGTCTAAGGGAAATATTCTGTAAAGGCTAGCTAGAGACTGTAATGTAATGGTTTTTTTTCTTAGAGATCCCACTTCGTGATGTTCTAGACAAAGCTGGAAGATCAAATCTCTTGACCAGACAAGGAAAAAATCCTCATTTTCAGAGCAGATGATAGTCCCCGGGAGGAGAAATTGGCTATGAGAGTTCATAAGGCTTTTTCACCTAGAATTACTTGGTATACAACAGTGAAGTGTAGCTCTGTCTTCCTGCTGCCTCGAATGAGCTGGAGATACTTTCCTTTTTTTTATAGCTTTGCTATTATTGGGATAGGGGCAGGATTTTTCTCTGTATGGTAATTAACACAGGAAAATGTTGGGATGTTCATAAATAAATTTATAGGATTTTTGAATGGTTCTAAATAAAGACCATCTACTGGCCATTGTGAAGGGGGCTCATGAAACGGGACGTCAAGCTCAATGTGCTGCAGTCACAGCCTAGACCACACCGTCTTGCCTTGCTTTTATCCCACAGCTTGGAAAGTTCCTTGCCCACAGTCAAATCCACTCTGCTTTGAGACACAAGCTGCTGCTTAGATCTCATTAATTAGCATGCAAGCAGAAAGCAAAAAAAGTGACCTTTCTGTGGCTTAATTCTCCAGCTTCAGTTCAACAAGAGCCAGTGAAGTGCCATGCAATTAATAAGAGTGCAGAAAGAAGTAAAGGTCTCATTTTATGGCTGGAGAGATCAATTTCCCAGAAAAGGACTCAGTGTCATTTTAGGAGCAGTTAATATGCATGCTATATCACAGGTATTTAATTGAGCCATTCCCTATGTTTTACCAGTATGTTAAGAGAAGGATACATTTAATAATGTTGTCTTTTGCATTATGTTTCTGTGTGGTAGTGGTGTTTTAAGTTTTAGCTTTCACATTTCCCAGATCCTGTACTGCATTAGTATATAACTCTGACCTTCATATAAAGTTAGCAAGTTCTCCTCAGTTTAGTTAGACAAAACAATCTTTTTCCAGCCTGAGAACCAAGGACAACACTGCAGCTTCAGGCCCAAAAAGTACAAACAACGGCGAATTGAGGAGAGCAATGGGGGAGGATGGGACTTCATACTTGAAAATGTAATTGGACAATTAACCCCAATATGGAAATGAACCAAAACTTATAAAAGTGTGAAAACTCATGACCAGTAGTTCATCTACTATAGCCACAGCCAGGCTCTTGTACTGCCTAAGGTGCATTCTTTGAAGGTCTTTTTAACAAATTCCTACTTTATTCCTTTAACACTGCCTGGCCTCTGTTCTAGGTAGTCTCTCAAGGCACCAGTTAGTCATCAACACTGAAATTACATCTAGGCCTAATTGGACTTTCATAGCTCCTCAAGGCAACCATTCCTTGGATGGTCCATGTTGGGGTTTTTTCTTGTTGGACAATAGTTTAAATGAAGTATTTCTCACTGGTGGTTTGGTGGTAAGGCAGGTTCAAAGTGGAAAACCACTGTAGTGTCCTTATGTTTACTGCCCAATACTGAGCTCAGCTGGTTCCGCTCTATACCTATAATACACAAATATTTAATGCCTCTTCCATATTATACACCTTAATGAGAATATGAAAATGTTTCCATTTCAGGGTTTTGTCTTCATATTAATGCTCTCTCTGCTCCCACTCACAAGGAAAGCAAATAAAATGGATCATTAACATTAAGTTGACAGAGAGAGTCTGTTTAGCTCAGTTTCCTTTTATGAACAAGAATATGCCAGAAGAGGTAAACATCCAAGGACATATTGATGTGATTGGGCCATGCAGCATCAATGTCAAGTGTGTCCTGAATTTCCTCTTTTCATTTTAATGGGATTTTAGGCAATGAGCATGCAGGAGGGAACCCTGAAGCCTTGGCTGCTCTCATTAGTAGTCGAAGATAAAGGCAAAGGAAGAAGTAGAAACAGCAGAATTGCAGCTGTCAGCAATGAGAAAAACAATTATTTGAGATAGCTCCTTTTTATTCTGACCAGCGTAATGGGACAGCAGTTCTGGTATCAGAAGGTGTAGTTATTTTTGTGAGCACTTTCAATCCTAAATAATCTGTGGTCCACCAGGAGGAGCTACCATGAAAATCATGCATATGTTTTTAAACTTGTGCCAGCAAAATTTCATTGCTCCAAATGTTCACAGAAGTAAATTCAAAGGGGTGAAAGCATGGTTAGAGTAAAAGCACTTAGAAGTTCACACATATTTATTGGGAATATTAGATGACTCATCTGTCTCTGCTGGCAGTACCTCAGCCTCATAATATTTATGGAGAGCTACAATTTAAGAAACAATTCCCTCCAGCACCACCATTTTCATTTGCAGTTTGGTAATTATAAAATCTGTTCCAGCAAAGTGGAGAGGATTTGCAAATCCAGTCAGCCCTAACCCAGCACAGCCTCTGTCTGCACATGTGGGTCTCTATGCAGCTCTGGGGTTCTACTGCCAGCAGCTACGTAGAACTGAACCTCCAATAAGGCAGCTTTGTAGGCCCATAAAGCATCTCCAGAGACAGTCTTTCACTTCAGTAGCATAATAAATACTTCTAAAACAGGTTTTTTTTTTGTCTATATCTACCAATAGCATGTAACAGAAAATGCAGCAGACTGTTATCTTCTCAGAATACCAATTAATTTTTTTCATTTTAAAAAAACCCATAGCATTAATTGGTATTCTGTAGGTATTAAATGGTATGGGGTTTTTTTAAATTAAATTCTTTATAAACTTGGTGTTTGGTCGAGAGGTTTTGTCCAGAATAACTTTTAGATAGAGGCTGGTCAAAGTAGTGACAAACTGGAGTCAGAGGTTAGCAGCATGTGTGAATGCTTTATGTCAAAAGAGAGAGAGGCAGGGGAATGGATGTATTTTTGTGTCTGTAATAGATGCATATGCATGCACACCCTGTTGGTGTAGGTCAGGGTTTAATCAAGTGTGTTACTTTACTGAAATAATTTATAGCTATCTGGACATAGTTTGGGAGATCAGCCACAATTGCAACCAAAATGTTGGTGGCATTTGCAGCTCATCTTGTGATATTAAGGTATCTCTGAGTGTGCCCACATCTTGGGTGCTCACATGCTCAGCATTAAGCTGTTCCCAGATCTGGAGAAGGGAATATGACTTTCTCCAAAGCAACAAAGAGGTGTTTTGGAAAACGTTCATTTAGTAAATTCTGTGATTTCCCTTCTGCTGCAGGAACTGAACGTGTCAGCAGGTGCCGCCTCCTTTCTCCCTCTGGCTCATGACAGTTTTGTAGTACTTGGGCTTTGTATTAAAACTTTTATTAATATAGACCGATGGGAAATAACTTGTAATTTATATACTCCAACAGGTTTTAGTTTTCTGAACTACTTTTCATTCATTTACTGCCTGAATTTTATGTCCTCTTTATCTGTTTAAAGTTACTGTAGCAATTACGAGTTAGATGAAAACTAATAATAGTTTGGTTTTTTTTACTTTATGGTTCCCATTATATTTACATTCCAGCAATTATCTGTCATCATTCTAAACATGCTTGCTGTGTAACCAGGCACTTTATTGCATCATTATTTCTTTTCCACCTGTACAGATCTGCACACACAGAGCAATCAGCAGGCCCCATTAACCTGCAACACAATCCCTGATATATTTTTTTGATGCACATTGTTTTTCCTCTGCTCCCAACCACTACATTGTTTGACTTCTTGCATAGTTACAAATGTGCTTGTCTTGTTGTGCTGCAGTGAGAAAGGACAGTTTGGTATTAATAGTCCTGATGCAGCACACAAGTGTATTGACAGGAAAAAAAAAGAAAGAAAAAAAAACCACATAAAATATTTTTAAAGGAACATGAGACTGTCACCTGCTTTCATGTGTTTTGCAAAAAGCAATTCAGTAATCATCTAAATTTGATTCGTTCTGGTTTAGCAGCTATATTATTTCAGATAGCAATTGGACATTCATGTATCTGAAAAGCAAGTATCTAAGCTTTTATTTTGAGATGTAATATGCCATAATATTATGAAAAATGAACAAGTCGTGCCTGATTGGTTAAAAAGTGTGCATTTGAGCAAAAGTGTTCAGCAGGCTGAGTATTATGTGGGAAATGTCAGCGTTCTAAACTTGCTAATGTCATGAGACATTTTAACATAGCAGTGTATCATGGAATAGTGTTTCATTAAAAGAGACATTTGGAAACATTAGACAAAGTACAATTATGCAAATGAAATATTTTACAATGGAGTTCCAACACAAATATTAATCTCAGTACTTATGGCAAAATGGAAATCACAGGTGAAGACAAAGCTGCCTACACGGCAATCCACAGCTGGTTCCTCTTATGTTTCCATATTGCACATTAGATCAAGAAAACAATTAGAGAGGGATTTTTAAAATGCAGTGCTGTTTAAAGTGTCCTGCTTTGAATTTACTTCAATTCCATGAAAATGGATGGCACCTCATTATTGAAACCCAGCATTCTTTCCTCTTTATACTATTCATACTTCTCTTTTTTACATTTTCTGTGCTCTGGAGAAAATATTGCAGTTGCTGTGGCATTTGCCTTTCATCTCACTGCTTTTCAATGGCTTTCAGGTCTCTAAGTGCTATCCAATTTATTTGTATTCTGGTGCCACTTCTGTGAAGCATACCTTTCTGTCAGCTCAGTGCACGATTCAGGTGGCTTATATTTGGAAGCCGAGGTATAAACAAATTGACAGTATCAAGAGCAGCCTATCCTCTCACAGGCAATTTCCTCCTGTTTGCTGTAGACCATTATTCCTCCAATTCATTCAGCAGAACCATTTAATTTCATCTGAGTGGGGTTGGGATTGACTCAGTCCCTTAGTTTTGTGTGGAGGTCCTAAGCTAAACATGAAAGTCTCCAAAGATACTGGATGCAATTACTCCCTTCACTGTATTTTTTAATCTCTTTTCTTCCAATATTTAAGTTTTCTTTGGTGTTTAAAATGGTTCTTCTGCAACATCTTGCTGATGAGTTTTTAACTGCCCTACCAGGGTTTAAATTTGCCTTCAAGTGAGCTCTTAAAGATGCTACATTTGAGCTAGCACATAAGAGATAATTTATTTTCATACTTGCTTTTATCTACCTATCTCAGCTTCCACTGCCTCTATAAATTACTGTTGATCAAAATGGAAGCAGTAAATTGTCATTTTTAGTGTCTTCACCATTTCTGTGGTGTCAACAGCTTTTGATGTGGATGGCTTTGGATGTCTGTCACAACAGAGCCACATGTATGTTTGCAGAATGCAAATATTCTGCATATTCTACTCAAGCCTATTTTGGGTCTTTCAAACAGACTTAGTAAAAGCCACATTGTGAACCAATTTTATCCCATCACTGTTTTAGTAAATCCTTCAAATTCCTGACACTTAAGGTCCCGACACAGTGCAAACAAGCATTACCTATTATCACTTTGGAATTTTAACAAGGGATTTTTGTTTTGAATGGTTAGTCTTGTTTGACTGTAAATTGTACTTACTACTTTTCCTTTTGTGCTATTTTTCCCCAAAAGCTGCTAGTCTCAAGTAAAAAAACCTCACCTATAATCTTCTCTGAAGATGAACCCTTCCTTCATAACTAGTTATGCAAAGCCAGTCAATGAACATCTGAGAAAAATGTTTATTAATCAGGGACGCATATATAACTTGGACACACATGTATATATATGTGTTTGTGTGTGTGTATATACATATATGTATATATATAGGGAAGACAGAGACATTGTGCAGGTGCCAGCATACCCAACATACCTTTAGTCTGCCTAACTCAACAACCTATTTTTAAAAAATAGATGTCAGATCACTGCAGTCTTCAGTGAGGCTCTATTTACCTTGTTGGGGTGCCTGGCACTCCTGGCATCCTGGCCGGCTTATACTTCACTTTATCCCTGTATCTTCTGCAACTGGACCTCTGAAGTATTCCAAGTTTTTGTATGTCCTGCTGCATAAAGAAAATCCTACTTTTCAGCAAAACAATACATGGAAATGACTGCTCTTGGGAGATACAGTCTTGTTTTGATTGGTACGTCCTGATGCCAAGTGTGTGTAGCTCAGGGGTTGCCCAGAGTTTGTTCATCATTTAGTCTTATCCAAAATTACTGAAGGAGAGAAAACACAATGAAGTGGATCCCTGCCTTGCAGCAGAATCTCAGTCAGGCTTGGAAAGCACAAAGCTATGAAGGCAGGCAGGAGATAAACTGTTGGCAAAGTTCATGACATTCTCCAAGGCATGGTGACATCAGCTGAAGTCTTTCAGCAGACACTGATGATTTCTGTTTTGATACAAACAGAAGTAAACAAAGATGCTGGCTGACAGAAAGGGAAGAGAGAGTGGTATTAAAGACACCAATGGAATAAGAATTTTGTCAGTAACTTAGAGGAAGCCAAACCAAGCAATGTCATCTACATTAATAATCATGAGAGATTTCCAGGCTATTTATCTCCCTCAGCTTTCCTGACAATACCATAAAATAAGTCCTGATGACTTTTTGACAAAATTAACATAAAATACATTCTTCTTCCCTATTTCTTAGTGCCTTTTTTTTTTTTTATTGCACTCATGGTTATCATTAGGAGCACAAACATGTCAAGAGAGCATGTCATGCATCTAGCAGGCACTTCCGCAGATTTATGATGGCAGCAAGCTTCCAGTTTCCCTGGTCACCTTTCATAGATTTACATGCTGGCTTGATAAGAATGAGAAATGAGTTGTTTGTCAACTGGGAGGAATAATCTCTGAATGTTTAGTTTTTGCTTTAAAGTATATGCACAAGAACAGTTTATTGTACATATGTAAAGTGAAGAACAGGCGGCCTGAAAAGAGGCACTAAAGAGCAGAAAAAACGGGAAATTGGAAGAAGTTATAACCTTGGCTCACCTTAGAAAGCTGTAAATGCTTAGTGAGGGGTGGGATGGCAGTGGGGTGGTTGTATTAACTCAACTTTGGCTTCCACTGCTGATGTTGAGGTAAATACAACAAGAAGAGAAGATGCTTCTGTTAGGGACTGGCTCCTGATTACTTTTATATCCAGTTGGCATGAGAGGAAATTCCAGCATTCAGGTCTAGAACACTGCTCTTATTTCTGGAAGGACAGAGCTCCAGGATGGTTGTGCACTTTTCAGTCAGCTGCAGGACTTTAGGCTTGTTAAAGTCCCCTTGAGAATTCGGTAGCAAGTTAATCTGTCGGTACAGATGGACAGAAATGTAAAAACGAATGCATTATTCTTTCACAATAATAAATTTCATTTAAAAAGTGACAGTTCTTGAAATTGTCAGAAGGCTTTTGTAGAAATTGGAGTATGTGTTCTTGTGCAGTTCAAAGAACCTGCAATTCTTACTACTACTTTTTGACTTAGATTCTAGATGAAATTAATAAGATGTGAAAGATACAAGGGCTGAGGGGAATTTAAAGTGAAGGATGGGATACCTTTTAAGTAAGTTCAAGAAGAGGTGGGGTAGTATTAATATGCCTGGAAATTTTCAGCTGCTTCTTTTGGTACCTTGCAGATGGAGTTAGACTCAAATTCCCCTGGTATTATTTGAACTTCTATACCACTGCACAACCTATTTCTCAGTCTAGGAAGGCTTACCTGTTAACTTCCCTCTCCCAAAAGACTTGAGCTGTATAAAAGCCTGAAAATTGGAGAGGTCTAGAAATTGAGAAGTTTTGCATTTGTTCAAGTCTCCCTTAGGCACTCTATTGCATGTTGAGAATAAGAAATACATAAAATACAGAAACTTCGTAGATGCTTTTCTTTACATGCTACTGGACAGTTACTCTTTATGCACAATTGTGGTATGGCCACAATTAAACAAGATTTTGGGGGACATCCAGTGCTCACAGGAGTAGGTTCAGTGATTGTGTTCCTGTTAATGAGTCAGACAAGAAATCCAGAACACTCAGTTCTTAGCCCAGAATCTGTAGATGACTGACAGAACACTCTGACAAAAGATTATAACCTTTACCTCCACAGAAACTGTTTATTCTTTACACCTTGCATTAATCTTGCAAGTTTTCAAAAAAATAATTAAGATGTAAGACCCAGATTTGCATCACTTGGCACATACTAACAAAGTGAGTCAGAACCAGGTTTTTTCCTGTGAAAAAGGATTCATTTGATGTCACTTTGTTCTGTGAGTTTTTTACTGAGTGCAGTGTTTAATATGTTATGGCCAAATGCTGAAGTACCTTGTTTTTTTTGGTTTTTTTTTCCCTGAGCAGAGTTCTCACTGATTTTAACAATAGTAGTTCCTCACAACTTGGCCCTAAGTCTAGACACATACCTATTATTAGAACAGATTGCCTATGGTCTGTCTGGCTCTGAATGTACTCCCTCTGTTGTTCTGTCTCAGCCTCATCACAGCTAAGAGGGTTGGTGGGAATTTGTTTTGTTTTTACATCCAGATCTGACCACTGCATAATGGCTTTAAGCCTTCAAGCTTTAGGAAAATTTTAATTGGGAGATTTTTCTTCTTATTGCTAATTTATCCCCTAGAGTCTTATTAGGCTTTGTTGTTTCTGCTTATAAACAACATCCTTGGAGCTGAGCTGGGCTGAGTCTGTTCCATTTAACCTCCAACCCTTCAAGTGTGGCACTGGGCTGCTACTGCAATAAACAGGGCTGCCATTCAAAACCTGGGTTTGGTTGAACTTAAAAGATCATTTTGCCACATTTAATGGAGAAGCTTTTTCAGATATAAATTGTTACCTACTGGGAAAATACATTGTGCAAGAGTCTCAAGGCTCCTTATTATCTTTTCCTCGTAGACACATTTAGCAGTACCAGTCAGTGGTCATAAAGAGATGCTATTAAAAGAGGCATGTTGTCTATTAAAATTCTATTATGCAAGTATGAAGCCAAATTCTCTTAAATTGTAGAGGTTGTGCTGCCTTCTACATTGCCCAGAATCCAGACCTTGAATCTGCAGGAGCAGTTTGAATCTTGAGGAGACCATAATCTCCACCCCACCTCTCTTCTGCAAAGAACCATCCAGTTCCCCTAACTTCCTTTGTTCCTTTGACAGGAATAAATTTCTCTGTAAATGAGAAAAGAAAGGTTAGATTTGTTTTCCATTAGAAGTCTGCAAAGAGGAGACAGTCATGCCAGGCCCTGTGCTAGCATGTGTGAGACATGTAGCAGAGCAGAGGAGCGCCAGCTTTGCTTTAGGTGCCCGGTCAGCTGCATTGATTCAATGACATTACTTCACAACTGAGCTTAACTGGGCATAGGGGACATGACCCTGGGGAGCTGAACTTGAGCTCCATCTAGACAGATGAAGTGCTTCATAGAAACATTAGCAGGTCTGCCCTGTGTTAGTTTCCAAATCTGTCCAAAGTGAATGAGAAGTTGTGCTGCTGTCCTGACCAGTTACTAGGATGAGTGTACCAAAGCAGCAAGGCAGCTCTTCCTACTCTGCCAGCAAAAACAAGGGTTTATCCCTTTCTTGACCTAAGAATATTCTCCTCTGTGTAAATACAAGATGAGAAGGCACACTCAGCTAAGGAGAATATAAGAAAAAAAGATCCTCTGTCCTCAGACCTGTATCCTCCTCTAAAATATAGGTGGCATGCTGGTAGTTTTGTAAAGATTGAGGAAAAGATGTCATTGTTTTCCTTATTCATTTCTGTGAAGTTTTGTTATATAACCTAGTAGCAAATGCAATAATTTGTGGGGTTATTTTTTGAAGAAAGTTCCACTGGGCAGAAGTGAGGCTGCATAAGAAATGCAGCCATTGGTATGCAGAGCATGCTGCTGTGTTAGTGCCTTATTATGGCATCACAGTTGCTTAAAAACGTGTGAAGCTGAAGAGAATGCATATCTCACCGAAAATATATTTTCCCTTGCCTAAATGAGAATTTACCAAAAAAAAAATTAAGAAAAAAACATGTACTGGGAAGGAATATTGTGTTGTAACTTGTTCAAAAAGACAAGCTCATAATTAAGTGCTCACTGTATCCAAGATGTTTACATGCATACAACATTGCCACATTTCTCCCCAAAGAATGATCACTTGTTTTCTCTCTAAAGCTGGGGTAGAAAGAACATCACTGCATGGATTCACAAGCTGCACCTGAGTTACTAAAACTCACAGCCCCAGTGTTGTGCTGTGATTTGCTGTTGTAGGGTTGTGCCTGTAACCTCTTTCATGGCATTTTGTATGCTGCCCTGTGCCAAACACTCGCTACATCTTTAAATAACATTGTGTGCATCCCTCTTTAGCTTATGGCATGTCCCTTTCTCATGAGAAGCAATTTATTTTCAGGCTGAGGCGACTTGCATTGGATCCTGGTGGCCTGTTGTGTCATTATCACTTATTACGTTGTTTAGTCACGAGCAAACATTTGCAAAGCTGGATAAAACAAAAAAAAAAAGTAAAACCAAGTGGCAAGTAAGCTCTGACTTTCTGGAGAGTCCACGTAATGTCAGAATGCTTTCAGCTTTTGACTAAAGCAAAAGATAACCAAACAATGAGTTCCAAATTATTCTCAGAACTCCTACAACCTCTTTCCAAAATAAATTTTAAAAATAAATCCCAAAATACCATTTATAGTTGAAGAAATCTTCTTGCTTTGTCAAATAAAGTGCAAATAACAATACGGAGGATGCAAATAACACAAACTGCAGGGATGTGCAAATAACTGGAACATGAAAGTGGTAGAATCCTGTTTAGAAGCAAGAATGTGAGCTGGCGCTGTAATACTTTTTTGCTGTTACAGCATCTTCTGAGACTTTCAGTGAATTTTACAAATTACACCTTTGATTATACACAGAGAAACATTTTCTTTCATCCTTGGGGATGACTAGCAGATGCTCAGCTTCTCCCAGGATCTGACACAGTAACCTTATTATCAGTAACTTTGATAGCACCTTTCTCATCTGAACTTCTATCAGTAGCTAACAGGCTGGCACTTCACACTAAGACACAAGTGTCTCACCCTTATTTTTTTCTATCCCAAGCTCATCTTCATGCTCCCTCCGCTATTATATTCTACAAGCCTCATATAAGAACAGATTTTCAAGGATGGAGAGTCAGAAAAGTTCCTGAAAGTTTTAAATATTTCTTGAGTCCATATAGTGTAAGACAGTCTCTTACAGACCTTTGATGATGAGCTGGTTTGCAAATAGAGTCTCAGAGTAGGGTTTATAGCAGGGGGATTTCTATCCATCTATCCAAAAGGAAAGTTGGTTGAGCAGCTGTAAAAACTTGCAGCACTTTGCAGAGGTGATCTCAGTGTGCACCATGTCCATACACCTATACTAAGAGTTCCATGAAAACTCTGACCCTGCAAATGTGTCATCTGAAAAGAAAATAGCCAAGAGTAGCCACACATTTTCTGCCTAAAGTGATTGGTCAATTCTTTTGGTGCTAGAGGCTTCTTTTGTACAAAAGTACAGTTCAAACTTTCATCTCTGTTTGGCTTTGGACTCCTGCTGGCAATTGTTCAGAGACTTTACAGAGCTCTGCACTGATAATAAAGGTAAATTTAGGAAGTATTCTAGAAATGAAAGCCTAATGATTTTACATATCCCATAAATGTTTTGATTTTGGTGAAGAATAATTCTTTTCTTTAAAATAATTTAGAAATTAAAATCCTTCATAGGGCTTTGAAAGCAGTAAACTCAACAAGATAATTTCTGTGGATACATGAAATATTGTCATCCACTGTAAAAAACTGGAAATCAGTAGTCCTCTTCATCTGGCAGATCTTGCACCAATAATTAATCATGAAAGAGCAAATGCTTAAGATTAGTCTTAAAATTTTTTCATCTGATTAATTTATTATGAGTGTAAAAAACTTCCCATGGGTGTTGCCATGAACTGTTTCTTTCATTCTTGCAAATAGTGGTTCTAACACATAACTGGAAAAAGTAAGAGAGGACAGGAGTATGAACAGCCAAAAACCAAGAGAAGCAAATCCCATTCACAAATAGTTCAGACATTTAGTTTGAGTCATTTGCTGTGCAGTTACAAGTGGCTGTTTGTAAATATTTCTTGATAGCTTCCTTTAAAAAAAAAAAAGAAAATGTTTAATGGGGTGACTAAAACCAAAAATTTAAATGGAAAATGCGTGGAACAATAGAACACAAGTATCCACTTATATAGACCATAGGTGATTCTGGCTTCAGTAGAAGCAGTAATTTAACTTGGAGGCAAAAACCCAAATTCAGTAGCAATCACTGATAAAATGGGAGAAAAATTTGCCTACTTGTACAGAGTGAATGTAAATTCAATCCAAAATTAATAATTTACATGTTTTACCAATCACCTGATATTTCATTTCACCTCTGCAGACTAGGAAAGATTTTAGGCGAGTGCTGAGATTTCATATCCTCAGTGGGGCCCTTCCATTTTCTCATTCACAGACCATGAGTGAGCAGACAGCTGCTATCTAATTGGACAGCTTCTGGAACCTGAGCACTGGCTTCCTGTTTAACATTTTAACATATCTCTGGCAGGGTGGGAGGGTAATAACATGGCAAAGAGGAGCAGTGTCTGCTTTGTTCTAACATTGGAGAGTACATTTATTTGACAGTATTTGTACTGTCTTGGGTTTCTAGGCATGTCAGTTCTTTGGGGAAGCAAATTTCTTTTTGCCATGCTGCTGAAGTGATGTTTCAATCCAAGCCAAGGAGCTACTGAAATGTGGTAAATTCCCTGCCTCTGCTCTTTGCTCCAGCAGTGTTTTCCTGGGGGTGTTATCACTCATTAGCAGTTTTGGGTTGCAGGTGTAGCTCTGTGGTGGTCCCTGCAAGCCATTTTATTCATGTCAGGGAAGATCAGAAAGGTGGGCTCATGATTCCTCATGGCTTCTGAACAAGAAGGAGAAAAGGCACATTTTGGTTTTTGCCATGAACAGCCAGTACATTTTTGACTTTCAGATTTCTTTGTAATCAAGAGACTCCTAAAAAAACCTACCAAGAGTTTGATCTAAGATTGCCTAAAAGCAGTCACTGGCACATGTTGCCAGCCTGTCAAGTACTTGAACATCACAGCCTAAGATTTCTTTCACATGGAGTTTTGATTCATACTTTGGACTTCTGGTTCTTCTACAAAGTATTACAAATGTTTATATTAGGCTAATTAATTTTTAAAAGACAGAGGAGACAAATTAATTATCTGTTCTCAGATTTTGTGTAAATACAAGTTGGACTTCAATAACTGATTCCCTTAGAAACTACAGCATTTATTTGGAGGGCTTTCTCATCCAATTTAAAATTATTTGTAGATGGGGCATTTTTTTCCTTCGAATTAGAAACAGATCAATTGTTAAAATGATATATTTTACTACAGTTTTAATAAATATTTTATCACTTTTATCTCCTGGAAAATATTTCCATTTTGTCCTTTGACAAAGAAATATTCATTCCTTTTAATTTTTATTTCTCTTATCCCCTTTCAGTTGTAGGTCAGAGTTATTGCTAGAACTGTTTTGTAAAAAAATGTGGTTTGTATTTACTGATTCAGCTACCAGTAGGCTTCTTTCCATGTCTTTTTTCTTTCTTTACTGCTTTTCTGAGATTTGTAACCCTGATTTATAATGATTACCATCAGCTCTCATTCATATGTGATTTGAATCCACTAGGAAAGGATTGACTGAAAGTAGTTATATTCTTTTACTTCTAAATTCTATTTTCTTGGGTTTAAAGGTCAATCAATTCCCTGTGGTTTGAGTACTATACTTTTTTGAGTATTCTACTATACTGTTGGTGTATACACTGTCTTAATGCTCTCATTGCATTTATGATGCTGGATATCAACACCTGTTAGACCCCCAAGAGAACCTTCATAATATTCACAATTTCACAGGCTCATCTTCTTTCCAGGCTGGAGCCTGCTCCTTCCGGATGAATTTTTGTTCTGTATAACATCCTGTAGAGTGCTGGAATGGAGATTTCATCATTTGTTCTCTGTGATTTCTCTGTGATTTCTCTTTTTCTGAGCTCTGCTTTACTACAAGGAGGAGGACGAAGTCATTCATAGTCAGGGCAGTCACCTAATACTTAATTTTCCTTTCATTTGATTTGCCAGTAATTAGAAAATTTTAGTCCTGAAGAAGGATATCTCCGCATCCTGATTCTGGGTATTGTGACTGATGATGCCTTTCCTTCTACTGAGCAGATTACAATGTCTTGCGTCTACTAAAAAAATTACAGTGTAATTTCTTTATCTATTAAGTAGGTTTTGTCCTTCTCTTTGCCTTTTAATATACTAGTCCTTGTTTTTCCCCCGCCCCTGTGTTCATTTTGATATTTGACTCCATGAGCCAGCAAAGTCCTCAAAGCCCTTTCTGATTAGGTGATCTTTATAAATTTTGGATGAGTTTTCCTGAGACAAAACTGCAAAGAAGCTTATTTCATAGAATTTTAGAAACTGTAATAAATACACTGTTCTCTTAATTACAAAACAGGTAATGTAGGGAGTACATTAACACAAGAGATTCTCTAATTGCTAAAACTGAAAAATAATATTTCTAGAAATTTGTCGATTGGCTTTTCCATATTTTGAGCAAAAACACAGAAGAACTAGAATTCCATTTATGCACTGACAGGAAGCAAAAGAAAAAAAAATTCCAGTCACCCTTTGTTGATTTGTTCCATTGTGTTTTGCGGGATCTGAGAAAGATTCCAGATATTATCACTTACCATGCCTTTGATTTCAGTTCTGCTAGATATGTAATCTCCAGTGCCCTAGGAAATGTATCTTCTTCTGAGGATCGTTGGTACCTTGATCTTCAGACTGGAACATCAGCAGTTGTCAGTTTCACGGAGTCCAAAGTAAAATGCAATCGAATTTCTTCAGGGACAACATTATAACACAAAAGACAAGAATATGGCCCTGTAACCCAGAGTTCTGAAACAAAAAATGTGAGGAAAAGTCTCAGAAAACAAAAAACTCTTTCATTGAAATTGCAATGAGTCAGGTTCTCAAGAGGCAAAGGATTAGAATTCCAATATTTGAAAGTGAAACAATATTCACTGTATAACACAAGGATAGAGTTCAAGTAAGAGCATATACAAGAAGTTTCCTAAAATATTTCTTGAGGAACACTTTATAAAACAGTAATACTCAGATTGTTATCAACCCAGCTGTGTACATTTGTTGCAATTTCTTGTTGAGGTGAATGTACATGGAGGATTGAACATGCAGAGTTGAAACAGCCTTGAAGCCACTGCACAGCTGATTCTCAAAACTTTTGTATATATATAGATATACATGTATTTATTGTAAGTAGTCATGACCTTCATGAATAATTTAAAGCATGCTTTCAACATTTTATTCTTTACAATAAAAACCTAGTTCTATAAGCTTTTCCTTCTAAGGAACAGTTCTTCATAGAAGTAACTGCCTAATTAGAAGGACATTAAAGGTTTAAGGCTGGACTCAAGCTGATTTCTCAGCTGCATATCAGGAAATTGCTTCAAATCACAAAACAGATTATTGGGACAATTCAGGACAGAATCAGCTATGCAGTAATAGAAGTTGCTTTTGAGTAATAATAGCAATACTGTTTCAGCCCTGGTCAATGAACTGCAGGATCTCCAAAGCTGTACTGACTAATGACAATATTCCATTTCCAGAAATGGGGAAAATGAGGTCCAGATAGGGGTGTAACTTTTCCATGATCCAGCACCAGGAAAGTGGCAGGGATGATAATAACTCTAGAAAAAAGGCAGTTGCGCATATCTTTCAAAAGTGTACGTGCCCCCCAAATCCAGGTGACTGTCTTGCACAAAGCCTGGCTGTCATTCAGGCCCTTGGGTCAGAGATCAGATGTGTAGTGCAGCTGTGTAACTTCAATACAGCTTCTGTGAAAATAAGGAATCAAGTGATTCCACTTCAGAGGATCTCGTTTGCATGGGCTTAAAAGATAATAATCCTTACCAATTTGATTTAACTTTCTTAAACAGGGTTATATCAGTAACAATCAAAACTGGAACTTGAAGTCTAGCAGAGAGTGTGGGGCAAGCTTGGGTTTTAACATGGGTGTTCTAATGTTTTGTCTCTGGGGACATGATAAACTTAATTTCATTGCCCTTTCAGGTCAGAAGGATGTGTGCATAAAATAAGGATATCAGCTGTGAGAAGTAGTGCTGCAAGTGGCTTTAGGGAGAAAATAATGTTCAATTTTCTTTACCTTTCATAAGTATTAATTCCTAGATGAGGATATTTTTCTCTCACTGGAGTTGAAGTTTGTGCTATAAACTATTGACATGTATTTGGTGATTTTTTCATGTTTTGGGGAAGAAGTTTCTCTTGATACTTTTGTGTCAGCATAGAATGATTGATTGTTGGTACTGTGAATGTATATTTCTTTTTATCTTGTTCTGTTAAAGGAATAGTAAAGAAATAATTTTTTAATCTATTACAGCAATATTTTATTCTATAGCAATCATGGTAGGGAATGGTAAATTAGGTTGCAAAGTTCTTATGGAGGTTATTATAGTATTAATTTGTCTCAGGTCACGTAAAAGTTGCTTGTTAGATTTTTTTTGTTACAAACACAGGAGTGTTTTATGGACTGTGTGAGGGTTCAATAAGACTTGTAGTTAATTATTTTTTGAATATTTGTAGTGTAATTTTTCTTCAGGAAGAGATTACTGATTTACACAGGTGTGGTAGTCAACTAGGTCAAAGAGTGGGTTGCTTCACACTTTGTAACACAGTGGTTCTTGTTAAAAATCTGTAGTAATTTTCACTCCTCATTGACTAAGACAATCTTGACCTTATAAGTTTAAAGGAGTAGAGGTAACATATGGTCGTTCGGTTGCTTTTTGCTCTTTAGAGTTTGTGATTAAAATAGTGCTAACTGAAATGTTACTCTTTGTGGGTTTCCAACCCATAATTTGTTTGGAAACTATGGGCTGTATGAGCATATAGAACATGTTTCATTTCAAACAACTGGCTGCTCCAAGTAGACTGGAGGCATGTTAATGGTAATTTTAGTATTTTCAATTTCTGAGCAATCTGAGAATCAGAGGAAGTAGACCTTAAACCTGTCTTTATCAGTTTTCTTCTTTTTATGCTACACAAGACACACTCAAGCATAGCAACATATGTAGAACTGCACCCACAATGCCCAGTGAGTTCCGGCAATGTATTGAGTGTGGGAAGATTTTTGAGCTGTAGCTTCACTTGCTTAATTACAATCAACTATCCAGTCTGATCCCCGAGCTCTGATTTCTTATAAGGATTCTGATTTTTGTAGATTATGGAAAAAAAAATAACTTGTCTCTGAAATGCGCTTGTATGATTTTAATGCTGTACTGATAAATTAAAGGAGGAATACTCTCATGCTTCTATTGAACATAATTAATGGGTAGCTCAGTCGGAATTTTAAAATGCATTAGTGCAGAGTTGTTCATGATGTACCTTATGTAGCGTAGAATTCAGGTTAGAGTCAATTTATTTTTTTCTGATGGCTCATCCATGGTCCATTAAAACTGTTCTCAAAGGTAAAAATGACATGATATCTGCTAAAAATAACAGCTTTGATATCAAACATGCAAGATAGAACCTGAGTCTCAAAGGGAAAAGGACACGTTTTCATGGGCATATGCTTGAGTCGGCAGCTAATGTATCAAAAGCCTCCTCCATGTCTAACCCAAAATGTTGCTGTTACTGATTAGGTCAGTGTTCTGACCTGGTGACAAGAAAGAGAGTTTTCAAGTCTCAGACAAACTGAAATTTACCCTTGGGAAGGAGGCAAAATGACTCACGAAGTTTCCATCTGCTGATACAATAAACATCTGTAGTACTCATGACTGGCATGAGCTCAGTAGCAGTGGAATGACCTCTGGCCTCCTCACTTATGTTGCCGTTGAATAGCAATGGCATCAGATGAAAATTACCTCTGAGACTCCTCAAAAGACTGGATTCTGCCTGTTGAAAGTACCAGAAAAAATATAGCTCGAAGCATGCACAAAGCTTAAAGTTTTACATGAAGGGCAAATATGAAAAATGAAATATTCACAAAAATATGTGCTGGATAGCCACAGGTAACCAGACCATGAGGGCCCTTTGACACATAAATCTCTGTGATGGTTCAGTGGCCACAGAGGCTTCAAACAGGAAATCACAGGTCCTGTGTGCATTCATGCTTGTGAATACAGTTTTCTATCTCTATTATAATAGGTCTTTTCAGATATTAAAGAAATGCACAAATAAACTTCTATCAAATATCTTAGCTCTTTATTGTCCAAGGATAAGTTTCATTATACTGTAAATAATAGATATGTTGTTCCACTGTACTGAAACCAGAGATGTTTTTTTTTCCCAGGACAGCTTGGAAGAGAAACTATTTTACATGCCAAAAGAAGGAAATAAATGTTCAAAGAGGATGAAAGCTCTTGTGATTTAAAAGGAAAGTTGTCTACCTCAGTAACAACTAAACTGTTTTGTTTAGCAAAACTGCTTTTTGTATTAATGAAAGAAACCATGCCTGATTCTTAAGCCACAGTATTTACACTACCTACCCACTGATATTATGTCCATAAAAAAGCAGACTTGCACACAATGGTCACAGGAATGTTGTGAAGATGTTGAATCATTTGAAAGCAGAATATTACATTCTTTCTGGCCTAAATGTAAAAAGTAAAGTCAATGGTAATCAATTCAAGCAGGCAATTCCAGATTACTATATTCATCCTTTAATTTCTAATGTCATTGTTGCACATTCAGCTTGCTATTCTCACTGCAACCCACACTTCTAGAAGTACAGTCTGCTAGGAAAATTAATAAGACAGTATCTAAATAAGTCTAATAGAGTGATTTCTGAAATACTTCTATGCAAATTTTATAATTGATGTGGTTGCAGTTCTTACTCCTAAAAAATGCCATTAAGTTACTTGCCAATGTCTATCCCCTAAATGATATGTAAATTTTAACTTACTTGAGCACTGAAATAATTTTTTTAAAAAATAATTTGGGTTTCCAAGGTTATTCAAATACAAAGACTAATAAAAATACAAAGTAATTACAAACCACATATGCTTTTACTTTATAATTATTATAATTTTAAAAATATGGAACCCATCAAAATAATTCCATTTCAATATTGTTTTCTCTTCCTGCTTTTAATCTTTAAATGGACACTCCTGATTTCACATGCTAGTCTATTAGAATCTATATATTAGCCTAACACAACTGTAAACCCAAAAGCTAACATTCCAAAGGCTAATGGCACCACACATGCTTAGGGGTGTAATATCTGTAGAAGACTTTGTCTGGAATTTTTACTGTATGCATTTGGAAGCAGATCTTTATTTTCCTGTGGTAATATCCAATTTTGGCGATTCAATTCTAGAAGATTAGAAAATTAATTGTGAAACAATTTTTTAGGAAAGCTGACATCTTTGAGTGATGTCTGAAATGCTTCTAAGGCTTCTTTGTAGCACTTGAAAGGTTATTAAGTTACAGTTTCCTGAATTTCTAAACCAAATTCACGGCCCTAAATTGGTCTTGCAAGGTGCAAATATGGTACTATCCCTCCAGGATCTTGTGACGCACCTTGATCCAAAATCATGATAGATTCCTTTACTGTTCACAGTGCTGCAGAAATCTGTGTAATGAATAATTAATTCCTAGATGAGGATCTACAGAATCTTACCTGTATCAAAAACATTTCCTTTTTTTTTTTTACAAAGCAGAAAAGTCTTTCCCAATTCTTCCTGCTCTGTGTAAATCAATCTAATAGTGCTGTCCACCCCACCATCAGACTAGAATGATTGTCTTAACCATGGCTGCTATTTTCCTGGTGAAAGCGCTTTTTATCATCATTACACCATATGAGAACGGAAGGGAAATATAAAAACCTGTACTCTTCATCTTCCATAGAAATCTCATTTACATAACCAGCTCGATGATCTAAGCAACAAGTTGAATGCACATTCAAATCAATTAGACAGACAATCCCAGCTGTTCCCAGTCAAACTGTTCCCCACAGTTGTAAATAGAAAGGATGACACGGATTCCCTTCCATGCCTGCATCTCTTGTGGGGTCTTTTTGCAGGCTCTGTATCACATAACAAATACTGCATGAACAGCTCAATACATTTGCTTACGAGGTGCATGGCTATCCTATAAAATATTGCATATGCTGATGCAAAGCCCTTGAAGAAGAACATCCTCTGTCAAAGTTTGTTAAATAGTTCATTAAACTGAACTTTTAATTGGACCAATATTGGCAGAAAATGCCATATTTTGGGTAACAATATAGTTTTGAACTTGTAGTTCACTGTAGGATCTGGGCTATAAAACACCCTTTCTATCAATTCCCATCTCTTTTTAGCACGTTTTCTGGGCACAGTTGACATCTTTATGTACAATTTCTGTTGTCACTTCTATATAACTATTTGAGTGCCAGCAAACTGTGAAATAAACATGATTAATGATAATGTCACAATTTTCACCAAGTAGATTTTTCAATCACTAAAATTTATTTGATTGGCATTCATGATGAAAATGGGGATTTATTTGGGATTATTCTGCTTTATTGGGTGGACTTCCATGCTTCGCAAAAGACTTGAATAAAAAATTAAGTTATGCCCAAAGAATTTACATAGAGATTGAGACTGAGTGCACACAGGTAAGATTGATGAGATTAACTGGTCATCAAGTTAGCGGACACTAAGTTTTAAGGCTACTTCTTCCTCAAGTAATATTGGATGTTCCATTCCATGGCCAACTACCTCAGCTTTGTAGAAACAGCTCTGCGCATCTTTCTTACCTGCCTTGTTCTGTGGCCCAGTGAAGGCAGTGGTCATTTTGTCATTCAGTGCAGGATTAAGGGCGATAGCTAAATGTTAAATTGCTGATAACCATCTCTCTCCAATAGGCTACTAAATACATGCATTTGGTCAAGGATGAACTATGTGTTTCCCTGAAAAGTTAGGAAATTAGTAAATTTCACTTCAAGCAAGTTAGAACTTCATAAAGTACGTACTTTGACTCCATCTTGTGATATATACCATGTTATACCAATTACCTACTTATTGCTAAAGCCAAAAAATTGAAAACTAGAGAGAAAGGGTTTATGATTTTCTGATGTGGGCTGTACTTCCCTATAAAATAGAGATTATTTCATTTTACTTTAAAAGCCATTCCTTCTGTAAAATTAGAAATTTTGAACCACCCTTCTGGCCATCTGTGCCTTGGCTCATAAGGATGTTGATGGATGAATGTATGTGACCATCTTCTTCTGTGAAGCAGGAAGGTTTTCCAGTTACTGTTCTTTGTGCCCCTAGTAAATTAGAGTCAACAAAGGAAGCATTTTCAATCACCAATTGACTTATTAAAATGTTTAGTCCTAGAGTTTATGCAAGAAGCACTTGCGTTCTGTACTTCAGGATATATTTGCCATGCTAATCTCTTCTAAAAAGTTAATTTGGTATGAAAATAAGAAACAAAATATGAATGGAACTTTTAATTAGAGCACCTTAGAGAGCAAAATGTCACTTTAATTCCAGGCTCTGAGTGGATTGTATGAGGAAACCAATAGAAAAATAATTTTAACTCAAATCTAGTGTCACTTTTCAGCTTGCAGGCAGTTGGGTGTTACTTAGAGCAAGAATTATTTGCACATGATCTAAAGTGCATATGTATTACAACTTTTAGTTATCTTCTGCCGTGCTGCACTTTCAGGTGTTAGGCATCTATACTTAGGGGTCACTAAGAAAGTGTGGCATACATCTTGTGTTCTCAACTCTCCAAATTTTAGTAGACCTAAACACAGGCTTTGTCCATACAAGTGTATTGCAAATAAATATTACTAAGGACATGCTTGTGGTTGTTTATCTGCAGGCATAGCAATAGTTCCAGGTTCTTGGCTGGCTTTGATCACCACTGAGATTGTAGCTGTTGTGATCAGGTCTATACAGAGCCCAAGCTGTGATCTTTGATTTCTTGAGACTCAAAATTTGGTGCAGCCATAGTTCCTTATGCATCTCTTGCAGAAGAAGCACCAGCAAACCCTGTTCCACACTCCTGTCTTTCTACTGCCCCTTCCCAAAGCATTCATGTCACTAAGCAGCAATCTAGAGCAGGACTCTTGTCTGGTTGAAAGCAGGTTGGAAGGGGGAAGGGCCTTATTCTTCAGCCCCATTAATTTCCAGTTTAACTCATTGATTTGCTGATAGAAAAATGCAGGGGTTAACTATGTAGGCCAGTTTGAGCAGCACTAGGACTGAATATGAAAGCACAACCCACCACTGTGGAGTCACCTCCAGCTCAGGACAGCAAAGCAACTGAAGCTACTCCTGCAATAACTGCAGGTATTGCAGCTCAAACTCAAACATAAAATACTATGGAACAAGTCTGCACAGCTGGAAGGTACCTCAACACATGATACTTCAACTCCAGGTCTTATCCCAAAGAGAAAAGAGCTACCCTAAAAGCTCATATGCCACAGCCTCATGATGCATCCCTGGAGAATATTATTTCAATGTTGCAGAGGACTTTGCATGCTGTTAGTAATGCAGGAAATTAGGGAAGGGAAAATGCATTGCACCCTCATGTTTTCCTAGTTCAGTACTATTCCCTGGCAAGTGTATTGTCCTGTAGGCACAGCCCACTCCCATGACTTCCCAAATACCATGGCCACCAGGGAAATAAGCCAATGACCAGGCTCTCTCTGTCTTGACTGAGATGCATTCATTTATTTAACTCTATACTTTGCAGGTCATGCAGTTGTACATTTTGCTGAGCTGAGCAGTGTAATGACTGAGATATTATTTATACTCTTCTTTGTGTGTACTGTTAGTGAAGATGAATACACTCCTAATTTAGCTGCATTTGTCATAGATCCGGGCACCTGTCTCTCTAGCTGAGTTCCTCCACATCTCAGCTGTGGATATTTTGAAGTACTTTGGCAACTGAGCTACAACTTCACCAGTTGAACAACACACTCAGCTGCAAAGTTATTTACAAACTTTACTGATCAAGCTGCATATTCTTGGGCTGAATTTCCTACAGACAGCACTTTGCAGATGGAATTGAATTCTTCACTAATCATAAGCAATGAATTAATTTATTTGATTAGCAGTAATTTGCATTATTTGCTGATTATGTTCTCCAGTTCTCACTGTTAAGAGCTGTGTTGTGTTGCTAGTGCTGGTTAATCACTTACTACACTACTTCAGAGAGGAAGGCATTTTGGCTGTAGATAAAGAGTTCTTTGTCTTCAAATACCTCTAAAAAATGCTTCTTCCATGTCACTTAGGGGAAGATTTTTTTTTTTTTTTTTTAGTGTTACAGGTGAAAGCACATTTTCCTACGAGGGCAAGTTTTTGTTAGTTCCTTGTTCCACCATTTTTTAAATTTCTCATTATTTGTTATGGTTATGGAGGTACTGTTTCTACGGCCATTGCACCGGATGGTGCAGAACTTTACTCACCAGGGGTGAGTTAGGAGGGGACCACAGTGTACTCTGTACACCTCACTGGGCCAAGCTGCCTTTTATATCTTCTGTGTGTATCTAAGCATATCATGGTGTAATTCCTATGTAAATAAGTAAAACCCATGCAGAAAACAGTGTACAACCTTGTCTTCAAAAAAATCTACCTCCACTCTCTGCTGTCAATCTCTTTTGGGCAGCTTCTGCAAGTATTTTTTACAAAACATCTCTAAAATACCTGGCAGTCTCTGTTCTAGGCAATTAAGTCTTCCTCTTCACCTAGTGCAAAGAAAGTATTCTTTACTTACCTATGTAATGCTTAGAGTAGGAAATTTTTGTCACCCACTGAAGTGGTGCCCTATTATTTCATTAACAAAAGGCAAAATTACAAAAGTTAAATAATCTGAAGAGTTAAATAAGTTCTGGCCTCTGAATTGCATCCAGATAAAAAAAATTAATTTTGCATATTTGGTTTATTCAGAACACAGTATAAAAAGACTGAGGTTGAAGACTCCAAATGAGGGAAATAAGCCTTTTGCTTAATCAAAGATATAAAATACAGGTGGACTCTGAAATACTAGGGATATTACTTAGTCAAATGCTTAAAAATTCAGTAATTAATTTTTTTCTTAGTTGGCTAAAATGTATTGGAATTTCAATAAGGATAGAAATGGAAATATTCTTTTTGACTTCCATGTTGGACAGTTTAAATTTAGTTTTGCTTCCAGATTTGGGGTTTATGCAGCACATATCAGGGACTGCTAAAAACCTATGGTTTAATTTCTCAGTTTCAAAAACCATGGTTAACATCAGAAGTAGAATGAGAGCTTTCTGAAATCTTCACTAAAAGTAGGCATGAAAAATGTAATGCAAAATCAAACTCTGTCTAAAGTTGCAATTGTTTTCTAATTTATAACAGCGTAGATTTTTGTGCATTAAATTTTATGTGGTCTTTTAGAACTTTATCCTTTGGTGCCCTGAGATCATTCTGAAAGTTGTTTTAAGTGGTTTACTAGTCTGTAGTTCTCCAAATCCCCTAAGAACTGTCTTGAAATCTTGGTATTACATCAGTCACCTCTATTTTTCTGGCACCAAGGTACTTATAAGCAAAAGATTACATATTACCACATTATAGTCATTTCATACCTGACTGCCTTTAGAACATCTTACTGAATATCTCTTGGTCTTGGGGATTTGCAGATTATTCATTTTACCAATCTGTTTTTAATTCTATTCTACTGATACTTGGATGGTCTGTCTGACATGTCCATCATAAAGGATATTTGTGCTATAGCTTAACTGAATTCATTTTCAAGAAATGTAGGAGAAAAAGTTAATTCTTTTGGACATCTTTCCTACTGTAAACATGTACTGGCCCGACAGACTCTCTGGCATATTTGAAAGAAGATAGTTTTAGAATTTATGTTGTTAGCAAATTCATCTCTGATTTTGGTCTTCCTGTTTTATATCTATCATGCCTATACCTTCATAGAAATACTTTTTTTTTTTTAATCCAAACACTATCTTCATAATAATACCATTGATTTCACTTTTAAACTATACCAACTTCATTTTCTTTCATTTAGTAACTATAACAACTGCAGTAACTGCACTTTCTCCCCATCAATAGACTTTTAACCATTGTAACCAATTTTGTTCATTTACAAACAGAATACACCTTTTAAGTAAGTTTCCATAATAAAAGGAAAGGTTCCTTCTTATGATAAACTGATATACTTAACCACTTTTATGTAGCTCTCATTTGGAGATAGAAAACTGATAGATCAAATCTCTTGGTTCTCTTTGGTGTGATCTGCCAAGAATATTGAATGCAAATACATTATACTTCTCCTTTTATGCATCACTTAAGTGAAATTTTCTTTACAGCATTCCTCCTCGATTTTTTTTCTTCAGTTTTGTTTCTTTCACTCTGTCCTTGATTTTCCAGCAAGAGGCTTCTGGGGCTGGCTTGGGCTTTCTGCTGTTCAGGATCCCTTGATTTTCCCATATTCTTTCTGGTTACTAGTCAGTACAGATTCTACTTTCAAATGCAGAACACATGGGATCCCAAGGCTCAGAAATATGGAAACAGGCTTTAGTTCTGTGAATTTGAGTGATTTTTACATAAAGTTACATTTTTCAGACAGTGAAACTCTTTTATTTAGGTCCAGTAGGTTTTCTTTCATAGTCTGAGTCTTTCAAATTCACTCAAATTACAGTAACTAATCCTGTTATTCCCTCAGTTTCGATAATACTTTGTCTGAGAATTTTAAATGCCTCCTGAAATCTACCAAAATGGTAAAAACTTTATTAAAACAAGAAGTGTCTCCTATAAAAAGACATCATTTTCTATGTATTGTATAAAAACAGTGAATTTGAAAGTGAAGGTGTCTCTGCAGTTTTGCATCCCAAGCAAAGCTGCTATAGGTGGTTACTTCATTCTGGTAACATAATTGGTCTGCAGGCATTACACCCACATTACTTCAAGGCATGGAAATAAATGTATAAAATGCTGTGTAAAGCCTGAAATGGCCACCTTTAAGTTTAATCTCCCCCTTAATGCTGTAGAGTCTATAAAATATGCATTAATTCAAGTTTTTAATAGCTTTTAATAGTCCGTCTTTCCTTTGTAAAGGAGATGATATCAAATATATATGATCCCTCTCTTTATGCTTTCAACCTCATGATAAATCTAATAATCTCACCTTGTTTTAGAGTTACTTTTAGCAATGTTCGGTTGTCTGGATTATGCAAAGCAATAAATATCTCCTACTCTGCTGATATCCTTAGAGCCAAGCAGTCAATACACAAGGTATATGGTATAGGTGCACCCTAGATCAGCTGACTGATTATTAATGCCTTTCCACAGAAGCAGAAAGAAAATGGCTCATAAAACTTTAACATATTGGTGAAAGAACCATTGTTGTGTGATGTACACCAATTAATATGTTTGTATTGACTATGTACTTTTCCTTAAAGTGTGTGCTTTCAGTAATATCCCTCAGCTTGCTGCTTTCTTAATGAACCTTCTATATTATATGGGAAAACAACACAATAAAAGAAATTACACAAGTAGAACAAGGCTATTGCTGACTTCAAGTATTCAATCACAAAATAATATTAAAAAATAATCATGGGATGTTGCTTCAACACCTAAAAGTATAATAACTGCAGTCATGCTTAATAATCGACATAAAATACATTAAAGCCAGAATATGGCTGGGACAAAAGAGAGGAAATATCAATTTCTCCTCTTTTTACTACATGGACCTTTGTAGGTTGCCAGTAGCTTTTGGCAGGGGGGGAGGTGAAGGGAAGGCTCCTACTTGTTTCTGCAGGTCTTGTGGACTGGATTTTTATCTGGAACAATGTATTTTCAGTCAGCCCCTCTGTCCTGGGCTTTCATAATGGCAGCTAGACAGAAGAGTTGCAAAACTTTGTTTTCCCTGACATTTCTAAATACTCTTGAAGTGTATCAAATTCTCAAATTTTTCTTTTAATTTCATCATTATAAATTATTAAAAAACACCTGTCTTGAGAATAACTGGTTAATATTTTTAACTGAAAATGTAACATTACCATGGAATTTATTGCCACTCACCAAATATTTGTCTAGATTCCATAAAAGGTGAAATATTTATACTCTGATGGGATTCTCTATCATTTAATTCACCAAAATCCAGCTGAATCAACAATGTTGGTTCTCTTTGTTTTCTAGGAGAGAAGGACTTTGCAACCCACTGGAGAAAGTGAGGGCAGGGTGATAGAAAACTCAGTGCTTACAGGCACCTGTAGATGAAAGCAGGGTTTGTGCCAATGAGATTAAAAACTGATTTGAGATAAGGGAAACAGAGGATAACAGAGGAGGTCATCCTAAACTTGCCCACTCCTGTGTCCATGGCCCTTTTTCCCCCAGTGGGTGCCAGCGCAAGCTGCCCTTTGCTGGCTGTTGCCCAGACAGTCAGAGCTGAAAGGCAGTCCCTGCATGGGCACCTGGAGCTCCTGCTCACCATGAGGATGAGCAGCACCGATGTTTTTTGTCCAGGACCTGTGCATCATTAGCTGAGCCACGTTTGCAGAGAGGACAAAGCAACAGCAGGCACTGCTGCAGGCGGTGCTGAGGGATGATGGCCTTACCCATGAATTCCAGGGCTAAACAGGAACACTTTGAGGCTCTGTGGAACTGATGAAGGGCTGAAAGCCTCTGTGATGGCAAGACCAGTAGATGGTGGTGTTTTGTCAGTCTCAGCTGGTGGGTTATGGGCTGTGCCACAGATCTTGGGAACAACACTGGGTTTGTGACTGAGCAGCCAGAAATGGGCAATCAAGCAATGATTCTATCTCTTAGCAGCCTTCTTTAGGCTTTCCTGCCTTGCTCCCCCTGATTTAACCAGTTTATGTGTGTTTACTGGGGTTTTTTCCTTCAGATATATTGAGTGGATGAAAACATTGGCTTGATGCATCGATATGGTGATGGGCCTGCCAATGAGCTGAAAAGACTAATGCCCTGTGTCAGCAAGTTTTGGTAGATGCTACCTTTGCTGTGAAACACCATTTCTCATAATTTATCTTTTCTGGTAGAACCCTAAGTCACTTGCTGCTTAGCAGCTCTGAAACTAATGCCATTATGCTTCAGATCAGCTTTCTGTACCATTACATTACAGTACATCCAGAAGTAAGGGGTGAACATGAAACTAGGCACTGTTACCAACTTAAGATCAGTACAGTGCAGCAGATCCATGCTTTGTAGGTGCCAGGGAACAACTTTCATCCTTGAGTCCAGAAATCTGAGTTCTTGATTGCAGCTCTGAATTGATTTTACCCCAGTTCATTATCAGAATCAGAAATATGAAACCTGAAATATGAAAACCCAAACAGGAATCTAAGGTAGCCAATGAAGATAGGAAGGATGTGTTATCATAGATTCAGTGGGCTTCAGTTAATTTCTTTGCTAATCCAAAGAATGCTTCTATAACCCTATTTTGCCTGGAAACCCCCTTTTTTAAATCAGAATGAAATTTTAAGCTCACAGGAAAAAATCTGAAGTAGGTTAACTTAGATATTATTCAGAAAGACTGGTAGCAAGAAAGTAGAATTTACAAACTATTGCAGGGAATTGAGAGTAGAGGTACTAATGAGGGAGGCAGTGCTCACCAAGCAGGGGACGAGGATGGCAGGTCCCTTCCTGCACTGCATCTCCCCAGTGAGGTACCAGCAATGCTGGCCTGAGTCACTGCTGTCACATTTGCTTTTCTGCTGTTAGTGCCAGGGAAAATGACAACCTGTGGTCACCCTGTGGAAGATGAATTGAGCATTAAACAAGATGGTGGGATAAAGAAAGAGGAGAGGTAGGCTGCTTTCACGTAATACTTTTTGCAGCAGAAAACAAGGAGAATGAGTAGGAAGATCTTAGATTTTAAAAAAAAAATCCTGGTATGCTTTCCAAATATCCAACACACGAGTATTGCCAGGAAAAAGGAAGCCAGCAGAGAAGACCTTTATTGCTTTCTTATTACCCTTTTTTCTTGTTATCATTCAAGTATTTGAAATCCCAGAGCATGTTGTTCCTAAATTCTCATTAATAAGCCACACTATAAATATGAGTATGTTGTTTTATAAATACTGCTTTTCTAAATTCCCTTTGGGCAATAAATATGAAAGTCAACTCACTGGCAGCTAGCAGAATTAAGAAGCTGTAATATAATAGCAGTGTCTGTTTCCTGAGCTACCATTTTTCAAGCTTTCATCCATAATTCTGTCTCCATCCCACTGGCTAGGCCAAGAGAAGGGTGCATTGTCAGTGACACTTCTGCAGAGAAGTGAAGTTGTCTTACTCCCAGTAACTCCCAGTGATGCTAATGGCAGCCAAGCATTTTGCTCACATAAAGCTGGGAAAAACATATTCATGCTGTGTCTGAATGCATTGCAAGGCACCATCCTGTGCAGGGGCTGTCTGGGAGGGCTGGGGTTATTGTCCATGAAGCCTGTTAGCATGCAATAGAGTGATGTTTGCACGTGTCAGTATTAGGATGATCTGGTCAGTTTATTTTAGTAATGTGGCTCACAGGAGAGTAGAAACCAAATAGCAAAAGTTTAAAATTGATTGAGCAGGTTGCTCATGGAAAAAGTCCAACCCTCCAACCAAGGCAGCATATTCACGCACCATAGTTATTCATAGTTACTCACCAACCATAGTTACCAAGACAAGGGTTTGGTGACATTTTTTAAAGTTAATTTATTTCCATTGACAACAGTGCACAAAAATAGCGACTGTGGGACACTTGTATTTGCAATCCATGTTAAGAACTAGAGAGGAGATGATAACAAATCAAACAGTTGGATTTAATAGATGAAGGTTTTGCAGATGCCTGGGACTATGAACGGTCTTTTTCTGTTGTGAAACATGTATCCACCGTGCAACCTCTACAGAATAGTTCGGTCAGTCTGTTTGAATCTCTGAACACCTGAATTTTCTTTCCAAAATACAGCTAGTGAAATCGTGCCCAGTCTGTCACTTTGCTTTATTACAGCTGTGTTTCCTGCTGGCATAGGTGGTGCAGAGCTGACTCGAGCACGAGTTAAGAGTGACACCAAGTGGTTAAGCATCGTACTTCGAGGCGATTTTTTCAAAGTATCTTTCTGGTTTATCTTTGTTTTTGAAACACCACTCTTGGGTTTTTTCTTCTAAACAGTCCTGATTATGTCACTGAATATTTTTTCTTTTAATAAACAGACATAGGTTCTCACTTGTTTCATAAGCAAATATCATCCTCAAATTTATGCTCCAATTCTTTCTGTCCACATAATACAATTTACATAAAATTTCTTTCCTCCCGAGTAAGGCATTTTCTGGGTCTTAATGAGGTATGTGTTGAGAAACCCGTGGAACTGTTTTCAAAGAGGAATAGGAAAGCAGCAACTGCACTATAATTATTTGATTGTAGAACAGTAAAAAGAATGAGCAGCAAAATGTGCTTCTGGCTAAGGAATCTTCAGGGCAGTCATGTTAGAATAATGCACATTTCTTTCTCCCATGCTTCCTTTTAAATGGTAGATACCTAGTGGCAAGCTGCTCCCCTCTTTTCAGCCTCAGCAGAGCTCTGTGAAGGACAGGTGTGAGGTAGTCCACTTACAACCCTACTGAGAAATCCAAAATTCTCAGAACTCTTGAATTAGAGCCTACTGCCAGAAAGCTCTCTAAATGATGGCCTCGTTCATATAATCAGCAAAATAACAGCTCTGATGAGAGTTATCCCCTCCCTTATCAATCAAACTGTGATTCTTGGTAGCTCTGTGAGCAGCCATTTTTCTGGAATTAGGTAATCACTGTTCTTGCAGAAAGAAACTATCTGCTAGCCTGAGGTATTCCTTTTTGTGGCAAGTAGGAAGACTAAGTCAAAGCAGATTTTCTTACCAAATAACCTGATTATCCTAGCCAAAGCTTACAGTGCACAGAAGTCCAGTACTTTCATTTCTGTGCTCAAAAACACAAAGGAAAGGGAATCAGTGTTAAAGAGCACTTGAACAAATGACAGAAAAAGCCTGTAGCCTACCTGGAAGAGAAGCGCCACAAAGGGAGCACTGGAGGGAACAAGAGTGACATTGCAGAATGAACATTAGTTGGAATAGCACTCTTTGGTAAGTTTCTGAGTTAATGGCCAGTCCTGCTACCCACATGGAAAATAGTAGTTTTGGAGTCACTTGTATTAAAAATGATGGCAAAGACAGACCAATTAGAGGCCTGTGGATAAAAAAATAATTACTTAGGTCAATCTGCTATGCTTTTGAAAAATGTAATCAAAAAAAAAAAAAGGCAGCTATTTTAACTGCAGACACAAAATTGTTCCCATAAGTGAATTTTGGCACAAATAGTAAGCTCTCTGCTGTTCATGTAAGACAAGTGTTTTTGTGCCACTGAGTTGGAAGGTGACAATGTTTTTACATGGCGCCCTTGTGATCTCAGTAATTATCACATCCCTTGCCAGGGTAACAAACTAGCAGAGTAAAATACAGTTTGCTGGTAGAGTTGTGAGAATTCAAGTAATTCAACTGCTGCTTGATGTGTCAGGATGGAGTGAGAAAAAACTGCAATGGATCCCACTGTGTTTTGTGGAAATGTCAGAGCAGGGTCACCATAAAGGGACTACAACCACATTAATGTCTCCTATTGACGTTCTAGTTGATTTCAAAAATTTAACATAATTTTTTTTTTTTAGTTTCAGTAAATTCTGTGTTTGGACAGTGCTGTTATGCTTTTGTTTCTTGCTAATCAGAATCTGCTAATAGCGAGTTCTTCAATTTTGCAGTTAAAAAATAGCATTTCTCATTCTGTGAATGTGTTTTATACAGAAATTATAAAGATCTTTATTAATTCCTTTGTGTGCCTATTAACTGGCATTGCTTTGGCAACCTCTTTTTCATGTGTTCCATTCTTCCACTTAATGGCTCAACAGCCATTATCTTTGTGTGATATCAATATCTGCCAGGTTTTGTAAGACACAAAATGAAGTGTGTTGGTAACCGTTGCTTTTGTGATTTTTTTTCAGTTATAAATATAACTGGGTTTGTACGTGGGGGTTTTAAACATTTTGAGTTTCAAATGAAAAGTAAAAATTCTAGGTGGAAGGCATTTACCTCAGGGGACTGGTGTAGGTGTGAAGTGCCACTAAAAGCCAATACTCAGCCATTTCTGGCCATGCCTCTCCATGCTCACCATACAGGAATGTGGCAGCTGTTTCAGTGCAGGAACTGCCTGATTTTCCCTAGAAATCTGATGTTCTCTCGTTATGAATTGAAAGTTACCTAATAAGAAAAACTGCAAAAAGGACTGCTTATGCCATAAAAGGAATCCCATATGGCTTCACATTTCCCACATTAAAAATCATTTTGCTACTCTTCATTCATGCTTTAGCAAATTGTGAGTTATGTTGCCATCTTCTTTTGCAAAAGGACATAAGAGAGAGAGCACAGAGAATAAATAAAATAAAAATAAATATTTTTTGTTGTCAGTCAGTGGCAAACTAGGATGGTTCCAAATGTTTCATTTGAAATCTTTATTTCACACCTGAAGCCAACATGGGAGGTTGCATCAGCAGTTGCTGAGAGGAGAGGATGCTGCTTGTCTCCATTTGCAATAGCTTTGTATGAATTTAAATATTAATAAGCCAAGTTCTTCAGTGGTTCATGCCTGCAAATATACTTGAGTTCCAAGACCTCAAGTAGTAGTCATTGGAAGATAAATACTCAATTTATCTCAGGGTGATTTAAGCATAAAGCAATATAAAAATAGCATTTGTCCAAGAAGGAGAACCAGGAGGGACAGCATACTTGTGTTTGGTTTGTTCTAATGTAGATTGAAGTCCTACAAGGAAAAAAAAAATCACCTTCACTCCCAAGATCCAGGCAGGTTTTGTGACATATGAGGCACCATATGGGATATTGCTGAATCGTGGGACTCAATTTAGCTCTTGCTAAAGCTGTTTTATCTAAGAGATATTTTGAATTGTTTTCATACAGTTTGCAGGAGTTAATAAAATATCATATGAAACAGTCTCTGAATCCATCAAAAGCATTTTGAATCTCTACTGACAGAAAAAAAAGCTGAGAGCTGCCTACTATTTACTGGCTTCCCTTGAGGTGCCAATCAAATCAGCTGTAACAAAGTGACCATGAAATTTTGCAGTATTATCAGGAACACTTTAGAATTGTCACCTTTTTTTTTTTAAAGGCAAATGAAATATGTATTTCTGGTAAGCTCTCTGTTGACCCCAGCAAAATGGATATGACGCATGACAATTCTGGTAATTTTTCTGCCTGGTACTAGAGTGGTGAAGCACTAGACTTCCAAGGAAAACTCAGAAAATCTTTTATACAGTTTGTGCTTTCAAAGGCCATGGGTAGGACCAATTTTTACAGCAAGAATTGAGTCGATATGGTCAATGTTAGCTGAAGGTAACTAAGGTGAATTCTTGGCTTTTCTATTTTCTAGGAGCCTCTCTAGGTGCTATTAATATAGTATTGATACAGCTTTTTTCTGAGACTGAGTATATCCTTTTGTTCTTTGGTCTCTTTATTTTAAATGATTTGTTGAGGGTTTCAAAGGCTTCTATAGTCTTATCTTTTAATGACTCACTGCCAGAATCTTAACAGATTTTTGTCACAATACAAAAGGAAAACAATCCATGCTCTCTGCACCAATACAATACTCTCACCTCTTTCCCAGCATAAGTACACTCTTACAGTTTTCCATAGAAATTTTGTATCTACTATTTAGAAGAACTTCAAGGGAAATGTCTTAAGGAGCCTAAAAGCAGCTGAGCGCAGAGAAATCTGCTGGCAAATGCATACCACCAATATACAAAATAAAGCATACATTTGTATCTCTTAATGTGTTAATCTCTTAAGTGTTTTCTTTAAGAATGCCCTGGGTACTTCAGCTGCATGTGGCATTCACCTCCTCAGGTGTGGGTTAGACCTCTATCAGCCCTTATTATTGCACATTATTAACTGACAAGTCATAAATGATTATTCATTATATTTCAATGAGGTCATGATGCATGAGGTCTTAGCAAATCATTCAATGAAATCATCATGCCATGCATGTTAACTTTAGAGTAAAACCCTATTCACACAGGGTAGAAAGGAAAAGAGTCATTAATGAAGGACTGAAAATTAAAAATATTAACTCCTTTTTCTGTCAGAATTAACTTGCCTTGTGTAACACACCAGGAGAACCAAAGCTTTTCCTATTCTAGGTTTTCTACTTTTCACCACACTAAAAAGTAGAACTAATTGACAATCTTGCCCTCTCTATAAGCAGCTTCAACGCGTTTCCTGCTGCTTCTTAGGTTCTTTTCAAGACTTGAAAATCAGTGGCACCTTTGGGCATGGACCACATTTACTCAAATTTCTTGGGGGAGAGATAAAGTTCTTTCTGCAGATTATAATTTTTAAAGAAAATTAGTTTTCCAGATTTTATTTCATCTTTTTTCATATATACCAATTAAGTTATTTTACTCTTTTACTTCTGCTTCTATTTGTCAGGACACACAACAAAGATTTCATTTGCATGTTTCATAAAGAGACCAATTTGGTGATTAGTATAAAGAGAAAATTGAAAGAACAGGTATTTTGATAATTCCTCTATCCCAGAATAGAAGAACTAGTCTTGTACTTTTTTCATGGTTATGCTCCATTAAGGAAAATCATTGCTCACTGTTCTCTGAACTCTTCTATTAATTTTAGTGGAAATGTAAGGGGAAATATTTTGGAAAACCTTGAACCTAGAGAGTATTCTTCTCAGCTTTGAAACTGTCCTATACATTCCTAAATGAATTAAATATAATTATGCAGAACTTGCTCAAATATGGATTTTCATTCTTTCCATTTGATTTTTGATATTTTAGAAAATAAATCCCTTACACTTCTTTCAAATGGTATAGATTGGACCAAAATAGCATCAGGTTTATGGCTTTTGTTAAATTTATATGACTATTTCAACTCAAAATGCATAATGTAATTTGCAGTAATAGGGTTGTCTTTGTGGTTGAAAAACATTCTGCATTCTGATATATTTTAATGAATATTTTGAAAACCTCAGAGACTAATTTATACTTTCTCTGGTATTTTGTAAGTACTTCATTAGAGTTATGTATCCTTCAACATTGGCAGGCATTCTTAAACTGAGTTAATGAATAAACATTGCAAAAGTAATCTAAAATAATTTCCATCCTTGTCCCTGTCAACATCTATACATTCAGTAACAACCAGAAAACAAGGCCAGCTCAGGAAAACTGCTCTGGGGAGAGATTAGGGGCAAACAACACTGATTTCAGATATCAGAATTTAGAACAAAATCGGTGAATGTTTACTGCACAACAATGACAACAACATAAAGACGAGTAGGATCCTCTCAGTGAGCAGGAGTGACAACAGGACACCAAACTTGAGGACTTGTAAGCCATAGTATTCAAGACAATATCAACCCTCTATTTTTACCTATATGGCCCCAATATCTATACTAAAGCAGTGATAAAATCAGAGCAATCAAAACTTGTATTGCCTGCAGACTGTCTGCTGCAGCTTCCCTTTGGAAGAACGGACACAGAGCATGTCCTGTGGCACACAAAAAAAGGAGGAAGTTTTCCTCAGCAGCTGCAGAGGTCGCTAGGCCTGCTAATGCTGTGATTGTGGAAGTACATATTTCTAAAGGATGGGGAGCACAGATGGATTGGAAGATCACAGACTGTCAGGCACTGCACACAATAAAATTAGACAGTAAGGCCCTCTAGCAGTAGTAGAAAAGCAAATCAAAGATGTGATGCAATAAGGAAATACTAATATAAGTTGCAGATGACTTTTTGGAGGCAGGGACAGAAACAGCAGTGAAGAAGAAGGATGGCTCCTAGGCAACTTCATTTCAAGACTTAAAAAGCTGCTGTGGGATTTTATTCTTCACAGGACTAATGCTTCCATCCCTATTTTTGCTTCCTCTTCCATCTTGCAGGGGTTAAGAAAGGCAACAAGTAAAAAATACAAGATGGCTTTGTTTGCTGAAAGTGTACCTGTTATTGCAGTTGCACTTAAGTACATAACACTTTTGGGTTTTTATCTGTATTTAGTTGGTATTTTGTATCAAGTGAAGTAAAGCATTTTCAGGATCTTCATAGCAGTGTCTTGGGTCTAATATTGAGGAGGGAGATTGTTTATGTAATGGCATAGATGACTTTAGGGTCAAGGGAGTAGCCTTGCACTTCTTTTTTATCAATTTCACTTGTTTATTGAATTTTTCTTGAGGTCTAAGCAGTTTGTGTTTTGTTGCAACTTTACATGCAAGAGAAACACCAAGTTCATATAGTGAGGGTTCCCTTGGCATTGTCCCACCCAGTTTCTGTGTTAGGAGAAAAAAAAAGACTGAAAAAAAGTAACTGCTTTTTCCCAGTTTCCAGTAGCGGTGGATGATCCCTTGTCACTTTGTTACTCCAGTTCATAGGAAAAGTTAGAATTTCAGCTGCTTGGTTGGAATTTTTCTTCACTGTCACTAATTTGTGTAAAACCAGGGCTTTTTTTATTTAAGGTGGAGTAGCAATTTAAGATTAATCCTTTTTGATGATTCTTACAATAGAATAGTAGTGTTTTTTATTTTAGTTCAGAGTCAGAGGTGAAAACAATGTGTTTTAAGTTCTAGAATAAGACTTAACAAGGGTTATGTACTCAAAAGCTGTTCCCTCGTGTGGATGATCTCCGTAGATTCCGTGCCTGATTAGTTATTCAGGGACAAGGTACTGTTACTGGTTTTCAGTTTCAAATTGCTTCCAATCCAACCAAAATCCCCACTGCCATTGCAGGGAGCACTTAAATATTTACTGTCGTTTTTTGACTGTGCAAGTTTTGTGTTTAAAATAAACCATTTCCAAAACTTCCCATAATCATGGGCCCAAATGACTAATCAGGCAATTTTTAACTTCATTTGTCATTTTCTACCACAGTTATTGTATAATATTCATTCCTTCCAGAGAAGTAAATTCATATATATATATGGAATCTGCTTTCAGCAACTGCAGTTTGTTGCTTTTGCGATTGATGTTAGCACCACGTCAGAGGCCTGACACTGGTTTCTGAAAACAGCTCAAAACAAACAGCAGGGCTATTTAAAGTGGTGAGGCCTTCCTAGTTTAAAAGGGTTTTGGCTGGAAATTGAAGAATGCCTCTCATGGAAGGAGTTCTGAACAAAATTGCATTGGAACATCTTTGTGCTCTGGGACTGCCCACATTAGATTTGGGAATTTAATATGCAAGTGGCTGTTGTGTCAGGAATGAACCAGATGGGCTCCAGGGCACTGGTGGGGTAATGGGATATGAATTTTCTGCCCTATGTGAAAAGTGCTGATAGAGAAAAGGATTTTTGATTTCAAAGAGACAAAACATCTCATGATCTTTTGCCAGAACACAAAATGTTATATTGTCAACCAAATTAAGTGTTATATTTCAAAAATTTGTTCTCAATATTTTTATTCTATTTAATGATCTACTGTAAAATTAAAAATGCTATTTTGAACAAATCTGTATTTAAAATGGAAACATTTCTTGTAAAATTCCCTCCTTTGACTTAAATTTTTTGGCAAATTTTCAGATACTTTTAGCTTCCTGAAATGATAATGACTGACAAATTTCCTGCTCAACAAATAAGATTTTGCCCATCTCTTTGCCAAACGCTTTGAAACTCAGCAGAAAATACAGATAATTGCACTTCCTGCAAGTTCATCTTTATAATTAATTAGGTAGTAAAGATGGGCATAAGTCCCAAATCTGAATTAAGGCAGCCTGGGGTTTTTAGCAGATTTCAGTACCATGACAGAGAGACCTCCAGGCTTTCCGGATTTTTTTTTTCTTTTTTTTTTTTTTTTCTTTTTTTTTTTTTTTTTTTTTTTTTGTTTGGTCCATAATTAAGGGTTAGAAATTCCATCTCATTTGTCTAGTAACAAGCATGAGATCCTCATGTAATGTAATGATGTCACTGGCTGTAGGTGCTGGCTTTGAAAGCTTGGGTGTGTTGTGCTTTCCTCCTGATCTGGCTCTGACAATAGCCAAGATAAGTTATCCAAATGAGTATTTTGTGCCACTGTCTGGTACAGTTACTTGCTTTCTACAAAGAAGCAGCCACATGGAACTTACAATCAGATCAGCTCCTTCCACTCCCCATCTGTATGAGATGTGGAAGGCTTGTGGTGGCTGGGCGCTCTGCAGAAAGCTGATGTTCCTTTCTGAGCATACTAATGCAGGGAACTGAAAGGACGGGCTTTGACCAGGGGAAGGGTTTTAAAAGTACAGTTCAGAGCTCTTCAGAAGATAGTTTTGCACTCTCTTGGCTTGGTGGGTGGCAGAAAGGAGCGCAGGGAATGATTCCTGTCGCTGGGCTTTAGCGCTTGGTTAGCCAGCTGCTGCAGCACGGTTGGGTTGACCATAATAAAGGGCAACCACATATTTTTGATCTGGCTTTTGTTAACACTGTGAAAAAAACAAAACTTGAGGCTGGCATGAGGAAGTGCCACAAGTGTAAGTGCTGTGAGCCACAGTTAGAACAAAATAGCTCTTGCCTCCATGTAAGTATGGCTGCTCTCAGAAAATTCAGATTCAAGTTAAGGGAATATTGAGAAACTTCAATTCATAACTACTGCATGTCACCATAATTATACTTATAACAAAGCTTTTTCAACACATCCATCCCACAAGCTGGATGTCCTTTTCACTGTTCCATTTCCAATAAAGGAGGGAGGACTGACATAAAAGGACTGACATAAAAAAGACCTTCCTTTATTACAGGCACACTCAGAAATATGAACCAGGCTGAAAGTTCCAAAGGCACGGGCTAAAAGCACATGTGTATTTAGTGCGTAGGTTAAACCAGGCACATCCATCCCACCGTGCTTATGTACCCAGGAGTCCTTCTCCTTTTGGCTGCACCAATGAGAAAAGCCAACTCCAGTTTGTGTTTCAGTGGCTGCTCTCCAGTGAGGCAGAAATCCTGTGGGAAGGGCTCTGCCTGTGTTGATTTCAACCCTGTAAGGTGGCAAACTCTGGTTTCCAAACAGTTTTGAAAGTTTACTGCTACAGGTTTAATTAGACCTGACAGAAGCCACAGCCACAGGTGCATTTGGTTCACTCATTCTGTTACACTGCTAAACATCTTGCCCTTCCCATGTGCCCTTGTGGGGTGAGAGAAATGCTCATGTGGCATCCTGCTGCCTTTCAAAAGTGAGAGGGAGCTGTTTCGAAAAGTGAGATCACAGCAGGAGAGGACTGGCTTTAATTTAAAGATGAGATGTAGGTCAAATCTTAAATTCTAAAGCACAGTCCTGAACCACTGTACTAAATGGAAGTTAAATGAGAAAACAGGAGAAGTAAACACTCTGTAAAAGACTGCTATTTTTATGAGATGCAATTAATTGCTTTTAACTCTCTGGCAAGCTGAAGAAAATAGCTGCCTCCAAAACTGATGACGTTTCTTCCTTTCCCATGAAGATATCAGAGAGAATTGTAACCTGCAGGCAGTGTTACCATGCGAGCTGTGTTATCTCTGTAGCAGGATGCAGTATTGCTGATAAAGTGAAACTTCCCTGAGACAGTTCTGATTTGTAAAGAGATTTTAAAATGGTCAAGACATGAATAAATAATTGGGTGTATCAGAGCTGGAGTAATGGAAAAGGGAGTTTGGCTGGAGTGTCCTATATGTACAAACAGCATTTCTCTTTTCTCCTGTTGAGAAGGAAACTGTAGAACTGAGTAATTACATCAGTGTGCTTGGTATTGTTCATAAAAGGTCCTGAAAAGTTAAACATCTCTAATGAGTTAAGTATTCTTCTATTAAACAAATTTATCAGGAGAGTAGTGGAAGTATTTTTTCCCTCAACAATGCATTCAATTTCATTTATTAAGACGCATCTATGTTAAAGACTGAGTCTGTTTTAAGCATTTCAGATGGGCTTTAATAATGGATTTGCTGACTTTTTCCCAAGCCATTTCAGGAGGTCTGACTTTCTTCCAGGAAAAGTTATTACTTCCCTCTAAAATCTGCAGAAATGCAGATGCTGTCAGTACAGAAACCAAGGCCTGAACAAGCCCGGATGTATGTAACTGGAGGTTCCCCAAGGCCTTTCATATTTTTGCACAGTTAATCATCAGGTAGAGTTTGTTAGAAGGCCCTTGGCCATCTGTAGATGTTGATTTTGTGCCCTAAATAAATGGGATCAGAGCAGTATCAAAAAAAAAAACCACCTTCCCCAACAAAATTAAAATCACTACCAATATATTTAGCCACTTTACATGCATCCATGCTTCATGAATAGGCTCTGTTATCCAATATCACCAGTGCTAATCTGTCCCCAGAGCTGTGCTCTTTTGAGGAGGCTGCTCTGACTTTCTAAAATGCTATTTGGCACATATCAACTTTATTGACGTCTGGCTGATGCCTTCCCATGCAAAGAAATACACCTTGAATGGGATTTGTTCTGCTCTAGTGTTAAGAAAAGGAGGCATAGCTTGGATGATTCATGATTCGTTCTCTTTCTTCATTTGACTGCACTAGTAAACCAACAGTAAAAACTATATATAAATAAAAGCTGGAACCTTACTGTCCCCTGCAAATTTTTAAGCTCTCCTAGGACATACATCTGTGTATCCTAAATTGTAGTTGTAAGCAGGTAAATCAGCCTGTCAGCAAGACACAAAATTACTGTCCCAAATTTCAACACTGAGTTTGATACCTTGGAGACAAGACCACCGTCTGAGAATTTACAAAAGGTTAGTGAGAAATAAAGGCCAATATTCCACTGAGGAAGGTGACAAGATGGGCAGAAACAACAGGGAAATATTTTGCTTCCGTGAGAGGCAGCAGAGAGCTGAGGATTTTAAAGAGAACTCGCAGCTAAGGTACTAAGAGGGGTGAACCTTTGTTTATCTGTGGTTTTATCCTCATACAAGAAGCTGAGTATTTTAAAACATATTTCCCAGTAGTCTAGATGTGAAACAATATAATCAGGCAAAGAAGAGTGGAATACTAGAAGCCAGACTAAATAAATCTGCAATGATTTTATAGCATAGGATTCCAAATTAGTCTCCAAAATATCTAAGTTGCAGAAGAATCATAAAATAAAATTTAAAAGCTGTTCAATGTAAAAGCTTCTGATAGCATTCTTAACCACACAGCTGCACTATTTTAAAACAATTCTGTAAGAAACTGGGGTGGTTTTTGTATGATTAGAATATTCATAAATAGAGTGAGTAGTACAACTAAATCTTTTCTAAATGAGATCCTTCTAGATTTACAATGGATGTCTATCTCAATGGAAGTTGCCATGGTTACAGCACAATTCTGCAGGGAGCACATTTTCATCACAAATTGTTACACATTTATATACAAATAGCTTGGGCACATTTTTCCAACTTCTTTTTAAGTGAGAGATACAAGGACAGCCTTGAAGGAAAATTCTGTATTTGTGCCTGGGCACAGTTATGGTCCAGCTACATTGGGAATCATCAGATAATTCAGACTGGGGTGGGCTTCAGGAGGTCTCTAATCACAGCTCCTGCTCAAAGCAGAGTCAGCTTTCAGATAAGACCAGGTTACCTAGGGCTGTACCCAGATATATTTTGGAAAACTCCAAGGTTGGAAACAGCAGAGCTTTTCCTGGGCCACAGACTTGTGTGCAAGAGATGGCAACGCTCCTTGGCAAACTGTTCCTCCTTCCTTCCAGTGGCTGGGGTAGAAAGCACTCCTGTACAATCTGTCTGACAAGAAAAATCTCTCTGACTTTATTCAGTCAGCTTTGCTCTCCAGGCCTGCAATGAGCCTCCCTTCTCACCTTCCTGCTCACAGTGTGAGGCACAAACAGCTCACTCTGGTCCCCTTTCCTGGAGTGGTGCTCAAAGGTAATTTCAAAAGCATCCTTGTGTAAAGACAAATGTTTGCTGAGTGCTCAGGTGTCCTGCTGAGGAGGTGTTATCAAAACAAGTTTTTTTCTTTATTGCTCTGCTGCATTTTATTGCTCTGGTTGCATCAGAGTGTGCCATACTTACTGAACAGAGTGGTAGCTCCTGTACAATCTCATGTCACAAAGTGCCTGGAGATGAGGTCATCTTGCTTTTCAGTGTGGGTACTGGATGATTTGTCAATGTCTGAGGTAAAATTCCACTTCTGAACATCCACCTATCTAGTGTTTTTAAACAGCCTCCATGGTTGCCAGTGTCCGGACAAGTCTTTTTAAAAAGGTTCACGTTAAAGTCCTGAGGATTAATTTGGGTGAAGGCTTCATGCTATAATTTGAGGTTCAAATGGGAAATTTCCCATAATTCTACTTTATGGTAGCAAGGAGAAATTGAAAACAAGGTTTAAAAAAAAAAAAAGGAAAAGGTAGGATATCTTTGTTTAGAAAGTATTAAGCTGACAACTCTTACGTGATATTTTCATTAACTAATTGCAATACTGTGGGAAGATTGTTTGACTTTTGCTCTGTGAATTCCACAAGGAAGAGTCACTCGGTAAGTTCTCATTATGCCTGTCTGCAATGGACTGACTCCAGGCAGCCAGAGAACAGGTTTGTTGGGTTGCTTTTCAGAAATATGGAAAGTGTGAGAGGGATCTCTGGTGCTGTAGAGGGTATAGAGTAGCAACATTGATTGGAGTGAAGGAATGTTTTTATAAAAGAGTAATGCAAGGTTATTCCATTTACAAATTCTCTGATGGTCTGCCAGTTGCTCGGTGCCATCTTGCTGGAAGCAAGCCACCAATCCTCTTTTTCATTCACCCTTCTGTGACATTTTTAACTCCTGTAATGGACTTCTCTATTTGTTAGGCTCAGACATAGATGATTTGAATATTACTTCTGATACAACTCTGCAACTCTCAGAAAGAGGAAGGACAATTTTTTTCACCAGTTGATAAATTCTAAAATATATCAGCCTTTTTAATGACTCTGCCTGTGATTCTCGTGTAACTAATTTGGTTCAAGGCTTCTTGGCATGGTTTAGGAGACAAGGCACAATCTTTTTTCTTCTTTTTCCTTTACTGGTCCCTTATAATTAACATAAATTAGAAAAACCGGCACAAAATGTGGACTCTCCTCTGAATCTGAAATAAGTTTCAACATATGGTTATTGATGGTTGAATTGCATGTACATCACAGAGGCAAGAAGAAAATTTACACTTTCCAAACATACTGACATGTAATAGAAATCAGGCCCGTGTGCTGTCTCTGTCTACTACTAAATATCCCTGTTGAAATTTGTGCCTATTTATAAATATGTCTACATTCAAACAATTGAGCATTTAATGCAAATTTATCTCACATAACTGCTATGAAGATCCCTAATCTTAGGACAGCCCTTGGAATCCATCTTGTCTCAGTTTGAGCTTGTCTTTTGTTCCTCTTTAGGGTTTATTGGAATAATTTTTGAAACATTACAAACTAAGGCTTCTTATCACTTACCCCCACTCCAGCGAAACCCTACACTGTGTGAAATGTTGTTATCTATGTGTCTGCACAGCATGTTCCTCATGTTCATCCAAAAAGAAACATTTGCTTTGTTGTTTGCTATGGGGCCTTTTCAAAACACACTCTGGTCAGCTCTTCAAGTGATCAGTTCAAAATAAAACTCCAAGCTTATTTAATGATCTTTCTGATGAAAGATTGTTAATTGGCTCTGGTTCCTCTACTTTAACATCTTGCAGAATCTTCCAGAAGAACAGAGAGTATTTTACTGGAGTTATTTTCTTTATCATTCAGCAATTGAAAAATCTAATCACTACTAAAAATCTTCTGGGCTTTTATTAAGTTAGGTCTGATTTATGTAATTTGCCATAAAGTTCATTAAAGACTTCATTAATTTTTCACCAATCTGTAACAGTCTTATCACTGCTGTTTTTATTAGCTGAGATAAAATTAACTAGGTTTGACTTTTTAAATTTGGGGGCAAGTAATTTACCTGCCCTATCACCACTTTCATAATAATTACATTTTGCTTTGTCAGATGTGAAATGGTTCTCTTCTTATCCATCAGTTCCAGTGATTAGGATCCCGTATTTTAGACCAATTGCTTGTACTGACACTTTGATCTCAGCAGTTTATGTTCTCATTAGCTGACTGAATCTTTGGTCTTTCCCTTTTCCAAAAGAATCATTGGATTTCTAATGCTAAAAAGACATGGAAAACTCCCATCACCCTGCAGCTTAACCATGATCCCTGAAGGGATTGATGTCAACCTGGATTTCACTTGTATTTGTCCATCTGCCCTTCCTAGACCTCAGTGCTCTCCTTCTTAGGATCAAGGAAAGATGAAAACCCTGAAGAAATATGTTTCATGTCAGCCACAACCAGGGTGTTTTGTAAAACAGGACTTTTTGACTATTTTCTGCCCTCTGATAAAATTTTTTTCTCCCCCATGCACCATCACCTGTGCTATACCAACACCCATTTGCACTTGATTTCATATATCAGCTAGTGATTTCCATAAAGATTGTCATTCCAGCACTTGTTGGAATGCTGGACCTATTAACGGCTTGGCAAATCACCTGGACCATTCTGTTATACGGGCTAGTGCCTACCAAATCAACCAAATCTACTAAGTTATGAACTATTTTCATTCAATTTTCTAAAAATGGCTACAAGAAAAGTATGATGAAAGTATTTTCAAAGGAAAAGTGAAACCAGTTCCCACCCTCTTTTTCCTCCACAATTAGCACTCAATAGTAATTTCCTCTAAAATGTATCAATACTAATTGGAGAAAAACCATGATGTTGCAAGAGAAACTCTTCTTTATTCAGAATTAATGCTGTATATTTCAGATTATCTTCCTTGGCCACTTTCCCTTTACACTTTGACTTGATAGAGTAATATATCTGTGCGAAAGGTACCAGTGGCACTTGTGTGATAACCCTGAGCCTTCTGCCACCGCAATATTTGGATTCTTTTGTGCCAAAGGAATGTTTCAATGCACAGAGCAGAGCAAAGCACTTGGTAGGCACAGGCAATGTTTGAGACATTCAAGTGAACTCTGTCACAGACACAGTGACCTGATAAATATGTGTGTTCTCTCTAATATCTCAGCTTCAGTGGTTTTAATCCCTACCTTTGTGAGGATTTTGATCAAGTCTCCATTTGAAGGACTTCTGGGATGTCCAGCTGACTCTGGTTCACACAGTGATTTTAAAGCTGTGTCACTTGTATGCTTTTACTAAAGAGAAGACATGCAGAGAGGCTAAGAAGGAGCCTTTGCACACATTTTAAACTCTGCTTTGAAGCAGGAATGTGTTCTGACATTTAACTGAGACCTTATCCAGAGATATATCCCTTGAAATTTATTTAGTAGCAAAAGAGTGAAAACACCTCAATGCTTCTGACTTTTCCCTATCAAAAGTTGAGAAAAACTGTGAATAGTTTATTTGTAACTCTCATGATTGTTACAAATAGCACTCTCCTTCTGCACAACATTTAGGGTCTGAAGACTTGGAAAAGTCTGCATCAGAATGGGAAAGAGAATCACCATCCTTTTGATCACAGTCTCTGGAGATCCTATGCTCCAAAATGCACATTCTTCTAGTAGCTACTCATAATTCCCCACACATGAAAGTCAAATTAGATTTCATTTAACATCTAAATTAAAATATCTTGTTCTATTTAGGGTTCTTGGTTAATCTTTTTAAAGCTATTGTTCTAATTTTCAGGTTTTCTCTAAATTAGCAATGTATCCTCCTCAGATTTCTCCTAAGAGGAAAGCCCTGCATCTGCACCAAGCAGCATTAACTCCAAAGGGAACAGGAGCTTGCTCACATAGAATTCACAGCTTTGATGACAAAGATTTAACCTTCTGATAGTGTTCATGTCAGATGAATTAACCTGCCTGCAAGGAAATTGCAGAACTAGCATTTCTTATTGTATAATTGAAAGTTTGAATTCATAAAGACCAAAAGAAAACAAACTGAAGGAAAACTAAACAAATTACCTCTGTTTTCTTGGAAGTGATCTTTTTTCTGTTGTTTCATGACTTTCTATAACTCAAAGGTAAAACACAAACATTATTGAGATGAATTCTTAATGTCAAAAAATGAAAGCATCTGTCAGTCTGCAATGAAAAATAAGCAAATTTAGCTTTGCAATGGAAAGGTAATTAAATTCTTCTTGCCAAAATACAGTTTTAGGAATACTTTTTTACAATGCCCTTTGAGCCTCATGGAAGTTCAAGGACTGAGCACCTCTAAAATCAGAAACTAAAAGCTTTTTAATGTCTGCCATCTTTTGGGACAGAGAATCTTGAGAGCCTGAAAAGCTGGAGAGAGCTGCCTGTGCTTTGTGTTAGTTTGCAAAGATATTCCCAAAGCTCAGGACAGACACGAAAGCCATGGAGGAGGAAACATCCCCAGACTGAGCAGTGCTGCTCTCTGTGCTCTTTCTGATTTATTGCAGCAGCTCTGCATCCTTTCAGCCACTCTGCTGCTGCAGTTATCTTTTCTCATGGCCATAACAGGGCCTGTTGCTGACCTGATGCAGGTGAGGCTCTGTAAAATCATCCAGCCCTTTCTGATGTCCTTGACTGCATGTCTGTGACTCCTGCTGCTGCTTTTCCAAATGCCTCTCCACCTCCAAGGTGGCTGCAACCCAGCATTCTCCTCACAGACTCTTCTGTCCTTGCACTCCTGCCATCCAGACCAGGGAGATTTGTCGCTCTTTGCTGCCCACAACTACCCCATCAGTGCTATCTTAATCCACTTCTTCCATCTGTTACTTCTCTACTTGAAAAGCCCTCTGCCCACTCTCGGCCTTCAAAGAGACACTCCTCACTATCACTGTTGTTGAAAATAGAGGCATGCACAGGCTCAATCTGCACTTGTCAGCAAACTCCAGCTTGGTTATCTCTCTTCTTATTTTCCTTTTCCACAAATGGGTATTTTTCAGGTGGACATTTGAGAGTAACCTGAGCAAGTTTCTGCTGGAGACTTTTCTATGTCCTGCATTAATCTCTTATTCCAGCCTTACACCTGTCTTCCACACAGAATGACAATCCACAAAACTGCTTGCTCTTTTCAGTCAGGCACACCCACATACAGACAAGAAGTCCTTTAGGGAATACCAAAAATATACAGATTATTTTGAAACAAGATATACACAGTGCGGTCTGAACTGGGAGCAGCTGTACATTATTCACTCTAGCTGCTGGCTCAGGAGTACAGGTTCTTTTTCCAATGAACACTTCATCCTCATGAAAGTTTTGCTTGGGGTTCTTCAGTAGCCTTATGAATATTTTAAAGTGCCTTCTAGCAGCGGTACTCTTCTTTCATATAATTTCCCCCCTGATCAGTTCTCAGTTTGGTAAATATCTTGCTCAGAACAACCATGCACTCTGTATTTCAGAGAAGAGGAGCAAGGGAACACACATCTGTCCTGTGCACGTGTCAGTTTTTCTCTGTGCTTTCTACATTGCCTATGGACTGAACATGTTTTGTGGTGGGTTGTAAAAGCACAAGGCTTCCTGTGGTGTGAATTTTGTAAGAGTTAGCTACTCCCTGGTGAATGTCAATGTGTGGCAATATTTTATATATTCCATTAAGCAAAGGTGCTGTATGCTGGCATTTTACTTTCCACCAGAATTCTGTCTCGCTCAGCTACAGTCAATTCTCATTGTCTATAACAGCAGTTGTCTCTAACATGTCTTATCAGACCATCTTTCTTTGGACAATCCCACAAGTTGGTCACACTATACAGCACCCAAAAGAGACAGTCAAAAATAGATTCTCACAGGAATCTCCTCAACAATCAAGGAGAAATATCTTCTCTGGGAGAGACTTACCAAATATACAAAACAAGGCACGGCATTATGCATGATGCTTTTCCAACAACATGAAAAGGAAAAATTATGTGGCACTGAAACTGTTACTCTTAAACTCATTTTTTCCCAGAAGAATCCTTGAGAATTTTTATGCCTTCCTTTTAAAGGCAATAAATTACGTTACGTTGTCATTAGACTAATTTTTGATATAGAAACAAGATATTTGAGAATTAAAATCAATAAAAATTGGTGAAGCCTCCATTTGAATTGAATTTCAACACAGTGACACATTCATTGTCTGACCCACAGAGGTAGTTCTTTTACTACTGTTTGTGTCCTATGCACTTCTGTCGTTCCTTGCATGTTCTGTACATTTAGACCCATTTTTAGCTGTGAAAGCACACGATTTCATTTAATGTGTAGCCAGAAAAGAAGCTTACATTTTTCTGCCAGATCTACATAGAAACAGCAGCACTAAGATATTTTTTTAAATAAGGTGAAAGATAGAGGGAGCCTTCAGGCCAGGAGTGGAGGTGGTTGTGTATTCAATGTTATTTTCAATTAAAACACCTGTCAAGTGTAACTTGTAAGTGAAACATCTGTGACTTGTCACTAATCCTGAATTGGTCATTAATTCTCTTAGATTTTTATTAACCTGCTCCCGATTTATTATCCATATATATATACATGGATATACATATTTGTAGCCATGATATTTTATGAAAAATCCTTTTCTTAGGATTTTTTCTCCTGAGAAGCTGAGAGGCCTCAAGAACAAAATGTAAACAATGATTGTTTGCTGCTGTGGAATGCAGCAGGTGGATCTGGGATTGGTCTCATCTGGTTGTTTCCAATTAATGGCCAATCGCAGCCCAGCTGTCTAGTCTCGGTCGGACACAAACCTTTGTTATCATTCCTTTTCTATTCTTAGCTAAGCCTTCTGATGAAAGCCTTTCTTCTGTTCTTTCAGTATAGTTTTAATATAATATATATCATAAAATAATAAATCAAGCCTTCTGAAATGTGGAGTCAACTTTCTCGTCTCTTCCCTCATCCTGGGACCCCTGTGAACACGGTCACAATTGGTGACCCTGAGTGACGAAGAAACTACCACACATATTCATTGCTTATAATTCAGAAATAAATACTTATCCAGGAATTCTTAGTTATTAAAATGAATATTTTTTTTATGTTTTCTAACTCATTATTTCAGTCCATAACAGAACAATATAGCTAAAAGGCTAGAAATAGCATTTTAAAACAGTTTTATGTTTTGAGGGTTTTTTCCAGGGGGTGATTTTTAGCATTTCTGTAAGGTGTTAAAGCTGGGAGGCAGGCAGAAGGTTTCATTGCTCTGACTTAGTGTCTGGAGAGGCAGTGTTAGTGTCTCCCACTGCCAGCTCAGTGCATCCCTTTCCACTGTGAATGGCAGAGACAAACTGCTTCAATTTCTGTACAGTGTTCAGACAGCAGTCAGAGGGCTCTGACAGAGAGGGACTGCTCCCCAGTACCTGAGCAGTCAGTAAAACCACCAGGCTCTGATGGTTCCAGGTTACTAATTTATGACAGGGATACTGAGGGAAGGCAGCAGGGCAAGATCAGAGGTGGGAAAATCATGCCTGACACAGTTTGGAGGACAAACAGGACATGGAGCACTGATGTTTGTTTGGAAGAAACAAAACTTATTTTCATAGACACTATAATTACAGAGGAGTTGCCAACAGGCCCTAAGGAAGCCTAATGAGGAGCGGGCAAAGCACTTGGACTGCAGACTGGGAGATAACTGGGAGTAGGGGATAAGTGGGAATCAAGTCTTCCGCCTCTGAGCTCATTCAGAATCTGGGTTGTGTTTCTTCTCCCACCTTTCCACTGCCTTCTGTGTGTAAAATTTCCTGTAAGAATTACAAATCCTATCTTCATTCTGCAAAGAGCACCTTTCATAAGGCATTTTGGCACTGGCTGAATTTTGGGTTGTTTTGGGTTTTTTTAATTCTAATTGAAGAGAAACAGCACATCAACGTATTTTAGACCAGCACTCTGCAAAATTCTGAGGTGAATATTTTAACTGCTGTATTTCTTAGCAAGACTGTCATTTAAATATGGGGCAAAAATAGGATACAGTCATTTAAACACATTTTGTGACAGACATTTTATTCCCCAGTGCATAATTTGTTGAACAGCAAGTAAAAAAGTATCTGAGATTTCTGAAGGTGTTACAGAAATAAAAGACCTTAAGAAAATATAAAAATAAGCAATATTTTGTAATTCTGATTCACTAATATTTTGAAATTTGGTGCTGTAATCCCTAAGTCGATCCTTTACATTTCCAGAGTAAACCAATGATAAATTCTATGGACAGAACTCAAGACAACAAAATTCTTCTGAAATTGGTGAACTGATGCACCTTGCAAATATTTTGGGAAGTGTGTTGCATATAGACATAGTCAGGTCCTTTAGTCCTGAAATATTTATGCCACAAAGAAAGTCATCTGATGAAAAATTTCATCAAAATCTGGTGCATTCAAATTACAGCTTCCCAACTGAGTGTTATTTCTGTAAAGAATTACATCAAAACTCAGGTCTAAAGACACCATATCTTAGTTTAGACCCAGATCTAAATTTCACATTCCTATTCATAGTATATTCTATCCTTAGTGGATCAGTCTCAAATCTGCAAAAAAAAAAATGGATTATGTTTTTATGTAAATATTAATCACATATAGTTCCCAGTGCTGTTGATTCTGAGAGCCTTTCTTTAAATTTGCATTTAGAAGTCCAATTTTGAAATTCTGTCCTATGGTCAAATTGCTTCTCTGAGCAATTGTATTGAAATGATCAGTCTGTATTCCATTTTTGAGTTATAAATCATGACTTTCAAAAGTAATTTTTCCTCAAAAATTATGTAAATCCTTGTACAGTAAATCCAAATCAACTGGGATTTGGTTAGATTTGCTTTTCAAATATCTCTCCTTAGTTCTTTGCAGCTAAAATGAGAAATATCTCTATTTTCTAGTCTGCCAGAATAATCTGGATTTTGAGTCCTGTAAGAAGGAACCTGTTTCCAGCTCTCTCTGACCATGCAGACAGGAAGAGGTGCAATGGTCAGTGCAAGTTACTAGTTCATCCTGAGGCAGTGGGAGCTGGAATGTCACAGCAGCTGCAAACTCCTCTGCTCCATCCCCATTTCCAGCCTGCCAGCCTGGCTTCTCGGACCCTGTTCTTGTTCAGGTCTCACCCAGGTTCATCACCAGTTCTGGGCTCCTGGCAGACCTTGAGACCAGAGCACTTCTGCTCCCCTCCATGCTCCTTCTGCTCTTGGTCTCTTGGCTTGCTGTACTCCTGAGCATGGCACATTGAGGCATGGTCACATCATTTATTTAGAGAGGATGTGGCACTGCAGGTGTCTGCCAGCCAGCACCAGGGCAAGACTCACAGAAAACAGAGCCAGGCTGCCCCAACCCTTTGCTGAAGGTCAAACAAGGAGTTATCCTGGAAAGGTTCTTGGGTCAGTTCTGAATTTCAGCACAACACAGAATACACGGCCTTATAGGAAATGCAGCTCAGGACTGGAAATGCAGCTTGGGATTGGAAATACAGCTCAGGATTGGAAATAAGCTCCTTGACATTCTCTTGTTGTAAAGCACTGTGGAATTCTGCCAGACAGCTATGAAAAGAACCAGTAGGTTTCTCTTTTAAAGCAGGCTATGAAAAGTAGAGAAGATTATTCCAGCTATACAGCAGAGCCTGGACTTAAATTTAACAGCGACAAGCTGCCTATATTTCTTAAACTCATTACAATTATTTAACAACATTTGTGCTCTGGTTGGATAAATCATGGAAAGCAATGCTCTGTCACAAAGGTTCTCCATGATTAACATTGAATAACTGCTTTACTAAGCACCTCTTGCTACTCCTGATAACAGAAGTAGCTGCTTACTCTCCATTATACAATTATCAGGCTCTAATCCTTTTCCAGACTATAATCTAGCTTTAGGCCTTTCCCCATTCATAGCTATGCCTTTAATTGAGTTTACTTAGGAGGTGAATTATGCAGTTGTCAGTAACAAAACTGACAGCCTTATTTTTCTACTTCTCAAACAGCTAGCCATGCAAACAGACATAATATCTGGCAGGATCTTGCTATTTGTCTGTCAGCCCCACACTTTATCTTCATTGTTTGTCTAAAATACCTTCTCTCTCTAAAATAATTTACAGGTTCCTGTGGCTTCCTGAAAGCTGGGAGAGTCTGAAAAAATGCTGTCAATGTGGTGTCCAACCACACAAACTGACCAGGTTGTTGTATTAGTCTAAACTTTTTTTTAAAGGAAATTTATTACCTGAAGCAATTTATCCAGAGTCTAAAGGAGTTGCTGTTCTGTCTCGATTCCATCCAGAAAAGCAGTGTAAGCCAATCAGAGGAAAATAAATACTCCTCCCTTTGAAGCCAATGTTGAACCTGAAAAGGAGATAGAAAATAAGATTTTTCCACTGCCTCAGACTGAAGTAATGCAGAGATAAAAGGTAGTTTCTAGTCTCAAAAAACTTTCAAAATACATAGTAAGAGGGAACTTATGTTGTTCTGCAGAGAGCAGAACTGGGCAAACTCAACCTACAGTCCAGCACAGGCAAGCAGAGATTGCTGTGTTTAGTCGGCTCTGGATGGACAGAGAGCTGCAGCACGGGGGCACACGTTCAAAAAGTGGCCATTTAAAGAAATTCGGGGGATATTTAAATTTTTTTTTAAAAATGAAGATCAGACATGGCATAAGCCACCTTTAAGATGCAGATACCCAAGTGCATCATTAATGGCACTGCCCAGAACTAAGGATGATTCTGCAGTGAAGAAAATCTTTAACAATTCAGAAGGTGACAGACAGGTGTGATGTGACACACAGAATGAGAAGTAGAGGTGATCATTTTTCCATGCAAGGCTGCATTCCTGCAGATGTGTTTGTCACTATGAAAGGCATTCTCTTCTTCAGAGTGGAAAGCTCTTTTAATTTTCCAGCATTATCATTTCAGCTTGGAACTGCCCAGGTTAAATCACTTGTGTGCCTCAGATGAAAGTTTACAGACAAAGCCCAATGAAAGCAGGAGCAGGCCCACATTCCTAGAAAACACATATATTATAGACAGGAAATCAGTCTCTGATGTTCTCAAATCCTGAAGGGCTCTCTGTTGAGAAGAACTGTAAAAGTAAAAGGCTGTGTGTCACTGGTGCTGGGATTGTGCCTGAGCAGGGCAGCAGCCAAGGTCTCAGTACAGCACTCAGAGCACTCCACGCACTGAGGCTAAATAAAGAGTTTGGCCCTTGTGCTCGTGAAAGACAGAAACTTCCTGTTGGTGAAAACTTACTTATTGCACTACAGCAAAAATTATGTTTCAGTCTGCATCAGTGACCAGCAAATGTTTATATTTTTTACTTGTGTGTTTTTCAAAAATACAAAGACAATTTTAATTCTGATACTTACTTTCCTGAACAGCACCAAAATGCCATAGAATAAATGTATTTTCACCAGTGCTTTATCTTCTCTAAAATTAGTTTCACAATGTTTCATAATTGAGTTCAAAAGCACTTCCAGAAATACAGTATAGCTAACACAAAACCTTCATACAATCTCCTGATTTTTTTCAAGTGTGATGGCAGATTTTTTGCAAGTGTGACTCTTAACAATTGCCAGAATAATAATAATCTGGCTTTTAGGATACTTCTAGTCTAAAATGAAAAAATCTCAGTTTCTGAAGAGTTTTAGAAACATTTTATTTTCTTAAAAATCTATTAGAAACAACACAATAAAAAGAACTAGTATTTTCTTATAATGTGTATGTATTTCTGAGTGCCAATGGCAGTTTATCTGGCTAGCCATGAATGGTAATTAATCAGAGCAATATGTTCATCTCAATGTCACCCATTTTCCCCTTTAATTCCAAGCAGCTTTCCTGACCAAGGAAAACTTATAAATCAAAGAACCCAGAAATTACAAAGCATAATTGCCCCAGACACTGATTTTTCCGGATCTACTTATTCCTATGACAGTAAATAATAATAATAGTAATAGATATAGTGCTCTTGCCATTGAAGTATATAATTTCCTAAACAAAGGTCAGTGTTTCTGAAATAGTTTTTCAGAAACAGTACATGAAGTGCTGCTTTGAATCAAAGAGTAGTGAAATATTTTGGTTCATTTTTCTCAAACAATGCCTCAGCTCATAATTAGCACCCATTTGGTTTAGATAGCTAAAGGGGATTGCCTTCATATAGCTAAAAACAGAATGCAGGCACATACAAAACCACAAAAATGTAAAAGTTTGTTACCCAGGGTATTACTTGTTTTCACTTCTTGCCACTGAACTATGCAGGCATCCAAGACCACTCAAGTGAGATCATTTAGGACTATTGAATATCAGTGACTTGGGAGAATCAGAGACAAATATGACCTTCAGAGACAGAGAAAATTTGCATAAACCAATTGTTTGTACAATATTTTTTTTGTTACAGAACACCAGCAAGCTGCAGATCTGGATATGTTTTTATTATGTAATGATCAACATTAAAAATTCCATTATCAGAACTAATAGTTTTGTGGTGGCTAAGGCATGATCAGAATATGCTGTCTTTATTGTCTGTATTAATGTCATCTTTCCATTAGTTGATAAGACTAAAACCTTCTTTTATTTTGATATTAGGCAGATTTGACTTTGAAGATATATACACACTCTGATACATATGACATTGTTGAAGGTGCTTTTTCCTCCTCAAGTTTAAAATGTGTTTTTCCCCAGTAAATTGCCTGTGGTATATAAATTTTTGTTTAAAGCATGTCACCGCTTTTCTTCTCAGAGGAAAAATTGCTGGGCTTTTTATTTTAATTTCCTTTTGGATAAAACTTTAATCTATATCTCCTAAAGGCACAAGAAGGTCTAAAGTGGGATTACTGTGAAAATTCTTCTGGAATGACCTTCTTTCCAGAATAAAATTAAAGTTTGAGGACTTTATATGAGAGGAGGCACCCTACTGCAGCATATCTTCCTCTTGCTGCTTTACACAAGCATATCAAAGCAATATTCCTTTAAATTTGTTTTCTATGTATATAGACTTTCAAGACACACAAAAAGTCAACATAATTTTAAACTCAGTTTTTCAGTGAGAACAAGTACTGCATCATTTTTATTTTGATGTTTCTTCTATCCAACACTACTCACCAGCAGATGAACCACAGCCTTTTGTAAGCCAGAGGAAAAAATAAATAGCTCAAATCTTTTATCTTTGAGCAAAAATCACTGGGAAATCCAGCTGCTGCCCCCAGCCCTTCACACAGGAGGTTCAGAGAGGATCAGTTCTTTTCCTCTCTCTAATTCACTTTCATGGAGCTATTGTTGGAAATGATGCTCTGTAAATGGCAGCAGGAGCAACAAAGCACAAGGAATGAGTATAATTTTAAAATTTACTGGCAAATCAAAATTTATTAGAACCCCATTGAAAGCTATGACTGAATGTGAAAAGAAAAAAAAGTTGGTGGTAGAAAATTAACAGAAACACAGTTAAGTCACTATACCAGAGGCAGTGGCCTCTGTTCACATAAGAAATATGCTCTCTGGAGGGTTTTGCTACATCTTAATATCCTTAGTGGTGGCCGCTAAAATGTCACCTTCTCCCTGCAGCACCAGAAAACTGCCCTTTCTTATCAAACTCTAATTTGGCAACCGCAGTGCACACACACGACTTCTAGGCTTGATTATTGCAATCCATTAGAGCAGGAATGAAGCCATTTGCCTTGAGACAGCTCCAGCTGTATCCAGCCACTGGCTCAGCAGCCACAGCTGCCAGTTCCCTGCCATCAACTCTGCCCCTATTCCCTGCCCCAGATCCCTGCAGAATCCACAATCCACTTCCAAGCTCTCTTCTTCCCAGTGAGAGGGGGCTGCCTAACCAGAGCCATCCCTGTACCTGGCATGACTGCAGCCTGTGCTGGCACCAGCTGCTGGGCACTGGGTGAGGATCCTCTCCTGCAGAAGGAGCTGGCCACTCCCTCCCAGATGGGCTCTCTCCAGCAGTTTTCCAAGCCAGTTCCTGGATTCTTTGTCTGCTGAAACCGCCCACTGAAATGAGGGTGATTTGCATGCACTCAGGACGATCAGATTCCCAGTCTCTTTCTTCTGGAGAATAATATTGAGTTAATTAAGATGCTGAAATAAAATTGAGGCCTTTATAGTTATTATCTAAATTATTATTATATGTCAATACTTTTATCTGAAAATAGTGTCTTATGATATTTGGATTCTTAAAAGATTGTGAAAGTGTAGTTTGCCACTGTTACTATACAAACACAGATGCTGTGATCAGAGACTCATGAGATTGAACACACTGACAATGGACCAAAAGTCTCAGATAATAGGCAGATGTCCAGGCAAGAACATTGAAACCAAGTAGCAATACAGCACCAATTTCTGTGTCATCTTTTCCCAGTTTGCTTTAGTCCTTTCCTTAGGAACTCCCTGAAGGAATTGCCCCTACTTTTGCACTTGTAGGCTTTTCTAATATATAACTTTTTTAGTAAATGGTTCTGAACAAGTAGCCATTCTCCTTGCCAAACACAGGAGGAGAATAGGTGTAAGCTTGGGACTACACTAGTATTGTAAAAATAACACTGAAGGGTGTCCTTATCTGCAGCAAGCCAAACAGAGATCAAAACTGCAATTTGTGTTCTTCATGCTGTAATGTTATACAGGTTAGCTTTCTTAAGGAGTGGAAGCTCTCTGACAGTTCTCAAATTCTTTCCTAGGAAAGGACAGCAGTGCATATATTGATCCTGGTCACACACACAGCTCAGCCAGGCTGAAGCCAGAGCAAGAATCAGGTAAGCATTGGGTACAGACATTCCAAACCCCAATTTATTAGTAACTAAGCAAGAATTTCTATCGTAATTCTATTACTGGTCTTTATATTACCCACACACAAATATCACCTCTCAATGTATTGCTTAAAGCAGGAATGCAGCACACACCTGTACTGGATCACTCCAAAGGTGATTTCTCTTCCATTCATGATGCCAAGGGAAGAATGTAGGAATAGGCAGAGTTTATGCATATGTACAACTACTTCCCACTTTGAGAGTTCTCTATTTTGAAATGCAGGTACTAGAAGGGTGCTTCATTCCATTTGCCTTTCTGACTGTCAGTGAGCACAAAGTTGTCTTTTTCACACAACAGTCACAACACCAAGATTTCTGAGTCATAATGTTCAGCTTGGCACTTATCATTCCATGCATGATTGCTGCGCATCATTTATTTAATTAATTTCTATTCAATTTCACCTGCCATTTTATTTTCCCAGTTTCTCCATCTTATAAGTGTTTGTATTTCTGGCTGTGGTTTTGTAAACTATGCATCTCAGGGCAGATAGGAAGTGTTGTATGGAAAGAGAAAATAGGGGGGGAAAGCCATAGTAGAAATGCAATACAATAAAAAAAAAAATGTGTTTCATTTCATGAAATAAATTTAGATCATGCAAGAGCACCAGGGGGAAAAAAATCAATACATTCTGACTGATTTATTGATAAACAGAGAAGACAGTTTATATAGCATTACAAGAGGAGTATGTGAAAAACACAGTTTGGTTCAATTTCTTTTTTAAGCATTAGCACAAATAGTTACGCAAGAATCTGGTAAGAACAAACATATTTATAGGAAGAAACAGTGGAAATTTGGTGAATGCCCTGTCCTATTTTACCCATTCCACAGCTACTGAGCTTTACCCAAGCCTTTGGAAATTCTTCTATTTCTAATTGTTATACTGGTTGTAGAAGAAATAAGCTTCAATAGTTTAAACTCTACCTTTTAATATTATAAACAATTGTAGAACAAGCAAAGGGTATAAAATGGGGCCTTTTTAATAGATATTACTGAATTTTTACAGGTAGTAAGCACATTAAATTACTCCTTGAAATTGCAGCCATTAAAGGCAACTCCCTATTACAAAGCTTGGACAAACACAATTCTAGGAATATTGCCTGCTTTTCACTGTGCAATTGGCATTTCTTGGAGCAAAGATTTTGAATCAGTAATCAAGTAGAAATATAACTGTGACCCCAACCTCCTCAGCTACTTAAATGCAAGTACTGATGCTCAAGTGAAACATGACATCTCTCTTCTTCAGTTGGACAGAATTATCACACACAAGTACACTAAGAGTCTCTTTGCTGTTTGGCCAAAATCTAGGAATTTCTGTGCCAGATCTAGTGCAGCATCCTGGCAAAGTCTTGTGCAGTTTCTTCCCAAACCATCCTGTATTGAAGCAATAAAAACACAAGGCTAGGCTAGGCTTCAGCTTGAAGGATAAGACTACAGCTGTGGGAAAACAGCTGTTTCATCAATGTCTTCCTCAGTGGCTGGCACCAAAGGGAAAAAAAGGGTGTGCAATGCTGAAAGCAATGACAACAATCACTTGCAAAGAAAGCTGAGAAGTATCAGGTGTTACCTCAAGCCACTAGAGAAAATCAAAGTGTATTTTAAAACATGCAGACTTACCTGGTTGGCTGGATTTCCTGCTGAATGCTCTCTAGAGATACTTGGCCACAAAACTTCCTGGTTTATCATAACACTTGGCGTAATTCCTTAGGTGTGCGACCTATGTTGTCAATCTGAAGCAGTGTTCCTTTAAATCCATAAAAGAAGTCAATATCCAGAAGGTTTTCAAGGCTAGAATATGATGTGATTGTAAAGCAAACAGAGGAGCAGCAGCATGAATGACAGATTTACTAAAACATTAGGCTTCACCTAAGGCCAAAATCATGTGTAAGTGGAATAAAATTGTCACTAATGATCTTGGTCATTAATGTTTAATTATGCATTTCATTATGTAAAGTTATTGTAAAGGATTTCATTAGTAACAATTAGAATGCCTCACATCTAATTTATATGCACCTGTTCTTAATTACCATGGTATTGAAATCAATACTGAAAAATGCTTAGGTACTTTATATTCAACATCATGTGCTGTATATAACTAGGATTACAACAACTTTCATGTTATTAGCTGACAATCAAGTTAACTTAACATCTGCTAAAATATGTTCTCTTTGTTCTAAAATGAGGTCAAATCTTACTGCCTGTAAAATCCAAGTTCCTTAGCAAAGGCAAAGTTATCAGAATGTATATGTAATTGATATTTGTAAGCCATTTAAAAATAATCTTTTTTGGTTCCTGTTGTTTTTAACTTCTTCATTCTAGAGTTTCTGTCACTATTATATACCACAGCTATACACAGCATACATAATATAGCTGCTAAGTCAGCTTTCTTGGCATGCATTACCATAAGATATCCTGACGAAGAGCTGCTAGGGATAATAACTCTGTGCCAACAGGAGGATTGCAAACCCCAGATGTTTCATGTGAGGCAACACACTAGAAGCCCATCATCAATTCACTTCTCACACATACTGGTTCAGCTTCCAAATAAATTCTTATTCAGGTAACTTTTCATACATAGCTAGGCATTCCACATGGAAAGCCCAGTTTCTAAAATATTGAAATGTGTAATGGTGTTTTCTCATGCAATTAATGAAAATGTTTCTTGCTATGTATCAGTGATTATATTTGACAAGCAATCCTTCAACAAGTAAACAATCCTTCAGCAAAGCATCAGTGAGGTTTAGAGCTGAGACCAAAAATTGCTCAGACACAACAACAAGCAGAGGAGTAGAAGGAAAACCTTCCCAGTTTCTCTTTCCTCTGGCATTTTGGTTTAGAAACCCTACAGCCCACTGAGATTTCAAACAGGTTATTATTTAAAGCCATCAAAGCTAAATACAGTGTGTGGTAAGTGGAACCCCAAGCATGCTGGACACCTCCAGGAAGCCTGGTGTAGCTTCTTTAGATTCTATCTGCCTGGCATGCTCCAGGCAAAACATGGCCAAGGTGTCCTCCCAGGCACCAGAGTTTTGTTTAACCTTAGGTGTACTTGACTCAGATCAACCACACTGCCTTTATTCTCCTCTCTTCCCTGGCCACCCTCCCACTTATTTAAGCTGCAGCAGCATCAGAGCAAGGCTCTAAGTGATGGATGGTCTTTAAACCACCTAAATCTGGTCAGATCCATGTGATCCCTTGTGCTCTAAGCCAAAGCCTTTGGACACATGCTCTCTTGCACCTGTCCCATAACTCTCACAGCATGTTCTTCTCCTCTGAAAAGAAAAACAGGGAAAGTGAGGAAACACCATAGCACCAACATGGGTGCAGGAAATAGTCTACACAGCTTTTCAGCACTTACAATTCAACAGACCCATGATAAAATTATACACAGAATTAACAGAATCAACCTGGTTTTCACAGGAACAAAACCAAAAGTTTGTTACCAGTTATGACTTACAGGTGTGATACATCTATAATAAACCATAGCATCTTTTTAACATGAGAATGGAGTTCTCCAGCACATTCTCTTATACAAAGATTTTCTTCCATGCCTTCAATATTTGCTGGCATTTCAAGATGGTGCTGAAAATTGTGCCTGCAAGATTCACAGGGTGATAGAGGGCGAAACTGTCTTCACAGGATAAGTTTAGCAGGAGGAAACTTCAAAGAAACACTGACTGATGTGGCAAATACATGAAAAGCTCAAGAACAAAGCAATACTCTCAATTGTGGGGAAGTTAGGATTTGGATCTGAACACTTCAGACTTAAGTAAATACCAACAAACCAAATTAGCACAGGCAAACAACAGCTAAGGTTTGCTTCTAGTGCAAATTAAAGGCTGTTCTTTAGGGTTTTTTTCTGAAATATGACTTCTAGATGCTCCATTTGCAAGCCATATCTTAATTGCATTACTCTGATGTTCTGGCTTTAATGCATATTTTTAAACATGAAGGTGACAACCTGATGACACTGCGGTAAAATTTTTATTTAAATTATTGTTTTGCATCCCTTTCTTTAATTATTTTATTTAAAATAGACATTCAAATGAACAGTCCTGAAAGATCACTTTGTTCAGAAGGACAATATCAACACTGCAGAAATATCTGCAATGTAATTACATTGTCAATGTATTTTAAATTTTGCAGGTAATTGCAGTTTATCTTCACAGAAAAATAGCCTAGATAAAAATAATTTTCAGATATAATCAGAGAATCTACTTAAGTATCTTGCTCAAATGTGGTAAATGTTTGTTTAGGGCTTGGTTTAGTGCTTGTGAAAGACTAAGGAAGAGAAGCGAGTAAGATCCCTGCACTGGATAAGCATTCCAGCTTTTATCCTCCAGTTCACCAGAGACTGGTTGTTTCTGTTTCTGGGCCTTTCCTGCATAAACTGCTAGGTATATTGGATGTGTAGCACTTTACTGACATGCACAAATTATGTACCCTTCTCCCTTTTCCTTTGTACAGAATCCCAGCTTTGTGATGCAGGACAAGGCTTTTGTCTGGTTTGGGATCAATCACTGAGACTCTTTTGCTATAAAGTGATTGGAATTATTCATTCATCTTCCAGACCAGTAGGTTTGTCTTTCATGAAGTAAAATTGATTTCCTTATCTGAGCTTGTGAAGAAGTGGGATGTGCTCTTTTCTTGATTTATAGCTCAGGATGGACAGTAATGGAGAAGCCTTGAGACCAGCAGGTTTTGGGACCCCAGAACTGACAGGTCTTAGTGCAATAGCCTGATATTTACTCATGGGTGGGCTGCATATTGCACTAGATAGCACTAGGAAAAGAGGATATTTAAATGTGAAGAGAATAAATCCTTGGGGTGCACTAGCTTTTCTACAGATTCGCTTTATTCATTCTCTTCTGGAGAGCTTCACGACAGTTTATAGTGCATAACAAATCTCTTTGGTTGCAAGAGGGGCAGATTTATTCCACCATGTTTGAATCACCTGGGAGAAATAGACGCAAATTTGAGTTGAATTACTGAGTAATTGACAGCTTCTTTTTCAAGGACCAGCAGACCCAGGAATAGATAGCATTTCCATCAGAATCTTGCCTATTTTCTGCCCAGATGGTAGCAAGGAGCATTGGAAATCGGATTAATATCCTGTGGTGGATTTTACCAGCTCCCTGGTATTGGCCTTTCAAACACTCCAGACCTTTTGAGAGTCTTCTGTTCATAATATCAATACAGTTATACTTCATATTCCTTTGGGGCACTACAAAAAGGGGTCAAACCATGCTTCTCCTCTTTAACTGAAGATCTGTGGCATTCTCCTATCTAGAAGCTAACATTTCAGGAGCTATATTGTTTCTCATTCCTTTCCACATGTAGTCTAGGAATGACTATGCAGTCCTTACACAGCCACAAACACAGATTCTTGGATCAAAGCCTGAAAAAGAGGGTCTGTATTACTTTGGAATTAGACTTTAACCTTTTATCCACAATCTACTTTGCAGTAAAAATGCCAATCCTTTAAGCCTAGAGTATAATTAGAGTTCCAGACCTAGACACCAGCTCTCTATGCCTGCTGAGTAATTTCTTATTTTGTCCATTTTTCTTTCCACTGAGAAGATACCAAAAGTACTGCATTAATGTGCTGTGGACAGAAAAGAAACAGAGATAAATCAGCTTTGTATACCACAGTTATTCCCTGGTCTGCAAAATAATTACATTGAAAGCCATTTTTCTTACTGTTTGCTCCTCCATTCACAACTGTCTGCATTAATAACAAGGCTTTGCATCCCAATATTAGTATAGCAGGGCATAATCTATGCTAGAGTAAAGTTTACCAGTGACTGTCTCTGTGAAGATCCTTTTTGCAGGTTTTCCCCACATGGTTAGTTAGAAGAAGCTATAGGGAGTGTAATTGCGTGTGTATTACACCAATAAACAGAGCAGGGAATATGTGCCACTAGTGACAAAGTATCAAACCCTAAAAAGAGCGAAAACTTAACACAGACCTTTGATGGTTGTAAATTCTATTCCTCATTTAAATTACGTTGTCCTTTATCCCTTACAAACACTAGCGATTACAGTGAGATAAACATTTCACAGAGGTGTTACCCAGCAGGTGGTGTCGCAGGCTATGAGTGTTTCCAGCTGCTGGAATAAATATCTGAAGCGTAAGTCAGACACTGGAAAACTAAAAGCTTTAAAAGTGGGCTCTAACACCACTTGGAATCGCAGCACTGGGATCTGACCCACAGACATTGCAATTTGGGATCTCCTGACACAGTGGTTTTGTAATTTCTGGTAGCATCAGCAGGACTTAGCTAAGCATGCAGAGAAGGAGTCTGAAATAAATACCCTTCGTACTCAACACAGCCAGGATATGAAGGTCACCTCAGGGAAAAAAAAATCAATGTATGCCAAGGACAAAGGGCCAACACACAATATAACATATTATTGTCCCAACCCACAGTGCTGTACACAGCCTACTGTCAACAAATGCTCAGAGAAACAAGAGAGATGGAGTGAAATCCCTCTTATCACAGTTATTTGGAAAAAAAAGCAACTGGAAACAACTGTATTCCACCAGGGAGAAATCTCAGTCTCCTTTGAAATGGCTGACAACTGAGTTGTTTTAGACCAGGGCACAGGAGGAGAACCATAAATAGATTTAACCTTTTACAGCCCATATTTACCCATCTTTTTAATAATTGTTATTTGTCTCAATCTTCTTATTATCACAAAATCTACCATGTGTAGTTTTTAAAGTTATAAGCTGGTGGTGGGCTAGATGGAGTTTGAAGGATTTGCTAAAACTCCAGTAAATGAAGACCTGAAAAGCATGAGGTTATAATCTGGATTATGTTTTATCTTTATTTACCACATTCTTAACTGACTTTATAGTTGTGGTAGGACTGGCTGCAGACTTGGTCCCTGCAAGACACACAGGGTACACAGCACATGAGGCATGAACTCATTCAGCTCTGCAGATAGAGAAAGGCCGAAGCAACTGTGCCATTTCAAAAGGCATTGCCCAAATTCCTCTGTGGGAGAATTGCATGGCTAATAACCACACTAAGCTTTCAGAGTGCTAACTTCTTAATCTCAAAAAATCATGGTTTGGTTATCAGTTCTTCAGGATGAGTGAGAAGGGTGCTTTTGGCAGTACTTCTGAATAAAAGAACAGATCAGTTGAGAAAATATGACTCTGGTACTTCCCATTTGCTTTGTCAGTCTAACAAAATCAAGATAAAATGAGGTATTAAATATAATTTCTATGGGGCTGAAGTGGAAATTTATTTTTTTCTTTATTGTCCAAGTCCCAGACTTGAAAGTGAAGGGAAATCCAACTAAGAGTGCAAGGTACATTTCTGCACAGAAAAAAATCAATGAGCTATGGCAGTTGTCTGAAAACTTTATTAGTTCAATGAATCACATTTATATAGACACTAATAATTATAATGTAAATAAGGCAGTCAGAGTAATGTAAAATAGCCCATCATATAATACTCAGTATGTCAATGTTATTACCACAGTGTTACAATTACTGAAGTTTAATAGAAAAATATAAGACACACACAGAAAGTAATTGAGATAAAAGAGCACAGTAAATTGGTATAGTACTGCAGAGAGTGATGAGCCACACTTACTAATTTCAGCAATTACAAACCTACAGAGCAAGTTCTACTTCTCTTATCCCAATGAATGATTGTGTTAAAGCAAATAGTCCACACTCCTAATGGAATTCCCCTACTTCATAAAACTGGAAGGTTTGTTAAACATCCCACCTCGATTTTCTGCAATGCTGTGCTGCTTGTACTTGAGTGTTTTCTTCTGCAGCATTATTTGCAGAGTGGGAAATTCCTTGAAGTGCTGTAGAATGTCTCTGCAGTTTGAAGTGTCTGTCATGAGAGTGGCAGACATGCCATCAGCCTGCCTCAAAGCTAAGGACCTCCACATCTTTTTACAATAAATAAACCAGCTCTTTTTTGTGTTCCCCTTACTCTAAAAATACCTTTCCTTTACCATCTCTGAAGTTAGCTCATGTGTTCCTGCCCTTTTGAGTAGCTTCTTCAAAGGGAGGTAGAAAAGTGATTGGCTGTCAAAACAGCACTAAAAAAGAAGAAAAGAGAAAGAAAAAGAAAAAAAAAGAAGGAGAAAATAATCCAGTAAGATCCAGTAGTGTTCAAACTTATACATGTCAAGGAGAAAAGGTAGGGCAGATATTTTGTATAACCAAAATAATTGTCATTATAAGGAACAAGTCAAATCCAGAGAAATAGTAAAATTTTAGCAAGAAATTCAGCCTGGTGGCACCTTGGCATGGTTTACATCAGACATTTCCTGGAGAATTTCCATTGGAGAGGGACAGGGAGGGGTTCTGTTTCTAAGGAACAGAGGACTACCTGATCCAGTTGGCTTTGGAAGTGAGCTGGATGAGATTTTATGATTATCAGAAAATGCACAAAATGAAGTGTTGATATGGTAGGATACTGAGAAAAACCCTTGCTGAGCTGCTCCTTGCTGAGCTCATATATCCTGGGAGCTCTCCTGCTTGTACAGGTGTCTGTGACTTGTCTAACAGCCCCAGAAAAACTCTCTGGCCTTATTACACTACTGCTTTGTGATTAGTTACCTGGTCTTAAAATAGTATGAAAAATTAGGGTGACCTAATTTTCCACACAGCCACAACATCCAGCAATTAATTCTTCTGTTCCCAAAAAATATTTCCTCCTGCTAGTTGCACAGGTGTTCCTTCTGTGGCTTCTTTTTCACACCATCTTCCTTAACCCCAGAGGACTGCAGAGGATTCTCAGCCTGACTGCTCCACGGAGCAGCAAAAAGTCTGAAAAGAAAGCATAAGATTTAGTGTCTCAGCTGGGATCCAAGGGAAAAAATAAATATGCAGGTATCCTGAGATGCTTCAATGCTTTTGATGAATGAAATTGTGCTGTGAATGAAATGCTTTCAAAGAGAGAAGGAAACCATTTTTTAAATGTTTGCAAGTTCAATTTAGTAATTAATACTTTGCATAGATATTACAAAGGGAACAGTTAAAGCTGGGTGAGGCCAAAAATACCTGTTCTGAATTTGAATTTTCACAAGCAATTGGAAGCACAATTAAAAAGGATTATGTGCAAGTGATAACAGCTCGAGAATTCATTAAAGTAGAACCTCAAAATCTCTTGATTTGAAGAACCTCTTCAATATTGCATTTAATGACTTTTGCAGCATTCTTAGGATTTACAGTTTGAAACCTTTAGACTCTGGGAAAGATCAAAGTCTTGTGCCTGTTTAACAGTATCAGCTATGAGTCTGAATAGAAGGAAAAAATATGGGAGAGGGAATTACTGCTGGGACACAGCTATGCATTTTCCTGCCACTGTAGGTATGCATGGATTATCAGTCTGGGTCACTTTGTCTCTGGAAGAAATTCAAGAATTCACCTAGACACCTTGTTTTTCCAGCTGCTTTTCTTCAAAGGTATCCAAGTGAGTTCTGCCAGCATAAATCTTTCCATGAAAGAGCAGCATCTGCATCCTGGCTCATAATACTCACAGGCTTTTACAGGCTGCTTCATGGGAGATGAGGTGTCCTGTCTGATGAGGTGAAGAAGCAGTGTCAGCTGTTGTAGGGCTCCTCTAAAAACTGTACCCAGGATGAGATATTTCAGGAGCACCAGAATAACTTCTTGCTCTCATGAGAGGTGACTTTATGTTTCTCTGTGTCAGCTTAACCAGAATGTGGTAGCACAAGCTGCTACTGAGAAAGCCAGATCTGTCATATGCAAAACTATTAAGCACTTCCTCAAAAGAATACCCTATATCTCTTTTGATACAGACCAATTCCTAGGATTTAATAGAGTAAAATAAAAAGTTGAAATACACTTGATATAAAAGCAGAGTCAAAATAAAAAAAGGCATTAAAGTTTCTTAAATGAGCTATTTCAAGCCTGAGAGCATTTTCCAAATTGCATTTCAGATACTGAAAATCCAAAGTTTTTTCATACTGGTTCATATCTAAAAGGGATGTAGAAACCCTGAAATGTTTCATATGATGGAAATCCTTTTCCCCCACTAGGTATACTTTTATCTTTTACTCCTCCCCCTGCCCCACCCCACCCCAAAAAAAACCAAAAACTATAAAAGGAATCCATGATGTTGGTCATTTAGGTATTCATATAAAAAATTAAAAGGAACTTCACCTTTCTATAATATAATTATGCATTAATTCCTTTTAAAGTCTGACCCAGTATCTGCTGACTTCAAAGAACAGACCTTTTTTGGATGAGACTAGTCACTGAAGAGTTTGGATGATATGAGTCACTGAAATGCAGATTCTGTGTTACCAGACTCTCTGCCTATATTATGAATCTTAGGTGAAGTCACAGTTATTAGCTTGAGCCCACAACAAGCTTTACAAATTACCAAAGTATTTTGAAGTTACAGTGGTATATTATCTTTTAAGTATTCAAATCTCTTCAAAATTCTCTCTCTGTTATAATGAATTACATATAAAAATACTGTTAGTTCATAATCAGGGTGCAAAATTTATACATAAAAGAGCATTTATTTTTTGAGGAACCTTACACTAAGTTTACCCATAAAATGAATGCATCAATCCTTCAAATTTAAAAGAAAATGTCATAAATGCAGAAACTTAAAACACTTGCATAGACAAGAAATTTCCTCTAATCTACTGCCAGTTTTATCAGTTTTATGTTAAATGATCCTTTCCTGCATTTGCTTCATTGAGTCCTAACAGCATTTGTCTTTAATTCTGAATTGAAATTATGTTAGCATGACAAATACTAGAAGAGAATTCTGCTGGGAATTATTTATGAGAAACTTGGCAGAGCAGCTTTTAACAATACCTAATCCTGGAACCTTAGCCATGACCTTCATTAACCAGAAAATATCCCCAATTACTAAAAAAGATGAACTTGAAGCACCGAATTTTACTTAATAGCATGAAAAACAAAAGAAAACAAACACCAAAACTAAAGAAAAGCAGGGGAGAAAAGGAGAGAGGAAATCTATAGGGGAGAAAAACACCAGTTTCCAAACTCAAATAATTCTTGAAGGCCAAATTCAGGACAAAAGCCCCAGATGTGACGTGACGGGCTGCTCCCCAGAGGTCAGGTCAGGGACAGTGCCAGTGCTGCTGCTCAGCTGGGTGCCAGCTCAGGAGGCGCTCCGTGCACCGGGGGACTCTGTCCTGACAGAGGGAGCACGGAGTCAGAGCTGCCTGATGATGCAGTCCTGCTGGCCTGTGCTTACCTGAGGATGTTGGGCAGGATGTGCACAGCTGCAATGCCCAAGCAGGCCCTCCCCCTCTCCTCTCAGAGGAGGCTCAGAACAGATGAGGTGGGGGCTGTGTTTTCCTTGCCTGTGACAGATTTGTACAGTATCATAAACTTGCTGTGCCTGGTTGTTTTCCTTCTATCAAAAGAAAGATGTTGCAGAACTGTTTAGAGTACAAATGAATCTCTTCCCCATATGTTGCTATTTATATTCACATCCACTTAGGACACCCAGCAGACCTGGTTATGGAGCAGGTCCTTGTTTCCAGCTCCTCTTCTGCTCATAAACATTTAAGTGCAAACAACTGGATATGGCCACGTCTGCACTTAAACTGCTCGTTGTAATTTCACATCAGCTCCTACTCCATACCAATTTTCCAGGCAACATATTACAGTATCTGCTCATGTACTTTGTGCAGACTGTGTAGGAAGCAGTTTAATCTAAAACATCTGCGGCAAGATGAGATGATCACATAAACATAATTTCTTGCAGAGGTTCTGTCCATAAACTGCAATGAAGTATGTTTTCACTGCATCAGCACAATCCTACCTTTGCATTTACCTTTTATCATCCAAATGGAGAACAAAGGAAAATAAAATACAAGAGGAAAAGTCAAATTCCCAGGCACATAAACACTATGTTCAGACACAAACTGACAAAGCTCTGAAAATTATGTCCCTAATCTGAAAGCTGTTCAATAAACTACATTAATTATCACTGCTGAGTATCTGTTTATGTGCCTAAATTCCCAGTAAGCCATATGGAAAATTACTTTCTAATGTGGAATCGGCAAAGCTTTTTGATAGCGAAAGCTTCACACACACACACAACTGTTGCAGAGTAAGTCAATAATCAGTGAGATGCAATTTTCAGAGCCTAATGGATTCAATAGACACCTAAGGGATATCTCAGCTTCAGCAGCAGCATTGTGCTCCATCACATTACCCTGCAATAGAAACGACTCACAACACAGTGTCCTAAAAGAGGGTATAAATTATCCTTGTAGTTTACCCTTCAAGGTCGGTATCCATACCCAAGCAATTTCTCTTCAATCCTGCCCTTCAGGCACTTTACCAAAAGATAGGAAAGGTGCTCCATATCAGGCATGTTTCAGCTCTGAAGGTACCTACATGCAGTTTCATCTGCACATAAAATACAGTACAGAAACAGCTTGCCATCAACACACAAATAGCTTCTGTCAGCAAACATGTTAATTACCAAAATTTGTGTTCCAAGACTTCCCATGTTAGTTCCTTAAAAAAACTAAGCACGTTAGCTTTCTCATTACATCATTTTGAATATGAGAATGAATGCAAGTTCCAACAACAGTTTCAGGCACTAGAGAAGGGCATATAATAAAGATTCACCTAATAGCTGAAAAATCTCAAACAAAAGAATTCCTTTTACACAAGAAAGTGATCTCTGAATGGAATATTTGCTAAACACTTAATGCATGCCCCTGGAAGTCAGTGGAGCATTTAGATCCCCTCTTAGCTTCTAAGATTTTATAAATAAAAATCTAGTAAATTCTTGGGATTTGAGGCCTTCTATTTGATCATTTCAGTCCTGAGTGTTCCTCACCATCCCCACTGGAACATAAGCAGAAGAGTTATATACTTGTATTTCTAAATGCAGATGAGTATTTTTCCCTTTATTATGATCCATCAAACAGGAGTAGGATTCAATAAATAAACAATTCTTAACTCCAAATGAACTATAATATTGTAAGTCAGAATATCAGAGACTGGTGTAAATGCAAACATGTCAAAAGTTGAATGTCTGGTAATAAGCAATCCATTGGCTTCTATAATTTTAACCAATATTAATTAATTTTTGGGGGACAATATCATCATTCCAAGAAGACTGTAGGAAGTAAACTATGCTGGCTTCAGCAGCTGAAGTCGCAAAAGGAGTAAGATCAACAGGAAGCAAACTTGAGGGAAGAAGGCTCATTTTCAAACCTCAGAACTTGGTTCTATGCCCAAAATGAAACTGAGGACACAATACTGTCACCCGCTCGTGAATTCCCTTCTTCCAATTTTAAGAAGCCTAGGGTTAAATAGTGATAAAAACCCATGGATGATGGGAATGCCTGTATTTCAGGTGTTTGTGCAGGAGGAAGAACACTGCCCTGTGGTACTGGGCTCAGCCTCAGCTCACAGTGCGATCAACACTCCTGTGCTTGGTGCCCAGGCAGAGCCTCCCTGGCAAGGAGAGGTTCCTGCACACACAGGCACCAGCACGTCACATCACCACAGGCATAATCACTGCCTCTGCACTGGGGGGAGAAAGAACTGTGAGAACAAAACTGGAGGCCAAAAACTGCCTAGAGCCTAAACACTGGCAATGATTTCACTTGTCTATTTAGGATAGAAAGGAAGGTAGGAAGTCCTATTATGTGCAGGGAAGGAACAAAGTCCTTGAGGCTCATTGGTGAAGTCTATGAATTGAAAAGTACTAATTTAACACAAGGGTAGTAAGTGGAATGATGGCATCTCTTCAAATGAATTCATAAAATCAAAGGCATTTTAGATTTTTAAGGGAACATTTTTGTTGTTTATAAAGAAATTAAGAAAACCGAAAACCTCTGAGTAAGACGTTGTAATTGGATTCACAGGTTATCACTGAATGCTTGTGTTAAATGAAGAAAATAACAGCTACAAAGGATTTGAGCCTAAACTGAAAACTATAGCAAAGTCAGTTTAGTTCTTGGCAACTCTTCTAAGCACACATTGACTGATCTCTGCCCACATGAAAGAAGAAACTATACTTAGTGCCTTCAATAAATTGAAGCTTTGGATATTTGAAGAAGGTGCAGAGAATATGGGAGAACTGTAGATTCTTAAAAAATGGCAGGTATTTCCTTCTGCACAGTTACTGTGCACCACACAGTAAATGCTGGATGTGATGCTCACAGTATATATGGAAGAGAAGTCAGACTAGGAGAGCCCTTCTGGCCTTTAAATGGAGATGTACTTTAACTACATTTTAGGGAACTCAGGAGCACAGGCATCTGGGCAAAGCAAGTTTTGTAAGAGTATTCTTTTGCATTATATCTGTGTATTTAATAAGACTTCATACTTACCTTTACTGTAAATTAGTATCTGTATCAAAGTACCAGGCTGTTTCCCACCTGCTTCTTGTTGCTTTTTACTTTATATTTCTCTTCCTTCATATTCTTTTCTCCAATTGCTTGTCCTTTTCCATTGTAGTGTCCCCAGTGACATTCTTTCAGTCTTTACTTGGATATCACAGTTCATTTTGTTTCCTGTTTCTCTTCACCATCACCATGAAATAGATACCTATCATGTGCCATTTTGCTGCTCTGCCTGCACTACTAAACTTATTTTATAGCTGAGAAATTGGCACAGGCAATAAATAATTTGCTGGTTTACTTGTGCACCTTTAAAGTATGTCTCACTGCTAAAACCAGAAAAGAGATCTCCTGCCTTACTGGACAAAGCCCGAATTTGAATGGTTTTCTTCTCTTTTACAAAACTGAAAGAACTTTATTACTTTTAAATTATTACTTTATAAATTTTAAATATAGCATACTCCCACAGAAATAAACATACCACTTCTTCAGTGAGAAATCTGAAGAACAGTTTTGGGAGGACTTTCTCTCATTCCCCATGGCCAGGCAGAGCTGTCAGATTCTCTGCCAGTGTTCAGGTTAGTCAGTGAGCACACTGGCACCACTGCCCTGAAATGGGAGTTCTGTTACAAAAACTACACTCCTAAATCCACTCCCACCTTTTTCATACACCAGTTGAGTTTCATTTCTGTGGTTTTCTTTTCTGCATTAACTTGTCATGCCGTGCCCCAGATTAGACATCTACCTGGCTTCCAATGCAGTCTCTGCAGAGGATGCAGGAGACACAGAAGTGTCTCACAGAACCCACTGATCACGTTGTGATTTATTGAGAAATAATGAAGAAACTGATTGGCATTAGTTTCAAAGCTTTCAATCAAACCCTTTGAAATGGATGTAATTGGATTGTAGGATATTATAAGCTAGCAGATTTAAAGAATTCTTTAACTTTGGGTTATATTACAAAATATGATTAAGATATTTATTTTAAAAATAAATCAAGCATTTCTCTGTTTGTAAAGGCAAGACAAGCAAGTTAACAACTTTTAAAAGCTGGACTATGACACACCTAGCCAGCTTCATCATCTATTTTGTGAATTAAACAATTGTTTATATGTGTGACATTCTCACTACAAGTTTTAAACCATATTTATTCATTGTACAGCAATTCAAAGTGGAACCACTGACTGAAAATATGGAGGCCCTAATCAAAACTATTTGTAGACAATTGGTACTAAAGTAACTTTATCAAGAATTTACCAGTGGGAAAAGGAAATTATCTAATTATCTGGTATTATTATACCACCACATTTTACCAGTTAATCAAATAATAATTCGTTTTTTCATCTGAAACTTTTATTGCCGAGAAATGACATGTGTGGATATTAAATAGGGTCTTGTTTCATAGCAGTGACAGATTTTGTGGTGCACAAGGAACTGTCGTGACTTTAATTTAAGCTTTCATGGAATCTAACTTTTCACTTGAGCCTGCACAGGGTCATGATTTTTTTTTATGCCTGTATGAAATCACAAAAAGAAAGTAATTTTATTTTTTTAAATGAGCATTTATTCCTCTTAAAGCAAATGGTCGACCTTGTTCATTACCACAATTACTGACCTAGCCAGAATTAAATGAACTCTGCATTTAAATATTCTGTAAACAGCAATGAATAAGGGCACATAACAGCAATTTAAATGCACCCATTTTGGTGGAGTGAGTATTATAAAAGAGAGACTTACTTCATATTAGAAATAATTTCCTCCCCAACTCAGCATCTTTGCATTATCTCCTGTGCTTATTTACTTTTCATATCATTAACACTGTGGCTTTGCCAGATCTTTTTTTAAATGATAACATCAGCTTCTCTCAGCCAAGAATCTTATTTGACATAATTGCTTCTCATATTTGAACTTTTTGAAAATTAATGTCGATTTGGCACATTTCTGAGGTGATGCTGAGGACTTTCTAGACATCCAGAATGAAAATACACTTCCAGAAGAGCACTGGTAAGCAGCTCCACCACCAAATGAAGGTTCCTAACTCAGCTGGGGATGCTGACCAACACTAGACCAGCAAGCCCATCCAGGGGACTTCTGAATTCTGTGGAGATAGATTCTGTTAAACTGGAGGCTGGGAATGCTGAGGGTTTCTGGAATAAAAGATGGGGAAGAATGTTCAGCAAGCATTTAGAAGCCCTCAGAAACAGCAGCTACCGAATAAAAATATCATTATGTTACCGTATTGCTATTATGGGACACCAACAGGGATTGCACTGATTCTTTCTCACCTTCCCTGGACCCACGTTGGGGCTGTACAATCATGGCCAAACGCATCCTGTAGGCAAGCCTGAGTATCTGCTGCTGAAACCTGCCTATTCCAGCACAGTTTGAGGGGCATGCTGCTCACTGTACATCCCATATATTCTGGTTTACAACATCCACTGGCCAGAATCAGGAAATCAAAACATCCCTTCCTGCATTTGCTGCAGGGCAGCTGCAGTTCAGGCTGCTGCTGTAGCAATGTGTAGTCAAGGTCCTGAAAACCAGCTGCTCTTCATTAGTATCAAGGCAGGCTCTTGTTTGGGCACTGTAATCAATGCAAATTCATCCTGGGTAGTTCTGAAAATAGTCATGGATGTGTGGGAGTACAGAGACATTAAAACCACCCTTCTTAAAGTCATCTGTAAATTAGCTAAGATAAATACAATCAAAATCTAACCTAGAGATTCTGGGAAGACTTTGCCTAATGTATTTCATGTTTAGGTCTGCTGAATCCACTACAGAAATTGCATAACTTTATTTTGGGACCTTATCAGGTGGTCCAAATTTCCTCACAGCTCAGTTGTTGATCCTACGAAGTTATTTACATGGTTTAGACATCTTGATGAGAAGCCCAAAGGCAAAAGCTAATGTTCCTAGGCTTTCTATAAACATTAACAGAGTGGGGACAGTTATAGGACATGGTTCAGAATAACAGCTAAATTAGGTTCTAAAGGAGCATGAACACTCTTCCTTTGTGACTCTCAAAATTTTATTTAGATGGCACAGTCCAATGCTGAAGAAAAACAGAGGCCTAATGTTATCCCTGAACTTTCAGAGATGCCCCAGGTACTACAACAGCGCTCAAAATATGGTAGCACAAGCCTAGAGCCTTTTATAACTGGCTTATGTTGCTTTTGCACAGGTGGAATCCTAACCTGGCTCCCTTAATCCTGACATCTTCCTGAAATTCTTCTGGAGCTGGTGATCTGAAGAGTCCTGAAATGTTGCAACACCTTCAGAGTGGTTTGCAGCCAGAACCCCAGGGGCACAGACCCACTGCAGAGAACCTGGTAGGGAATTTCCATGTGCCATAAATGATCCTCACTCCCTCAACAAACAAAAAATCAAGCTCCAGCCAACTCAGCCATAGAACAGGTCTGCTGTTCATAATTTAGGGAGCAGGAAAATGCTTCACTGACAGTATTTTATGACCTTTGAAAAGACAAATGCCTATGGTCCCAGACCTTCTAGCTGCTTTATATGATAAATTCCTTGACAGATTGCTCTGGAAATTTGGTGCTTGGAAAGCCAGGGCTCTTGTTCTGGAGAATCCTTTGGGGTATGACAGTGACAATGCTTTTGTAAGCCTGTCTCATTTTATCCAGCATTAAGAAAGGGTCTAATATATTTCAGGGCACTGTGGGGCATAATTTCTAGTGCCTTTTTTTCTCTGACTCTTTCAAAATGAAGAATGTTACTCCCATACCTCCTCGCAGGCTGTGCATCATTAATGATCATCCACGCCACAGCTGTGTATTTATTTCCATGCATGGTTTCATGCTGTGTCTCTGAAGTCTTTGCTTTTTAAAGTCATTCAGTCTTCTCTTGAAAATGTGAATAAGAGACCAGGTGATTTGCTCCCAAAAATAATCACATTCTGCAAGAAGTATCCATGCTGTTTTTTTATACACAACTCTTACCTCTAAGGACAGAAATACTTTTTTAAATCCAAGTGTTAAAGCAAGGCAAAGACAGTAAGGTGATTCAACCATGCACTCACATTAGGATGAGATAATTCAATGCTTTCATACTGCAGGATAGCTATTTCATTATCTTTTGCTTGCAAAGGAAAGCAGCAGTTCTGATTAAACACCATTTTATCTGTGCTCTTTGTAAGCATAACTCAGTGAAGATGATGGTGTGATATGGCTGAGTTTTGAAGGGTTGTGCTTAAGAGCCATATATCTTTAAGGCTTGTACCTTCCGTGGATTCTCCCCTAATTAAGAACACCTGTAGAGGCCTGACCAGACCCTGTGGTTTGCAGCAGAACTGCCGAAGGGCTCTGAAAAGGCAGAAACTTTGTGTTGTCTTTTAACCTAAATTATAACAGGGTTCAAGCCTGTGCCAAGCAGAGTAAAACTATATAATTTATGAGCCATGAGGGCAGCTCTGGGCCCCTCTGAGGTGATTTTTATCAGTGCAGTAGCATAAACAGTTCTCCTTTACTTGAACATTGGGACGAGGGAGCAGTGGAAGGCCTGCAGTATAAAGGGGATCCATCCTGTGCCAGGACCTCTGTAGCCCACGGATAGCCAGGTAAGTGTGTTTGCACTGCTCTGCTTTTTGAGCAACAGCTGAGGAAAATTGTGCAGTGTGCTGAGGCTGAGCATGGGCTGTGTGCTCTGGGACTGCAGGAGCTGCGCTTCAAGGCCAATGATTTGCTTTTTGCTGGTAAAATTTTAAGCTTGTTACAGAGGATCTACTTTGATTCATTGTCTGCCCTTGTCTTGGAAGGCCCAGTTGTGCCAAACCTCACCAGTGGTGTAATAGAACTACCCACAGTATTACAAACTGCACTTGGCTGTAATGATGGGTTTGGGCCCTTGGTCTCTCTGGATTTTGAAGTCGTTTTCCTATGAGCAAGCAGGTGTTACTTAAGGGGACTGGTCCTTGAGTCAAGTGCAAAACTATTAGATATAAGGAGAACATGTAAAGAATTGGGATTTTTTGCTATGTATTAATAATGTATAAACCATAAATGTTAGTTTGTCAAAATGACAGTATAGAACAGAACTCAATCTGTTCATGTTTTCTCTCAGGGTTTGAGGGGCTTTAGGACTCTTAGATAATAAGATATTACTGCAGCTTTGTGTTCTTTTCAGCAAATAGTGGGACACAAAGTGGGAATAGCCTAAAAATATCAGTTAACTAGAAACAGAACTAAGGCAGTGTCCAGCTGACCCACCTCCAGAAACAACAGACAGGCTCCAGGGACTTCTGGCTTTTGTTTCTCTCTCAGAAGGATTGGGTTTTGTGGTGTGGAGGTTGGGAAGGAGGAAGGGGTGGTTTTGTTTGGTTTAAACTGACATTTTTACTCTAATCTTTATAGGAAAAGGGACAACTTGAAAATCTTAGTGCTATGTTTCCTTATTGCATATCTCCAGCAAGAATAAAGCCTTTGTTGGTATTGGTTCCTGATGATTAAAACAGCTACAGTTGGTGTCTTAATTTAAAAAAAAAAAAAAAAAAAACCAAACAAACAAAACAACCCTTTGAAGTTGCTCTAATTTTTATTTTCTCTGTAATGTTACATGTAGAGTGCTGTAGAAGGAGAGCTGGGGAGGTACATTTCAGGCTCAGCTTGCCAGCTGCAGCAGAAGAGGATTTGTTATTTAAAAGCTTTTTCTTGATGAAAAGCTAGAGCTCTGCCCTTGTTAAGCACTGTCAGTTGGCTCAGCTCTCCTGTGCTGCCCAGTCATACCCCATTAGTGTGGGATAAGAAGAATTTCTTGCTAAAAGATTAAGAGGGAAACTCCCAGAAATGTTTTACAATGTTATATAAGAACTGATTCTGGTTGTAGGCTGTCCTTGGACTTGGAACAGCCAGGGTTACAGTTCTAGCCTGAACATGACCTCGGTGCTCTCATCTTGAAGCTGGTCTAAATTTTAAGCCATTATGGTCTACGATTACCTCTGTAGTTTAGATTGGCACAGTCTCAAAGGAAGGTATTTCCCTGCATCTGGAAAAAAAGCAGATGCAGCCAATGGCCTTCTAAAGCACACTGCAAGAAAACTCTACAACGGCTTGAGGCATCATGTGTAGGTTGTTTAATTTCTTCAGCATAATTATCCTTCTAATAGGTGTGTGCTAGTACCATAATCCTCCTTTCAGGGTTCCACTAGAAGACTTCATACTTGGCTAGTTCAGGCCAATGACTTCCATGGGATCTGTACTGTTCTTTTTTTGCAAATTTAATGTAATGGGTTTGTACTGTAAACAGAAGATCAAGGTCAGATTTCTCTTGTAGGACTGAGCATCAAAAAAAGTTAATAGTTTTTAATTATCAACTTGCAATATATGAAGTATTTTATGGGATGCTGATAGCATTGCTCATAGTGTGATTGAATAATACCATAACTTTATACAGACAACATCTTCAAAATATGCATTATAGACAGAGCCCAGCAGGTTGAGTATAGGGGTTTTGTATAGGTTGCTTTGTATAGGTCTTCATTAACCAGGCAAATCTGCTGGTCAGTTCCGAGGGCAGGTGTGGCTCAGGAGTATTCCATACTCATCCAGCTGTCTAATGTCTGCCTAGACACTGCTTATTTCAGGATTACTGGGTTTTTACTCACATTATTTTTGCCTGGCAGCTGTGGTGGTCCTAGTGTTGAGAAACACATAGATCTCTCTAAATAACCTCTTCTCAGCTTATTTTCTGTACTAATTGCCTTTAAGACGCAGTGGTGTTCAGAGAATTGATTTGGAGCCATCCATAACTAGCATCACTATCTACTGATCTCTACCAAGATGTCCTGAGGATTTTACACTTAACAAAGCCTCTTTAAAAGGCTCTGTATGCCTGAAGTCAGATCACTGTCTGGAGCACTTCTTGTCATGAGACTGGACAGTGGAAGTCGGCCAAGATCTTTCACTTCCTTCAAAAGCTTCTGTTGAGTGTCCTCTGTCTTGACTTGGTGCTGGGGGCACTGTGTGTATCTTGTTGCTGGGCCTATTCTCCAGATCAAACAGAATTAGCAGCTCATCAAACTGAGCAAACAAGCTCAGAGAGCTGATAGGAGACCTCCCACCAGGATATGTGCTGTAGAGAGCATGCGGTCTGTAATGTGAATGGGCTGCACTCAAATGAGAAGATAATGTCTGTCTCAGATAAGTGCAGTGTGTTGCTGAATGCAGAGATAATCCTGCTCTGGAGCAAAGCAGTGCACATGAGGCAGCTGCTGAAATACTGCTGGGAGCAGACATCAGGCAGGTATCTTCACACAAGCAAGGTCCCTGCAAGCAAAAGTAGTGCCATGACCTGAAAGGCCAAGAAGCCATGCTGAAAATAGATGCATCTGTGAATCATCAGCCTGAATCAGCCTACACTCTGAGGCAGGAAGGGCAGTGGGAAACCTGGGAGTTGGGTGTTTTGTACTCCTTGTCTGTAAGGCCTTCAGGGGAGAGGATCACTTTCTGTGATGGTGGAAGATCACACAGGAAGCTTAACAGTCAGTTTGAACACTTCCAATTACTGTCCAACCACATTCCAGTCAGTTCTAGTGGCATAGCAGGTGGGAACAATACAGCAGGGAGTTTGGGGAGGTCCATGAGGAAATGTCTGTTTTACTAGAAGAGAAGCACAGCAAAAATTGTAATCCTTATCTTCACCATCGTCACCACCAGCTGCACTCTAGAGAGCACCTGGAAAAGCATATTTGCTCATCCCATCATTTCTGGTGGACTTGGCAGCATTAGCTTTGTGATTGAATTCAATCTTAAATGTATTTTCCAACCCAAATGATTCTAGAAGATGATCTGGATACTTCTATAAAGATGATATTCTTATCTAGCTACGCAACTGGCCACAATCACAGCAGGTAAGAGTCTGAAAGATCAGGAAACAGCAGTATGGTTAACAGAGAAGGCTGAGTGCATCCTCTGATGGATTTTTGTACCCTGTTTAATCCTTAAAGAAATGAGATTAAATACAGCAGTGGTTTTCAGCTAAGAGAATTTCCTGGATGGCAGAAGGAAAAGCACCATTAGGAAGGTGCATGAAATCAGGAAAGGCTGCTAGAACAGAGCAATGCCTGCTGTTGATGCTGCTGCTCACTGAGCCTCTGTAAGGCAAAGGAAGATCTGTAGGATAGCAGTGGATGACTGGGATGACATGTTTCTAGCCTCAAAATCTGGGGAAAGAAGGCAGGAAATATTTGGGGTAATGGAGGGAGGTAAACCTATTTTGTACAGGAATGGCATGTTTGAAGAACAAGACAGAAGTGGGTGTTATCAGGTGTGGAATACACAGCTCCAGGAGGCATAGCTTTGTATAGCTTTGCACAGCTTTGGTTTTTCTTCAAAAGAAAACAATGGATAGCTGTCTCCCGGGTAACAGGAGAGGGGGATATGGTGCCACAAGGACTAAAAATAATCAAATCCAAAGTATGAATTCTGGCCATGCCCATTAAATTCTCAATAAGCCAGAAATAATCAGGGCTTCGGTGACAATCTTATTTAGGGGACAGAGTTTGCTTATGCTCTTAGAACTGACTTAAAATGAAGCTGAGTGATTGCACTGAAAGGCCTAGGAAAACTGAGAAAAACTAATTGTATTCTTTGTAAAACTTCTGTCATACACAAGACAAACATTTAAATTTTGAAAAAATTCTACAGATTTCTTCCATCCTTTACTTGGACGCTTCTTGTATAAAGCTGCTACAACCCTTTCTCTTTATCAAGATAGAAGTTTAACCCTGCAAACTTTCTTTACTCACTTTCCCTTCAGCTAACCATAAAATTCCATGGGTGTGATGTAGCTAGTGTGTTTTATGGGATCAGAGCCACACCATGCTAGTAACTTTTTAATCTCTCAAACTCTTTGGAACTGCCTTTGGAACACTGTGGTCTGTGTTCCTTGGATGTTTCCATTGATGAACATTTCTTATTCACACTCAGCTTCAGCACAGTTCAGCTGGAGCTGCGGTGGTTTTTATTCATTATGCAACAGAAATGTCAGTTTGCTTCCCTAAATGTTAGTATGGTTTATGATTTCTTTTTAATCTGTGCTAATTTGGGGGCTACTTGCCATTAATACATAGCTTGGAAAAGAGAATTAGTGACTCAAATATTTTTGCCAGGTTTCTGTGGTTTACTTTTACCCATACAAAGCATTAAGCAATTAATCTCAAGGTCTTATGTATGGCAAAACAAAACAACCTCTCAGATGTGGCTTACATTTGTTTGATAAAAACTTTCATTGGAAATGAGGAAAGAAAGAAAGAAGAACAGAATATTTATAAACAATATGACAAAATGCTTCTGTAAGAAGAGGCTAAAGTTAGCATTTGCCAGACTTGCCTGTGTCCTGAGTATTCTCAAGCACAGGTAAACCATTTGATAAGTGAAATTAAAGATCTTGTACAAGCTGTCTACAGTCCTTACATGTATGTTTTTATAACATCTTTCTGAGAACTACTTTTTTTTTTCCAGTAAGATATTTTTCTCCATTTGAGAACATTTGATAGACACAGACATGTCTCAGGTGAAAAGTTGTCATTGAAACTGGTGCCAGGTATTGTACAAATGAATTACATTGCCTCCAGTGAATGCTGAGCAAACAGGGGCTGTACAGCCTATGGCCATCCACACTGAAAGTGACTGTCCCTTTAGTGGGGATAGGAAGCCACAGAGCACCGGCAGTGCTGGGAACATCTGATGAGCCATAGCAGTGTGCAGAGCTAAAGCACTGGGATGCTGGGGGTTTTGTCATGCTGCAAAATGGAACAAACTCACTGGAAAGCAATAGAGAAGGAAACAAGATCTAATTTGATATTTTTTTTTAGCTCTGCACCATCTAAATGTGTTGTGTATTTATAATTATGCAAGCCAGAATAAACCAGCTACAGAGAAATGTCCAAAATTTTGGGTTACATAGGACAGTAACTGTTTGCATACCTGGGTCAGGTACCATAGCTTACCATACCTTAGGCTTCCTCCCCTTCTTTTGTGAAATCCCCAAACTTTGCCTGAGACCATGCTGACCATGCTGAGTTCTGTAAATCTTCCTGAACCAAATCACATCAGCCTCAAGTGCATTTTTCAATAGGTCAAGGTGACCAAGTGCCCTGTCGAAATGCAGATTGGCCAATGACCAGTGCAAAAAGCTAAGGATGGGTGGCCACACAGCAGCTCTGGAAAAGTCTTCCTCTCTGCTTGATGCCATTCCTTGCTGAAAATCAGGATGAACTCTGTGACAACCAATAAAACAACAGATCACCAAATTACTTGAAATAAACCAAAGTTTGATGATTCAGGTTGCTTTAATTATATACCTGTGCCTTCAATGCAAGTGCAGCTCTCACATACCCTCTTTCCATCTGTCTAGGTGCATATTCCAACCTCATAAGAGATTGAAGCATTACTCTTTTGGGGGATTGGGTTTTTCTTCTGAGAAATTTGTGGAAATTAAGACAGAAAATGTTTGAACAATACTCTTGTTCTTACTGGAACATTTCTTAATGGTGATAGTTCAGAGAAATCATAGTACAGTGTTATCAGAAGTGTAAAATGAATCCAGGTAAAACAGCTTCTGCAAAGAAGGTAGCAAATGTTTTTGGATTTTCTGTCATGAGGCATGCTTTCAATTCTTTGTAGGGGAAATCAGAGAGACTGGGAGGAAAGAACCACCAGTCAAATACTTTTGGTGTTAATAACAGGTGTGCAGAAGGTACATAATTTGCTTCAGCCTTTGCAAGCTTCATTGGAATGCAAATACAAGGACCTAAAATAACCAATGTTTTTAGTTTTGGAGAGATTGGACACTTTTAACCAATTTGGTGGGAGAGCTTTTAAATTTAGTGAAGTTTCCTGAATTTTTATGGGAGCCATTGTATGAGCAGGGAAGAGAGTTCCTATAGTGAGTGCTAGAGAAGTTGCCCGTGGATATGTTTGGTGTTGCCCAGGCTCATCCTGACGAGGTTTGAGAAAAGCTGCAAGGCTTCTCCCAAGAAACATGGGAAAGTAGGGAAAGTAGGGTAGGAGTAGCTAAGGATGTGAATCTGAGGGCAAGAATATGGCTTCTCTCCTTCCAACAGGATTGTTCTATGCTGATAATGGAGTAATTTTTAAACCAGCTTTTTGTAACAGCTCACTAAAGAGCTGTTCTTCTCTCCTAACTGTTCTACTACTATTTAACAAAGTGGAAATCTCACTTTTCTTCTTCTGCATGAAGCAATAGACCTGGCTTTCTTATAGGCTGTCTGCACCACACTTTCTTCTTTAATACATGTCACCCAAAGCTCATCTGTGTGGGTCCCCAAAACCCCTTGCCTACCTTCATGTTACCTATTATCACAATTTCATTTGAAGTGATTGGTCTCTGTAGTTAAACTTTATTTTTATCCCCTTAGGGATCTTATCTGTCCTACACTTGTGGCCCTATTTCCTCTTCTGGTGAGCCCCTGGAGTGCTTTATGCCTTTCCATGGAACTGTTTACAAGCTGCTTTTGAGGGCACAGCTGTCACTATGAGACTAAAACTGAATCCAAAATCAACTAAATATAGCTGTTCCACAGGGAACCATCTTTACTGATAAGGCCAATAAATTACAGGAAAAAATAGAGATCTAGAACATAAGTCCTGTACAGCCAAGACCTGAACAATGGCTAAAACAAAACAAGGTTCAATACAGCCAGGGAAAAACCCAACGGTGTGCAAACAAAGCAGTGCAGTTCAGGCAGCCTTGCCTTTCCTCCTGCCTAGGTGAGATGCAGTCTGAGCTTTTCCCTGCTGCTCAAAAGGTAGGATAACTGCTGTGTGCACACTGGGGGACACAAGGAGGTCGGGGCTAGAGTCAGTAACATGCCACACCAAATCCACCACTAGCTGTGCCAACAATGGGCATACAACAAAGGAATACCACAACTCCTAATTCTTGATTTAAAACTGGGATCCTGTGATGAATAAACTCTTTAGTTTCCCCCTGTTTAATGGGATTTGATGGGGGCAGAACAGTAAATGAAGAGCCAGCTTTATTTGTATAACTGCCATTTTCAAACTGTATGGAAATGAAAGACCCGCAATGACTTTGGTAAGTTGTGGAAGGCCAAAAGTCAGAAAAGGCACGGTAATAGAGGTGCTAGGGAAGAACAACAAGCTTCAAGATGCTATGAGGCTCACAGTTCCAGTATTGACTCAGGATAGGATAGATTGAATTACTATGTTTAACCTTAAAAGTAGGCACTCATTTGCATGTTGTTGATATTAGGGTAAGATTTAGAAGATAAGAACTGTACAACCCATTGTGCTGTTCTCTCTTTGTTAGCCTGCAGAGTGAGAAGGATGCTGGGGTTGCATTTCATTTTACATTCTTCTTAATGAAGTGTAGAGGTCTCTCATATATATTTTAAGTCATTAACATAATGGAAATAAGATTTTCTACCAAAAAAAATAGCAGCAGGAGAACTTGCAGACTCATTTTCTACACAGTTTTGCATGGGACCTAGCTAGTACATAGGTTGCTCCCAAAATTATAAGTCAAGTACCTTGACTTTCATTTCACTTGATTCCTCTTCAAAATAAACCTTCTGCTTTAAAACAAAAAATCTTTTTCCTCCTCTTCCTGAATGTCACACAATGTTATGAATTGTTCAGGTTGGAAAGGACCTTTAAGATCAAGTCCAGCTATCATAGAAAAATTATATTCAAGAATTTAGGAAAAATGGATAGGCTGTTCCTGCATTCAGTGTCTGCCCTGGTCCAAAATTAGCTCCACCAGGAATGTCCATCTCTTTCACTTTCTAGTTTGAAGAGCTGTCAATAGAGCCAATAAGTGCTAGGAACTCTAAGGAGGCTAGGCACAATCAGCAAGTGTAAACCTATACCACAGCCAGATACTTAGATGCTGGGGCAGGAAGGTCCAAATAGCATTTATGAGCTTCTATCAAAAGCTTTTAACTTGGCCAAACTTGGATGCACTTTCTTTCTTCTCTTGAAACAGCACAGGATCCCTCCTTGACATGTGTTCCTCTCATTCTCTCATTTTGTTTTGTACATACAGTCTGTTCTGTGAGACATAGAAAATTGTTGCCATAATTCTTGGTAAATAGCTAGAACTGGCAGAGCTTTACACACATACTCACCCACACTCTTAAAAATAAAAGTCCAAACTCAGCCATGTACTGGGCATGGAATGTTCAAGCCCAGATGATAAACATTTATGTGCCTTGTGAGAGAGGAGCGATGAGCAAGCACATTAATACATTTTGATACAGAAGATTTGGTATTAACTATTTCAGATTAGGCTTTATCTGTTGTGTTCACTCACCTGTTATGAGACTAGTCATTTGAGAGGAACAAATGAGATTTTATTCTTGGAGGGTTTACATCTTAACATCTGAAATGCAGGATGCTTTTGAAGAGTGTTTAGTACACACTGGAAAATAGTATAAAACTCTGTATCTGTTTCTCTGTAACTTCATATCAAATATTATTAATCTTGTGAAATAGTAATAATAAGATTTTCTTTCCTTCATTTTGGTTCATCATCATTAATAAAGTGTATGTAGGTCAAACTAGATTTTCATTGACAATTGCATAACCTTATAGAGTTGCTACTGGCTTAAAATAAGCAATTATCCTCCCAGCCTCTCTCTCTTTTTTTTTTTTTTTTTTTTTTTTTAATTAATGAAGACTTAGGAAAAAGCAAGTTTTCAGCATATTCTTGGCTGGACTTTTAGTGATGACAAGATAAAAGTAGCAAAAACTCTTAACATTAGTAAAGGAAGCTATTTATCTACCAGGCCACAGAATTTATCAAATGAGTGAGCTGAATATAGAGGTGAAAGAAATATAGAGTACCAGACACTCTGAAATGTGATATTGCTATTGATTGGTGCTGCTGGAAATGGTGCACCCAATGGTGCCAAGGTAGTGGAGATGGTGAATAATTAGACATCAATAAGGTATAATCTCTTTGTGTTTTAGAAGTGATAGCACAGAGGCAGGAATCAGCTGGAAGTACTGTACTGGGTATACATTCCTGTGCGGGTTAATCAATAATTGTTTTTCCTAATGAAGTCTCCAGAGGTAATCCTGCTGGTCTGCACAGCACTCTATGCATGGTAACAGTGAGTCTCAAGAGGGCCAGCACACTTTGTGCCCATTTGAAGCCTCCAGTTTTTTGTGTTCCTCAGATAACATGGCTTCTTATACAGCCTGACCCATCAAGAGATTACAAAAACTCTCCCCATTACTGTTTAGCAAGTGAATTTTCTGCAGAAATGAAAACAGGATGTAAACTAGCACATGTTCTGCAGCACAAAATGTGCTTCCACTGAAAATCCCCTGTGGGAGTGTACACAGATTTGGGCCAGAGGGAATCTTGATAGATGAAGCAGTTAGTTCCCCTTTCTCTTTCCAGTTTCTCTGTAGGAGAGCAAAGCTTTGAGGGGTCATCTATCATGGCAGATGCAGTGGGGAGGAAAAGAGATATGGAAGAGGTGTTTATTGTAAGAACTGAGTGAACATACACATTATCTCTAGCACTACAGCATCCCATTTCCTGTATTCAAATATTTATTAACATTACAACTGAGCCACAGATGTTCAGTTTAAATGTTGGTGTAAGGAAATTAGAAGTCTGGAGTCAATAATCTCCCAGTTTACAAGTTTTAGGGCAATAAATCAAGGACAGTGGAGAATGAAGACAAAATTTGGCCCGTACAAAAGAGAGTATGGGAGTTGCACCCAGACAACATTCCAGGAATTTCATGAAGAGCAGGAAATTACCTTGAAGGTCTTGGGGCTCCTTCTGTTCCAGTGAAGTAATGGAAATGGACATGGAGAAGTATTTGACCTCCTTGACCTACAGGTGACTTGAACCTTGCTATTACTTCAGCTAGTGGTGATCTGCTGACATGAAGCTCACAAAAGATGTAACAACATGGTCACAGCTCAGCGAGAAAACAGATTTCTGCAAAAGAAAGGGAATCAAGATCTTCAGGGGTGGCACCGATGGTAAAGGGAAGGACAGAGAGCAAAACACAACAGAAAAATGAGAGAGCACACTTGTGACTTGATGATGGTAAAAGCAAAGCACCACTCCAGGTTCATATTAGAGTCTACAAGACTAAACAGAGCAGTGAAAGGAATCTTACCAGTGACCCACTGAAGGAGCAAAAGTCCTAATCAGAGCCTGAAATAACTACAAAATACACAGCAGTTGAAAGTGATGTGTTGGCATGTGTGAAATCTTGAATTGTTCCTTCATTTTCCACCCTTGTCAGTCAAATTCCTTTTCATCTGGTCTTGCTTGCCCTCTCTCCCCTTCCCAGTAGAATTCCTTTGTGGTCACAAATAATTAGTCAAGTTTCCTTAGTATCAATTCTCTCATTATCTGATCTTCTTTTAATCTTGCAGCTGAGAATTTATAACATGGCAGGATGTCATATGTGTAGGGCTTTTTCTTGTCAGAGTTTGGGGGGCTTGGGGTTTTTTATGAGCTTGGTTTTTAGGTTGCTTTTTTAATACAAGGCACATGCAGATTATCCTATCTCACGTTAGTTTTGCTCGGTCCAAACCAAAATATTCAGCACTAGATAGTGGCCTGATCTGAACACTGCTGCATACAACTGGCTTTTGATTGTGTCAATATAACTGAGGAGAACAAGCTCCTCTCCAGAGATGTATATTTACATCATTAGCCTCCAGACAAGCCAGCTGAGATCAGCTCACTCTTTCTCTAAATACTATGCTCTATACAAAGCAAGACCATAAAACCTTTGCAATATGAAGATTAAAGACAATCAACCCTTAATTAATGTGTTGGGCATCAGGCTGCAAGTTGAAAATCTGAAATATGAGAAAGCAAGTCTTTGTTCACAGACTGGCTGAACTGTGGTTTCAGCACACAGCAAAATTACAATCTTTTACAAATAGCTGTCTGCCAAATGACTCACAGTAATATCTACATTGACACTTTTTATCTGGCCACGTAGTCAGGTAATGCAGCTTAGACAGAATCTCTGTGGAAAAAAAAACATACTGGGTCTTGGAAGAAATGTGCTTCCATTTAGAGGTACTGGATAGTATCAAGGAAACTGGATTGACAAATCATTTTATTGACTCTTCAATGTAAAACTCAAATGAGAACTGAAAGTCTTAGAGCACTAGAGAAATAAATTCTGGTGGTTTTTTTACTGAAACATGGGACATATTGTGGCAGCACCTCAAGAAGAGGCTCTGAAGCTTCCTGAGATACAGTATGAGTTTTATGGTCAGAAGAGGCGTACAGGGAGAACTGAAAGTCATCTCTTAAGCTGAAAAATCCTAACTAGATGAAGTTCATTTCACTGCTTCTCTCTGCAGTGAACAAGGCACATACACACATTTTACACTCCACGTTATAAATTTGGGGCCTTTGGAGAAATGGCATGTGCAAGGGACTGGGTAGTGAAAATCCAACACATTTAGTTGGGGAACAGGTGGGCAGAAACATGAGTCCATAGGCTTTGAAGAGTTCCATGCATGCTTTATTTTATGCAGATAAATAATCTTGTTTACTTCACTGAGTACCTCCTATGTAAAGCTCTGTAAATCTATGTGTGCAAGTAAAATGCCTTCTGCAGATCCTGCAGGGACTGTCTGCCCCTGTTGTAGGGCAAAGCTGGCTGCAAGCCTGTATCACTGCCTTTAATCCTCTGTGTTTATGTGCATTGTTACGCGACAGCACTGCATCCCTGTGAGCCTTCCAAAGCATTTGTCCACTTCTGAGAACACTCTATGGCTGACCTAATGGTAAGCACACAGAAATGTGGGGAAATGAGCTACTGAACTACAGGTTAAAAGATTTAATAAACAGGAATTTTCACGGTCAAGCTGCAATAAATATTGTAGATCTTCAGTAACAGCAGATTGAATCTTACTGTGGTGTGAAACCTAACGCAGTGTATTTTAAAATATCATGAGGTACCATCAGCAGTAATTCTTGCTAAAGTTGCACTGAAAGAGGTGAATAAAGTTTAGTAATTGGGCCTTTACTCAAAATGTAAATGTATGATTTAACAGATTGATGGAACAGATTATAGACATAAATAAACCTGGACCATGTTACTTCTTTAGAATATTAACTGAGGTTAAAAAACGCTGCACGAAGAAAAAGAAATAGCCTGGGGTTCCACTGTCAGCAGTTTAAAATGCATTCACTGCTAATCTCGTGACAAGCATACAACCAACCCCAGCTGGGTCTGGGGCTCTCAATCGTGTTGGCATTGTTATTGCTGCAAACCGAATTCCAGGCCCATCTCCCTGCTGCTGCCATGCCATGAAGGGGCAATTTTTATATCAAACCCATAAAGCATTTGTCATCCTCTAGATGGTAAAGAATTTTAGCAAGTGACGTGTGAGTTTAGAACGTCAGGATGAATAAGGTATGAGCTTGGAAAGAAATAAACTTTAAAATGCCTTCTAGCTTTTTGACTCCAAAGGACTTGAAGCAAGGAAACAACAACAATCACATCCTGTTTTGTCACTTAGTCATGTCAAGTGCCAGTAGCCATTACCATTCCTTCAGCCTTTCTGTCCATATTCCCAGCTGTTCCCATTATTAATTAAGCCAAACATGCTTGGCTCTATTTAAAACCTCTGTAGTTATAATCCAGCTCTTAATACCAGTAATTAATCATGCCTTCTTGAACCTCATCTCTCCACTGGAAATGGCATTGGTAACCAGACTTTGCTTTTAATTTTTGCTCTTATCTCTTTCTGTATCTATTTGATTTGTTTTATGAGTAGCAATACTTTATAGATATGGGTTGAAAACCACAAGTAATTTTAAGTGTCAGGCAGAAGAATTTAATTCAAGGAACTGAATTTTCAAACTTCAGTAGTGATGGATCATAAGACTTTTGGGGGTTTTTTGTTGTTCTAAGTAGTAAAATGATCCATAATATTTGGTTAATTTCTCTGTTTCACAGATAATGTTTTATCAAGAAAAGTTAAGAGATCAAATAGTTTACAAAAGTGTAATGACCAACTGTGTTTAGAATTGCTCATTATCTGTACAGCAAATTGGGAAACTCTGAGGACTAATTTTTAAATTAACTACCTGAGCCATGTGATCTAGCAAAGCCTCCAAAAAATGAAAAGTATGTTTAATCTGGTAATGACTTTTTTGATCTCTTACTACCAAAGCAACATAATTAGTGTTGATTTCTGGAAAGTTTATCTCTGAAATCCACTTAACTTTACTCTCAATAACATGCACAAATTCTCCCTTGAACCTCTATAGCAAATGTTAAGGCTGAGATTAAGTCCAGTAAAGCTCAGATGCTCAATGCCTACTGCAATCTGGTTGGAACAAATGGACTTTCACAGAAGGCCCAGCCCAACATGTTGTTTTCCAGTACTTTCAATTAAAGACACATTTTGACTTGAATGTAGTTGTAACTGCAATGACAGGAAGCAGTGATGTTTAAAACAGAACTCAATAATTTATTGCCAGCATTACATCTTCCTGACTCCTTGAAGTTCCTCTTGTCCCCTACCCCTCATCTGCTGCAGCTCTTGAAAAGAGTCAGAAGGATCAATGCAGAGAGTGGCACCTCCAGCCTTGGGCCCATCTCCCTGCTTAAGTTCTTCTCAAGCTACAGTGAACTTGGCAGGGGGCAGCTTTCCATATTCAGCACCAGAATATCTCCTCTTGTGCCATTCTTCCGTCTAGGCCTGCTGAAGGTTGAGGTTTTGAGTTGGGATGGGGTTTTTGCACTCCGCTTGGCAGTCAGGGTGTATCATTGGTACTGCAGAGAAGGGATAACCGTGGTTAGTCAGTGTTTGAACACCTCAGTCACGTCATTAACTCACATCATTAGCTTGCTTTTCTGGCTGGTGTGGGGGAAAGGTTTCCCTTGTGCTCAGTATCCAGCCTCTATTTTGGAGTTACTGTATGGCGCTGGTGCTGTTGTATTGATGCCTCTTACGTCATAACTTATTCTGCCATTCCTAAGTGTTTTTCTATGGTGGAGTTTTTTAGGGTTGGTTTCCTTTTTTTTTTTTTTTTCCTTAGTGATGCTGGCTCGCTCTCAGCTTTGTTGATGGCCTGTAATTAGCTGTAGGTTTTCAGTAGCTTTATATGGACCTACAGTTAGCTTGGACACTTAGCATCACAATTCAAAGTATTCTATCGTTAGCTTTCCTAATAGCTTCTCGTAAATGAGTTCATATTCATATATATGTCGCTTGATAATTATACATAATATATATTGAGTAAACCTGGCAGTATAGCCACTCACAGCTTCTTCTAGACTCTCCAATGAAAATAGCTTTATTCTTTGTAATTTTGGGGGAGTGGTTTGGAGTTTTTGAGTTGGGTTTTTTGTTTCGGTTTTGTTTCAGTTTTGTTTGTTTGTTTGGGTTTTTTAATGATCCTGCTAATCTGTTGTTATTAAATCCAGATGATGCTGGTACATGTGACAGCAACTGAATGTTAGTGAGGCTATTTCTGTATTCTTACTTTACTTTGTTTCAGTCCAACATCACCATAAGCTAGTAGTTTTCCCACTTACGATCACAGATGCAGAGAGTTAATGCAATACCCCCATATTTTCCCACAGCACTTGGGTGCAACTTGCAGGTACTTTCCACACAGTTAATGGTACCCAGTTCTAAGCTGAATGCTTATCTTCCACCCATCATTCAGGGCAACTGTTTTGAATGGTAAAGCTTCCAGCATCAAAAGAAATCATGCTTATATTTGTGTGTGGCCATCACTTGTTTTCTGTCTGGCAAACACATCCATATGCCATATTACATCAGTTTTTGTGTTTAAACATTCCACAAAAACCTCTCACCTAGCAATGGTCATGAGCTGAAGAGCTCCAATACATAACTAAGATCAGCATATCTCATAGCTGAAGAGTTACTCAGATTTTGTTTGGGCCCATCTCAAAAAAGTCCATGCTAAGATTAATTTTCCACCTTTTTTCTGCTGCCACTCCCCCAGAGCATTTACAGTGTTTGCTAACCTTGAGGCTCAGGAGAGAAGCAGTCTTTCCAGCCAAGCTGCTGTGTTAGCCTTTAATCAGTTGTTGGGAGGAGCCATAGTTAAAACTTTAACTTTTTTCCTAGATTAATGGCTTTCCTTCTTTCTTTGTTTCTTGCTTACAATCCCAAATGTGTGGTTTTGGATCCACTGAAAGGTACAGAGGGCTTTAGAGGCCCATGTAGCAAAGATTAAGGACACTTCAGCCGACTTCAACTTAGGAGCTAAAGAGAATAGCAAAGGTTAATCAGGAGACTGCTTTTATCACAAGTTTTCTAGTCTGTACTGGTGAAAGCCTAAAACATATAAACTGATCAGTAGCTTTAAAAGCTGGATGTATTTTCTTGCTTTGAAACTTTTTCCAAAACAGTCCTTTCCAAAAGCATAGGATAATTTTGGAAACTGCAGACAAGCTTCCTAGAGCTCCATCCAGTCTGTAGCACAGCTAGTACTTATTCTATCTTCTTTCTGTTTTGGACATGCTAGAAGGAGATTGAGAGCCTAAAGAAGTTACATTTCTGCAGAACTGTCAGCATAATTTTCTATATCCAACAAGGTTCTTCTACTGCCTCTGAAACTGCCTCTCTTGGACCATGACACTGATTTAGCTCCAGCTGGTTTAGGATGAGAGGAAAGACCTTCTTATCGACAGATATTGGGGCTGACTGTAAGAAAAGACATACTCCATGTAATAAAGATGATAATCATAAACTTGGGGGAAACAGCTGGGGGGGAGTAACAAAAGGCTTCTAAGTGAGTAGAAGAAAATGTCTTTTCCACTGGGAGATATTTTCACTTTTTACCAGAAATTACCTAACTCTTCCCAATCTGTAACCAGAGTAGCCTCAACTCAAATCCACTGCCTGTACCTCTCTGTCCCCTACATCCAGCCACAGCCAAAGGCAGTGAGGAACAGCTACTAGACCAGTCCTACAGAGCCACATTTGCTCAGCTGCTCTGTCTTCAGCTCCAGTACTGCCCTCAGGACCTCTGCACTATGCTCCAGTATGTAATGTAGATAAGGCAGCAAATCGTCACACTGCCTCATCTTCAAGTGAAGGCTTTTCCAATTTAGGACCATTGATTGCTTTGTCCCAAATGTTTGTTTCCCTTGTCCCTTTTTTCCTAACTCAAAAGTTGGAAACATTGTCAGGAATACATTCCTTCAGAAAAGGACAAGATGGAGTTATATACAGTGCCACTAAATCTAGTGACCTCCATAAACTTCCTATGAACTCATGCAATTTGCAGGAATGCTTTTTAATTCAGCTGATTAAAGAGCATGTAAACAGATAATGCTCAAACTGTGCGTATACATGGGTGTAGATTTTAAGGATGGAAGAGAGCATTAAAAATTCTTAAACTATACAAGTATTTTAACTAGGCTTTACAAACTACTTTCACTTTGGACTTGGGCCCAGAGTGTAACCATATTATGATTTCTTGGCATGAAACTACAGTTCTGATGGTTTAATTCTTCTGTGAATGACTAACACTTTACCAAAAACTTTGTTTAAACACAGAAGAATGGGTGACCTTCAAACAAATCATTTTTCAGTACCTGAGAACCTGGCTAGGAACAGTGCAGGAAGCACATGGAGCTGGGCATTGTACCATGAACACCATCCCTTCCTTTTATCCTGCCCCTCATGCCATCCTCAGGCACTCTCTGATTGGTGTCACTGCAGGGAAGTATCTCCACCTTTCTCTTTGTGAGAACAAAGGGCTTCATTACGTGTTTGCAAACCAGTTTACTTCTTGCAGCCTTTCAAAGTGCTTCACCAGGTGGTGCTTTTCTTGCCAAAAGGGAGGCTAAGCTCAGCTCTTGGGTTCCTGTTGACTTCCAGACTCACTGGGAATTGCATGCCCTCATCCAGAGTTCTGAGTAAAGCAAAAAGATGCATCCTTGGTTACTAAATATTTGTTATGTACTATCACCCTTTAGCTGCTCACTGGTAAAATAGGTAAGTGGTTGTAATAGGTACATGCTTGGGGGAATTCCAAACAGGAAAGCAAACATTTCCATATTTAAGTGAATTGTTTCCCTGCTCACAAAAGCCTAGGTTTCAAATACAGTGCTAGCATGGAGTTTTGATATTCATGTTGCTGCTTTCTGAATAGGAGTGAAATAGGCTTTGCACTACAGTGGGAAAGAGTGTCTGGTATGGAGAGGGAGACAAATATATTGGAATTAACACCTACACAATTCAGAAAATGCATTTCCTCCAAATCATCAATAGCCTTGCCCATTGGCAGCTTCTCTGTCAAAAAATTGGCTGTTACAGGGACAGCTACTGACAGCCAGCTCAAACCACAGAACTGCTGGATGAGAGGAGGTGGCATTCTCCCCTCTCTGAGAATGTGCTGAAGCCACAGATTTCAGATGATTGGGCATCAGCTTTGACTCCTGTATATGCAATGAGGTCCTCAGTTACCTTCCTTCAATGCTAATTAGCCAAATTCATATGCAATGCTGCTGAGTGAAGCAGCTCCAGGTATAGGCTCTGTGGAGATGACTTTGCCCTCAGAAAATAGTCCAGATTTTAATCAGACTGAGTTAAAGTCACTGTGTGGCTTTAGGTGGCCATTGATAATGACTTTGGTGGGAGACTGTCCTAACGGCTTGGGCTCTTGCTCAATCTCACTTCTTCACCTGGTGAAGATGGCATCCACATGAAAAAACAGAGAACACTTACAATTTTGTGATCCATCAACACCAGCCTACCTGGTTGTGAAATGCAGAGGATGGCAAAAGCAGCACTTGATAATAAGCATATTAACTATTAAATGCATACCCTGCAGCATGATCTTCTTTCCAATAAAACAGGCAGCAACAAAACCAGATTGCTCTGGATAGGGAGTGTTCAACAGCCCAAACTGGATTTTGGCAGGATGAACATCACAAACAGTAACAGGCCTCCTTTGGAAAAAAAAAAAAGGCATTAAATTGTAAATGCCACTATATAATCAGAGCTTTGATCTTGATTCCAAGAAAAGAAACTTCAAGCCAGTAGTTGAAATCTCTACAGCCAGCACAGGCATTGGTTCATTGGTTTAATAATGGCACAGAATAAGCTTCATGGTGCTGTCTGCTAGCTCTCCCACTCTCCTTGGCCCAAGCCTACCTACTTAATCTAAAAAATCTAGGAGGTTTGGATTTTATTGATCACCAAAGAACCTTAGAGTTTTTAAATGCATTCATTCTGAAAACACATGAGAACCCTCTGTTCTCCAAGAAGGGATGTCCCATGGCAGATTCTAGCCATCACTCCCCTTGCTTCCCAAGCAAATCTGAAGTTATTACAAAAAAATTTGCTTTGGCATTAATTTCCTTAATGGATAGCTCTGTTTGAAGCTCTCATTCTTTCAGTGACATGTTATGTGTCAAATCCTAAATGTCCCAAATCTTAACTTTATGAAAACAAATTAATTTTCTTGCTACTTCTTGTGTGAAAGCATGTAGAATCTGGAGGTTCTCTGACCATCCTCCAGAGAGTAAAAAAATGGCTTTCAGGACTGTACTTTTAGGGCATGTAGGGTTCTGTTAAACAGCCTGTACAGAACTCAGCTAGTAAATTCAAGCTGAGTTACAAGGGCGAGTGACAGCAATGTAAGGAAATATTCAACAAGTCAAGGCATTGAAAATGACTGGGATTACAGCAAAAGTACTGTGTGTCTTCAGTATTCAGGCCTTAAGTAACAGTTTTGCTTTTACTGTAAAGGATTCCTTGCATAGCTCCTGTTTTTCTTCCTGAGCATTCTGAAATATATTTGTATCTCGAGTCTGGTTTGTGGTGTATTTCAGAAAAAGGGCTGTGTCAAGGGAGATCTAAAAAAGTATAAAATCAGGCCACTGCTTATGTTTATTATGTGAGAGGCAATTTGGGCATTTCTTCACTGGAATCCACCCTCATTAGTGATGTTTTCTCAAATTACTTTGGCTGCTTTAGGTGTCTCTTTAACAAAAGATGTGTCTATTTTTACTTGCCCTGCACTCACATCTGTTTCATTCTTATCAGCAAATATCTATTCATTGGTCCTATCTAACACTCTTTGAAATCTATCTGCATTAAAATGTGTGTCACTCATTAACTCAGGGTTTGTACATAAATTAAAGTCTCCTGTATGTCCTGTAGCAGTGTTATTCTTTCTGCTTATTGCATCGCCTAAAAAGAAAATTACATTTCATTTATAGCAGATATCTGAATTCGTATCCCTTAACTATTTCTTAGTTCAATCAGTCAATTTTTGCAATTAGATTGTGTTTGAAGTCCTGTGGGTTTGACAGAGTATTTGTATTCAGAACATTCTGTTTCCAAACTTGATAGGTGTGGGGGATTTTTTGTTTGGGCTTTTTGTTTGTTTGTTTTTTATTTGTGCAAGAAAAGAAAGGTTTCTGACTATTTAGTAATACCTTTGAGAATTATTTAGATAGAACACTCACAGGTCTCTGTATGAGCCTTAACCTTGTAATGAAAGTCCAGCATCTAGAAGACAGTTCATATTTAAATGTGAATTTTTAGTAAGCTCCTTGCTGTTGTTTTCTGTCCTAGAAATCTACTTGAGAGATAATCTTTGAGCAGTTCTTCTAACTGCTCTGTAATCATGATGATTTTTTATTTATTGGGATATACTAAAGTATTCTCTATGTAGCTATGTTCACATTGGCTTTTCACACAATTTAAAAATCTTTCCACACATTTCTTTTCTTACAAGAAATATAATTTCTTGTCATATGGCAAAGCATTATATTATACAGAGAATGCACTATTGCAAATATGAAAGGTAACATCGATCATCTAAATTAGGTCTTGAGAGTTAATGCTGATCTATAATCTTTGCCCAGGAGAAATGCAATAAGTCTTCACAAACAGTTGCATCAGATCTCTAGCATTTTCTCTAATAGGTATGTAACTCTACCCCAGCTGAATGATTAAATACTTAGTACTCAAATATGGGTTTGTAATAGGGAGCATTTAATTTGTTTCATTTACCTGTACAAATAATTCTAATCTACAGATCATTTGCCCTGGTTTGAATAATGTTCATATTTAACACAGCGAAATGCATGTGTCTAAACTTAGCTTGCAGCATTGAAACAGCTTGTTTAGACAGGCAGATATTTGATGGATATTTAGTATCTCAGATATGTTTATCACACTAATTCTGTTTATAATACTAATTCTATTTAGTTAAATGTGCAGTTTTTCCAGCAAATATACAAAGAATATTAGTATCATGTCTGAGCAAACTACCTGTAATTAGTTCCTGTCAAAACTGACGTAAAAGCAACAGGAAAGAAATTACCTCTCCTAATTCTTTGATAGTTGATGTTCTATTGTCTGACACAAGGGGAAAAAAAAAAAGGAAATAATTTATTACTACTATAATCTTATTTCTGATTTCTGTAGCATAGAAATTGCCTCAGAATTACATAACCATGTCCTTTGCACAGTTAGGTGCCCTTTGTTTGTAAATCATCTCAGGGGAATCCACTAAGCCACTACTGGCAGTCAGAGGTGGGAATTTTACGTAGTTTTCATTATAAGCTTTTTCCCAAAAGTGCCCTGTTTCATGGTCAGTTCCTGGCAGCAATATCATGTAAACATCCTCCACGTGTTTTAGACCTCCTTCTCCATAAAATATTGTCCCAGTAGTCTTCTGTGGCACTGCTGTGGATGGAGAGGCTTAGGGAATGCTTTACATTTAAAATCTCTAGTCTCTTTTCCCTCCCTGTGAAGACAGAGCCCATCTGCAGGACAGGCAGTAAGTATAGTGGGATATCTTATTTCTTTCTGTTATCCTTGCTGAGCAGACAGTATGTTACCAGACAATGAAATGGTGAAACATAAAGAACTTCTACAGAATTCTTAAGAAAGTTGCAGATGCAGAATGAGTATTTGAGTTTGCTCCAAAATCCTTAACTCTAAGGACATAGGTGTAAACCCAAGGATTAAAAATCGGCTTACTTTATAAATTTGGAGTTAAAAGAAATCTATTAGCTTGTCCTGTCCCATAGATTGTGAATTATCAGAGAGAGTAAAGAGAGGGAAGTAATCCTTCAGTTTGTAAAGAGAAGCAATAAACATGGAAATTCAGACTCGTACTTTAAGATTAAAATTTGTTGTGGGCATAAAATACTCTTCCAGGAAATTGGATCTTGAGTGGGGAAACATGCTATCAGATGTAATAATGCTATGTGGGACCATGACTTGTACAAATTCAGAAGTGCTGTAACTTCTGCAGCGTCTTCACTTGGGAGGGCTGGGTGCTAAAGCTCTAAGCAGAGCTTTATGAGATGAAAGCATGGTGCACTCTAAATGCACTTAGCAGCTGGATGAACAGCACAAGGCTGGCTCCCAGTATGTGCCATTTGCTTTGCAAACAGGGAGTTTGATAAGTAAAGACCTGCTGGATGATTGCAAATAAAAAAAGAGTAGGCATGTATGGAATAAAAGAATATAGCTGGATCAGCTGTACTGTGTTTGAGCAGCAATGAATGAGATAAACATGCTGTCAGTGTGTTCATCACCAGCCTTTAATGACACACCATGACTATTTTCCCATCATTCATGTGCAGAGTGTTAATGGCATGTGCTCAGGAGCAGCTCCAAAAGAAACAAGCAAACTACATCACTTCCTCTTGAACTGTTCTCTAGGGCTGGTTTAGACATTAAACAGATTAGCAGTAATGTGAAAGTGGTGGAGCAGAAGGTTACATAGTTGTCCAAATGGATTCATCAAATCCCTACATTTAAAAAGGTTTATTATAAATTGATTACGTTCTGATGAAGCAAGGAATGTTTTTAAGTGTGCATATAAGTGATTTTTTCTTCTTTTTTGGATTAAGAAACATGTTGTATAATTAAAAAATTTAATTTGCCAGTGACGCATCATCTGTAGCTAAAATCAAGCAAAGGTAAGGGCTGCCACCTCAAGTCAGATACCAAACCTAGGGGTAGCAATATCAGTGTCCCCCAAAAACAACTTTTGGAGGGGAAGGGTTCAGGGAACAGAAGAGATAGTCTTCCCAAATGCACTTCTACAAAATGCAGCATTTGGTTTCATGTAAGGTCTGATCTTGGATAAAGTGCAGGTAAACTGAGTTATGCAATTAAATCAGACTGGCAGGTTGCATATGCACATGAAGTATCAGGTTGCATGAGAAGCTTTGTGAAAACAGCATCAGACTGGGTCTTGAGCTGCTCGAAAAGAAAGGGTGTTTTACATCACAGCAGGTTAAAACTTTACCTGGGCTTCTGGAGCACCATTAGCATAATCTGATTACTATCCAGGCAGGTGATGGCCGCTCCTGGATAGGCCTAAATGAAATGAACATTGAAAGCATAAAGGAGTGCTCAGTGGAAGTGGAGAGGAATTCTGAAGTCATTTGGGACTGAATGAATACTACAAAATAATCAATGCTGATAAATTTTAAGAAGTGTCTTGCCTGTTCAGATTTCTTAAGGTTTTAACTACTGCTTAACCTTTCACTCTATCAAACTTTTTCTTATATCCATTGCCCTTACGATTTCTTACTTGGTCCAAGAGACATATTTGAGGGAGGTGGTGGGGCAGGGGAAGAGCTGTATTGGGTTGGTTGGTTTGGGGGTTTTTTGGTATTTCAGATTATTATGTTCTCTCACATCATTTGATATATTCTCATTATTCCCTCTAACTAACGCTGTGAAGCTCCCATTTCGACACTAATATCTCATTCCAGGTGTTAAAGAAGTACTGGCTATTCAATTCTTTCAATGTAAAGCCATGAGTCATACTCCTTCCTTCTAAAGGAAATTATGATTTACTGGCAGAGAGACAGAGTGAAACTGACTGTCAAAAACTCTGTATTGTGTTTCCAGTTGTGCATTTCTCCTGGTGTGTAACTTACTGGGATTTTCTTGTGCTTCTAATTTCAAACTCCAATCTCAGGCATAGCAATGCTTATCTTAATTCTTGCAAGCATAGTCTAATTATTTGCATTCATTTACAAGCCTTGTTCCTCAGACCAGTAGAAATTATATTGGTAATTGTGTCTAACTGAAACACTAAGTGGGCTTTTAGGTCCATACAAGAAAACTATTAAAAACCAAAGGCATTAAATTTTTTGAATACCAAATACATTAAATGGCTTCCAGATTTTGCATTTCTCATCACTGGTTTTCAGTCACGTTTAGTCCCTCTGCATAGGGTTTGAGTTGCACCAGGAATGACAGTGTACCATTCTTTTTTTATGTCATCATTTTTAATACAGTTAATGTTAAATTAAAAAAGTTATGTTCAGAACATGATCCTTTAGACATCATTGAAAGAGAGCTCTAGAAGAATATTTTTCCTTTATGTCCCTGTCAGTTAATGCTCAGTTTTCCATTCTGATTAAGGTGAAAAGACAACATCTCTGAGCTTTTATGCAGGTTGAAGGGCCTGTCTGCTCACAGCTATGACTTTGCAAGGACACCCCTTTCTTTGTATATAATAAATGTGACACATATAGGGAACCTCAACTTCCTGCATGTAAGCTGCAGTAAAATACCACAGATTTCCAGATAAAAGCCAATCCTGCATGAAAACCCTTGTACAACTGCACAAATCTGCAATAACTGCATGTGAGAAGTCTGAAGGCTTCCACTGAGAATGGGACCAATATGCCAAAGCATTTATTCTCTCAAAAAAGACTCTATCCAGGACCTGAAGAGTCCTAGGAAGCACAAAAGTATCACTGGCCAGATCATCTCACACCATGGGGATCTCCATGTATGTCACACTTGAATTTTAAGACTGAGAGAGTCTGTCACTGCTGAGGTGATTCTCTATTGCTAAAGGAACTTCTCAGACTTTTCCCCAGAGGTGTACCAGTGAGGGAAAACTGGATCTGGAATCTTAATCTACTCAAAAGCCTGAATGTGGGAAGAGTGGCTTGTGAATGACAAATAGTTAGAACTGCTTTCCAAGAGTTTCACAGACAGTACTATACAGCCTGGAAATTGCTGAAACCAAGGATAAAAAAAATCTCTCATAACCTGTGTCCCTCGGAAAATTGGTTAAGTATGTCAGAAGAGATACTTTAATGTTCTCAAATGCTTCCTTTCAGGCATTCTTCCAGGCCAGCAATGGGTTTTGAATTTTCCCTAAAATACTACTTCAGTGCATTGACCATCCACCTGCGCAAAGGGGAAGGGAGCAGAAGGCTTTCTGACACTGCCAATTCCTTTAGGCACCTGACTCAAGTGACATGTGTATAATGCAGATTAGTTTCCATTTTCCATTTCAGGTCAAACCTTTTATTTTATTCTATTAAAGCACTGAACATATAATTATGAGCGTTTTCTACCTCTTTAATTTTGTTTGAAACTGATCCTGACCCTTTGATTTTAATTACCCTGAGATGATCTTGAGCTACATTTTAAAACCCTCTGTGAAGCAGACCCATGCTGTACATCTTAACTGTATTTTTCAATGTGAGGACTCCTGCTGTCCAGTCTTCAGCTATATTTGAAATGCATCCCAAAACTGAGGTTTGCAGTTAACAGACACCCACACTTACACCTCCCACCCCCACCAAGCGTTTCTCTAGAGCAGTACCTCAAATTAATCAGAACCCAATTCTAGTTCAGATGTGGGGTAGCTGGTGGAGTTATCCATTCGATCCTCTCAGGAGAGAATTAAGGGCAAGGCAGTGCATCTGCTTAGGAACATTGGTTGTTCACTTTGTGCCTTTCTTTTATTCTGACTTTTAAAAGTGTACCCATCAGGATAAACAGATGGGGCTCAAAAGAGCAATTAGATTAGCAGAATTTCAAAACCTATGGCTTTTTATGACAGTATCTGTCTTGCCTTGGCCAAGAAAAAACATTATTATAATTCCATCTGCATAAAAGATGCTTACCACCTCCTCAACAATTTGTTCACTGTTATCTCTATTGGTATGCACTCCCATACCCTTCTCTGATTTCTTATCACTGGTTGCTAACTCTGAGGAAAACAGCAAGAGGCAGGACTAAGGGGAGAGTTAAATTAGCCTGCTTTCACACTTCACCTCCAGTAAATCTGCACGTGAATAAAAGTCTTCAGTAACCAGAGGAGGTAATAGAAGAAAAACTATAGTTCAAAAGAAGCAAATCTCTGGCTGACTTCTGAGATGAAGGACTTTGCAGGTGTTCCCTGCAATGCTGTTCTAAAAGTCCATATCCTCTTATTGTAGACCTAATACTACTCATTCCATATAGCTTTGGCATAATTATTGGCTTACCTTAAACTGTCCTCTCTCACAAAAGAGAAAGCACCTTGCCTCTGCACAGATGAGGTGTCAACTCTCCACAGCAAAGCACAACTCCTGTTACTGCAAGGAGAAACCTCATGCAGATACTGGAATTAAGCTGGTCTAAAAATACATCCAGCATCTTCTCTTTAACAGAGAATGACAGATCACTGCTGGGATTAAAAATGCAGCTTTACTGCCTGAAAGGGTTTTTCCTTATTCCTGTATTTCATTCTGTGTTCAAAAATTCACCTAGAAAACTCTAAGCTTAGAGCTGATTGTACAAATAAATGTTCTGAATAAGGAAATAGAAGAAAATATCATCATTAATTTTATCTAACATGAGGAATCCTAAAACAAACCAGTTACTCCCACAAGAGAGCTCACACTCTGGAAAGAACATGGTAATTTATGCTTGACAACACAAAGCACAATACATCTATTTTCCAGATTTACACCAGGTAAATCATGAGCCTGTCTTTTACTTTCAACTTACTGACCATTAAAATGAGCTGGTAAACCCCCAGCCTTCTAATAAAAACCATCCTGATCATAAGAGAAGTGTCAATCATTGGAGACAGAGTCTATGAACAGGCTGAGTGCTTGTACCTAATTAGGTTTGGCTGAGCTAACTGCACTCTGAGCATATCTTCCCTTGCTTCAGCTACAAAACCATCCTCAGGGCACAGCTAGTTTCCTATTCCTTGTGCTGCCTTAATCTAGTAAACTTCCACCTCTGACCTCAGTAAATATTTTATTTTCTTCATAGCAAGATGCTTGCTTCATTCCTCTGCAAGATTACTCACCCCGATTCCATCTCTGTATTAAATGTTTTTTGATTTGGGCATATCTATGAAGACAGATACACAGATATAGACTAGAGGGAGAGAGAGGGGGATATATATGTGAACATATGATATATGTAGGATTATACCATATGAACATAAGTAAAGAGGCAATGCAGCAAGGCAGACAGTACATAATTTCTGGAATAGCAATGCTGCAGACTTTTCTGCAACAGCTTCTGGCAGTAGGATGCAATCAAACACAAACACCTTGCTGCTTACAACAAAATCAGAAATTTTCTGTAATGGCTTCAAGGAACTAAAAACTTAAACAATTTTCATGAAGGAGTGAGAGGGAAGGGAAGCTTTCTTCCTGTGCAAAAATTTCTATGTGAAAGAAAGCAAGCCATGACTCTTAATGATAGCTGAGCATTGCTGCTTCATTGTAGATGTTAGGCTTATCTTCTATATTTTTCTCTGCCATTTTCATCCAAAAAAAATCTCTATTGAAACTGAACCTTGAGAACCAAAACTAATGTTGAAGTTTATTTCAGAGCTGACTGAAGCGAGCATATTGATTTTCATCAGCTTCTTGGTATACATTTCTCATTCAGCCATGTAATATTTAGGATAATATTTCTCTACCAGAGGGTCCTAAATGCTGCCACCAAATAGAGAAGGAAACACTGTCATCTTAGTCCATACTGAATTGAGTGTGTATGAAGCCTTTCCTTAAAAAACAGATTTCTTATGTTGTTTTGGTGGTTGTTATGGTGTCATATACCTGGCAGAAATCAAAGTACTCTTTTGGTTTTTTGGGGGTTTTGTTGTTTTTTTTCTAATGTGTATGCAGTGTACCTAAAGAAATAACTTTCAAAATGCCTGGATTCTAACATCTAGGATTTCTCTGGAAAAGGCAGAATTTGCTAAATATCTAAACCCTTAGTAGTCTCACAGCTGAAAATATTCATTATCCCCCTTCTCCTACCCCACCACTCACACACCAGCCTGATGTCATGGCAGGTTCTGCCTTCCATAACAAATTTGGTGCATGGTCGCAACCACATTTTTCAGTAATGACAGCAACATGCAAAGGACATGATTCAGCAAGACTAAAGCACTCACTAATAGCACATTTACATTCCTATTGATTTGACAGGAGCTACTAAGCAACTGAGTGAGGTAAATACTTCCTTGCCAGTGTAAGCCAGCAAAATGCTTTAAACTCTTGAATCAGAGCCTGATAAAGGGTAAGTACAGTGCTCCTTTGTAAACTTGTTTGATCGTCATTTTCAGGGAAAAAAATTAAACCAAGTGGACTTCATTTGGGTTCATTAGGTGTCTACTGAAAATGGTTGTTTCAGGGTGATAGAAACCTTTAGAAATCTTTTTTTCCTCTTGGAACTTCACCAGCCACAAGCACAATGGGGGGCGGAGAGAGGAAAGTCTTACATCCCATTGTCTCCACAGGACTCCCTGTTCCCTACTGAACACCAGTGTCAATTTTTCCGAACAGCTTTGTCTTTCTGCCAAAGATAATGGACATGTTTGGAGTGTGTGGGTAAAGACTAAAACCTTGTCACTCACATATGGCTCTATTGCTTTTTAGGCATTTCAGTAATCATTCCTTCCCTGTAGTTTGTGGATGCTTTGCAGTACTTATGACTAAATTGTACTAAATCATAGCTTCAAACATCTCAACAAAGTAGTAGAGCTATAGTTATCAAAATCGTGTACATCACTTTCTATATATATTTTTTTTTTAAACCAGTGTGGAATTAAGTTCTCTAAAAAAGCTCTATCTGGCAGCTTTTTTGTTTTCTGGGAGGCTTCTGGTGTGTGGTTTTGCTCCTCCTAGAACGTGACAAAGTGAAACTAAAGAAAAAAAAATTCTGCCTCTTTTCTGAACTTAACAACATGATTTTTTCCAAAAACAGAAGAGAGTTCAAGACCATAAAAATATTATTGCTAAATTTTAATCCCCTGAAAATAAGGTCAGGCTAAAGCAAACGAAGTCCTTTGAGGAGAAGTTGCTTTTATTAAGACATTAACTTCAGCAGTGCTGTGAAAATCTGTTCCGGTGTAGGCTCACTATGCAAATGTCAAATAGGAATGTGTCCTCAAGGTCTCTCCCTGCATGGCAGTTGAAGGATAAAACTTAATTCTGGGCAGATCATTCCTCATCAGTATCTCAGGACATATAGCATGTCCTCTGTGTCACCAGGGTTGGCTGGCTGAGAGAGACACTGTGTGACAGCAGTCAGTGGTGAGAGACTTCAAGGGCATGCAGTGAGAAGAGTGACTGGGCAGTGAGGAGAAAGAGTTACTTGAAGTCTCACATTTGAGCCCTTATCAGCAGCAGATTTTTCGCATTCATCCCTCTGTACCTGTTACTGTTCAGTTATAAAAAATTCCACCTTGGCAAGCACTGCTACAGAGAAACCACCAGCACTAGTTTAGGTACTGTTTCCTGTCCTTCAAACAACCTTCCAATTGGCCTTGCTGAGCCTCATGAAGTTCTCCAGCCTGTCCAGGTCCCTCTGGATGGCATCCCTTCCCTCCAACATGCCAAGCACCCCACACAGCTCGGTGCTATTGGTAAATTTGCTGAGAGTGCTTTCAACCCCACTGTCTGTGTCACTGATGTTAGAAAGTGCCAATGCCAGCATCAGCCCCTCAGGAACATCACTCATCTCTGGTCTCCACTGGGACATTGAGCTGTTGGCTCTGAGTGTGACCATCTAAGCCAAATCCATTACCCACCAAGTATCCATCCACCAAATCCATGTCTTCCCACTTCAGGGACAAGGATGTCACTGTGAGGGACAGTGTCAAGTGCTTTGCACAGCTCCAGGCAGATGATGTCAGTTGCTCTTCTCTCATCCATCACCAACTAAGCCCATGCCAGCAGGCCACCACATTCATCAGGCATGACTTGCCCTTTGTGAAGCCATGCCCTCAGGCTGTCATCACTCTCCTTATTTTCCATATGCCTTAGCATAGTTCCCAGGAGAATCTGTTCCATGATCTTTCCAGGCACTCAGGTGAGACTGACTGACAGGTAGATTATGTTCTTTTGAAGAATACACTGTTGGAAAAGACATGGAAATACTGCCCCCAGAAGAAACTGCCCCCAGAACTGCTGGCTTGGTTTCCTACAACTGGAAGCCAGAATGTCCCATTGGGGCCTCCACCCAGGTGAGGCTGTACACTTAAGTCATGTTAGGAAGTCGTGTAAGTAAGGAGGTTGGTTGCTTTTGCAGATGCTTGAAAATACAAACTGCCTTATGAAGAATCATCTCATGGTTAGTGGTAGTACAAGATGGATGGTTGGACTGGATGATCTCAAAGACTTCTGACCTTGACGATTTTATGATTCTATCATCTCTGAAAAGCTTTCTGTGGCAATTCTCACTGTATCTGTCACACTTCAGGAAAGCAGATTTTCTGAGGACAAGAGAGCAGAGCTGTGTGTTGTCTTTAGACAGCATTATAACCTACAATCCAAGGTGGATGGGTGACTTCACTGGTGGCTCCAGCCAAAGGGCAAAACACGAGCCATACCAAGACAGAAGGCTCTGGGATATGTCAGAAAACACAAGTGTTATGGTGCAATGAATAGACAGAGATGTCTGGGGGCAATTCCATCTGCCTCTGCCAAACTCTTGAAGTCCTGTTCTTTCCTCCTCACTCAGCTTTCTCAGTGACTGCTGATCAGGTTATTTGAAAACAAAGAGTGGACTTACACAGTCCTTAACAAAGGACTCTGTCCTTTGGCCTCAGGAGATCACTGATTTTTGAAACAAATGCAGTTTCTGTGCTGTTTTGCTGTACAACACAAGTGGCATTAAAAAATGGAAAGCATTGCAGTAATATTGATCCACCAAACCCTCCCCTAAAAAAATCCCTTTTTTCTATGTTTTAAATTACAGTTAAACTACCAGCAATAACCTCTGAAAAACCATCTATTGCTGCTTGGCTGTTCACAGTAACTGGAGCTTGTACACTGCAAAGCTCTCAGTGCTCAACAGTCAAAGGTTTTGTGCAGCAATTTGAAGTGTCCTCTTGTGAAAACAGCAGCTCTGGTTTTATAACTAGAGCACTGCCATAATATTGTTTTTACTAGCTCAAGGTTCAATTCCAGTATAATAATAAATAACAAAACCCTCTTCAAAGAGCTCCTTAAAAATACAGTAGTTTAAAAAAGAAACTGCATAGACAGCCACTCTTCCTGTTTAGGGAAATGACTGAAGGCCATGCAGTCTCTCCCTCCTGTACAGGAGGAAGAGGAGAAAGAGAGAAATGACAAGAATCAGCCACTGCTGTCCTGAACGATGGAGCTGGCACTCAACATCGTGTAAGTGGCCTGATCTGATCTGATCTGTAGTGTGTGCATGCTGCTTTCAAGAAGGGGATGCCTGCAGAACTTCCAGGCACTGGCAGCTCATTTTCTGATTCACGTTTTTAGAACCTGCATACCCAGTCTATTTTTCATCTAATTAGTGATAGCTGTGATATTGTTAATGTCTTCTGAGACAATGGGGCCAAAATTTGTATACTTCTCTTAGAGTAAGAAAAGCACATACCTTAAAACCAAAGCCCCTTGGAAAACCAGGAACAAATTCTGGTCATTCTTATGCTATGAATTTGACACATCCTGTGATATAAATAATGTTATCCCAGAATCACACTGTCCAAAATCAGTGCTTTTCTGTCATCTGAAATAAACTTAAGTAAAACTCTGTCAGGTGGCTTTGGGTTGAGAATTTCCTAGAATCTGGCAATGAGCCAGCCCAACTTAGGTTCATGTGAGCTGGAGAGCCCCAAGCAGTCTCTCTTCAAGTACCTGGCTTAACAAAAATATTCTCATTTCAAGCTTCCTTGCAAATCATTAGTAAGTATTGACTTTAGTTTTAGTTTCCGTTTATCTTTAAGAAGCAATGCCTTGAAGCTCCTGTGTGCCAATTCCTTCTTTCCATTACGTGTATTGATTTGCCAAAGGATATTATGTCGTGCTTTGGAGCCTTATTCTCAGAATTTTAGTAAGCTGAAAATCTGACAGATTATAAACTTTCAAACTTCAGACTGCACTTGCAATTAATCCAGTGGATTTCTCTCATATATCTAACAATTAACAGAAAACTAATTAGAAAATGTAAATGACATTATAATGCTTACACAGCTACAAAGATTTATACTAAACTGCCTACAAAAAATAGAGAATGGTGATTCTCTGAAGTAAATGCTGTTCAAAGTAAGGTTATGACTCTATGAACTGTTTTAAGGTACTGGATGTAGCAAATGCTGCTGTGAGATTGCTTTCAGTGAGAGCCACCACCCACTCACTTTAATGGATGAACAGGGGAAGCACATTCATGGGTCATTTTTTTTCTTCTGAGAGGTAACTAACAAACCTCAGCAGGAGGGAAAAACTCTTCAGAATCACACACATACACTCTTCACACGTTTAAAGAAAGCCACCATGATTAAACGAAGAAATAAATATCAGTTCACTCACAAGTCCTTTAATTTTGCCCCATCTGTCCAAAAGGCAGTAGTATTTGGGGGGTTTTTTCAATTAATTTTTAGCCTTGCATGAACTGCATGCTTGTGGTGCATTTTGGTATACATTCAATAATGTGAATCTGTTACAAAGAACAAACTGCATTTGCTGTTCAACATTTTATTTGAACATTATTGGGATGCTCTCCTTAACCAAGAAAAGGCATGCATTCGTGTTTTTCTTGGAGAAGTGCACAATAATTTCATTAGAGCTACTACAGAAGATCATTAAGACTTTACCCTTTGTGTATATGGGAATGATTTTTCATTTGTATTTATGAAGAGAGGGGTAAGAAATACAAGGCAAGGTTATCTGAGAGGAGTAGAAAGACACTAACAGTGTGAGTTAAATCAAGCATTTTTAAATGTAACTTTTTCTTTCTTTCTTTCTTTTCAATTTCACTGTTGACAAAACTGGTATTGAGTTTTGTCTCTGAGTGATTTTTCTTTCCCTGAGTTTGTGAGTTCATTTTCTAGCATGACATATCCATGGATAGACAGACTGGATGTCAGTCCAACACCTCAGCAAAGTTAGTCCAGCCTAATCATTGCAGAAATGCTTTATTTTCTCCCTGCTTCCTTATTGGCATGGCCACCCTTGAGTCTCCTCAGGGCTCTCAGTGCTCTAAAACATGGCAAATGCATCACCTGATGAGTCAGCAAAGACACATGACCACATCCCCTCTGTCACGAGCAGTCTCCTTAGTCCCATGCTTGAGAAAATGCTTCAAAACTTCTCTTCCCTTCTAAGCAATAACAGGAAGTATTCACCACTGTGAGAGTCTATCCTGCTGCTGCTGTACTTGCTCTCAGAGGAGTCTGCTGGTTTGCAGAAGTAGGTATCAAGTGAGGTTGCTAAGACATGCAGATCAGAAATAGTTAAGTAACAGACCTCTCCATCTCCCTGTTCTCTTCCCAGTTCTACTGTCCCACATCCCCATGGTCTGTCTCTCTCTGTAATTCCAATGATACTCATCTGGTTTTCACATTTTTTGTCATTTAGACCATACTTAGGTGTCTCCATGATTCATCTTCTTATGTATCAGCTAAAGTTTACTCCCTTCTTCATAGCTCTTTATGCTTAAAATCACACTCCTTCTTGCATCATTAAACCCAAAAAATTATCATCCAACTGTGCAAAGGATCAGGGTAGCAACATGGAAAATAAAGCTGCAATGCCTAAAAGCACTGTCAAATGGTTGTACTTAAAGGTTTGGAAATTGGGGTGTTCCCTAACATCATTCACACTCTTCCTGCTGCCTCTTTATTTATTTTCTCTAGAAATTGTGAAATACAGGTGTAAAAATTACAAATGTAAACAATGGGGGAAATTTTCAAAGTTTGGGCGCATACCAGCATGTCAAATCAAAGGTCATGTAGTTTTAACAGTGCCCTAAAGGCCAGCAGCCTCCTGGTCCCTTCAGTTCCCAGTTCTGAATTACCAGACATGGAAGGATAAACACAGCTGACCTTAAGTTAATTCTTTTCCTAAACTGTAGGCCAGCCTTTGATATTTTTGATTTTGAGAGCCTTTCTCTTGATTTTAGATTTTGTTACTGGTACAGTTTCTTTAAAGAAAAGCAAACAAAACACCCATTTCATAATTTGCTTTATTTCTGAAAAAAATATCTTTGTTTTCCCTGCCACTGCATGTACTTGTCCCACCTGTTCTTTGTAGGTGTCTCTGAGGTTTTGGATCTGTGCTAAAGATGGGATAAGGCTGTATGACATCCATTCAAGTTCATATTGGCTTCCCTTTCCACTGCCAAAATTTCACAGAGGAGCAATGTCCCAGAGGTGCCCCAAACAGACAGCCAGCAGTTAAGGATGTCTTGGCTTCCTGATTCTTCCTGCTGATAATGGCAGAATTGCAGGAGTTCAAAATTTGTCATTTCCACTCCCATGCGTAACAGAGATGAAAGAAATGGGGAACTTTACCCCAGCTGCCCTACTAAAATCCAGCTTTAGAAGAACTATGCTACCATTACTCAGCTAAGTCTAGGTCATATATAAAAAATGCCAATTCACCAAATTAGTGGTTAAAATTTGACAGGGACTGACAATAAAAAGATGCTGACCTTTGATTTCTTATTTTAAGCTCCTCGTTGATTTCATCAAATAATGTGAGGGCCAGTCTCATTAACTTTTTTCCATTCTGTTTGAAAAGAGGGTGTAAAACAAATTCCTCAGCTTGTAAAGAGATTACATTAAAGCCAATATTTTCTCTTTGGTCAGGTGAGTCAGTTTTGGAATCAGTCATTTGCTTTTATAAGTGAAAGCCTTTAGAGGAATTTCTACCCCACCCAGGCAGCTAGCACAGCTTTGTTTAATGTTTTGAACCCTGCCTGGCTCCAACAGATAATATCCATATTTATTGATACAGAGGTCTTGTGTGAACATGGCCAGAAATTCTTTGTGCTCTGCAATCTCACCCCACTCGTGCTGCAGGAAGCAGCTGACTGGCCTTTCCCACCCACCACTTCCTTTGGAATGAAGATGGTATCTCCCCACAACCCTGCCTACAGACAAGATGCCACAAGCAAACAGGTGTTTTCAGCAGCAGGCAGGAAGGGAGAAAAATAAATAAACCTGAGCCAGCAAGAGAGGAAGAAGGCTGTGACACACTTTCTAATATCCTCCACGTCAAATTTTATCCCAGACCTGCAAGCAGCAAATCCTGCCTGTCTCAGATCCAATGAAAGGGCTTTTGCCTGCTTTAGAGAGCAGGACTAGACAGTTATGTTTAAAACAAATAAAAACCAAACAAAGGGAGAGTCATTTAACAAAGTCAAGTTTGCTAGCAAGCTTTCCTGTGGATAAGTATACCAGTGTTTGCTAGCCTTGCAAAATTAGCCAAAGGTCATATTGGCTGTTTCCCAAATTGCAGACAAACCTTTGAGTGCACCAAAGACTTCAGTTGCTCCTGCAGCATTACACCCTTTTGCTTATGTCCTTTAATGTTTATGTAACCTTAAGTCTAGAGCCAATGAAAAAGGGTTTATATTTTTTCTAAAGAGGTCAGCCCATGTTTAAAAACAAAACAAAAAACACCCAGCCCTTCCCCACAAAGAGACCAATTCAAAAACTTCTAAAACAAAGACCTTTAAAACCTATATCTTGTTTTGGCATGTTAAAAAATAACAAATAAAAAATTCCTAGATTTCTGTTTGAACTCACTTCCCATTGGTACTTACACTGATATTGTATTTAAAATTATGCAGATGGTATCATTGATTTTGATACTTTTGCTTCAAAACCTATACAAATGCCCACATATGTTTATTATGTCTGAACAGAGCGGTATCTACACGTTGAAAGAGAAAGGAGGATAAGAATGGTTTCTAGAAAAAACAAAAAAGCTAAGATGGATTTCCCTTTTCTTCCCCATCTTACAACTAAAGTAACTTTCAAATTATACTTACTAGCTCATGCAAAACTAGCCAGATCTACTTTGATTTACCACTGGAATTCACACAGTTGAAACCAATTAGAGCTAATTAAAGGAACCTGCCAAGCGAAAGCTTCAGAGAAAGCACCCAGTTTGGCAGGAGGGTGGGAAAAAAAAAAGCATAGATAGTTTCTACTAAAAGTCCCATTTTTATATATATGGCCATGGAGTAAAATAAACTTGGGCTTTAAATTCACTGCAAACAAACCAAGAGTCCTGAGGCAGTGAAATCCCCCAGAGGACATCACTTCCTATTTCCAAGCACAAGCTTTAATCACAGAATCACTACCTGCTTGTTGAAGTTCCCCCTGATGCTAAACACTTCCCTTCTGTCCTTGCCATAAGCAAAGTCTCTGCTGCTTCAGCACCAACCTCAGTACCTGGAGATGAGCACAGCTCAAACTGCCAAGCAGTGAAAGTACAGGTAAATCTGTAAACACAACTAACCAGAGGTGGTTAGACAGAAAATACACCAGTACATTCAGAGCAGAAGAGACAACTGGCAGCAGGTCGTATTTAAGACACAGAGTAGGAAATGATGATTTCTGTATGATTCCCTGGTATTTCACTTCAGAGCTCTTGTCAGTGTACTTTTGTGAGCAAGCTTCCTGCAGCAAAGCTCTTCCACTCCTGAGGAACTGGGTAAAATCCTTCTGCTTGGCAAGTCTGCATTGACAACCCCTGTGCCCTGTTAGCCATTTTCTCCTCAAGGTTATTTCTGCCACCAAATTTCTCTAGCAAACTGAACAATACTTGTTGGTCATTGTCACCAATGGCATTGGTGAAGAAATGGCATTTCACTTTGTTTCAGGCTCCCATTATGAATGAAAGGCAGGGACAGAAGCTAGAAAAAAATGTTTTAAAGAGCAGGAAAGAAAATATACGTGTAACGTGCTACAAACCCAGCTACGTTAACATTCAAATGCCTTAATTTCTCATTAAATCTTGGACAAGATGATTTAAAATAAAAGGAGGAAGTTGATGTTTCAAGCCATTACCTTGGCTTTTTCATGAGACATCAGTACTTCAAAAGTAAGAAAATTAAGTCGAGCTCTTCAACCAAAAAAACAGCTGAATTTGCCAACAAGTTCATTTTGGCAACAAGTAGTGACATTTCTCTCCCGCTTATATAACAAGATTTGTGTACACCTTCAACCACCAGCTTTCTACATTAATTTCTCCCAGTTAAAATATTTTTCAGTATTACTGTTCCAGTTCTCCTAAGAATACTCACAAGACTCTTCTGTTTACAGTCAGAGGCACTATCAGGCTATGAGAAGTAAATCTGTGTGCAGAATTAAAGAGTAGCTTTGGGGTTTGGTGGGGGTTTTTGGGGTTGTTTTTTGGGGTTTTTTAAAATAATTTTTCTAAACAAACAACTTCTTTTGTATACATGTACATGTCAACCTTCTACCCCCTCACCTGCAATTGGGTTGTTGCAAGGGGGGACAGGAAATCAGTGTGTGAGATCTGTGTGTGTATGTATATATATAAAATTCCCTTCCTCAGCCCAAAATATGACCGTGTGCTCTGCAGTCCTACTCAGCAAGGAAGTGCCCTGTGAGAGGAGAGGGAAAAAAAACCCAAGCCAGTTCTGTTCTAAAAGTATGGTAACATATTCCTTTTGAAGCTTGAAAAGTCAGTCTGGGTTTGTTGCATACATTTGTGCTTTCTCAAGCTCTCAGCACTCTTGCAGTGCTAGCTGCCCTGCTCTGCTGTTCCAGCTTCCCTGCAGCACAGAAAGTTGTTCCACAGGCTTCACAGTGAAACACACTCAGCTTTTTTTCATGGTAAATGTCTGATCTAATAATTTTGGGTTTGGGTTTCTGAACATATGTTATAGAAAGTCCTACTTTCTTTTCCTCAAATACTTTAGTACAGTTCTTGCACTAAAATGTATGGTTAAAATTACTGAGAAGATGCCTAAATAAAAGTTACAATGTACAACTACAGGAAAAATATTCTAGATACAAGTAGGCTTTTCAATCTATCCGGAGAAAGCCACCAGCAGACTGACTGGGAAGGTTCTAACCTAACTCAAACTACAAATGAGACTCATTTGTTAGCAGGAAATGTTAGCAGAGTGCTGGCAGGCCTGCTAATGGCCCCTTCTGGATTTCAAATGAACAGATACATGTTAGAGTGGGTAACAGCTGGAGGGGAGGAGAACCCACTAACAGAGATCTACTTATTGGTACACCTTGGCTAGGTGAGTTTCTGGAAAGTCACTGTGTAGCATCACTATTTTGTTTTGTTTTGTTTTATTTTATTTTATTGAGTTCTTGATTTTTTTAAAGGAGATTTTACATTACTTGAATTTTACTCAGAAAAGCTAACAAACCCCATATGCTCTATTTATTACTGAGTACAATTCCCTGAATAAACTCTGATGGAAAAAGAAAACTTAATTGTAAAATTTCTTTTTCCACTCAGTGGATCTATTTCTAGAGCAAACAGCAATACAAATCACTCATGACTAATCATCAATAGAGGCCCTGTGATAAATGTCTAATAACCATTGTCATAATCAGATCTGAATTTTATTTGCTGTGCTAAAATTCTGAGAGATAAGGGTCCTGCTTCAAGGTAAAAATCATTCAAATCAACATACAAAAGGATCTGGTTTGGTATACTACCTCATAATCACTTTAAACAGTCCCAAAAACTTGATGTGAACTACTGACTTTGGACTAGTATGGTTTATATGCTGTGGTGGACATATAGCAAAAAAATGAGGGAGGGATTATGTTTTTGGTTTTTTTCCAAAAAATAAATACTAAAGAGAGAAAAAGAAGTTGGAGGAGATATGACATTATAAATTCTGTCACTGAGACACGAACCTGATGGGTAAATAAGAGACTAGTCAGAAAATTTCAGAAAAGATTCAGCATCACATACCAAAAAATTGGTGTCGTGTAATGCACACAGCTGATGCGCTCTTAGGTCATTTCAGAGGTCTACATGTCTTTGTACAGCAGCTGCATTAGAATGGGCATTTATCATATCTAGAGAAGTTTACTCTGGTTTTCTCTTGTACCATGACTTCAGTTTAATGCTGATGGGGTTTCTGGACTCTTACAGGTAACAGCTTCCTTTTGGCTGCTAAACCAGCAGAAGTAATCCTTTTCATGTCACCAAAGAAAAATCATGTAACTTTGGAGGTTTTTGGAGGGGATAACCATGGGGTATGCCCTGGACTTCAGATGTGACTAGGATAGGATAGGACAGGGCTCTGTCTCTGCCAGGCCCGACTTAAGGTAGTGCTAGTGTGAATCATCCAGTTTAACAAAGGAACATTTTTAGAAATAATTAGGTTAGTTCCATTCAGTAATATAAGAATCTAAAAGCAAAATGTGTGCATCCTTAACAAATAGAGGGAAGGTCGGTTTGCTTCTAGATACATCCTAGATACATTGCAGGCTTCTTCCAGATTGAAGCCTGCAATGGAAACACTAGTTATTTTTTGGAAGAAATTGTCATGAAAATTGTATGCCAATATCTCCAAGAGAAAAATGAAACAGCCTAAAACTTATCTGAAGCGTTCCTATAACTGTGCTTCAGCCTTTGAACATGCTTTCTACAAATAACCATTACAAAACATGCTGGTCTATTTTAAACTATGATTTGTTGTGAAAGACTCCACTATATTGTAGGTCTTACGAGATAAACCAAAATGTCCCCTGATCCTCGGCGTTGAGCTAGCGAGGGTTTTGATTTACCTAAGGTTTGGTTGGGGGGCTTTATTTAGCTCCGTAGTTGTTGTTTAGGAATGGAGTGTGTCGTGACCAGGGGCTCCACCTCGCCATGGGGACACGTTCATTGCCTGCGCAGGCTTTGGTGGCATGAGCGAGCCCGGCAGGAGTTTCTGGAGTTAAATAAACGGGGCTTAGCGCCCACCTCGGCCTCGAAAGGTACCCCGATAGGAAGGTACGAATACCCAGTTGTTGCTGACGGACCCTCTCCCCAGGCGGCCGCAGAGGCGGCAGCTCGGTCCCGGCCCCGCGGGCCCGGCTCCCCACGAGCAGCCCAGGCCGGGCTCCCTCGGCAGGGACAGGGCCGGCGGCCGCGCTGCCCCGGGCCCGCGGGGCTGCCTCCGACGCTGCCCGGGCCCCGCGGCCATGGCCGGGCCGTGCGCGGAGCCGCCGCAGCGAGGGGCGGGCGGGCAGGGCCGCTACGCCACTTTCGTAGCGCTGGAGGAAATGGCTGCGCATTGGGCAGCGCGGGCTGCGGGGCCGCGTGTGCAGGGCGAGCGCGGCGTAGCCGGGTCTGTGAATAGCGCCGGCGGAGCGGCAGGAGGAGGAGGAGGAGGCGCCGCGGCGGTTTGGTACCGAGCGGAGAGGGAGATGCACACGGCACTCGAGTGAGGTAGCTATAAAACCCCATTTGTTTACATGCCCTCCCCCACAGCCGCCCGGCGCCGCGGAGCGGGTGGCGGCCGGCCCGGGCCGCGCCGGGGCGGGGGGGCGGCGGTGCGGGCGAGGAGCCGCAGCGGGGACCGAGCGGCGGTAGCGGACAGCGGCTCGCCCGCGATGCGGAGCGGCGAGAGGGGCGCGCGGCGGCGCGGCCGCCTCATCACGTGGCGGCGGGGCGCGAGGCCGCGGGGTGCGCGCGGGGGGCCGGGGGGCGGCGGGCGGGGGGGCCGCGCCCGGGCTCCCCCCGAGGCGGCGGAGCACGAGGCGCCGCCGCGGCCCTGGCGCATCCCCCCCACCCCCTTTCTTCCTCTGCTCGTGAGGCGACCATGCGGCAGGTAAATCCTCCCCGCCCCCGCGCCTGGAACGGGGGGCCCGGGACGTGGCGGCGGCGCTGCGGCTGCCTGGGCTGCTCGGGCGGAGAGAGAAAGGGGGGCGGCGGGGGTCGGGGGGTGCGGTGGGCCCCGTGTCCCGGCGCGTTCGAGCCGCACCGAGCTGCCCCGTGCCCGCTCTCCCGCTTCCCTCCGGCAGCCTTCCTGCCGGGAGTGCGGCTTTGGGCGCGCCCCGGCCCTGCCGAGCTCGCTCGCTCTCGATGCGGCCACGTGGAGGCCGCGGGTGCGGGTGGAAGGAGCCGGCCCTGCCCGCCCGGGCGCTGCGGGTGTGCGGGGCGGCAGCGCCGTGCGAGGGCCGTGCGGACCCCCGCAGGACTTGGCGGTATTTGGGGGCAGCAGCGGGACGGTGGATGATGAACGAGCCAGGCCATTAAATCTTGCAGGGCTTACGGTTGGGATTTAGCGCTAACACTTGCGGAAAAATCAGGGGCTGTAACCTGCACGTAGCCTTAAATAAGGGTAAGGGCAGAAGGGTCAGGAGGCTTTGTCGCTGACACAGAAATGATGAACAAAAAACGTTGATTTCCTGTTCTCAACCATCTCTGCTGCTTATGCTGCGTTCTTTGGAAATATACACTTAATGTCGAAACTGTGGAATAAAATTGCTCTTTAAAATCTGTAGCTATCTTTGTCGTTTTTGGGCCCTCTTTGTAGAAGTGTTCATGCCTTCTAGTTGTTCAAACTCTGAACAAGAGTTGCTTGAGTAGAAATACTTCTGGTTTCTAGCACTCCTAACACTGTATGTGTGTAAGTAGCAATCATAATGTGTTTTTTTTTATTAAGGTAGGATCTTGTACCATAACACCAAGGGAGCCTGTGATAACCTCGAGCCTGATACAGAACTGAGAAATGCACACTGGAAGACCTGGTTAGTTTTCAGAGGAGCCGAAGCAGTTGTCATCTAGTTAACAAAAGTAATTCCTGGCATGTTCCAGTGGGTATGTTCTTGTATCCCTTTGGGTAGTAGTAACTGACACAATGACATAAAAATAGAAAACTTTCTATATTAAAAAGGTATCATATGAAGGGTTTTTAATTGGACTTTAACAGAGAATGCACTCTGATTTCCTCTGCTGAATAATGTGCTTTGCTTTAGATGTGCAGGGAAGTAGGAATTTGGACTGAGGCATGTTATGCAACTCCAAAGTGAGGGACTAATGGTTACTCTATAGGCTAATAGTCTGGCATGGTAATGTAAGACAAGAACTGGAAAAAACACTGAGGTCCCAAGAACATTGACCAGTGTCACTATACTTTACCAGCTAAATTCTTGTGCTGAATTAATGGTTAAAGTAAAATTAGTGGTGGTGTCGTGCAGCATTTTTATTTTAGACTGCTTTCAACTCATACTTTAGACTAAAAAAGTATGTGGCCATGCAATCTATTTCTAAAGAAGAATAGGATCTAGATAGATGGACAGACTGTGAATTAATTGTGTGTGTTTGATGAGATTAATGGTGACAGTTCCATATTGGCATTATGTTTGTGTCCATGGGTGGGTGCAGAGGGGGTTATTATACACTGTTACCTATCTGGAATAGGCAGTATGACTGGAGATTCTGGCTACATAAAAAAATTTTTAAAGATGAGCTTTGTTTCAATTAATACCTGTGTAGGTCTTTGTGCTTTCCAGGTTGGCTTACATAAAACCCGGGTATTAAGTTTGCAGCATATATCCAGTCAGTCATAAAATTACAGCAGAGCTGTGGTTTAAAGTTGTTCAAATATGCTCACAGGCTTTGTCTTAATGAATGTTTTTTCCATTGCAAGAAAATAATTTAATTAAATTGGATCAGCAGGGCAATTCAGACATGTTCTAGAAAGTTTACTTGACATGAAAAAGCACATGCTGACCATCGTTACTTTGACAGTGAGATAAATATATATATATACATATATGTATGTATGTATGTATGTATGGCAAAATTAATATATCCAGCATGGCATAGGTTTCCTTCCTGCTCTTCACTAAGTAAGTCAAGCACCTGTAATTTACTTTCTATTCTTAATACATATCCTGCAAAGCAGTGGCTGATTCAAGTCTGAAGGGACTTTTTAAGTCGTGCCCAGATCACACAGACTTCAAGCTTGTATATAGTCCTAAAGGAAGCGTGTTTATAGTTGTTTGCCGTTGCTGTCCAGTTTCAATGTTGTTTGATCATGACTGTGCCTATTGTAAAGACTTATTCCTGTCTCTGTCACAGTTTTTACAGACGTAGAAGTTTGTTTTGAATGTGTGATAGGCACTTGATAAATCAGTGATGAAGTAAATCAATTTGAGAACATTTATGTGTTTTCATCAGATGGAATTGCTGATTAAAATTACAAAAGCTACTTAAAAGCCAAACTCCATTAAAGTTTTTCTGTAAGTTACAATTTGTTCCTTTACTGTAGTGAAACTTGGTGGAAGGATGGTGGCATCTGTACAAACTGATGGACAGACATAACTGCATGTGTCAGCAGTGAAAATAATAGCAGAATGAGAAAACCTCGTTCCATTTTCTTCTGAGTTTGATGATCAGCAATGTCAGAACTCTTGGTATTTCACAGCATATTCTTTTTTAGGACGTTTTCAGAATTGTCAAATTATCTTGATTTTTTGTAACACATTTAAAAATGTCAGTAGAAGTTTCAGAGAAGGAAAGTTTAATGGCAGTTCTGTTCCTTGGGCAGGTATTTTTTCACAGGATTGAGCTTCAGGTGCAGGGTGAGTTCCTTGAATACTGAGAATGTATGCCTTTGGGAAGCAATTTCTATTCTAATGTGAAGAAAATCTGTGTAACTTCCTGGTTTACTGTGGGAGTCCAACTTAATTTAGACAGCAATTATTTAAAACAATTTTATCATCTGAAAAGTATTATCTTTAGGGGTGGGCTACTGAAGTTATCTTAATATAATTTTATCTTACTGATAAAGGCCTGAAGTAACACTTAATGCAGAAAGAATTAAGGCTGCTCTTACATCATTCTTTAATTACAGCTGAGATATTACTTGAAATACACCTAATAAGGTCTGGTAAGGAAATGTGTACCACTTAGGCAACGCTAATAAAACCTTTTTTTTTCTAAATTTAAAAAACTGATTGAAATGCTGGAAACCATGTTCTGCCAAGGTGTAACCTCCTAAAGGAGAGAAAGGTATGTGCTGTCAGTCCCCCTATTCACGGTCTTTTAGTACTGAGTCAGTGCCATTGCTCCAGGCTTTTTGGATGCAATAAAAATCAGAGGAGTGAAGAAGTTAAAGAATAATTGTTTTAAGTCACTTTCATTACCTCTTGTGATAGTGCAAAGTCTCTACAGGTTTTAATACCCAGAAAGCTGGAAAGCAGCATAAAAGACTTGGAAGATGATGGTTTACTGATGTCAGTCTGAAAAGCTTCTGAGAAGGGGATGTGGGAATTACATGTAGGGTCTTGTACCCATGCTGGGGGATATGATTCATTAGACTGGAAATGTTCTCCTCTCACATTGTGCTGCCTCATCTCTCTTTCCATTTCCTGGCTGCCTTTTCCATTGCTGCAGAGGGGGAATGACTCAGCTGTTGTCCTTTCTCTCTCAGTGACCAGGAGCTTCATTCTCTGGCTGTCACTTACTCTGTAGCCTCATGAAGTCTGTGAGAGAAACCTGCCCTTCTTTTTCTTCTGTGTTGACAGTCACAAGTCAGTATTAAACAAAGTAGCACATGTGTACTACATGTGGAATATTAACAGAGAACTTAAAACTCCAGAGAGAGTTTATGGACTGTTAAGAGGCACAGGAAATTGTATAAGCATTCAATTTGGTGCTTAAGTGATAAGCAGTTCTGAATAAGTGTGAATAAGTCTGAATAATATCTTAAGTGATAAAGACACAGTTCTAAGTCACCAAGGTAGCTGAACCAATCTAGCTTTGGGAGAAAGTCTTTGTAATAGTGGAAGCTGCTAAATGATCATGTCTGCAAGTCATCAATCTACATTGTGGTTGGTTAGATAAGATAAAATGCATTTGTGAGATAAAATGCTCTTCAGAGTAAGAACGTGTGAAAAAAGTTTCATGCAGAATTTGCATAAAATTGTAAATACAACAAACAGACTTTGTGCAGTGTTTCTGCATGTAGGTTATAAATGCTTTAGAAATAGTTACCAATCACAGCTCCGAGTAAAGACCACTGTAATCCAACATGAATTCCAGGCAGGGGCTGTCATACAATTTATACATAAAGATGCAGATCTCTAGATTACATGATTTGCACTACATTGATAAGTAGCTGCTTAGGGTAATGATTATTAATGGACAAAAATAATACCTTGAATTCTCAAAGATAACTGTAAATGATAAATTATTTGCACCTGGTGATTTGATATCTATAAATAGTTACCCTTTAAGCAAGCTAATTGCTGATAATAGCATGCAACTATACTGAGGTTGGAGCAGCAAAGAAAAACAAAGGAAAAGTGTATGTAATCCTCAAGGCAGTGTCAGTAGACATTGTCAGCATGATTATTTTTATGGATTTTTTTGAGCAATATCTTTGTTAATATTGATTTGCATTTTAAATAGGATTGAGTAGCACTGATTTCCATCTAGGATTCTTCATGATAGCCATATGTCATTTGTACAACTGGCAGTTGAGTTCAGTTCCTCTTGCAGAATAACTAGTAATGTCCCAAGTGAGTGTTCCTGCAAGGGGGAGCAGCGAGCCCCCCTTCTCAGTGCAGCTTCATTCAGATCTTGTACAGAGCAGTCCAGAAAAGCTGCTTCACTGCCAAGTGGCAGATTGCACTCTGTGTTGCACATGATGGTTGCATTACTTCCCAGAGCTCTGCAATTCCTGTAACCATTCCTGTCAAGGAACGCCTCTTTCCACCAGGGCTCCACTACCCTGATAAGCACTTTGATTCCATGAAATGCAAACGGTATCATACAGGTGATACATATTGTCTGGTGCTCTTTGCGGAATATAGAAGCTTTTTTTTTTGGTGCTGACCTGAACATCTGTCTCTAGAAGACAGTATCTCAGTTTCAAAATAGCATGGTTGCCTTGCAATACTAGGTTTTTATGCTAAATATAAAATATTCGTATTTATTTGATGTCTGCTATAATGCATAAAAAGGATAGATTTCCATCCTTGCTGTTCTGTACTGTGCTTTGAGGCAATTGTCCAGCAGAGGCATTGCATTATATTAAGAGGATCCACTTGCTCCCAGACCATACATTCAGTAAATAAATACTCAGTAGCTGCAGCAGGATGTATATGCAAAATTTTGCTTTTCATTGTAGTATGCCCATAACTAGTTGTTTTTTTTACTGAGTTGCTGTCTTTGTAGTGCAGATAAGAGATTGGGTTCTGTAAAGTGTGTAGTCTAAATTTATGCATCTGTGTCTTGCAGAGTGTTATACAGAGTCACAGAAGTTCATTTTTGGTGGCTTTAGGCAAAAATATCTTACACTGGCTTTTGCTAACTATGTATGTTTAGTAGTAGGGAGAGGAATGTGAGGGGTTATGCTGACTCCTAAAAGAACAGATGAAGATGAGATGCTTTAATAACAATGCAGCAAGTATAGCAAATTATTGCTGTTTCCCTTGTATCAAGCTTTATGATTCAAATTAATTGCAGTTATACTGGGTGATTTAAAATACTTTCCTAGTCTTTGAGGATGATACTTTGCCTTGTATTGTACTGTTGTTGTGTTCTTAAAACAGAAATAAAGTTGAGAAAGACAACTTGCCACTTATTTGTGGAAAATCATGAGAGATCCTATAAATAAACTAATTTACTGGAATTTTCTCCATTAGCTTGATTGTTAACAGTAAATCAGCAAAGACAAAGGATTAATTATATTTTATAAACAAAATATTCTCCCAGTGAAACACCTAGAGGAGTACATTGTTCTACACCTAAAAGGAATGTATATCTACAGTGGAAAAACCTCACATTTTTTGCTGAGTTTTGCCCATATCCTATGAAAAGTGTCATACAGGAGTTCCTTGTATTCAATCAAGCAGTGATTGAATAGGAGTGAAATATCAAAATGGTGCTTCACGTGCTCTGCAGGTTTTTATTCTGGACATGCAGTTACCATTTGCTTCAGTTTTACTTCCCTTGACAATAAGCAATGCCAGACCCTTAATATTTCTGCCTCACATATGACGAGTAATATTGTGCTTCCTTGCCCCTCTTCTGTCTCTAATCTTGAAGTAAGAGTAATATTGGGTATTGAATCCTGTATTTTCATTATTTCACTTTAAACTTGTGTCCCCTCTGAGCTAATACCTTGCTAAGAAAGGTTTATTGTTGGTGGTGATTTTTAAAGCCAGTCAGTATTTGTGTCAGTTTGAATGGTTGCCTCCATCACCACACAAACCTGTAATGAGTAGCCAGGTAGATCCTTCAGAATAATCTTGGTTAAAATAAATGATGGCAGGGAAATGCCATGAATTCTGTTGAGGTCTCACCTGGAATGTGGTGAAAATGACACTAACTGGTTCAGCTGTGTATTTCATTCGTGGATTTGCCTGCTGAAATATGTACTGCTGTTTTATTCCTGTGTCAGACCGGTTCAGTGTTTCTTCTGAATCTGCCAATAAGTGTTTCTTCTGAATCTGCCAAGACACCTTCACAAACTCCTTTGTCTCCCACAATGACTGAACAAAGACACGTTTGGGAGCTCAACAACTCAAGACATCAGTGGTTGCAGCAGCTGCCTGCTGCCTAAGAGTATCAGTTCTCCTGGTTTGTTCTCTTGACTGAATAACTTTGCTCAGAAGAATTTGAGTGGCTTAGAAAAGTCTGTCATGTTGGTTCATTAACTAAATCCCTTATTTAATATATGTATATAATTTGAAACCTCTTTGTTCTAGGAATGGCCTTCACAATCGGGCACTAATTTGGCATAGCACATGTAAAAGTTTGCTTTAGTCTCATGTTTGAGTGGACTTCCATAACTGACAGCTTTTCTAAATTTATTTTTCTGGTTTTTTTCAAGTGAGGTAAGTCACTGGCTTAGGAGTAGGCATGCATAATTCCTTTTTTGATTGTAGCAGTGATGAAGAAAGCTTATTATAAAGATGTAGGTAATAAACACTCATGAAAGATGTGCCTTTTATGTTTTCTCACATGCCACAAGTACTACAATGTGATGCAAGGATAGTGGTGCAAGTTACAAGAATAAAATGTACTGCAACTGGTTTTAATACTTTATTAGAAATATTGTTATATTCTGTTCTGAAGGGAATGTTGGAGAAGTTATTTTCAAATGGCTTTCAATAAGAAATAAGTTACAATGTTATTTGAGTGCATTTTGAGGTAGCCAGTTGTTTTATTTGTGCTCTATCAGAATGTTCTGTTAGACTGCAGATCAACCAGATCAGTGACTGGTGCTCCCACCTCAAGCTGCGTGGCTCTTTTCTTTGTGTGGACTGTAGTGTTTGTGCAGCTGTACAGTGAGCCAGATAGGAAAGGTAATCTGTCATGAAAATAATCGCTTTTTTTCCTTTTTCTAGGCTTTTTTTTCAGCAGAATCTAGTTGTACAGCTGCACAGTGAACAGATCAGCAAACAAATGTGCTGGTGTCCAAAAATGGTTTTGTGGGCATGGGAATGAGAGAGTGAAGCAGTGGGGGAGGGCAGCACTGCTGCTTTAAGTGCAACACCATCTTAAAATATTTGTTGAACTTCAGCTTTGGTTGCATCCAAAACCATTTGCTTACTTTCAGAAGAAAAATGAATATTAAAATGCAGCTGTAACTGGTTTATCTTTTCAAGTATTTCAATCTTACAAGTGCTGGTTGGTATCTTAATAGGATCTAATGGAACAGTATATTCAATACAGAATACTGGCACAAAAGCAAATTGGCTCTGTTATAAATTCTATGCATTAATAGGTGTTTCATGGACTACATCCAGTTTATATATGAAAGACTGCAAATTAATTCTTGGTGAGCAGAACTAGTACTTACAGAACTTCCAAGTATTCTGAAGTTTCTATATTATCTTGAGCTCTGAGAAAGATCCCGTGCTCAGCAACTTCTTACAAATAACTGACCCTTTGAAGAAGGCTCTCCAGTTTTTTTATGTTCAGAATAAATGCCCCTTTCTGGATAACTGAGCTGGTAGATTGCTACTGTATTAGTTCAAGATCATTTTATTATGCTCGGGACTTGGCTTTTCAAATACTTCACAGTTCAGATTTTTAGGAAGTATTCATGGTGTGTTCAGTTATGCATAAATGCTTTCTGTGCTCTGTAAGTCTTATCTGGTATTAACTTGGCAAATAGGGCTTGGATCAGTTAGTTAATGGTCTGTTCTTACAAAGTGCCCCTCCTACCGGGCTATAGGTTTTCAAATGAATGAGGTTCACTGAAATCCACAAACCTGTTTCACTGAAATCCACAAACCTGTTTCACTGAAATTGAAGAAGGAAGAAAGTACAGGAGATGGGTGAGAACTGAAGTTAGAAATGGTTAATTTTAACTTAATTGATCCGTAGCATATTTTCCTGTTTCCCTTAGCAGAAGCTACTGTCGGCTTAAGACTGATAAAACAAAACCAGATTGTTACTATTTAGTTAAAATGTGCTTATGGCTTTCTTAAAATGTATTTCAGTAACAACAATATATTAATTTTTCATTCTTTTTTTTTTTAAACTTACCTTAAAAATGTGTGCTCGATTAATAGGATTTTATATTCTAGTATTTGTTAAAAATGTGAAATTTAAAAAATGTAGAGTGGGTTCATTTGGATTTTCAGATTCCAGCCTTTTTTTTTTTTAACTGAATATTTTTATGAAGTATTGCACAGTTCCGGATGGGAGGGAAGCTGCATACATCTCTCCTGCACATACATTGGAGTGAATACCTGCACTATAGAAAAGCAGTTAAATTTCTAGAACTTGTAAGAAAAACTGTCTTTGTGTAGTTTAGAAATAATTATTTCAAGTAATATTTTTTAAGAAATTGGCATTTCTCATTGAGCTGTTCCTCAGAGAAACTCCTAATAGAAATTAATTACACAAGTGCTGAACTTGCCCTGCCTCACAGTGAGAATGCCTTAGTTTGGTAAGAATATTGCTTTGTCCTTATTTTTAGCACCTCTTGTCTCTCTGGGTTCTCTCTTGCCTTAGCTGGAGCGTGTGTTTGGTGTGGAACTCGTAGGTGCCTATGAAATCTTGCTAAGGCACTTTACTCTCTGTGGCATTCAAGCTGAGTAACTTAGAAGAGTCAAAGACAGTTTTTGTAGATGAGCAGAACATTCTTGAGAGAAAACAAGGATAAGAAAGTTGAACAACAAGGGAGTGAAACTGAAATTACTTGGGAAGGAGCGTGGGAAGGGAAGAAATCAGTGCATTTATATTACAAATATTTCAGGTTATTAAAATTGTTGGAAGTACACAACAAAAAGGGTTGGGGGAAGAAAGCTGGCACTTAAAATATTCTTGTCAGCATTGTACACAGAAAAAATGCTGTCCTGCGTGGGCTGCAAGTGCTGGAATAACAGATGTGGCTTTCATTTGAGTTTGAATTTTGCATGACTACATTATTTGAATCCAAGTTTGTTGTTTCAAAGTAAAGCCTAACTCTTAAACTAGTTTTCTGGTCTCAGTGAAACAGTCAGTGATAAATAAACAAAGACGTCCTCACAAATTATATTCCAGGCTTTAAGGCATAAAGTGCTATATAAAAAGAACAGTTGAAATAGATAGTAAGCACTGTGGATAAATTTCAGAAATCCAAGGGACATTGAATGAAAGAAAGATTTTTAAAAGAAACAAAACCAAACCTAACTCTGATCACAGGTGCCTTTGCTTAAGTAGCTGAAACACCCTAGGCAGACAGTGGTTTGCACAGAGATGTGCTGTTTTCCATGGAGAGAAGGCAGCTGTGCTTTTCCACTGCCCAGGTGCTGTCCTCTGAAGCCTCTGTGTGTGTGTAAGTTCAGTTGGTTCTCCATTTGCTGGGGATGATCTCTTGCACTGCTGTGTGGGGAGGGGATGGGTGCCCTGGGCAGCATCGTGTGCCTTTCTGAAATGCCCTCTGCTCTCTGCTGGGGCACACTTGATCTTTGCCCCCCTGCAAATGTACATGTTCTGATTGTGGAGCTTGGCTTGGGGAGGGTTGTCCCACCGCCTGAGGTGTCAGAAGCACTCTGCTTCTCCCTGCAGCTCAGGGAGGTGCAGCAGGTGCTGTTAGTTCAGCCCTGCCCTTTAGGGGTGCTGTATTTCTCACTGAGGCACAGCTCGGAGCTGTGGAGGGCAGGCAGCAGGGAATCAAACAGTGAGCAGAATTGGGCAAAGGCTGACAGCAGTAATAGGCAGAATCTTTTTCAACTTTGGTGTAGCCTTGTCCTCAGGCTCCCCTTGCCTGTTCTCTTGGGGGATTTGAGAGTCTTAATGTTCCTATAATGGGGTCAGCTATACACAGTTTTGTGCCACTGAAGTGTAAGAACTTGGACTTCAGCTTTCCAGTATTATACACATGAGTACTGCCTGACAGGTTAAACATGACAGGTATTTACAGTTGCCTAGAGAATAATGAAGCTCGTTCAAAAAGAAAGAAAGAATTCTTTCTGGTTGTTCTTTTGGGAACTTTTTATTATGGGTACATTTGTTTAAGTATCTGTTCCGTAATAAGATTTGCAATGGAAGATACAGAATATTATACAATAGAAGATCAAAAATACTGTGCTAGGGTTATTACTGTTTTACTCTGAAAACAGAGAAGTAATTGATTTTGGAACTGGTCTGAGACTGCTCAGCTCTTGTTTTTCAGCAACGAATCACAGTCATAGGTTACAAACTATTTTAACCACTAGGGCATGGAGAAAAGGTACCATTCAAAGCTAAACACCACAATTAGGGATGCATGACTAAAGTTTCCAAGTAATGTATTAGTAGTATTGTATGAGACAGTCACATGGAAAAGATCATGAGGTTGTGAAAAGGATTATGAGCATGCTTTAGTCATGAATTTCCTGGTAGAGATATTTTAGTCTGGATCATGCTTGTTTAAATGAGAATAATTTAACTTTGCTTGTTCTGATTATATTACCATTATGTGGCAAAGGGGGAGAAAAGATTTCATACCTACAAAAGTAGGATTACTTTATATATATATTAATATGTGAAAACAATATTTTAGTAAATTTTGGGGATGAACTTACCATACTGAACTACTTAAAAAAGTTTATCACAGCCCTGAAATCAGTAACTGGAATGTAGGGGATTGAACTAGAGATAAACAATGGTTATTCCAGACTGATAATTGACCAGCTGTTTATAAAAATAAGCCACTAATGTACAATGAGTAGCCATTGACCTATCTGACATCCATGGAATCAATTTTGATGCAGATGCCTACATTTTACATTTAAAAACATAAGCCCAGATATTTTTTTGGGCTTATGTTTTTAAATGGGACAGCATTGCAAAAGAGAATTTTGCTTTTTTAAAAAAATGTGTAAGTTTTTGACGCTCCAGTGAAAAAAGGAATTTTCATATTTTGGATTTGTAAAGATTAACAAGAGAAAGGTTTTTCCCCAGCCTTCTGTGTTGATACATTTATTTGCCATATAAAGTCCTTAGAAGGCAGCTCCTTCCTTTTCTCTGCCGACTTGTTACAAGTATAGGAGTTTCCAATAGATATTTTGAGAAAGTAAGATGGACTTCAAATGTTTGTTGTTTGCTGCAGAGCACTTTCCTGGCCGCTTTCAGAAAGCACATTTTAGTGAGCAGCTGTGGGGGGCTTGGGAACGACAACCAAATTTCTCCTGTCTCATGTGAGAGTCAGTGGCACTTTAGGATGCAGGTCACTCATGTCTGGGAATGTAGGGCCAGTGGCAGCTCGAGTCAAGGTGCACATCAGGAACTAAAACCACTGGCAGTGGTAAGAGCTTAAAGCACAGCTGGCCTGTGTCCTGTCCCCTTACATTCCTGCATTTGCTGCAGTGTAAAATGGTGACTTGTTTCAATTCTGAACACAAGATAAGCTTCTGCAGTGTCTCCTTCATTACCTGGTGTTGAATTGTAAGTTTTTTACATGTAGCACTAAATTGAAAACCACATTGTCTCGATATAATTTCTAAAAATCAGCATTAACTACTTTCAGCTCAACAGTTGTCAGCATTAACAGTATTTTTTGAGTTGCATAAGCAGATGTTTTCCATATAACCCTACTTTAAATGGCTGTCCACATAGATCTTTGAAGTCAGTAAACCAGTGTAAGTGAAAAGTACTAAAAATATGAACATAGAAGCAATACATTGAAGTTAGTTAATGGCAACTTATTTGTACATTGATAATGGGTAATTTCAAAACAGGGAATTGTACAGCTTGTGTTAGTGGAGGCACTTCAGCAGCACAAAAAGAGAGCAAATGGTATGTGGGTTTTCAGCTGTATTACCTGCCTGTCACCCCTGTGAAGAGAAAAATACAGCATTGTTATTTTTAAATAATTTACATTCTTTTGTAGCTTGTGTTTTATCAAGATTTTCAATATTACAGGTTATCATAAGTATATATGCCTCTGAAATATGCACAAAAATATTCTGATATGACTGACTGTAAATGTTGTTAATCTTTTTCTTATCATCACCTCCTGTCAGCACAGTTTGTAAAACCACATCTCTGAAATACACAGTCTGTCTCACTGTTGGATGAGAAAAGTACATTAATACAATTTCTGCAATACAAGTACTGCAATTGCAATTCTTTTATTGCCAATATCTAAAAAGCTTTGTGAGTGATTCAGTTGGCAAAAGTACCAAACTGATAGGCAATATAAATTGACATTGAGATTACTTTGCAGCTAAATGCATCCCTTTGTGTTTCTTGTAGGAAACAGAGATGAAGGTACACATGCACACAAAATTTTGCATCATTTGTTTGCTGACATTTATTTTTCATCAGTGCAATCATTGCCATGGAGATGGACACAACAATGGTCCCAAAAAGGATCGTGTGCACGACCATAATGACTATCAGATCTCAAATGAATCATACTTCCAGAACGGAGGAACAGAATCTATGCCCAGTAAATTTTCAACGTTGGAAGCAGAAAATGAACAAAAATACTACATTGAAAAGATTTTTGATCGCTATGGTGAAAATGGAAGATTATCTTTTTTTGGCCTGGAAAAACTGTTAATAAGCCTTGGTTTGGGAGAGGTAAAAGTAGTGATGATAAATCATGATGATATTGGCCACGATCATGTTTCTCACTTGTATGCTTTGGAAGTACAGGAAGGAAAGCATTTTCATCCTCATAACCATGCTCACAGCCACTCAGATTCAGAAAACCAGACCACGGCTGGTGTGTCTGCAAGGAGAAATCACAAATGTGACACCGAGAGAGACACGGCGGTGCCCTCGGTGAAGGAGGAGGGCAAACACGTTCACAACCAGAGCCGCCGGCACCACCACCACCACCCGCGCGCGCACCGGCACGAGCACAACGGCACGCGCCACTCGCGCAACGACGCCGTCGGTCACGGCGAGCCCGCGGAGCAGAGCCACGAGCCTGCCACGGAGACCAACACCACGCAGGAGCAGCCGGAACGGAAACAGCGCAAACAGAAGAAGAAGCAGAAGAAGATCAGCGAGACGTCGGGAGACGCTACGTGGGATTACGCCCCGGAGCACGATGCCGGCGATCAGTACGAGCACAACCGCGTTCACAAACACGACCGCGTCCACGATGCCTCTCACTTGCACGTGCACCACCACGAGCACGGCGGTGACCGCTCTGCCGGCCACGGCCACCAGGACAGCAGCGTGGGCGCTGCCAGCGGGCACCGCCACACCAGCAAGCGAGAGGCCTCGCACAAGCAGATCAGCGTGAGGAAACACGCACTTCCTGCAGCACGTGGTCACAAGGATCACAGTGAAGATGAGCACAAGCGTGAAGAGGTGGGTATGCAATGGAGAGCTGGTAAGTTGACTTTCAGTGCAGTCACATAATTACTGAAGGTGCATACCACAAATAACAGGCGTGTTTGGGATCATACTGCAATACAGCGTATGAGTTTGATCTGTAAAGCTTTCCGAGATACCCTGCTTATAGGGGAGGTTTTTCCCTTCCCAGTATTCTAGAATACTGCCACCACACACACCTTTTTTTGGGCTTCTTTCTGAATCTGAGATCACTAACATTTTTGAAAACTGCCCAGACACTCTTTCCTAAAATACCTGCATCTTTTCAGCACACTTCTGACATCTTTGTCCTGAGAGATTAAGAAGCAATTGCAGGTGCAGCTTCAGTAGCGCTGTGCTTGGTGGAAGCTCTTCTGTTTTGTCCTTCAGCATCCATTGGTTCTGCCAGCACCATAAATCCCTTCCCCTTACAGTTAACTACAGATGCAGGACCTTGTAAAGTCATAATTTTAAACTAGAAGGATGGAGGGAGTGCTGAGTTCAAGGTTTCAAGCAGTATTAAAGTATGAAACTCAAAACACAGAAGGTTGGTAGGTAAGCAGAAGTGTTGAAAAACCTATTTTGGATTTACATTTTTCCACTCCTCACCTGTTGCTTTTTTTTCATTGCCTGCACTGTGTAAAGAATATGGAAACTGCTTTTCAGTGACGTTTATCAAAAGTTATGCAGGTGTCGGGAGACTCGAGTGTGCGGTGCAGATGTTTTTACTGTTTCTCTCAACCACTTAGATCAATTTAAGACATGTTTTAGCACTGGTGGAACATTTGGACCAAAGTTTCTGCTTTGTTTGTGTTCTCAAATAATATCCTGCATTTTCCATACATGAAAATAGATGCTTTTATATTTGATTTGTTTGTACAATTTGCTTGCAGTGCTTAAATGCTACACAGCTGCTACGGTACTATGGTCTGGAAGCCAGCTCCCTAATATCTCCTGAGCTCTTTGTGTACATCTGTCCTGCTTTGCTCTACCAGATTGAGAGAAGGCTTTGTATTGTACATTATGATGAGTTGGAAGATCTGGCAAAAAATAAAAATGCATCAGCTGAGAATAAAGATAAAACAGGTGCATCAGGTAGGTGTCTTTTTTTCTTAGTGGGACTGAGGTGGTCCATATGCTTATCTCAAAGTTGGAAAGTTGCAGGGTTACTTTGGCACTTCTTAATAAATTTGAGCTGGACCTGTTAATTCAGGAATAGAGAACAACACTATCATCATAGTTCATTCACTGGAAAATAAGATTTTAGGTTTTACTATTTTTATATTTTAGCAGTGATACAGGTCTCTAGGATTGACATGCATTAATTTCTGGTGAGCTTAAAAAACAGGCATAAGCAAGTAGAAGAGCATTTAAATTGTCATTTCTGATACTTCCGTTTCCTACCTATTTCTCTCTAAGCACAGGAGAAGTGTCCCATCAAAATCTTCTGTTGCCAGTTTTAATTTTTTTTGTGTGTACCTTGAGTAAAACCCAGTAGACTTCTTATCTCATCACCATAATTTTAAGTTAAAATAGTTTTACTACTGTTAAAGCAGTTACTTTAAGGGTAGAATCCACTGTTCATAACTGAATGTACTTTTCAAATACATGTTTGCCACTGATATCTTTCACAAATTGTAATGGAATTGTTGATGTTTAGTTGCATTAAAATATTTAAAATCTAAAAAATCTTAGATATAATGTCTGTATTTTAAAAATGAAAGTATTGGTAATGTGAAGATTGATTAGTACATAGGTGCATATTAGCATCATTGGAAATAAAGCTTGAAATAACTGCATTCTTATAGATGTTAATAACTAATGGGAAGAATGCATTGCTGGTGATCTTTCTTAACAATTGCAGAGTCATTAAAATAATTAACTTCTTATAGATAAATCTCCTCTAGTGACACATCTGCTGTCTTGTTAGCTGCTCAGAGATTGCTGTAGAGCAGATACAGTGGGTGTTTTGTACAACAGCAAATTACTTTGTGCTGTGGTCTCAGTGTAGTAAGAGCTGACCCCTGCCTGATTACCAAGAGCATTGCTAGAGCAACTCTAAGCATTTTCTGCCAATTAAAATGCTGAAACCCTATACAAAACTGTCATGTTGCACATGCTTTGGACCACTTTAATTAGGAAGCTTTTACAGATGAGTGCTTCTTTTTAAAATATTGCGTTTTATTTTTCTGTAATGAGAAAGGGAATTCATTAATAACTCAGCTTGAAGACCTTTAACGTTTCAAGAGACTTAATCTGCAAAATTAGTGAAGCTTATTGTGAACATTTAACATGTTTTATGGCATCTGATACCTTGAGTATAAATAGCACCTTTGCCAGTTAGCTGTTGAAATTTGGGTTCTAACTTATTGATTTGGCTCTCAAACAGTAACCTGCAGAACAAGTCAGCTTGATTAGATAATGATAAATCATTCTTCATAACAATTTCCTGTATTCTCTTGTGTTAATTACAGCAAAATATCAGTTGCTATAATAATAATTGTTCCTTCTTATGTAAGGAAGTGAATCAAAAAATAACAAGTCCTTATTGGAATGTGGGGATTGTGGGAGGTATAGGGCAAATGTTAGTCACAGAGGAACTCACCCTATAGGTTGTAGGACTGTACTGAAATGAAAGCTAAGCTAATTTAAAGAAAGCTAAGCTAATATAAACATTTTTACATAGAAGTATTCACCAAAATTAGGAGGATACAGTCACTTTTAAACATGAGCTTTCTGTGGTTTACTTTAGTTTTAGTTAAAGCTTTCAATCAATCTTAACAGGCCAGTGTTGCTTCTGTTCATTGATACCAGCCTGTGAGGTTTCCATTACCTCTGCTAACTGTGGTTTTCTAAAGCAAGATAATTTTATTAACTGATTGCCAAAAACTTATGAAGCCTTGTTGGGTTTTCTTCCTGTAACTTACAGATAGTTCTGTGACATCTGCTAATGGAGGATTTTCAAGGGCTTATCCTTAGTACTGAGCTTTCATAGTGTACCTGCTGGAAGAGGGGGCATTGTCACCACTCAGGCCCCTAAACAACTGAAAAGGAAAGGCACACCCTGCTAATGAATGGAGCCAGTAGAAGTCACACAAGTAAACAGGGAGCATTCAGTTTGAAGCTGGAGATGGCTTAGAGCTGTTGATGAGAAGTGTCTCAGATCAGTACAAGCTGTAATTCTGCCTGTGCAGATGCCAGTGCTCCCTGGGGCTCGCTCCAAGAGGGGCACAGATTCCGTGGTCTAATCCCATGTGCCTTATCTTAATCATGATGCCGTGTTTAGGTCCTGTATCATCCACAGGAGTATTCCAGCCCCTCAGAGCTGTATCTGCCAAACCTGCTGTGATAGATGAAACTTGAGCCTTTCCATTTTTCTCCATGTAAGGCTGTTGATCATCTGCCCTGGCACTGAACACCCACCTTGTGTGCCCACCTTGGAGCAGTGTCCTGCCCAAAGGCTGTGTCTCATTTTTATTTGGGCTGCTTGTGCATGCGTGCTTGATTGAGCACTGAGCGACGGCTCCATGTATGCTGGGTTTTCAGCACAGCCTCTCGGTCCAGGGTACGTGGCTGAAGTGCTCTGGGGGTCAGTCTGGGGACCTGTGGCAGTATTTTGGTCATCATGGTCCTGCTTCAACTTTAGACCCACTTTTGTATTCCTGTTTTCCAACCTCAGTTTTTCAGTTCCTCATCTGACAGCAGACTTTGCCTTACCAGCAACTCACTTTTCCTATGGTCTCAGTACTCTTGTCTGTCAGTGCACACCTCATACCGGCTAAAGCTTTTTCCTGTCATTTTCTCCTAGTGGACGTGGTCTTGTACCCCTTGCATTTCAGCTGGATTGCTTCCTTTTATACAGTGTTGTGGAATGGCAGCCACAGACTGAGTAAGAATGAATATCCCAAAATAAAATTTAAAGCAGCAGATGTTGTGAGCTTTCGTGTTGAACCAGACCCGAGCCGGCAGCAGCCACAACTTGTGTTGGCAAAGTCGTATAAATCTGCTCCATAGTGGCTTTGGTACAGACAGAATTCTTGGGGTGTTTCACCCTCATGTTGACACTGAACAGCTACAACATACTTGTTCCTCTTTTCTTTTCCTCTCACACATACCCTGCCCCATTTTCCAGGATGTTTTCCCCTACTTGTGGACCCTCAGAGATGCAAGGAATGTCAGATTGTACTCTGAAATGTGGAAATATTAGGGATTCTGAGTCAGGAGCTGTAACTTATCTTAAAGTTGGCAAAATATGGTAGACATACATTTTTGATTAAAATAGGAGCTAGGGAAACCCCTGTGGAAGAAAATCAAAGCCTTTGTACTAAAACTTAAAGAAAATACTTTCTTAGAGTGAGATGCTGACTGAAAGAGCCATGTTTCCTTGTTCATAGGATCTGTTTCTTCTGCAATTCCTTCTTTTCAATGTCATATAGAAATTTTCACATCTTCACTCATTAACAGGAATATGTGGGGTGTACCACATCCCATTATCACTTCTTCTTCTAATGGCAACAGTAAAGATTCTCAGAAAAACTAAATGCTGCTATTTGGTGGTAGCAAGTTGCTGCCAAAGGTTGAGTCCTCTCATGAATAAAGGTGTATGTTCCAAAGCAAAGGTGAAATAAATAGTGCCAAACTAAACATGTGACTCCAAACGGGGAGAAATACAGAATCCAGGAAAATTTTACATCAGAACCATATTAAAAACAACTGTTACATACACATTAGTGCTTGTAGAACCCTTGTAAGTTAAGCAGCAGAGATGGTTTTGTCCCACTATGAAACCTTCTGGTTTTAGTTTCATGAAGGGCTGCAAAGCTAAGCCTGGAACTAACAATCAGGAAGAATTGCTGGGCTCTTTCTAGCTAATTGTCTCACTATATTATACTGTGTTGTGAATAAGCCTGTGTAGTTCTGGTTTGCTGTGGACTTCAGTACTGCCTTTAAATTTTTCAGCACCTTTTCAATGAACAATCACACATCTTAGGTTAAAGGAAAGTCACCTTCTTAAGAGATAGTTGAAAGTCATTAATCAGGCTTAAAAGTTTTCCAGGTGTTGTTCTGATAACCTCTCTGTGTTCATTTCTTCCCACAGCCTGGTTTTGTGGTATCATCTCTATCACCGTCATTAGCCTGCTTTCCTTGCTAGGTGTGATCTTGGTTCCCATCATTAACCAATGGTGCTTCAAATTTCTTCTAACTTTCTTGGTAGCTCTGGCTGTAGGAACAATGAGTGGAGATGCACTGCTCCATCTCTTGCCACATGTAAGTATGGTCTCCTCACCTTTTATTCTTAATTGTAAATGAGTCTAGAATTTTTGAGGAATTGTTTGCTACTGTCAATAAAGAAAGGTTCACTGATGCACCTGTAGATTCACTTGGTTGTGAGGGACACCAACACTTTCGGAGACTTTCAGCTGACAGAAAGGAAGGAAATGTGTTTCTCTAAACAAAGGTGGGGGAAAGTAATTGCATGTTCATTGTTGAACTGATGTCACACTATTGTAAAACACTTGGGAGCCCAACAAGAGTATTTTAAAATTAGCAATATTGCTGTCTCTTGTTTACTGGTAGCTGGGTATCAGTACTTAAAAGTATTTCCTGGGGATTAACCTGCCTGGTTGCTATATTTGAGGAAGAAAGTAACCTCTCATGCACTGAATCAAGCAATTGCCCAAAGAAGGTGAGCAGCTTTTAATTCGTGATGGTGTACTGTAATTCTTAAAAGGGGAAGTGTTTTCTAAAATTCTGTTACCTCAGTTGTTTAGCACAAAGACTAATATTATTTACATGTTTTCTTTGTATAATTCAAATACACATTTTTGGTTGTGGTTTTAGGGGTTTTTAAAGTTCATATTTCAGATCAGAATTTAGGCTGTAATTGACTGTAACAGTTAAAAAAGTCATAAGGCTTGGTTGCTGATGGGAGTGTAAGAATGGTGGCAATTCCTTGTGATATTTCTGAGTGTTAGTCTCATTTTCAGCATCGTGAGAGAAAAGCTGAAGCTACATTCTCTACCCCCTCAAAAAAAAATTTCTCAGAGGAATTTTTTTACTGATTAGGGTAATGAATAATCTATTGAAAAACTTAGGTGGCAAAATGTGTTAGTGTGAAGAAAAACCAAAAAAAGGTGTGGGTTTCTGTTGTTTCTTCTGGCCCAGTGCCACTTCAGTGTCGTGGTTGCCCCAGTGGTGTCACTGTTGTCTCTCCCACCAGTCCCATGGAGGCCACAACCACAGCCACCACCATGGCCAAGGCCACGTGCACGAGCACAGGCACTCGCACCGGCACGGCCACGCGCACGCAGTGCACTCCGAGGGCTTCCTGGAGGAAAATGACCCCGTGCTCAAAGGGCTCTTGGCTCTTGGAGGCATTTATGTTCTCTTCATCATTGAGCATTGTATAAGAATGTACAAACATTACAATAAACAAAAGGTAGGTGCTGAAATTGTTTGCTGTTTAAAAATGTGTTCCCTGAAGCTACCTTGTGAGTGCTGAGGAATTGTGTTTGCTCTGTGAACAAGTGCTGCTGCTCTGTATTCTGTCTGGTTATGTGAGGGGTCCCTTTCCTAAAGAAGTTGCTTTTCTCAACCAGAGAACTTGGGAAAACAGTGTAGAAATCTGATGGAGGAAGCTGCATCTAAAGCTTCCTGGGCTTTTTTGCAAAAACAGGAGAAAACATCATGTAAGAAAGATCTGGTTATAGAGCCAGCAATTGTCAGATAATTGACAAGACATTTAGCAGTATGCTCTTGCCTAACAATGCCAGCGAAACAGAGGTATCCAGGTTTTCCACTTCAGAAAACTGCTTAAATTTTCAGACCTGCTTTCTGTAAATTGCCAGTAAAATTTTAACTTGTTTCTTAAAAAAAGATTGGATTTTTAGTGCTGGGAGCACTCTGTATTTATGGTAGGGGTATAAAAGGAGAGCAAGTACCCTGGGGAGTGTTGAGTGTGGATGGAAATTCAGTTTTAGCCTTTGCCTTTGTTATTCAGCTTTGAGGAGAAAATTATTTTGGTGAAATTCCAACTTGCTTCTCCCAAAATGACAGCGAAAACTTTTCAGCTTCTCTGTTTTCATGTCAGACTTGCTGTCTGAGCTGGACAGGCAGCAAAAAGATTTTCTGTGTTGGAGGAGGCATTTCTTAGATCTTCTGATAAAAGGATGAAAACTGTTACATTGTGCACATCTTCTTTGTGATTAATTAAATAATTAAAACACCTAGGCTGCTTTGACAAGTCCTTGGGATCTGCTCTTTGGGCTGCAGATAGAGAAAAGCTTGCTGCTTTCTTAAAGGGAAGTACAAGGAAGTTACAGGAATATAAAACAAAAAAATTAAGTTGAACAAATTAGAGGAGCTATTCTTGCTGCAAGTTTGCTTTCTTGAACAAATCTAATAGCTGCATTGCTGAGCTATAAGAGCAATCTTTGTCAGAATATCCCCTCTTACTGAAGTGAAATATATCTCTGTGTAAGTGTTGGGGAGTGAGATTTCACGGTAAGTAGCTACCTCCCACTTGAATTGGGATTGTTGCTGAGCCTTATAAAGATCAATGTTCTGAAGTAACATATTTCTGTCATACATGGTAGGAGAGAGTAACTTGGTCTATTTAGAAGAGATTTTTGGGCAGCGTTTTGGTTCCTGTTATTTCCATCAATGTCCTGTCACAAACCAGATGTTACCTGTTTCCTGTTGCAGAGTAAGCAGAAATGGTGCAAAAAACCCCAGACTGAAGAATCACCAATTGGAAGGAAACTTTCTGATCACAAATTAAATAACAGACCAGATGCTGACTGGCTTCAGCTGAAACCCCTTGCAGGTAGGCAGTTACTGTCAGAACTCTCTGAGCGGGAGATTCAGAGTAGGAGCAGGTTACTGGGGCATGGTGTGTGTAGCATGTAACCTCTTGTACAGTTTTGCTCCTATTATGCAAATCATTTTAATAAGACTTAACAGGCTTTTCCCTATTAAATCTTTTTTATTTTGTTTTCTTTAGATCTGAGAGCACTCTGAACATTTCCTAATATGCCATAGAGATGATTCTCAGACTTCTGAAGCAGTCATGTTTTGGGTGGCTGTGGGTCTTTGGGAGTTTGTTTGTTTGTTTGCTTGCTTGTTTGTTTGTTTTCAGGGTGTTTCGGTTAAGCTGTTACTGACTAGCTCAGCCCTAGCAAAAATTAGATCAAAAAGGAACACCCACACAATGAATGGGGATATCTTTCGCTTTGAAGATCCCAGCATCTGACCAGTTACAGATAAACAAAATCTGTTTCTTTCCATAAATGCAACCAAGTATCCTGAATACTCCTCAAGTATCAAAAACAACTTTTGCACACTGCTCCTTCATGACAGCCTGTGGATGCTCATTCTGTGTGTACCCAGAATAAATGCTCTATCCCCTGTCTCACAGGGGGAGAGAAGGGCAAAGGCCTGATTCTGTTGCCTGCATGGCTGCAGAATTAATTTGTTGATGAAAAACCTATGCAAATTTGTATTTGCATAAGTTAGGTTTATTTCATTTGATTGGTTTGTAGAAGAGAGGGTAAGGACTGCAGCCTTCTCCACGCAAACAATCTCAGATGGGATTTTGGGCACAGACACAGATCATGGAAAGTTTCTAGCAGTGCAGGGGTTTGAACATATATTTGAAATGTCTGCATGACAGTGGACGCTGAGCTGTGACCTTCATGGGCATGTGCAGACAGAGCCAGGTAGGGTTTCCTAAACCATTCAGATCCCATCTACAGCTCTAAGACATTATCATCATTCTGGCAACTCTCCATTGCCAGTGTTGAACCATAAACTCTGTCAGTAGCAAAATTACAGGCAATGAGCATAGGCTGGGCTAAAACTGGCTTTGAGTGCTGTGGACGCAGTGCTGCTGCCTTGCAGTGGAGACTTTTTTATGTTGTACATGCAGATTTGTGGAAAAAAGTCTCAATTACAGACTAAGTTATTGGATTGAATGCTGACAACAAAGTTGCTAGACTGGGATGTGTTCAAATGCATGTTTTGCTTTCCCAGAGCAGTTAACCCTTAGGTCAGGGGTGCAGTGGTTGCTGGTTAAACAGGAATTAACTCGGTGTCTCTCCCAACTGATTGGATGCAGGAGCAGATGACTCTGTTTTGTCTGAAGATCGACTGAATGAAACTGAACTGACTGACTTGGACGGGCAGCTGGAGCCCCCTGCCAAAAACTACCTGCCTGTAGAAGAGGACAACAACCTCCGCCACTCTCACAACGACGTCTCCCACGGCGCCCAAGAGCACGAGCTGCACGATTCCGAGTATGACAGCCATGGCGAAGATAAAATGATAGCTAGAAAACACAGTCACCACTGGCATCACAAACATTCCCATCATTCCCATGGCCACTGTCATTCTGGAAAAGACCTGAAAGATACTGGGATAGCTAATATTGCTTGGATGGTAATTATGGGAGATGGCATTCACAACTTTAGTGATGGCTTAGCAATCGGTAAGCAAAAGCACTGAGTATTTCTCAACAGTTTCTCCTTACCTTTAGTAACTCTGCTAATATTTGACTTATCAGTAATCACAGGTAAGGCTTTCAGTTAGCACCTGTGGTTACTGCCATTGTTCAGTCTCCTGCAGAGCAGAAATAAAAAGACTGTCAATTGTAATAGTTTCCATTTTGTTAATATTCTGTGCTGTTTGCACTAGAATTAGTGTATCAGTAGCAGTGACAATCACAGTCTCTGCCAAGGAGAGACTGCAGACAAACCTTGGGATTTATGGAGCACAGTAACCCACCTTTCTTGTTCAGATCTCAGTTGCCTTAGAATTATAAATAAATGCTTTTCAGCCTTATTTAGAATAATATTTACTAACAATAATAGTAATACTGTTTATATTATTGTTAATACATAGAATTACACAGTACTTGAAAATAAAAATGCACTGTGAGTCAGGTTACAGAAATAATATTTTAAAAGTATTACTTAGGATAATTTAATTTAAGCAAAATATTATTTCAGCTCACGGTCGATAGAAATTTACTTCTAGCCAAGTGCAGTAAAAATGGAAGTACCAAACAGATTTTGTTAGATTTATTAAACCAACTTGGAGTCACACAATGCTCTAAATGTGATTTGAATTGTAAAGTATATTAATTTGGATATACAAGTCAGGATGATGGTGAGAAGACTGAAGTGCACTTTTGAGTTCTTTACTAAGGTGGCTGCTTAAGAGTAAGGGTACCAGGGTTCTGAACTAATGGCAGAAGGAACACACCCACTTTGAAGGATGGGGGACAAGCATTTGTCAGGGTCTCTAGTTAACAGTGGAATCTACCACAGTTTCTCCACTTCCTTCTGACAACTTCTAAAGAAACTAAACTCCTTAAAAATTAACTTGTTGCTTCATTTTCACATAAAACAGGTATGACATTTAGTCAATGGCTTTTAAGGCCAAAAACATTTGTCACGCCTTCTGTTGAGAACTTCACAGTATTGAAACTCCATTTCTGAATATTTCTGGGTCAAGCCCAAACAGCTGAATTTGTGGTAAACTGTAGATTTTAGAAAAGCATGCTCATCTTTTTTAATGTATCAAGCTATGAGGAATCCAGAGGAAAGTTAAATTCCCCCTCTGTCTTCAGATTGTGTCTTCTCTTTCTGCTTTATGCTGCCTGTTTAGACTGCTCACTGCAGGCTATTTTTATGCTTTTCTCTGCTACAGTACAGAAATTTAATACCATTTTTCTCATCTCAGAATTATTTAAGGTATGACGTTAAAGTTGATTGAATTCAATTAGCTTATACAAAAGTACTGAAGGATATTTCTGGCAGTGTTTTTACCCTTTTTATTTTCCAGGTCTGGCTTACTAATATTGCTGATATGTTCTCTGAAAATAAGTAGAAAGGAGCTGGAGAGGTTATGGGTTAAATATTAGTTTGGATTTCCAAGCTGGAAAGGAGAGAGCCAGACTCTTGCTCATGTACATTCCCTACTGCCTTCATGTACTGGAGAGTTCCTAAAAGTGGTGTTATTTATTAGCTTGTTGCCTTTATGTCTCATTTTTGGCCAGCTGTGTTCTCCTCTCCAGGTTTGTCTTTCAGATAAATGAGTAATAAAGCCTGCAGTGGTAATACACATCCAGGGTGCTTCCAGTATTTCCCATTTGTATACAGACAGGACACAGACATAATGAAAAATATTAGTGTGCATTCTAACAGAAGGGTGTCAGCTCTGCAAAGTCTACTGATTTTCTGACCTGAAATAGTGAAATATAATTTTAATTTTTTTTTTCTTTTTTTTTTCCTAGGAGCAGCTTTTAGTGCTGGACTGACAGGGGGAATTAGTACATCTATAGCAGTATTTTGTCACGAGCTTCCCCATGAATTAGGTAAGTAAGTGTAGAAACTGTGCTCCATCTGTACAAAATCCTTATCTACAAACTGTTGTAATACTGTGATAAGCTCAATGCAGTGCAGAAGCTGCAGAGGTGACCAGAACTTCAGAGGATGAGGGAGAAATATTGCTTCAGAGTAGGTACTGCTACAAGATTATGTTGGTAGTGTCTAGTTACAGCACTTCTGTAAAACTTTTTGAGCATGTTTTAAAAATATTCTTAGGAGCATACATTTTACATAGCTCTGCGTTTTATAGAGTTTCACACTACTCTGTGTGGCATTTTCTTACACAAAGTTAAGTCACGTAAGTAAACACAGGTTTACATCAGTAAAATTCCATGTGGGGATCTTCAGAAGAGGCTTTGTTCCAGTTGTGGCCAAGTTCAGCAGGTGTGGCCATTTAGGGTAAAGCCTGCAGGCACTGTTGGCAGTGCCATTGATTCTCCCCCCACTAATTGTAGCATTTCTTCTGGAGGTAGCTAACCATGATGAAGCATGTTGTTTTTAAAGGTTTTTCCATGTTTTACATGCATGTTTTTACATGTTTTTTGCATGAAAATTTACTGCACTCTGAGAGTTTAAAAAGAGCAGCCAGAGAAGGAGGAATTTTCTGGGTTTTTTTGATGTGAAGTTGTGCTAGATTGACCTATGTCTGTACTCACAGCTTGCTCACTTGAAGAGCTGCTGGGTCTGAATGATCAAAACTGAGGTAAAACAAGCACTTCTAAAACCTTAGAGATGATGAGGGAAAGCATTTTATATATGCAGCTCCTGAGCTATAGGTAAATCATGGGTATAGGGGGGAAATAATAGAGCAGGTGTTTGTGGTTTGACCTGTGCTACACAATCATTAGTTAAGTGAAGCTGCTGCAGTGTATAAAGAATTGCAATGTATATTACAGTGCTTAGAAGTTGACAGCATAGCATGATGAAATGAACCTTGTAATAAGGGGTGAGTAGTTTATACCTATTCTTTGACTTTTTTTTTTTAAATGAAGTAAAACTATTAGAGCTGATTACAAGACTGAAGTCTAGATTTTTATAGAATATCTACTTTTAGCACCTAATTTAGCAGAGCTGTCCTGAATTCAGAATAAAACACATTACCCTGGCATGCCTTTACCCAGAAAACTGATTCAGGGTGGATGTGAAGTCATTCTTTGTGAATGTAATTCTTCCTAGTGCTCAAATTCATTGTCATCTTCTGTGGGGACAAATGCCTTATTATCCTCTTCTTGGATTTGCATAACTAGGAAGAGTTACATTCACAAAGAATAGCTAAGAGGAATTTTCACAGGTACTGATCCTAACTAAGCCTAACTGGTTTTATGTGCCATGGAGAACTTCTGAGAAAGATGAGTGTGTGCACAGGGGTGTGTTCTCTGTGGGAAGAGCAGACCTAGACTCCTCCATTCACCCTTCACAGTTAATCACTGCTACCCTTGTGACAATCAGCAGGATGAACAGGCACCTTTCAATCCTATGTTACTCAAGGGATGGCAGTGCCCAAGTTCTTCCGAGGTGGTCAGTTCCTGTGGCTCAGGCTGCCCGTGAGCCCCTGCAGCAGCAGCACTCTCTGGTGCGGGCGTTTCTGGCTTGCTGGGAGCGCGCTGACGCACAGCCCGTGCCGTCCCCACAGGTGACTTTGCGGTGCTGCTGAAGGCAGGGATGACGGTGAAGCAGGCCATCGTGTACAACCTGCTGTCGGCCATGATGGCCTACATCGGCATGCTGATCGGCACGGCCGTGGGGCAGTACGCCAACAACATCACCCTCTGGATCTTCGCCGTCACCGCCGGCATGTTCCTCTACGTGGCCCTGGTCGACATGGTACGGCTGCCTGCGCGGGGGCTGGGCTTTGGGCCTGCTGGGCGGGAACATGGGGCTTCTCTGGCGGCTGCACTCCAGTCTGCTGGTCAGGTTTAGCCTTCACTGAGACTTCACCGTCATATATTTGGTTCTGGAAAGTTGAGTCTGAACTTTTACTGTGAGTGGCTGGTAATCCAGAGCTGTTGTGGTGAGTAGCTTTGAAAAAAATTACCTGGTGGAAAAAATGTTGCTGCTTCAAGAACACACAGGTGCATTATCCTAAGTGTGTGTGCACCGTAGATCAGACCCTTCAGGCAGCAGTGCTGCTGTGTACATGTTACCAGCCCATATTCAGTCCTGATTTCTCTCGTCTAAGCTGCTTCAGAGCTTCATTTAAATAAGGCAATTTTCTCACTTCTTGTCTTTACCAACCCAAAGGTGATGAGATCGTTTTTCACTTTTGGGGTACTTTGTCAAGCTCTCCACTTCATTATGGAGACTTTAATTTGTAACTATTGTGTTGTTATAAAGTCACTCTAATCTATAAATAGGTAAGTCCTTTTCAGGGCCTGCTAAATTGTTAAATAGAATGTCTGGGTAGAGTGATCCTTCTTGCAACTTCAGGTGTTCTCTAGTAGCCTATAATGCCTGAAATAGCACTTCCTTGTAAGCTCTGTGTCTGATACTTATTTCCTATCCTTTGACTGAAGATGTCATGGATAAAGGAAAGGAAGGCAGTACTTTCATTCCTTCATCCCTTTTTCTTTCCCCATCCATCATAGTAGTAACCAAATAGTCAAAGTCCCATGGCCTGACTCAGCAACAGCAGGAAAGCTTCTGCAAGAGACACTTGAAACTGAACCAGTTTTGTCTTGGTGTTTGCAGCCTCCTTCTCAAAGATCTCTTTACCTGGCAGACAATAAGAGTAGATTTTGATTCCTCCCTGGCTGTGAGCAGGGGTTCACAGAGGTTTGGTTTTCTATCCATTCCTTTTACCACCCCATACTTAAAAGGGATGTGTATGTGAGTATGTGTAAGCGTCTCAAATGACAAATGAATGGCTAGGTTAATCGTAGTCATATGTTTATTTGAACATGACTTGAATTCTTTTAAAATTTAAAGAGCAGAACTTGAAGAATATTGGGCTGCACCCTATCTTGAGTAACTTAATGTTGAATTACATGGATACTTCAGTGAAAGTTCAAGGAAAGGCATTTTTAGTTTGTTTTGTAAATACATTACGTGATCATGTTTTTATTGGATGTAGTTGTTCAGTAGAGTTTAAGCTGTGTCTTAGTGTATTGGTTTTATATCTGAACCCTGGAGTGTCTGTCCTTGACAATATCATCTTGTAAACTTGTCCATGTGTAAATGGAATAAAGGTGAAATAACTTTCTAAATTGCTTTGTGTCTTTTAGCTTCCAGAAATGCTTCATGGAGATGGAGATAATGAAGAGCATGGTTACTGTCCTGTGGGGCAGTTTATTCTTCAGAATCTAGGCCTGCTTCTTGGATTTGCCATCATGCTGGTGATTGCCCTCTATGAAGACAAAATAGTGCTTGATATCCAGTTTTGACCTGATGCTGGTAATCACTGTGGTTCCAATCTGTTGCTGTCTGGCTTTGAGTCTGCACTGTGTGGCTGTGTGCACACTGCTCAGAGGACACGTGGTGCTTGCACTGCTTACACAAGGACGGGAGATTCCTTTCTGCCTAGAGTAGCTTCTGCTTTTCTTTAATCCCATCAGATGAGTTTACCCAACACAACTCCTAAACTTGAGTGAGCGACGTTTAGGAAACCCTAAATCTGAGAAATAAGGGCCAAGGTCAGGGTGCTGTATAGGGAGCACTGCTTGCTTAAGAAATAAAAAGTACAGGACAAGATCTCATTTGGGAAAATACCATTCCATTAGTGCACTTGGACAGAACCCAGATGTTGCAGCTGAAACTCACACCTGTGCAAGGAACCCAAGGAAACTTTTAGTGCCACATTGAGTCTTGAGTAGCTCACAGCTCTATGTATGTACAGATCTGTATAGATATAGACAGATGTGCACACATATACTTGTGTGTGTGTACCTCTGGATATATATGTATTAATCCTGTGCTGATTTTTCTCCATAGTGGTGACTTCAAGTATTCAGTCTTACAGCAGGACATGGCTGGAAACCACTGTGCTGGCTTAAATTTTTAAAAAGAAGCCCCAAGCCTATACACTGTTTAAAATCTTACAAGCTATGTTAAGCTGCACTCCATCATTGCAAAGCTCCTGTGTAAGAAGGCAGGCTGTTGCCATGTACTCTGCAAAGTGTAACTTCTGTCAAGGGTCAGTCTGATGATGTTTTTCCCCAGCTGAGATTTATTTGATGTTTGTTCCTTTATATTAGTAGGAAAATGCAAAATGCAGTAGAATTAGTGTTAGCTTGGGGAAATCCCTGACCTTGGAGTTCTTGAGCTGTTTCTGGTTCTTTCTAGCAGATGCTAAATATGTATTGTGTGCCACTTGCAGCATAAACTACTGAAGAATTGTGGCTGTGAATTTGTGCAAACTCTTTTAACAAGAGAATCCATGTGGGAATTTCTCCATTTTTAAAAATGATTCTTTTGGACTGTTTTCTCCTCTTCATGTTAAACCAAGGTGCAAGATGCTAGTTGCTGAAGCTGGACACAAGGGTTAAATTATGCTCTCTGTATGTTGTACTGGTAGGGTATTTACGATACTGTAACAGCGCATCAAATCTGTTCCTACAATGCCTTGATATCAGACATTGTGACACCAGCCATTTCTGGCAGTAAAGAATATGTAAGAAGATTTCTACTTCCAGTATAAAGGAGTTCATTTCTATGATATTTTTTTACAATTTTGGTATTTAAATTAGATTATTAAAAAGCAGATGTCGTAGAACCATGGTATATGTCATTTAGAAGAATAGACTGAAAATTTGGGCCTTAACTTGCTGGGACCAGCTGTCCTAGATCAGATTGTGCTGACAGGCATTTATTGCCAGACATGAGTTAGTTCTTCTTGTACCCATCTTCTTAAAAAAAAAAAATAAATTGTGAGTTTGTGGGGAGTGCAAGTTGATTCTGTAGTATCAGTCCTAAGCATGGTGGTAGCTTTTTTTCAAACATCCAGTTTGTCTCTCTACTGTGTATGCCAGGTAAAAGCTGTACTTTGACTGTGTGCCGTAAGTTTTAAAGTTCCGGTCTGCTTGGTGCCAGTGTAGCTGCTAAAAACACTTCATCCTAACGCCTTTAATGAGAGCCAGTGGGTCTCTGCATTCCATTTCAAGTTCCCGTGTTTCCTGTGGCCCTTTACTTTGGAAGCTTCATTGGTCAGTTTAGCTTTTACGGAGAGCAGCTCATGTGTTTTAAAGGTATCAGTTGGTTGCCAGTATTTCTTCCTAATGCAGTATCAGGAAACAGTATTAAGGGTCCATTTCAAAGAAGGGTGCAGTTTCTTCAGTGAAGAAGCCAAAAGCCCAGAGTTCAGGCACGCGGCCATTCCATGTTCTGAACTCAGGTTTTCTTTTTTCCTCTTTAAACATATTTAGTGTAGAACCCTAATTAGCAAACACACTGTTGTTAGCTTCAGAATGCTGAATTTCTGCAGTGTAAAACTCCTGGATGACATTTTTGCATAGTGCCCATGTTAAGTCAATGAGACAAAACTTCCTGGATACCTTCTGAAGATCTGAGTTTAAACAATCTCTGTTTCTTTTGTATTAAACTGACTGACTTAAGTTTTTTCTCTCCTGTTAATTCTGAAATACAAGGGGGTCATTATACAGCTGATGTTTTGTCAAATGATTTTTTTAAAGATTTATTTCTCTTAGTTCTTTTCAAATGAAGATTTCTGTATTTCCAGTAGTATATTTGCTGTTGTATTAGTTGGAATGTGGTTATAGCTCAATACACTGCCTCTGTAGGAAAATAGTTAACTTCCTTCCAAGACCATCTTCAGACAAGGGAAAAACATGGTCATTGAAGGTAGGTACTGTATTTTTCATGGAATATAGATTGTTTACTTTTATTTTCTAGTATTTATTGCAAGTGTAACAGAGCAGTGTAACAGCTGTGACTTCTCTATGTTTCCACCAGTATTGAATTCCAGATGATTCTAATGTACACTTTTGAGTCATGTTACAGACAATCTGAATTCCACTACATTTCTACTTGGCTTCAACATTCCATTTGGCTTGAATCCAGAGTCTCATTTAACTTGTATTTGTTGGAGGGCATAAATGTTACTTGTATATTTTACAATGCTGTCACTGTGTGACATCCCATGTGAATTCTGATGTAAATCACATTGCACTCAATCCGCTGTGATTATGCTTAGAAAATGTTGTAGTTGCTAGATGCAGTGTGATTTTTTTTTTATTATTTTTTTCTTTCCTCTCCCCATTAACAACTGAGTCTATGGTTTAAAATGTGATAATGGTCCAATAAGATAACTTGCTGAGCTATTGTTTTTTTTTGTTATAACTAAATCATTTTTAAAAAATTTTATAAAGCTGGAAATTATCAAATGCTGTTTTGTTCATTGTCAACAGTGTTGTGTTCATTTTATGTATGTTCCTTATACATAAGGAGCCTTCAGAAAATAAAAAAAAATATTCAAGGAGCAGATATTTTTGTTGAGTTTCTTAAGGTTTGATTACTTTTGTGTTTTAGTATTCCTTTCAGTTCAGCGGACATCACTACAAGCCCCTAAAAGAAATTCTGAAGAGGAAGGTGTCAAAACACTTTGCTTAACAATTGCTTAAACAATTAAAAACCAACATAAATGCTCTGTCCTACATTTATGTATAAGGCAGTCAGATAGGAGCAATACTGAAAACAAAATAGTGGATTGGGGGATTCCATGGAAAGTTACTGTGATTGTCTGGCTGATCCTGTAGTCATTGGACTGCTCAGGGCAAAGGTCCATAGCCTCTTCTGGAGAAAGCTGCCCATCCTGGCAAATTCTCACTCCCATCCTTCAGAAACATGGTCTGCCCAGAGCATGTCTATGAGTTTACGACCTATAAACCCCCCTCACTATTCTTGTTTCACTCACTGTGGCATTGCTGCAAGTGCCTTCCTATAGCAGCAGAATTCCCTCTATTACTGCATAAAAGTTACTAACTTAGAACTAACAAAATCCTGTTGCCTACAGATATGTCTTTTTTTTCTCCTGAACTGTGGTGGCACTACTGTACCTGGCTTACACACTGGACTAGAACTGGCCAAGGGTTGAAAACTGTTAAAAGCTGGAAGAAGTAGGAGATCTATTAACTGACCACACAGTCACAAAATGTTTCCTTGGGAAGACAGAAAAGATAGAACCGCCTCAAAAAAAGCCTTAAAACATTCTTGAGTGGAAAAGTAGTTTCACTGGAATAGAGATACAACACAGTAAAGTACAGTGAAAACTCCGGAGGGAATGTGAACACACTAACATCGATGTACAGTAAAAAATTAGGGTAAGGTGCTGTGTGGCTTTGCATCATACCTGTGTAAGAATGTCATCAAATAGCAGCTGTGTTCCTGACTGATCCTTGGTAATAGCAGCATTTGTGGTCATTCCAAAGATCTCTGGGAAGGGATTCTGTGCAAGTGTCGGTGTATATTCAGTACAGCTTCAGTACTGAGAGAAGGTGGGGAACAAATACCTCTGGAGCAAAAAAAAGATGCAGAAGCTGCCAACCAGCCCACAGAGGCCACAAGCTGTACTTCAATACCACTACTGGCTTTCCTAGAGTGATGAATAAAGTGTGTTAACTAAGACATAAATGATACAAAGATACAATTCCTGAAAAATTCTGAGAGCTGATGAAAATTCTGTTAAAATGAGATACCAAGTGCAAGGGGCTGCAGCTCCTCACCAAGGTGTTATGCTGATGACTGACACAACTCCTGTCTGATGAATTAAGCTGATTATTGTGGCCTTTCTGCCTCCAGTAAATACAATGAACTATTTCTCCTATGCCTATTTTAAAATGCTTTTAACTTCACTGGGCTGTGTTTCTCACTTACTGTCCCCTGAGTGCTGACTCACACAGAGTCAATTTAGATGGCAGTAATTGGGTGGTGTTTACATAATGTCCCTTTCTTAGAAGTCACTGAAACAAGGCCTGAGAGAAGATGAGATTAAGCCACCAAGCAAACAGTGACTGAGTAAACAGACACATCAGTTTCAGTAAAGATACATCTATTAAAAAAAAGCTGCTAGTAATTCTGTTGTTCTGACACACATCTCCTTCAGGAGAAGCAAAATAAACACCCCTTGGATAAAGTACATAATTGACATTAGTAATGATTTCCAAGGAAAATAACATCTTCAGAACACTCACAGAGCCAATCCCAGTGTCAGTGCCTCTGGTAATTGCATTCCCCAGTCACAGTGAGGAGCACCAGCTGGCAGCTCCTGCAGGAGAACAGGACAGTGATCTGAGCAGCAGCCCAGCATTTCCCTGGGCAGCCCTATCAGCATCACTGTAATTCACTTGGAAGGCAGCCAGAATTCTCACTGGAAAGTTTAAAAGCTGTTAATTACTTCAGCTAGTTCATGCTTGAACCATTTCATCTCCAGCCCTTCAAATACTTGTTAATAATCGTCCCTCAAGTCACCCAGCCATTGCTGCTTTTGAAGAGTAATAGCACCAAAAATTTCCATAGTAATGCAGCAGAAACTCCCTGGATACAAGTTTATGGAAAACTTTTCTAAAAATATCTCTACTTGTTCAACATCTTTCTAAAGTAAATGTATGCTATCACAAGGCCATAGCTGTGTTCATAATTTTATTTATTTTTTTAGAAAATCAAACATGCCTAAATTCTTGAGGTTGGGAGAAGCTGGACTCCTCTTACGTGCATAAAAAGAAAAAAATATGAGTGATAAAAGAAAATTACTTACAGGAAGGGAAGAGTGGGTGATGCACTGAGAACTGGGATAAAGCAAACCAGTCAAAAAAAGTATAAATAAATGTTTACAACATACAAATCATTATCTTTCAGGGCAAAAAAAGGTTCCCTCCCTGCTAGGAACTCTATCTGTAATTTGTTCAGAACCTCTGGTCATGTAATAGGAGGACATCGCCCTCACAACCCCCTACCCCCCACTCTCTTTCAGGAAAGAAACACCTCTGTGAAGTTGCTTAAGCTGCTTGCCTGTTAATCACATTATTGCTTGAATTTGCCTGTTTAACCACATTAATAACCAAAATCGCTGCAGGCTGACAGTGACAGGAACACCCCCGTTCCTGCCCATCCATAACTTGAACAGACTTTGGCCATGCTGGGCTGCTTAGGAAGCTGAAACATGAAGAAGTGCCATGCATTGCTGACAAATTCCCGAGGCTGCTATGGCCAACACCCACCTCTGCAGACAGGGAAGGAAACGCCCTCTGCCAGAGTTCCTCTGCTGCATCCCGGCTGGTTTCACTCTGCCAGGGGCTGCTCTTGTCCCTGGCACTGAATAAATCACAGCCAGCCATCAGGGATGGCAGTAGGATATTTTACACCCTTCAGGAACAGTTTGTTTCTTTTCTCCTACCCTGCACAGCAGAGCTGAGCCACTCAGAGCCCAGCTTCTTCTTGCTCACACACTTTGTGAGTCGGGGAAACTTTCTTGGCAACCAAAGGCCTTCAGCAGGAGGTCTTTAAATGGTCATGAGCATCATTTCCAGAGTTTCTTAAAACCTCAAAGCAATTTTTTATGGCTACTTATTCATGTAGAATTAATTAACATACATTAGGTACAACTGTATGGATGACACCATGCACCTATATATTTTTTAACACCACTGTGTTATAAAATATTGTTCATACAATATTTTAGCTTTTTTTTAATCCTTACCAAGTTTGCTTTCTGGCCTTTACACAGAGAGATCAGGTAGAAATGTTTGATTTGGTTTTCATTTGAGACCATCTAGTTAAATACACAATCTCATTTAGATAGTCCACATTAATTATGGAAAAATAATGCAAAATAATGTAAAATGTGATTGCAAACACACATCCAATTATTAAAAGTGGATATGTTCCCAGTCTTACCTTTAAAAAAAACCACCTAGAGAGCTGTATTAATGCCACAGCAACAAGTTTCAATTGAGGAAGTATGAGACAAGCAAGAAAATAAAAAATAAATGCGCTCCACTATTGGCAATAATTGAAACTACTTTCCTTGCAGTGGAAGACAATTATTTCATTTCTGAGCCTCTCTTCTCCCAGATCATAGACACACTTTACAAAGTTGCAACATTACTCACAGGTTTTCTGCACTTATTGTAAAAGGATCAGATAGTGGACATTAATGTACTGTATAGTTTAAAATACAATTTAAAAATTTTCTTTCATGTCATGCCACCTCTTATGTATCTTCCAATGAAAAGCTCCAACTACCCATCCATTTAATCTGGACCTATGAAATTCTGACAGTTTCAGAACACTTCTGCAAACAGTATTCTCTTGAAGGATGTAGACAACCTACTATAAGATGCAGGACAGGACACCTTTACAGTTAGACTTGAAATGTACCTGTCATTCTCAAAAGCATGGAATTCTGACAGAATTATAGGCAGGAAATGCAAGAAATACATCTTAGGATGTGTTAGTACATGCATAATCTTACTTTCTAGTATTCTAGCAGTACTTTTCTACATAAGAACTGATTTGAGCTGTTGGAAATTTTTTGTTTTAAATGCCATAAAAAAAAGCAAAAAAAAAAATCCCTATTTCAATTCTGATGCATAAATAACACCCAGGACCCCAAGGTTCCATATTACTGTGGTGTTTTTGATTAAATAGTACATTACACATAATGCATTTTTGAAAAAAATAGAATTTTCAGATAAGACTGCTTACAGTCTTAAAGAAACATTTAAAATACTATGTTTTTGTTCCATTTTTGCATTTTCCATGTGAAATGACACAAACTAATTAGTTAAATAGATCATGACATCACAAGATGATAAAATATGCTAAAATATTTAACAGTTTCTTTTAAACAACAGACAAATTATTCATTCCTCAATACAATCCATATGCATGAATTAGTGCCTTATGTTAAAGAGAAGCATAAGATCTAAAAATTTTACCAAGTTTTTGGCCAGTTAAAAAGAGGTTTTGGGTTTGGTTTGGCATTTCAACTTTTAGTTAAAAGAAGTTCCTTGCTTCATACAAATACACTCACACCTGCACACACATGCACACACAAACATCAACTACTCTAAAAAAAGATATTAAAATACCTGATCATCAGCAAACTTAAGAAAGGCTGCCTTGGAGTCATCACCAGGAGAAACTATTAATATCAGTGCTTGGAGGGCCCAGGTTATGAATGATAAATTCCTGCACCAGTGGTACTATCAGGAAAAAGAAAAAAAAATGAATTAAAGTATCCTATTTTCATTTTTAAAGTATCCTATACTCAGATACTCTAAGTATCTAAATATAAATTTTAAGGACAGTATTCCTGCATATACAACAGACATCAGTACAGTCCCAGAGGAATCAATTATGTAGATTTGTAAATCTAGGCAAAACCAACACCCTAAGAGCTGACATTGGAAGTCCTATACAAATGTTCTTCAGTCTCATTTCTGTCACCACATCTGGACAGAATAGTGGGCTAGATTATTTTCTGCACTAACTCTATCTGTATTTCAGAGAATATTTAAATTTTCAAGTCTCAATGCAACATCTTTCAGAGGTGTTAAGATCTTGGCTTAGAAAGCTGCTGCATGCAGCAGTCTTGAAGACACTGGTGTTTAAACTTTTACTGAATTTAACTGGACTCTGTACCAAAATAGGAGACAGTTTATAAAATGACAGCTTAATGCTTCAGTACTGTAAACCCCTACAGATATACCTCTAAAATATTATCATCCAGCATCTGGCTATGCTCTATAATATTTTAAAAGAAAACAGAATAATTATACTATTATAAAATAACAACCTTCTCTTTAAAGAAATGCAACACTATTTGCAAAGACAATCCTAAGAATTAATCTGTGAATATGAAATTCAAGAAACACTGAAGGATTCAAATAGCAATGTCAATTCAACATCTTTGCTTGCAATCAGGATAGTATTTTTTTAAACTTTATAAGCAAAGTTTCTGTATTTGTAACTAGAGTTTTTAACTTGCAGTTTTTGACATTTCAACTGTAATATCTGCAATTACCATAGATGCTTTCAGTCAAAAAGGCAAAGTTAAGAAGTTTTCAGTTAAAAATTTCTGTGTCCTGTGTAACAAGGGCACACACAAGGGGAAGAAATTCCAGCAGCTTCATTTCCCTTGACTGTCCTGCCCATAAACTTACCTGTGTTAGGAAGGGACTAAGGCTGTGTTAAGCCTTCCCCTGCTCTCCAGATGCAATGTGTCACCAATTAGCAAAGCCTTAAATGTGAGAGCAGGAGGGAAGCTCAGCCTTACACTGACTGTAGGCTTCATAGATGGAGACACTGCTGCAAGAGCTCAGCTCAGCTTCCAAGCTCTTAACAGACTATAAGGAGATGTATGAGTATGAGAACCGTTTAAAAACCTTCACCAAGTGGCCCTTCCAGGAAAACTGCAAGTGCACTCCAGAGAATGTAAGTCTGAAAATGGTTGTTTTGCTTCTGCCTTAATTTATATATGCAATGCCTGAATGTGAAGCTATTGTTAAGTATATTCTGGTTCAAGAGGAATCCACTAAGCCTGAAGATGAAAAGTTAAATACTAGCTTTCCTCTGTTCCCTGCCCAGGAATACTGAAGTTGGGATTGACTGGTTTTTCTGTGTTTAGTCCACAGTGTTCACTTTTTTTCTCCTCTGTCATTTAAAAATTAATTTCTTGTATTACATAGTCTTTCTAATTGCAAACTTCTATTCATGAGAAAGCAGCCTACATTAAACAAGTACAGATCCAGCAGGAAGGATATAGTGGAATAATCACTACTTCAAATTCAGAAGTAGAAATTATTTAAATAAAAAATCCACCTCACTTCTACTGGCACATTCATGACACTGCCAGCCTGAATCTCAGGTAAGTCATACTGCTAGAGTTACCTGAGAAAGTGTTTGATTACTGAAACAAACTTTATTTTTGGTGTCTTGACTAGATATGACTCCAAAGTGTCAGGAAATATGAGTAAATATGAGCAGTATGTGTGGGATAAGGCTCTAAACTTCTGAACTGTCCCCTGCAGATGGCAAAGGCTGGCTTCATCCACTGTCCAAGTGCAAGCGAACTAGATGTGGCAAAATGTTTCTTCTGCTTGTTAGAACTGGTGGGCTGGGAACCAAATGATGACCCTTGGTAAGCACAGATGTAACAAGGCTGTTGAGAAGTATCTCTCCAAATTTCTTTAGTAATTTTACAACTAGTTAATGTCCCTGTTGATTTCCACTATGACAGTGCACAAAACTGGGAGCTTATCTTGCCCAGTAACTGTGAAATTGTTCAGGTTTATCTGAGATCCACTAAAATCTATTGCATCTTTTCTGTATGATATTATTTCTGCTGATAGACAGCACAAGTACTGAAGAGACTTGCCTGTACAGATCTCTTCCTCTCCTGAATGAAACTTCTATGGGTTTAATATCTGTTCTTATTCTGGGTTTATACTGCAGGGAGGAACACACCAAACGTCACACCTGTGACTTTTTATCCCTTCCCAAGCACTTTGATGAGCTGACAATGGAGGAGTACTACACGCTGGAGATGACACGGCTGAGGACCTTCATTGTAAGTGTTAGCCACCCTCATCTGAAATTTAAAGCTAGAATATAAACAACTTCTCTCACTAAGATTTCCAAGCATCAGCCAGGAATGATTGTCTAAGGCTAGAACATGACTTATTCTGAAGTAACAATTTATGTGCATTAGTGGCTAAGAAATCTGCACCTAAGCAATTCTCAGGGTAATTTATTGTCTGGCTTTTGAATACAAACCTGTTTCATTTAGAAGCATTTTTCCAACAACTCATTACAGCAGAGAAAAAAATATATAGGGTGCAATAATCAAAGCACAAAACAATGAGTAGCTCTATCATTCTCAGGAGGGATGAACAACATACATGAAAAGACAAAATTTAACCAGATTATTGCTTCACATGTCCAGTTTAACATATAAATCTGCCTAATTAAAGCTCATTTCTAATATTTTACTCCTCCCTGCTTCTGGTGTTTCATGCCATAGTGTTGACATGTAAAAAAGCCCACAACTGAGCGGCTCAGTTGATCAAGATCAGCTGATCTATTAGCCCTAATCCTATGGCTAGTAAGAATCAAGTTAACCAAGTTCCCTGATGAGGAACAGTAAAAGGTTCTGCATATTAGTTGTTGGTAGCTTTGCACAAATAAGATCTCTGCCTTGCTAATAATGTTCTGTATTAAATATACACCTGGTGACTGTCAAGGTTAAGCATTTAAGGTCACTGTGCAACAGATTAAAGTACAAAAAAATAGGATCATGTGGCACAGTGATATCTTAGAAGATGGACTAAGAGTGAGAAAGTGGTGTTACCTAACTTGAACTGTGACGATTTAGAGCAAAGTTTCAAGATACAAAAGGGGTCTTGGCCATAAAATGGCAGTATTTCTAAGTAAAGTATATAAAACATTTGAAGCAGCAGCTTCAGGTGGGGACACTCAGCCCCAAGGACACTGTCACCGATAGCTGGGAGGGCTGTGCACTAGGCTGACCAGGGCACGATTGCTATCGTCAGCGATACCCGAATGCAGCCTGAGGAGAGAGGGGGTTGGAATGTGGCTGAACTGCACAGTTAAACCGCTCAGCTGAAAGGTTCAATCTCTTGCTTTGATTCAAGTGCAAAGTTGGCAGCCGCACAATAAACTCTTTTCAAGAAGAAGTCGCGGCGACGAGGCAGAGGCTGGTGAATTACTTTGGCTCCAGACCCTCGCTCCCGGCACCGCCACCTCTGGAGGATGAGCCTTCGGCCCAGCAGCCTGGAGGCTCAGCTGCCGGCCAAAAGGAGCCCAGGACAAGTGAGCTGTGACGTGCGGCTCTACAAGTGTCTCTTACTTTGGTGCAAACATTCCTGTCTTTGTCTGAGTGTGAATCCAAAGCTGAGCAGGTGTGTGAGGAAGTGTATGTAGAGAACTGCTCCTGGATCAGGAGTGAGTACAGACAGGGATAGCCTGTCTCTCACAGTGTGCTTTCTTGGTAAGGCTGGCTGGGGAGCTAAGAGTACTTCCACTATCCTGCCAGTGGATGAAAAATGTCTAAGCAAATACTTCAATTCTGGTTTTTAGTAATCTGACTTTTTTTTTTTCAATAAAGATTCACAACTAGAGTACTTTCTGTGATCTGTGTTAAAACCTTATACCTAGATCCAAATTGCAACAGTTCTGCTTCAAAACACTTTCCAGGGAACTAAACAGATCTGTGTGTCTGCAACAATTGCTTAAGCACCAGAGTGAAGGCTTCAATAATACTCACTTGATTCAAAACAAGGGGAGAAAAAACATATCTATTTCTCTTAACTATGAGAACATTGGATATTCACTACTTTCATTTTTTAGCTAATTGTGCCCCCTCCAGGTCCTCCTGTAATTTACACTTTCATTAGTCATCAACCTTCCAGCACTGCCAAACTGAATGCACTTTTCCAGTGTTGTAATAAACTGAGGGTCTCCGAGTTTGATTATATGCAAACTATTGGCTTTTTCCATGTTCTTTATTCATTTGTTTGTTTGATAGCTCCCTAAGGAGCCATCAGCAGAGGCCATCTTCTTGCATTACCAAAGGGAAAAATACAAACTTTCAAAATTGAAATATAAGCTCTTCAAATGTTTACCTTAAAGTGCTTCTTAAGGCAATTTATTCCCTTCTGTCATTACAAAAAAGCACATCAGTATGAAATCATAGCAGGCACATATTCAGTGCAATTTAAGAGGAGATGGCTGAATACTAAAGTTCTTTGTTTACAAAAACCAATTTTCCTCTTTGAAAGAATGTATTTAGAATAAGAGTTCTTACTTGCTAGAAAGTTTAATCACATTTAGTTTTATATTAATTCAAAATAATAATATCCCTCTGAAATTTTGAACAGCTTTAATACAGCTGCATGCATAAGTGAATATTTTCAAGTAAAAACAAAGGGAATTTTTCACTAATGAAAATGGATATTGTGGAAGAAAGCCTAAGTTTAGGAGAGGATGTTTTGGTGGAGAAATGGCAGTAACCTTCTCTGTTATTGATCGGAGATTATACTTGGGAATGACCCATCACCAGCTGAAGGAGGATGCCTTTCTTCCCCCTTTTAGAAAGGTCCAAAAAAACATCTGAAAGGGATACTGTGCAGCCTACCCACAAGAGAAGAAAGCTTTCACAGGTAAAAGGCATTGAGAGATTCAGGAAATACATTTATAATCCACCAGCACAGCATGATATCAATAAAGTGTGAACATTGTAAAGTTACAAGGATTTTGAGTAATTTGATAAACACAGATAAGGGGAAATTGAGTAACACCATAGGTCTGGAGAAGCAATAGGGATTGGAAACCTGAATATCTGTCAGATGAGGCAGTAGCATCAGCAGGGAGAGAAAGAGATTCTCATAGCACATAACAGTGTTCAGCAGTGGGTCAGATGTACTGGAAGAACTGCTGAGCTCCCAAATTTCTGCATGGATCAGTCACTTGTCAGTGCCCAAAGAGAGACCCAAGAGAGATGGAGCCAGGTTACGTTTTCAACATAAGCTGCTACCAGCAATTGCAGACTGTAAACTGAACACAGGAAACCTGCATGTTAATAAGCACAGTCTAGAAATAGGAATTTAGCATTTGGGTAAAACTCAGCTAAAACCTGCATTATTTCTTTCCCTACTTCAAAGTTTCAGTCACATATTATTTTCAGCATATCCCACTTCAGACTTAGTATTTGAATAATTAAAGACTAGTTCTCTAATATCAGCCCAACACACACAGCTTTCATCATCTATAAAATCCTTCTTCATTGACAGGAATGCATAAGCAGTCACTGGGTATGTTTGCAAATTATCCTTGGATTGCTCACTAATTCTGCTTTTGAAAAAATTTGTTGTTACAAAAAGTTTGAGTTGCATTTTATACAGTTCCTGTAGTCCTAATATCCAGCCATAAACTCATAACTACAGGCATAATATGTACCATCAATTTGAGGTAGATTCTATCTCATCTTTCAAAATTAAAAGCTATCACTATTTAGTTTTAAAATGCTAATCATCTTTCCATTAGTTCAAAAAGAATTTTGATCAAAGCTGTGTAAAAGTGAAATGGAGGATGAACTGTACAAGTCTTGAATTCATTAACATTTGTCGACCGTTTAGCCTGAGTGATTGAATTATTAATACAGTAATTACTTGAAAAAAATTACATATACAATCAGAATGCCAGCATACATCCTCTAATTTCAACAAGTAGTTTTGCTTCCAGAAGTACAGTCAATGCCCTATATCTGTAGCATTTCTAGTTCCAAAGTAAGTGCATTGAAGGAAAAGGGAAAATAGGAATAATATCCAAAATCTATTCTCAAATGACAGACTGATTTTCTTGTCTCTTAATTTTTAGCAATTTTCATTAACTTGGACCTGCTTTTCAATATAAGTAGACATTAAGTTCTTCAGATGAATTCAGTGGCATGGGTTGGTGTTCAAAAACATTCAAAAGTCAGAGTAATCTTGACACCCAAAAGTTCTTACAGATAAAAATTATCTGCCATGTCAAAATTTTTCTGTATTATGAATTTCTGTTTATTTCACTCAGAGTTATAGGCACAAATCACAGAATCATGGAATGGCCTGGATTGAAAAGAACCTTGAAGATCATCCAGTTCCACCCCCCTGCCATGGCCCCACATTTCTCAGGGCCCCATCCAACCTGCCTTGGACACTTCCAGGGATTGAGCAATAACACAATATCTGCAGTGATTGACCATCTGCTCTTCTGGAACTAGTGTTGCTTTAGAGAAGAAAATTAACCAAAGGAATCCATGTACTACATAGCAAAAACTACCCTGCAGTAGAAGAAGAAAAGAAAATACCACAGGAGTGGAATAAACTCAAAAGCCTACAACAACACAGTTTCAGTTCCACTTACTAATTTTACTAAAACATAATTTAAAATACATCTCTATTAGAAGAAAAATTAATGACATTTAGATTATTAAACAGAACAGAACAGAAGAACAAAATCACTGTACATATCACTTGCCTGTAACTGGATGTAAAGGCTGCTAGGTAAGCTACAATTCCTGATGGAATAAGTGTATTCCAGTCAAGCTGATGTCCTGCATTCCCAGCTCCAAAGCAATCTCATACCAACAAGTTTTCTCACCCTCAAGGCCACCATTAAATTGTTCTGCTCATTGCAGTTTTTTGCTGCATAAGTCAACGTCAGAATAGAATAAATTGCTGATTATGTTACAAGATCATTTTAGAGACATTTTACAAACATTTATGTCATTCACAGATTATTTTCCTATGCAATTTTTTTCTTAAGTAACTTCAACAAATAGAAAGAAAGCACCTTATTCTAATGGAAATTTTTAAAGAACAAAAACTACAAAGAGGACCAGCACACCAAAGCCTATTCAGTTACATTTTCATCCAAATAAAGGAAGAAGACCAGTATACAACATTCAATTTTAAATAGCTCTGTGTGAGATACAGGAAATAGTAACAGTGAAGAAAATTGTCTACAAGGGAAACAAAAACCCTTTAAAGAGATCACTGTGTCATAAAATGTATGTACACAAAATAAAAGAAAATATTAACAGCTTTTCGCACCCAAGGATCTGTTTTCTAGTGTTGAGGATTTCACTCTTTTATATGGATATTTTTCTGAGGAGAATATTGGATGTAACATGTACTTAAAATGTTCTTCATCATTCCAAAAGCAAACATCAAACTAAGCTACGATGTCCCCAGGACCAGCTGAAGCAGAACTTGACAAGTACCGGCCTCAGTTAATTAATCCCCTCTCATATTGGTGTAAGTTGCAGCTCTTGAAAGTCTACCTTTTAAAATAATTTTCTAACAGTAGGCATTACAATATTAGTAGTTGTTCCCAAATTGAGAAGTCCCCCAAGCATGCAGTTACCAATCTTTTAGCTGAGTAACAAAAGACCTTCTCAGATAAAGGCATGCCAAGTAAGAAGCCTGCCATGACTCAGCTTTCAAGGGCCACAGTGACCTTGGTACCCAGAGCAGATTTACTGCTCAACTGCCAGCTCCAGATGTTTCAAATTAGAAACAGCATCAAAAAAAAGCACACTTCTTCAAGGCACCAAAGATATGCATACCAAAAAATATCCTGTGGGCTGGATGGGACTACCAGAAATCTCCAAGGACATTTCAAGAAAGCCCTAATTTTGTGCAACACTCTGAGAGGATGTAAACTTTGTTGCTATCTGAAGAGAATGTTGCTTCCATGCCTTCTTATAAAAATTCACAGCTGAAAATCAGGCTCTGCACCTTGACAGGTATCTTACATGAACTGATCTGTACTATTGGTTTTTTGCATACGTATCCCACCAGTAATTTCACCATTATTTTGGTGTTAAATTACACTGATAGACCAATCCCTTTAATGAAATTTAACTCTTTTTTTCATACATACTTATATATCATAAAACTCCATGGTTATGACCCATTTAAAGAAAAACAAAAAAAACACTTTTTTTTTTGGCATAATGCTGTTGGAAACAACTGCATGACTGCTGAGACACTCCTTTCAATGCAACCCAAATAAAGAAAAAATTACCAATCAATAGATAATACACTATCAAACAAAACCACTGCTTTTTAAACTGAACATTACCTAAAATAAGATCCTACTCACAGTATTGCAGAGTAAAACTGTCTTGTCTATCTATTGAGGAAGTCAATGGACTTTCTAAAAGGTAAACAGAAGTAATCATGACCAATAATTGTAGTTACGGTTAATGCATGACCCCTACTTTATTATTTTACTATTTTATATTTCACATAAAATGTCTTTTGTATTACAAGAGACCTTGTCCTGATTTATGTAACACATTGTATCCTACCACTATCCAGTGGAAGCACTCATATTTTTCCAGTAAGTACTGTCAATATTACTTTATTTGTGCATTATAAGTAAATTAAAATCTTTAACTGAAATTGTCATCCCAATAGCATTCTTTATCCTGCAGCATCACAAAACCAAAATACAGTCTTTGAGTCAACAAATTCTGTCTGTAACCTTCCCTGCAAATTCAGCAAATGCACTGAGACTCAGCAGAGATGAAGCAAGTAATTTTAATTAAAAACTGTTTACATCTGGCTACTGGCCATTCTAGTTAGCAATCCATAAAATGATTGTTCCAGGTATTCTCTTATCAGCAGAAATTCTCACTGTAGTGTAACCATTCCCTGTGTGAGAAAGCAAGCAGAAATTGAAAAACTGTGAACAGAAATTACCTTCTAATAGGATTGAGAGGTATCACTCACCTCCCAGCAGCACCTAAGCTGACTTAACCATTCAAAGTCACTCTCATCTTTGCCTTTTTTGCTTACCAGAGACGCAAGAACATCCTCAGCATGAGCATCAAGCTCAACAAGTGCTCCCAGAGTCACTCGATTCCGCTTAGCCAGCTTTCCTCACACCAAGGTGACAGTGTCCTCAGTCTGTCTATTATCCTGTCCCAGAAAATCCTCTGGTGCCTGCAAAAAATTTTAAAACCTAAGAAGTTGAATGTCTGGTCTTAGGAGTGATTATGTTTTCTTGTATTTCTTATTTTTTACTATATTACTTTTATTTCTCTGTATTAAATAGTTCCTTCTCACTATGATACCAGTACAAAGTCCCTCATTCACCAGTAGCCCAAGAGGGGTTTGAGAGGCTTTTTTTTCTTTTACAAACCCAAATGTAAAACATCAATGGCACATATCTTCAAACAAAACAGCATACACAACTTGATTCCTGGACACAGGAAATACCCATGTCCTTTTACTGTTTCCATTTTATTCTTTCCAATACTGCCTAAGAATATATAATTAAGAAAAACATCTGAACAATTTACCTAAAAGACCATTTAAAGTTAGATTTAAAAAAGGTTTATCCTCAGCAATAATTCTTGTGTCCTACCCCCTGCAAGATGCTGTATTTACTGAAGATCAGTTTAAAGATGTAAAACTTTATTTACAGTCTCTGTAACATATAAACTAATGAGGATGAACAAGAATTCTCTCTTCAACAGCTTACCCCCTCCAGTACATAAAAAATTATTATTAATACCTTCCCAGCAATAGCAAACATTAAGGAAATTGAGTAGAGCAACCAGGCACAACCTCAACACAATAGTTTTCCACGATTAAAAAAAACCAACCAAACAAAATCAACACCTTTAAGATTTTTTTCCCTCACAAGATTTCTTGTCCTGTTCTTTGCACTGTAGGGATGTTTCTCTGGGACTGAACTAGCATTTTGGTTTCCATTTCTGCTCTTGTTTCTGTATGACTTTGCAGTGCAGTCACTGCACATTGTCAAGTCTGTGTATGGAGACCCAAACCCAGCTCCTCTCCTTACAGCAAAGGCTGCATTGCTTAACAAGATCCATATTAAATACTTTCATACCAACTAAGGTCCTTTGGCCTTTGAAAAAACCTCAAGAAGTTCCTAATTCAATTAAAAAAAAAAATCTGGAGAAAACCAGATGCTTTTTCTCTAAGTATTTATTAAGTCCCTTGAGAATTATTTCCAGAAATACATTCCTCACTCTTCCTCAGTTTTTCCAGTATCTTGTCTGCTGTTACTGCTGTCAGCAGATGTCTGTTCTGGAAAAGAAATTATTCCAGATAAAAATTATTATTGTCTTTGCAAGTGAATCACCACACAGCACTGCAGGAAGTCTCAATAAAAATGAATCTCTATTTCACATTCTGCTTTACTCAACCATTATCAGGTTTACAATTTACTGTCCTTGCTTATTGCCACAGTTCACCAGAGAAGTAGTTAGGCAGCTTGTAGGAAATTATTCAAAACATGAACTATTATTTCTGAAAATAATTTCAAAACAGGGTCAATTGATCAGGGAGCACAACTCCCATCATTCTGCTGGAGCAACATCAATTTACACTGGCTATTAACTGCATTGTGCAATTAAGCAACATGAACAATTCATACATTTTGATGGATTTTTTTAGTGTACTTTTATGAAAACAAAGTGACACATTTTAACCAGTAATCAAGTATCAGAATTCAATGCAAAGAATATCCTTCCTTCTATGTAAAATATAGAAATATACACACAAGATAGGGGTATTAATACAGCAGTTGTACCCAGGCAACACTGACTTCAGTACTAACACTAACCAGCAATGTGATCTTAGAAAGGTATTCCCTAACTAAATACACATTTTGTTCTCAAAACAAAATTCTACTTGTTTTAAGAAGACAAGAAATTGTATTTTTTTTCTTTTCACAACAGCACCTGAATAAGAGCTGTCAAGATACACTGCTGAATAAACACTGGGCTTCCTGTATTTGTACACTGTACAGATGACAAAATATACATTAAGATATGGAGTGCTTGCCAAATTCTTTCTAGTGCTTTCCAAATTAATTTCTCAAATTAAAATAATGTCAATTATTAGAAAAGCTACTGTGTAAGATGAAAGTTATCTCAGTTAATACAAATGCCAAAAAGGTTTTGAAAAGGCCTTTAAAGAAATACAGTTGTCTGAACATCAGGTTCTGGCATTTAATTTGCCTTATGACCCATTTATAGCCTAATCATCACTACAGTTTTTAATCTTGCTCACCAAGTAAGGGGTTAGGGAGCAAAGACACACTGAAATGTAGGAAATTATACAAATTTACAATGAAGAAATCAAACCAAACAAATGTTTCTACTCAGTTCCAGTATGGGCTTGAATTTGAACCATGACTGAATTTATTCTAGTTCAGTTCCATGCCAGGACATTGTGAACTGAACCAAACCCGTCACATTGCAATACAAAATTCACAGAATTCACAGAATGACCAGGTTGGAAGAGACCTTCAAGATCATCGAGTCCAAGCCGTTCCCTGACACCTCAACTAAACCATGGCACTGAGTGCCACATCCAGGCTTTTTTTAAACACATCCAGGGATGGTGACTCCACCACCTCCCTGGGCAGACCATTCCAGAACTTTATCACCCTTTCTGAAAAAAATATTTTCCTAAAATCCAACCCATATTTCCCTTGAATATGTTCTATCAGGGCAAAGTTCTGGCAAGGAAATGGGGGCTGATTAATACCAATGCCCTGCTCCATTCCCCAAGCCTGGGAACACAGGTTCTGCCGAGGCATCTCCTCTCCCACCTAAAGCAGTGTGCATTCCCCAGACCCTGGTGGTGCTGGGATGGCCAGAGATGCGACAGAAATAGAGATAACCAGAAATGCCAGCTGACCCCAATGTCCCTCTGCTGTGCCTGGTGCCTGCCCCTGAAGGCACACAGCCAGGAACACACCTCTAGAATGAAAACAAAACACACAACTGTACCCATCATGAACAACTCCACAGAGACTTAAAAGGACAATTGTGAGCCCTACTGAGGGCTCACAAGAACTGCTGACAGTGACAACTACCATGGGCATCAGAGCACGAAGATGTGTCCAAAGGAATTCCAGCAGGAGCAGTTTCCAGAGCCCATCCCAAAAGGAGACCCACCCTGTCAAGGAAGGCCCCGAGAGCAGGCAGAACCACATCATCAAGCAGCAGCTGGGGACAAGGGCGCCTAAAGATAGAGGCTGCACTGCTATACAGAGCCAGGGCTGCCAAAGGTGTCCCAGAAACAAACTCCTCACAGGGGGACAAAGCACATTGGACCCACAACTCCTTCTCAGCTTCAGTTCAGAGAATTTAATAGTAAATTCCAAGTTCAGTTTGAGCCCAGAAGCTCTAAATGTCTGATGCACATTTGCAATATGCATTCAGCTTTGGTTTAATGCCCTGCTCGTGTCACACAAATCCTTCCCATCTGGTGACACCGCCAGACCTGTGTGCTGATCTAAGGGATCGAGATGGGGTGCAGCTCCCTGCTGCAATAATCACAGCCTTCCTTTGTGCAGGAAACACATTCACCCTGTGCATCCTACCTCCCAGATCACACCAAACTGCAGAAATTTAATCTATACACAGACAATCAAGATGTCAGCATGCCAGCACAGTTCATAATTTGGTTTATAAAACAGTTCTTAATGCACAATTGTATAAATACACATTGTCGAGAGAAAAGTGAGTTTTGTTCCCTTTCTAAGTATATTTATCAACAGCAAATGGAATAATTGCAACTGGTAAAGAAAATCAAAGCTGTGTTGCCAGTTTTATAAATGGGATTCTTCCTGCTTGTTCTTTTTCTTTCACATGAGAAAAAGCTAAGGAAAAAATAATTTATGTTTCAACATAGTTTCCTATTTACAACTATGGCATGAAATAAAAAAGGGAATGGCATCATTCCCATGGATTCAAAACATCAGTGTAACTTATTTTGTCAGTGACACTGCCAGTGTCAATTGTGGGGGGAAAAAAGTATCAAGAAAAGCACATAAATCAAGTGTGCAAAAATAGCCTGAGTACCCTGTTAAAAGACCATCAATAATCTAGTTTCTAAATATAACTTTTAATATATCACAGATTGCAGCCTGGGATTTTTTTTTTTTTTTTTTTTTTACGTTTGCCTTTTTTCCCTTGCCTTTGCTGTTCCTTCTGCTTTCTGCCGTGGGAAGATAGAAAAACTTCTTTACCCAAGATTTTCTTAAAATCTATGGGAAGGGGAAATTAAACCACTAAGTAATTCAAACCTCATCAACACACTTTGCTTGAATTAGATATTTATAATGAAGGAATAATGTATGATTATTCAAATTTGCAATGAGAAACTAAGCCAATAAAGCAATTTTATTACCCAATGTCATATAAATGCAAAAAAAGTCAGCCTGAACAGACTCAAATTAGCTTTATGCTTTAAGAAGCAGACGGACCATTCACAGAGTCTGGAGAAGAGCATCCTTTTCAGCCATGAACCTCAGAGCCTGCATTTGTGGAAGGACAGTGCCACCTTCTGGAAACTGGTGCCTGCTCGTTTAGCCAAAATCAGCCTGACACTGCTGAACTTCTATTCTGGCATCCACACTCCCCTGCACAAAAGATGAGTTTTCCTTTTTTTTCCCTGCCAGTGATAGCACATTCCAAAAAAATACTTTGTAATTGAGTAGCACTGACTATCTGAATTAGATGATTTTATCAAAATGCATCATTAAACACACAATATTCAGAAACACCCAGGAAACATCTCAATTTCTTGCCTTTTTTTGAATAATTCAATAAGCCCACTTACATTAATTACAAATACATTAAAAATGCAATATCCTACTAGAAATCCCTTGATATTAGCAAATATCTTCAGAATGAAGGCAATTTTTTTTCAATCATTATTAGAATTATATAACAGGATTACCAGAATCACAAGGTAGCTGGTAATTCCCTGAGGATCAGAATCTGCACAGCATGCATGAGAGGAGTTTGGGAGAGCTGGACTTGCTCAGTTTGGTGCAGTGGAAATTAAGGCAGAATTTAACTGTAGCCAGTAACAGGTACAAATCTTTGCTTGGGAGATTCAGCTTGGACAGCACGAAAAAATTATTCCCTAGGAGCTCTGAAGCCTCTGGAGGTAATCTGCAAATCTGTGTTCATGGAGATTTCTGAAATTTGGATACACAAAGCTGTACCTGACCTAATGGAGTGGTGCCTAAAGTTTCTGCTTTTTGACAGGAGTCAGATTAACTGAACTCCAGAGGTCCCTCCCAACCAATGTTTCTCTGATTCTGTCTGAATCAGTGATTTTTTTAAAGAACCTAAGTACGTAAGCTAAGATTAAGCAGAAATTTTTTTACTGTTTCATCAGAAGCAATGTTTTTGGTACATACTACAAACTCTCTCTATACTCTTAAAACAGCAGTATGTACCTGAAAAAGAGCTGATTTAATCAACTCTTTTAGTCAAGTATTGAATTATGCACTTTCCTTCAGGCATCTGAGCCATCAGAACTGAAAACTGGCTCCAAAAAAGGCCAAGTAGCCTGAACCTTCAGCCTTTCATCAGAAACTCCTGTATGAACAACAGTTTTCCTTTGCATTCCCTACAGAGGAACATGAGCTCAGATGCATTAACTGGGGCTTCCAGCAAAGCATTTTCAGTAGACTGCTGATACCTTTGAGGCAATTTGCATACTCAGCAGCAGATGCAAAAGGTGGAAATTTTCAGATTTCAGCAGGTTTCAGCTCATATGATTTCCTGCAGTAACAAATGCCACGTTATTTTCTGCAACTGGATCATCTGTAAGGCTTCTGACAGGAGTTCCTGAATGAGGTAAATCCAATGAACAGACAGACAGTACCAGTGAATAAATGCAGGACATGTTTTAGCATGTAACAGTATTTGTGGACTAATTCTGTTTAACAGAATATGGAATCTGGCTTCTGACAAACACCCAAGCCCAGACCACTATTTGTGTTTGCTAGAATAGGCTGGGATTGCACAAGAAAGACAGGAAAGCCACCTAAACTACTGAACCAAAACTAAGCAGGCTTTGTCCTGCATACAGGACAACAAAAAGATGTGGTTTTAATGAAAAGATTTCAAGCAGTAAATAGCCCAATACTTAAGTCGTATTTTATTTCTGACTTTAAATTCCAAGTGTGGATGTGGAACAGATTTGGTTGATGGATTAAGGAGTTCAGTATTACTGCACCCACTACGGGTACATATTAATGTAATTCAACAGTTATTCGGTCTTGCCTTTGAAAGCAAAAAATTCAAGGTCCTTTAGTCTATCACTTTTATTAAGTATTCTCAATTTTTTTTGCATCATTTAAAAAGTATTTACCAGCACCATTTGACACTTCTTACTACCTCACCAGTATCACACAGATGTGATGACAGCAGTTCTCTCTATTCCCAATTCACTGACAAAAGCAATTTGCAAAAAACATATAAAAATAGAATGCTATTTATAACCCTATAACAAATCCCTATATTCTTCTTTCCCATATAAAAACAGGAACATCTTTTAAAACTCCCACACTACTGGGCAATAGAGTTGGAATTATTACCAAAAGTGCATACTGTTAATATAGATATTGTATATTGGTTCAATAAACTCATGTGTTGTACAAATATACAATTCCTCAACATCACTGGAACCACAGCAGCAATTTTCTCAACAGCATACTCATACATGGGCTGCACCAAGTCCTGTTAAATTAAATATGTGAAAACTTATTTAACTTCTTCTTTTATTCAGTGCCACAGGTTCTAAACAACAGACCCTTGTACCCAACATGTACCATTTCCTCTAAACAAAAAGTCCCTCTCTCATCCTTTAGCTCTGGTACCTCATCTCTGGTGACCTTGCTTCTACCAAGAGCTGGAGAAAAATGCAGTTTGCAAGAGGAAGTTTAGGACGGTCAGTTAATTTGCTTATACCAAAATGAAGACAAGGAATTTGGAATTCTCTTTGGCAGCAGTCCAGAACTCTCCATGCTTTGTTAGGTTACTAAGAAAGCAATGATTGTGTAATTGCCTGAATCTCAAAGACTGAAGCAACAGTCCTGTGTTACTGAAGTAATACCTTGCATTATCACTGTCAGTCATCAAAACACCCTGAAAACTGAAATGATGAAATCATCATGGCAAGCTTACTCTTTTTAAACAGGCAAACCCAACTGTTTCACATTAACAAGGAAGGAACTCTATACTATGGTAGTGTAGCAGTTAGAGAATAAATACTTATTGGAATGCACATGCAGGGATATGTATTCATATTTACTGAATATGTAGAAAAATCTGAAAGAGCATTTCTGCAGGTCAGTGGGAGTTTTGAGGTATCCATAGTAGCTAGATATCTATAGCCAAGCTTTCTAGGAAAAGCTTCTGGGTTTTCACAACATGGCTATGTTTGGGGGATTTAAGAAGTATTTCATTGAGAAAAGAGACAAAACCAGATTAAAATCTATGCTCAAAGATGGAAGTACAGAATTTTGAACACAATGCTTAATGTTAGAACATAATTTTCTGCTTTGGGAAAAATAGATAAATCTTTCATCACATCCCTGAAATTTGTCTTTCTTCAGTTTCTTCATCTCTTTTACATAAGCCCTAACATTTTTAATTGTTGAAGAGCTAAACAATTCAGTAGCTTTATATTTTAAGTAGAAAGTTTAGACAAAATTCTCTAAGTCTTCAACCTTTTGATCCCTACTTCAGATATATTTTAGCTGGTAAAACAAAGGTATCGATTTAGCTGGTACGACAGAGGTATTGATATAATACATCTGCTGTCTTAAGGACCAGAGTGCGTTAAAAATATGTAGGAACATCTCCAATGCATTAACACTCCCACATCATTAATTAAGAGTAAAAATCAGCTTGAAGGGATTAAATAGTGTGTGGCTGACAAGGGACAAAAGCTTTATCCCTTTAAAACAAGATAATATGGCTGCTTAAGGAGGATAAACAAAAGCATTTGAAGTCTCTATGCTTTAGATTAAGCAGAAGAGATTTTTTGTTTGGTTACAATAGTTGGTGATGTTCTATTAGAGAAAATCACCTTTTTCTCTTTTCATAATATTTAATGAAAGGAGATCCTCTCATAGTCTGAATTTTGAGAATGTGGTCTGAATATCACCTAGAGATGACAAAATATGGGTTCCTGTTTCAGTATAGTCAAGAACTCCATTTAACCCCATTTGGAATTCCTTTCCATTAAAGCCTTCTCAATCAAATGTTCTTTGCTGGCTGTTTCACTGACAGGCTCAAACTTCTCTAGGAATGGTTCAAAATACAAGTTAATGCATGACAAAACATTTAAGTCTTTGGAAGAAGACAATGGTAAACCCACAATTTTGGACATCTTTCCCAGTGTCTTTCTTGCAAACCAGGATTGTGAATCACCTGGATTAGAGGAACGTGGCATCTCAATTCTTCTGCTTTGCTTTTAAGTTGTCTTGTTACTGCTAATGCACGAGGAGAAACGTGAGAGGCTTTGACAAGTTTGTACAGCCCATGCCAGAAGTTTCCTACACCATTCTACTTCATCTGGGTTCACTTCTCTGTCCAGTCTGTTCTCTGTTGTATTCCACAGTCACATCACTGAGATGACATATCAACTCAGGATCATATAGGGACAAATTACCATGCTCAGTAAACCTGCAGTTTAAATCTTAGAAGGAGTTTCATGCCAGTATAATATTAACACACTACCCATGATGAAATGTAATTTGTTTATTCTCCAGCACAAAATTATAGCATAACACGTGTTCATCTTAAAGGCATCATATTCTCAGAGAGCAAATATTTCACTTTTTGCTTGAAAAATTTACTGCAATTATGCCTGATATTAAAATTCACTGTAGCAAAAGTTCAAATCGCTCCGATCCAAATTCAGCTGAGGCACCCACCTGTATTCCAAATATTTAATACCAGGCACATGCACCAGAACTTTGCTGAACAGCAAGTGACTAAAATTACATTTCAAGGGTGAATGTAAGTGCTTTGCTGAACTGAAACATAAATACATCAAAGAAACAGCAGGGGTTGATTACTGAAGTGGTATTTGTGAAGTGAGGGGATGGCATTTTACAGTTCCCAAACTGCAAACTCTACATCTGCTAAATTTTAAATGATCATTCAACAAAGGCTGTAAAGGCAACATTACTTCACACAATTTGCCAATGAGTGCTTTTTAAAGTTTTCTTGTGAAGAAGTAAATGCATATTCAAGTTCTCTACCCCTCAGGTTTCAGGTCTTTGATTAGTTTAGGGTATTGGGAATGAATATCGAGTCTTCCACAGCTAATTCAATTGCTCAAATTTAATTCAAGAAAACCACGAGATATTCACTGTTTGCCCTGCCTGCTCAGAAGCCTGCACAACAAGCAGTCTAATTCTCCTGGCATGCTGCCCACACTAGAGAAATTACTTGTTATCTGTTGCTTACAGTGGCTAGATGGGCATGGACATAAACTCCAAGCCATCACATACAAACACAGGGCTTTCTGTGTTTGTAAAAACAGCTTTGAAATGTCCAGGTAATGCCCATATCACTAACTAAATACCTATATTACTCTCTAAATACCTACATTACTAACCAGCCACACTGCTCGCTACCATACTCCTTTACATCTGTGACCTCCAAATTTTCTTGATCATTCAAGAAAGATTAAGCAAGAAATTTTTTAACATCCCCCCCCCCGCCAATATATATTTATATTTATTTATTTACAGGTTGTACACACAAGTATATTTATTTACAGGTTGTACACACAAGCTACTGTATTAACATATTATATACACAATAAAACATACACAAAAGTCAGACATTAAAACCAGAATAAATTAAGATTAAATTAACAATATTATCATTAATTCGTATTAACTGTTATATAAACCTTTTTCCTTTTACTAATCGTACTATTGTTGCTACTATTTTAAGTGAGAACAATCGTATGATTGAATATGCTTCATTAGTCTTGGTTCAATATTTCAAGATTCAAAGGTCTAAGTTCAGTTTATTTCAACATTTTGTTTTAATGGCTCTCATAGCTTAAAGTTTGATCACAGGTTCAAATGGAAGAATTGCATCATTGGCTGGGCTTAATAAATCATGATCCCATCCACCAGTTATCCAATGATTTTTGTTTAAATTCGTACAGTTTATTTTTACCTTCCCCAATGTCACTTTACTGTTCTTGCAAACTGACTGGAAGGTCTTGCCCTTTTGAATTTTTTAAAATCACATTAAAAATTTTTGAAAGAGATTGCACCGAGCCTTGTCCAGCAGAGATTTGAAGCTCTCCGAGGCCACTGCCTCTGCAGGCAGACTTCTCCCGTTTTATCATTCCCTGCAAAGAACATCATCCTTATGCCTGGTGGGAATTCCCCTCGCAGCCAACGGAGGGAGCCGCCGCTCCTGCTGCAGCAGCAAAGCTCCGAGGAGAACCCGGCACCATTTGCTCTGCAGGCTGTAACTACATCCCTGCACCTCATTATTTTCTCCCAACACAGAGTTCCCTCAGGATTCTCTTCACACCCCAAATGCCCCGGCCCCATAACCCACCCGAGGTGATCTGATGGACTCGGGTTCATCAGCAGCTTTACCGCTGACGTGGGTAAAATCACCTGAATCCATCAGGTGACTCTGAACTTCGAACGTGCTCTTTGTAATCCATCTCATACATAATGAAACTGAAATATAAAGCTCAAGTGGCCTTGATTTGTGTAAGCACTACCTAGCAACAACCAAAACATCGGTGTGTTATCAATGTAATTGTCATACTGAGTCCAAAACACAGCACCGTGCCAGCTGCTCAGAGGAAAATGAACTGTAGTCCAGCAGAAACCAAGACAATGACATAATATTTTGTACTTTGCACCAAGCTGAAGCCTTGGTACGCAAATTAATTTCTGTGGTTTCTAAAGGGGCGCCTGTAGGAGAGAGTCACTTTCTCTGGAAACACTACAGGCGCAGCAGCCCAAAACAAAAGCATCTGTTTAAATTTGCCCTGCTAAGCCAATTAAAGGAGATTCGCGCGGCTTTAAGGAGGACTGTGTTGGTTGCAAATCCGTGTTTGGCAGAGTTCGCAGCACAGACAGCGCGGTTTGATTGTTGGGTGCCAGTGCCCCGCGCCTCAGCGGGACCGGCCGCTGCGGCCTCTGCGCCGCGCCAGGCCCCGCTCACACCGAGCGAGGGCCGGGCTGGCAGCGGTAAAACCGGCACAGCAGAAAGTTAACTCACAAAACGGAGTTCGGTTAAGAAATTTTAAAGTATATAATGATAATAAATTTTTAAAACCGCACCTTTCAGCTCAAAAAGCTCGCTCCGGCATCCCGGTGCCCCCGGGCGCTGGGGCCGCCTCAGGGCAGTCCCGAGGCCCCGCGCTCGGCCACTCCCGGCGCTCCGCAGCGGGACACGGCACAGCTCAGCACCGCCGCTTCCCGGGCTCCACCGCCTCATCCCAGCCGCTGGAAACCGGCGGGAGCCCAATCCTGGCCGCCGTGCCTGGCCCAGCGCCGGGAGCCCGTCAGCGGCTGCCTTGCCGCGGCTGGGGCGCTGAGCCCGCGCTGGACGCGCCTCGGCCGAGAACGCCTCACACCTGAGGGCACGGAATTGTGCACACCTGAGGGGAATTAAACTTCCACAGAGTATCCGCAGCTGTGCCGCCGCTACCGCACCGCGATTGTCTACCTGCAGAAAAAGCCTCAGCCCCTGCCGCGCCTGCCAGCTTCAAATAAGGATGGCGAACACGGCTCCGAGCAGCATGTGCCACTCGCTGCTGCCGAGGCAGGTGTCCTCCTCACCTTTGTAAATAACCCACTGCGAGTTAATAACCCATGAGTGAGTGCAGGTGCTCGTCTCCAGGCAAAGTGGGGGGCAGGTGCGTCAGCTAAACATGCAAAGGAACTCAGCTGTGTTTGCAAAATGATTCCTACCAAGATAGAATGGGCTTGGGTGGCTAACCCACGGCAGCAACCGAAGGTTTTCCAGGTGCCTCATCATGTATCAGCCTATCTTGTGCACAGTGACTTAGGATTTAAACGACCTGCTCCACACTCCTGGAAAATTACCCAATACAAAAAAATATAAATTAAAGTCTCATTCCGTTTCATTGGTAGTCAAGTGGGTGTTTCCTACACTGAATCCAATGCTTTGAACCATCTAAATCAACTACTGGCACAGTTGGTATGACTTCTAACACTGTGCTGTGGCCAGGTTTGAATTTCTGTGCGATCTGAAACAGTTTTGGCCATGTTGAATAGTTTGTGAATTTTAAATGAGGTTTCTGGATGTTTTCACAGCCATATATGAAAGGTAGCACTACATTTTACAGCATTAACCTGATGAAAAATGCCTATGAATGAGCTCCAATTCAGGCTTGTAACCATCTTGTGAACTGCACACAGAGCAGTATGAGTCTAGATAGCAAGTTTTAACCATAAAAGCCCCTTTATTAAAATCCCACAGGCAAAGAACCACTAGGGTATTTCTGCTTTGTCCAGCTGCAGAAGGCTCAACATCACCTGCAATTCCCAGTGCATTTTCTAAATCCTAGCCAGCACCAAAGCCTGGTTTTGATTTCAAAATGAGAAATACCCCCATACTCAACCTAGCATAGGGAGATTCACACAAGCTCTGGTCTGTACTGGCTATGATATGGACCAGTCCAGCTGGAAACCATGCAAAGGATGCTCCCTGCTATTTTCAACTACCAGAACTACACCCATAGCAAGCAGTGGCACGTTCAGCACACACTGCCAGGCATGGGAGTCCTTTTGCTAGCATGTGACCTTTTGGGGTTTATTGTCTGATTAAGAAAGTGGAAATAGCATACCTGCTTGTACTCTTCAGAGGAAGAAAGAAACAGATTGCCAGTATGAGAAACATTATAAAGGAAATGCTTATACATGTAGTATTTTTCATTATCAGAAGAACTTTCTTCTTACAACAATAATAATACCTACCTTGCTGTTTATTCTCTACATGGGATACCAGATAAGAACATTCCTGTACCTGCTTTTAATTATTAAAAAGTTTCCTATTACTCTCATAGCACATTACTGACTGGTAGATGACTTGACAATTCAGCCTTGTAATATTACCACTAAATTCAGTAGACTTTCAACACTCTGATTCATTCTGTAGTTTGCTCATTTCTGTAATGCTGAGTGGATCAAGCAGTATTTTCAAGCCTGTCAGCTGCCAGGTTCTCAATGCCCAAGATGAACAGTTTCTGAAACAAACACAGTAATAGCACACTCATGTTCTGCCCCAATTTTACATATTTTTTCAAACTCAACTTGCCTCACTTGGCAAAAGCATAAGCCCAGCTGTCCTGGTAAGAAGAGGGTCAGTTATTACCATATAATGGCTTGGGTTGGGAGGGACCTTGCAGATCATGCAGTTCCTCTGCTATGGGCAGGGGCACTTTCCACTAGATTAGATTGCTCAGAGCCCTGTCTAACCTGGCCTTGAACACTTCTAGGGATGGGGCATTCACAGCTTTGATGAGCAACCGGTTCCAGTGCCTCAGGGCCCTCACTGTCAAGAATTTCTTCTCATTATCTAACTCTACTCTCAGTTTAAAGTCACTGTGATGCATTTCTCAAAGATATCCCCTCCTTTAAAATTTTTGAAAAAGCAGAAATTTCAAGTTGTCTCAAACCACCATTAAACAGAATAGTTCATTTTCCTGATATGTTAAAAATAGGCATCATTCCTGGTAAGAACTCTCACTGCAAGAAATGTAAATATTCAGATCATTTCTGAATTTAATGCTGCAACACCAAAGCAGCCACATGGACACACTGTTCCTTTCACTAAAAAGAAAGCCCATTTGTGCATTTCAAACAATGGAAAAGCTTTGTCAATGAAATGTGCCTTTGGAAGAAACACGCTACCCAGGCCACCAGGAGTTAACCCTCTCTTTTGAGTGCAATTCCCTTTCTAAAGCACACTTGTTTTGGGGTTTGTTGTTTTTTTTATTTCAGCCATCTACTCAAAAATGAAACAAATGTACCATTAATGCCCTAGGAAGTTAATATGTATAACAAAGATTGCATTTAAGTTGTCTCACACAGCCATTCAGAAAGGGCAGTAGAATTTAATATAAAAAGTATCACCTCATTAAGTACAGCAAGATATAACTAGATCATTACAAATAGGAACAGCAACATTTTCTACATAAACCCCAGACAAAACAGTTCCAGGAAGTGAGCTGCTAAGTTCATGATTCACTGGTAGTAGTCAGCACGGTTTCAGCAAGGGGAAGTCAGCCTTGAGCAACCCTCTGCAGTGAAATGACTGCCAGGAGCTGAAGGGAGAGCAGCAGGCACTGCCTGCCCAGACCTCTGACACTCTCCCAGAAGATCCTGGTTAATGATGATGGGCAGAGCATGCCCTCAGCAAGGCTGCAGGTGACATAAACTGGGAGTGGCTGATACACCTGCAGGTCCTGCTGCCATCCACAGGAACCTCTGCAGCCTGGAGAAACAGGCCGTGGAGGAAGAGTGCCATACACTGATACATCCTGGAGCCATCCAGTTGGAAAAACCCCTTTGCAGAGAAGGCCCTGGGCTCCTGGAGTTGAACAGGAGCCAGCAGTGTGTCCAGAGCAGGCTGATGGCATGGGCTGCACCAGCAGGGTGACAGAGGTGATCCTTCCCTTTTCGCTCACAGGAGCAGTGCCCAGTGTGAGACACACACACACACACACACACACACATATATAGCTGGGAGGCCAGCTAAAGGCCACAAAGGGATTCAGGGACTGCAGCACCTCTCTTACACGGAAAGGATGAGGCACAGGGATTGTTTAGCCAGAAGGATGCTCAGGGAGACTCCTATCAACACATACCATCATCTGACGTGGGGGTGCACAGAAGATGGAAGCCAGGCTCTCATCAGGGATGCCCAGTGACAGGACAAGAGGGAATGGCACACACTGGAACACATGAGCTTCCATCTGAGCACAAGAACATAGAGTTACTGTGAGGCTGGCTGAGAACTGCAGAGGTGGCCCGGGGAGACTGAGTGTCCTTCTTTGGAGACCCAATGCCATCTGGACATCGTTCTGGCCAGCAAGGCCTAGCTGGGATGGCTGGAGCAGAGGGCATGGACTTGCAGAGGTCCCTCCCTACCTCAACCAGCCTCTGATTCTGTGAATAAAAAAAAACATGGAAGTTTTGAAAAAATGGCAACTTTTTTTTTTTTTTTAATAGAAAAAGGTCATGAACTGCATAGAAGTATAACTTCAGTCATCTCAAAATGTTACTCAGCATTCATTCACACTTGGAAAGTCCCAGTAATATGAGAAGAAGCAAAACAGACTAACAGTTGCCTACAGAGCATGTATTTACATTCAACTGGAGTTAATTTGCACAACAATATTTTAAAATATGCACTTATCCAAACAAAGTCTAATTCAAGGTATATTTTAAGTATATATGAAATAATAAAGTCTTCAAAACTTAAATTCTTTGGATAAAACTATTTTTCAATTATTTAAAGATAAGTTGGTGCTAAAGTAGTAAGAAATGTAAACATCAGATACTATGATAAAAATCTTAAGGAATAATAGCTTTGTCATAAAGTGCTGGCATATGCTATCAGTTTTATTTTCCAGATGCTAAAAAACAGTTGTAATTTCAATTCAGAAATACTGCAGCAGAATTTTAAATTACAACAATTTTTTAAAAATTCTTTTTTACCTTTTTTACACTACTTTTTGGCATTTTCTTCTTTATCTTAAGTGAACTTTAACTTCTACATATGTATAGAATAATTTGTGTTTTAACGTACCCAGTTCAGACTGGAGTCCATGATGGTGGAAAAAAAATCAAAACTCAGGTAAGACTCCAACTGGGAAAAGCCAAGGACTTTGAAAAGTAAGGGTGTAAAGTACCTGAGCACAATCCAACAGCTGCCTCCTGCAAAGTAATTCTGCAATTATATATACAATCAGTACCACTGAAAAAAGCTCCATGAGAATCCACAGAGGAGACCTGATGTGGCTCACCCACACGCAGATATCAGAGCTTTGTCTCTGCTGAACAAACCTGTTACTTTATTTCACATGAAATTAAATCTTGGAGAACTGCTTCTGACAAACAGAAGCTGAAAAGTTTTACATGTCTTACACCTCAGTCTGCTTTCCACTCATCAACATGAGCATCCCCCCAAACCAAGACAACAGTCCTGAATCCCCCCATGCATTTTGGTGACACCTTACACTGAAATCTGTTTGGGAAAAACCTGCTCTTTCCTTGTGTGAAGAAAGGAAAAACATAACCTTTTACCACTCATCAGGTTGACCTCTGTCATATTTCAAAATGCCAATCTGCCCAACTAGTGACAAATCCACAGGCACACTTGAAAAAGGTTATCAGATTGTGGTATTTTATTACAGAAAACAAATCCAATTTAAAGACAATTAAATTTAAGCTTTGGGGAGTGGAAAATCTTGAAATATTTTGAAGTGGCATTTACTTTTAAACTATCTGTAAGAGTTTTAATAAAGTCACTGCCCAAAAAGGCCCACAGGCTCTGTTACGATTAAGGGGCTTATTTTATGAGTATTACTTTCAGGTTGTTAAGGCACAACTGGCATTTGCTTTAAGACAAAACTTGACACAGGCATTATTACCTCAGAGCCAGAAACAAGTGAAAGTGGAAGGCACAGAACTTTAAAAAATACCACTAACCAAACCAATTTTAAAGGCTTAAAACCATTATTAGGTAGTTTGCCTTGAAATACTAACACACTGCAGTCCATTTCTCAGAGCAGGCATGAAGCTGAGTAATTATGGGCAACACTAATTAACAGCAAGTTACACTTCTACATTAGAGGGGCACAGAGAAAAACTGTTAATTGCTGTTTCACTGGCAAAAATGGTTATTTTCAGGTTACTCTTAACTAGAGGCTTTGTGTTTTGGGGCTTGTTTGTATGGGGTTTTTTGGGGGGGGATTGTTTTGGAGTTTTTTTTTTTAAGATAAGGAAAAATAAATACAGGTAGATTATACTATTTCAGAGGTTTGATCAAAGCCAACCACCAAGTTCAAATGTTCAAATCAACATAGGAACCTCATCTTCCAATGTAATTTATGGTAAGAAGCCAAGGACCATAAGCACAAGGACTGACAATCTACCTGTTTTCTATGCTAAGTGTTGCAGAGATCCAACACAGCATAACCACACAGAATATGCATGATAATGCCCAAATAGACCAGATCCATAAGGCAGAACTACACTAGTGATCCTAGAGGTAAAACAGGTTTCCAAATGGCCCCAAGAGCTGCATCATAGTCCCAAAACACACCAAATTTAGCCTCTATTCAAAGTGGTGAGAATGTTAGCAAGCAACTCCAGTAAACCAGCAAGATTCAGCTTCCCTGCTTCCCTTCCCAATCTCATACTAAAAGAAAAGGTAGTCCTAAAAGCATGCATGTGTTCAACCAATGTTTGGCAAAGGCTATGCTTAAACTCATTTGCAGGTTTCAGTTTCTTCACTCTAGTACCATCTTTTGACTAGAACTTGAAAAGTGCAAAAATATTATATCTTCTTAAAAAAAATAATTCATTTTATTGGCGCAACGACTCCAATTCCTCAGGAGTTAAATCCACTGCCAGCAATGGACAGAAAAGGAGGCACCAGCATAAAAGAATCAAAGTGCATTTCCAGCATGCCAATGCTGCACGAATTGGCAAGCCAGAACCTTTTTTTCACCACTGGAACAGATTATGCTGAATTCATTCCATGAAAAGTCTATGTTCTACATTAGCACACAAAGTCTGTCATGAAGTCCTGGGGATACTGCAACGAGTCGTCGAAGCGGAAGCGTTTGGAGAGCGTACTGCTGTCCTCTGGGATGTTCTCCTTGTCCTCCTTGTCACTGCAGCTCCCATTGCAGCTGGATTTTACACTCCACTCTTCTGAGCACTTGGCCGAGAGTCCTGGCAGCTGAGAGGAGCAGCAGATCTCTTCAGGGCTGCACAGGAGTGTGAACTCCCCTTGCTGCAACCACGAATGGGACAGACAGTCTGCTGCAGTGGGCCTGTCCCTTCGGAGGGAGAAAGGGAAAGGTGTGCTTGAGTTAATTCCACCAATACTAAAAAACTAAAATAGTTCTGATGCCAAAATCCTGAGCAAAATTGACATTGAAGAGTCAATATTGGTGTGTTTTCACCCTTACCTCAGCTGCTACAAAATAGAGTTAAGTATTGAATACATGCATCTAAATTTAGTTGATTGTTTAACCTAAAGCTGGTAAGCTTTCATCAGAACATGGAACGTGGTCCCTTGGAATGTTTTCAACATGCAACACATAAATGGGCACTTGCTTGTATTTTTAAAGTAATATGTTTTATACAGACCATAAACAGTGAGGCTCATGAATATTCAGTCATTATGCTTTCAGGGATAGCCAAGTTAACAGGATGTCATCAACTCTGACATTTTCTAGTGTTTTACTCTTGTGATTCATCTGGCATAAACATTTTCAAAATGTAGATCCTACCAAACAAACCAGACTTAGAAAACTGCTCCTCTGGATAACCTAGTACTGTGCTACTACAAGTTTTAATTGTGTTCTGCATTGTTAACTTCCACAGAACTTGCCAGAAAACTGGCTCCAAGACAGCAGAGCCCACTACTTGTCCCTAACACCACCAGAACACAGGAATATTTTTCAGTCAGAAAAGTGTAACTTTACAGAGTTGACTCTCTGAGAACAGACTTGTCTTCTTAGAATTCAAGGAGGGATAGTCATCAAGAGCTGGAATGGGAATATAAAAAAGCCACCTTATTGAGTATATAATGAAGACTCTTGAGATGCCCAGGAGAAAATGAGAAGTAATTGTGACAGAATGTTAAATATCCCACAGGTCCACACTAAGAGTTATCAAAGCAGGTTCTTCATCACTGATTCCTTTTTTCTAGCTGCTCCACAAACATGAAAGACAAGATTCCCTCACGATACTGGGGTTTTGCGAATCATTTCAGATCGTGACAAACCATGCATGTGAGGTGTTAGGACAGGAAGGACTCTTCAGATGTGACTTTATACGGAGTCCTTATTGCCTCAGAGCAGCCACTTCCCAGGAATCACCTCCCATCCTCTCCTCCTGTCCAAGAGCCTCTCTCAGCCAGGCAGGCTCACTCCTGCCTGCTGGAGGCTCTCTGAAGATGACAAGGATTACTGTCTCACCACAGGTGACCATATCCAGCACTGCAATCAATAATACCTGACCAGCTCACTTTTCAAAGTTCAGCTTCTTTGCAAGGTCTTGATTAGAGTCTGAACTCCCAAAGAATGCAGAGTTAAGGGAGTGTGCCTGGATTGAGATAACCTTTAGAAGACTGAACAAGGTGAGACACTGCCAAGTATAAAAATATGGTAAGAGAGGTATTTAAGTAAAAAGATAAAGGTGAGTCAGGAAACAAGAAAGCACTGCAACGAGGTTGCATTGCCTTTCCAAACTACAATAATTATAGAAAAGAATGTGGCCTTTCTAGAGCATACTTTAATAAAATCTGATAATAATCTGTCATCTGACATCTCAAACAAAAAAAAAAAAACCCTCAAAGAACAAGCTTCACTAATAATAACATTATCTATAAAAATAATATCTGACAATTTTAGCCAGACATTGAATCCAAAATTCTTCTCACACATTATGGAAAAGCATAAACCTGCACTTTAAAATATCCAGCCGAAAATACCAGTGCATTGTGAAATATCCAACTGATCTTATCAGTGACATTAAGCACATAAATTAACATTCACTTTTTCTAGGATTTAGGAAATTTAGGATTCTTGCCTGAAGGAGTTTGCTACTTACTCAGGATTTTTTATGAGAAGTTTTTGAATGAAGTCTTTTGCGGGCTGTGAAACTGATGAAAATGTTTCTTCTGAATAATCCACATTAACTTGAGATATATTAAGGTAAGTTTCTTGAATATCAGCTCCCACAAATGGAGATTCTTGTGTCAGCAGCATGTATGAGATGACACCGATGTTCCTGAGGTAAGAACACAATGTATAAATCTACTACAGACCAGAATGTATAAACCTACTGGAGAATCTAAATGATATACCCTGCATATTTACTGTGCTGCAAATCCTGGCATATCCCACTCTCAGAATTACAGCCAACATGTTACACCTCAATTTTATGTAATTCAAACATGACTGCACGTACACACATAAGGAAAGATATGTGTGTATATATCTCAGTGAAGAGATTTTTGAAAACTCTTTACCTTCAATAGCCCCTTTTCTTCCTACTGAGATTGTTAGGAAGAGGAAATACCACTTTTACACAGCCCACTCTTGGGACATGTGGCAATTCTGGATGACAGAGCTGCAAAAGAAGACTTGCTAATCTACATGCAAATAAAACCCATCTTTCACTGCAGTTCTGGATAAGAGAGCAAAGATTTAATCAACCTCTCTGTACATTTGACATCTGAGTTGTGTTACAATCTCTTCTAGCTGAGATGTTTCTCCCAAGAACATCAACATGAGTACCACAGATCATGCAATCTATTGTAAATCTTAAGATGGTTTCTTGACGCATGATAAAAACATTTTTGTGATCTGACAGATCAGAATTTAGTACCCATTACAGTGTGGAAACATGCAGCTACTGGGTTTGTCATGGAGCACAGCATCAATACAGGTTTTCTTATGTCTTCCCCCAAAAGCAGGCAAATAATATGTGATGAAAAAAACATTAATTAACAGATTTAGTTACTACTACAAGTTGAGGATTTCAAAGGAGCAACTAGCAACTTTTAAGAGTGAATATTACTTAAGATGCTTAAGATTTTATGTTTTAAAGGAAACATTTCAAAGCTAGTCTTTAACATAGCACATAAAATTAAAACGCCACAAAAAACTGTGGGTCAGTTCAAGGTACTTGTCATTCTTTATGATTCACTCTGCAGATATTTCTCTAAAATAAAAAGTAGGAAGTTTACATCCTTCTTATAATTTGTATAAAAAATTCTTTAACGATGTAAAAGTGGGGAGGGAAGTGTCCTCGAGTAGCTAATACCCAAAGCATGTCACCCAGGAGTAAGTAATACCTGAAGTATGCTATCCAGCCACTGTTATTAGTCCCTCAGAACAAACACCTATCCTCCACAGGCTCAGAAGCTACCTGCATTTCCCACTACGTGTGCAACAGATCCATAAACTCCTGTCAGCCCTGAGTTATATCCTCAGGGCTTCATCCCCTGCCATCCCTCCCCTCCCTCTTTCAGCCAGCCCACCACAACAGAAGGGGATTCTTCAATGCCAGATGAAACTGCATCAGGCCCTTGGATTGTTAAGGGGCCCCACCAAACCCCAGTAAAATGAAGATCAAACTTACCACATGTCTGTAGCTGTGGTAATAGGATCATAGTTCAAGATTTCTGGAGCTTAAGAGATGGGAAAAGAAAAATGCTTCAATAAATATCTTATTCAAATGGCCTTGATTCATACATTACATTTCTGGCATTCTTTTTCCAACCATTATTATGAGACTCAACATGTAGTTTCAATAATTAGATTTATTATTTCCAAGCCACAAAGTGGCAAAAAGTTATTTCTATTTGCCTAGACATGGATGTTTACTTGGTTGACACCAAAGTGGCACTACATGGCCTGAACTTTATCCAAGTTTCAAGATGTGTTCTAATCAGATGCATGCACATACATTTTTCTCCTAAGAAGTTCTGAATTATACAGCTTTTTAATGGGAACGTATAGAGCATTCAGCATGTTAAAGCTGCAACACAAGATGACCAAGCCAATTTTAGGATCAGTGGCTGTTAGCATAGGCTAGGTAGCAATTTATTCACTGCAAAATGAAGTGCTCTTAACACTAAGTGTTGGCAAACCATGAAGAAAACTTGTCCCTCAGAGAGGGACAAGTGTTAACAGCAATCTTTCCCTTTCCACCAAATATTTTAATCTCATTAAATCATCATATTGATTAACATTAAAGATGTTACATTAATTCAAAGAACATTTCTTTGTGCATGCTAATGTTGTATTTCAAGTCTAATTAGAACAATTTAACAGCCCATAACACAGTAAATACTACAGCATAAAATTGAGAGCTGCACTTATTGATATAATTCAGGATTTTTTGGTGCAAATATTTGTTGACTACTCTTAAAAAAGAACAGCTCAAGCATGTTGCCTTGTCCTGTGGTGCTCTTTATCAGCTTGTAAGTTGCTCAGTGTGCTCCATGAACTGTTCCTGTTTCCTGGAAAGCCCACATGAGAGGCTGTGAAGCAGCCCTTCCATACCAAGATACTCCGTGGTTCCCATGATCTGCCGCAGTTCACTGGAATTCTCAAGCTTCCGGGACATCCCAAAATCTACTATTTTTACATCACCAAGAGGATTGATGCTGCTCAGCAAAATATTTTGAGGCTAGAATAGAAAAAATTGCATTCCTAATTAATAAAATACAATCTAAAAAGGAAGCCCAATGTACTAAATGACACTTCAGCTTCTATTATGAAATACTTATGGCTAAATGTTATTTAAAAATATTTAATCTCTATCCTTTTAATCTCATTTTAATATAATTTAATCTCCTTCTCCTCATCTTTTAAATGTATTTAACAAATTACTTTGATGAACAGAATAAATTGAAGATAAAGTGCAAAAACAAAGTCTGCTGCAGCCTCACCTTTAAATCAAGATGAACAATATTGTTTTCATGCAAGCAGCAAAGTCCTTCAAGTATTTGCCTTATAAGCCTTACAATATCCCTTTCACTAATTCTTTCATCCAAATCTGGGACACACAAGTCAAATATTTCTCCTCCAGCAGCACTGAAACACATTGAAGAATATCTTGTATTAAGTTTACATTTTGAAACTTAAGCAAGGAAAAATGTTTTTAATAGCACATATTTATCTAACATATATCTGTAATACCAGAGAGGCTGGGAATATTTTTCTTTTTACACGTTTACACTGAAACACTTAATATAAACACTTAGAAAAGGGGAAAAAAACGTGATGATGCTTTTTCTTTCCTTATAGCCTGAAACAGCAGTTGAGACAGCAAAAAACACTTGGACCTCATAATGCTCTGGTCCCCTCAAGCAAGCAGGAAGATGCCTTCCAGAAGCTGAGTTCTATCATCAGTCCCTAATCAAAGAAGCCTTTCTTTTCAAGTCAAATCTAAAATGTCTTCCATGAGACCAGTTCATAAATAATTCAGAGCAGTGTAAAGCAGCATGGAAATATCTGTGCTCCTGTGGTTTATGAGTTATTCCTACACTTGGCTGCAGTGTCAGCTGCCTCCTTTCAGGCTGGGTTTGAGATCATTACTCAGCCTGCTCCGAGTGCCTCAAGTCACTCTCTCAAGGATGAAGGGCTTCCTCAAAACTACAAATCACTGAGCCTAAACTTCATTGCTAAGTTTACCAAACTCTCTAAAATGAGAGTCTAGTAAAGAGTCAGATAATGGACAAAATGCATGAAACACAGTCACAAACCTGCTGAGATTATGGGAGGTGCCAGTAATGCCTCCCCCCTGGGTGACCTTATGGCAACATGGACATGACAGGGAGGGCAGAAGATGCCATGGATTTCAACTCTCACAAGGTTTTCAGCACTGGCTCCCACAGTATTGCTGTACTCAAGTTACATTATGGTCTGGATGGGTGGGCACCCCCATGGGTAAAGAGCTGAAAGCTCTGCAGGAAAGGATTTGCAAAAAAAAGCCTTAGAACAAATGATATGTGGGGGGTCATCTAGTTCCAAGGAAAAAAAAGCTTTTACAGATAGAATCTAGCAAAATGCCTTCAAATTTTCCAAAGACTATATCATGGTGTACAGAGGCCACCATCAACAGCACTTCAAATACTTTGTACGTGAAACTTAAAGCTTAGAAAGAATTCATTTCATAGGCTGTATTTTTGTTCCTTACATTCCACACAAAAATTTACACATACAACAAATAGAATACAATGCAAATTCAATTCCCAAATTAAACTTATTTTCAGAGCTAATAAGAAGCTTTAGGAACATCTGTAAAAAATATGGGAGTTTTTTAGGAAACTGTTCCAAAAGTCAATTTTAAAACAGCAAAACCATTAAAATTAGGAGCTCAAAACAAACAGAGTAACTGTAAGTCTCCAGTCACCAAAAAAATGTCAAGTGCTAACTTGAAGTTCACAGGCAAAAATGTGCTCAACCTCTTTGAAATCTGTGTACTTGGAATCAGTGACACTTTTTTTTGTGATTTAAGTTGCATCAAAGCACTCAGGACCTTCTACAGTATTCCAAGAATATTATTTCCAGTCAGCCTGCCTGAAATATCCTTAAAGGAAAAGTATAAAGTATATACAATGAAAGATTAGCATCATGTATACAGGGTACTGTTGCAATTCTTCTGGGTATTCAGGCAACTCATGCAAAAAATTAATATATTGAAAGATGTTTTCCTACAAACATGGAACATGTGATGAAGGCATACTTACTATTCCAACACTAAGATGATTTCATTTGCTGTTTCATAGACTTCATGCAGATTAACTATGCGAGGATTGGACTTCATTAATTCAAGGACAGCAATTTCATGCACAATCTCTGCTTTGCAGTCTTGACCTCTTCTCCTTTTCTTTAAAAATTTAGCTGCGTACTCTTGGCCTGTGGATTTAGCTACACATTTTCTAACCACAGCACATCTTCCTCTACGAAATAAAAGGGAAAACATTGAGATGCAGGAAATCAAAAGTGCATAAATTAACATTAGAAATAAGAAAACCCAGCAAATAATGGCAAACAAACAAAAAATGTATTGGGAAATGCCATGCCTGGCCTGCTCTTACACTGTTTTCTGAACATTCACTTGCAGGCTCTGTAGAAGGATACTATGCTGGATGAAGCTCTGGTGAGATCCAGGAAAATTCCCTTTATACAGCCTAGCTAAACATTAAATCAGAGTATCAGGTTACAGGGACATTCTCATGGTCAGGACAGAATAATTTGGTTGGAAAGGACTTCTAGAAGTCCCTAAAAACCTCCTGCTTAAAGCAAGGCTGGCCATGAGGTCTTACCAGACTACCCAGAGCTCTATTCAGGTTGGCAAGATATTAAAAAACCCTCAACCTCATTAAAACACCTACAGGACAATAAAAAAAAGCAAACCTTTATGAAATGCAGAGAATGAACAGGAAAAATAAAGCACATTTAAATGCATGGGTGGGGCGGGAGGCTTTAAGTGAAAAAAAATTTGGTCATAAAGAGAATTTCCTTCCACAAACCATACAGTACTGCAACAAAAATCCCAGGTATCTGCAAAATGTTTCAAAACATCTTAATAGAAAAGCACCCACCACTTAGCATTCTCTTCCTCAATTACAGTTAGACAAAGTGTGTCGCTTTATTTCCTAGCCAACTGTTTAGGTATGGAAACAAAAACATATTTTGGCGAAGAAATGTTTTTAGAAGAAAACCACATACTGTAGTTAAATCCCCAAGCTGATCTTTGAAAAAGTTAGGAGGAAAAAACTGCAGTTTTTAAAGCCAAGTTATAAACACATAAAAAAAAAAATTCATAGTTACTAATATTGTACTCCCAGAAATGCCTGGTTGCATGCAAAGTGTTTTCAAATTGTAAAGAGAAACCTTATTTACAAAAAATGTGTTTATTTAAAGAAACCTTATTTACAAAAAAACAATGTGAACAGCTGCAATAAACTGAGTAAAGTTCTAAAAACAGTATCAAGCTATGTACAAAGTACACAACCTACGTTTATCTCTTCAAAATAAGCCTGTCCACATGTATTTTTTGTTACTGCAGCATACTAAGGACAAACATAATGAAACAGCTCAGAATGAGCTACCTAAACTGTGTTCTTTAAACTAAATTAAATTCTTTAGTAGAAAATACCACATTGCCTTGCAGGCTTTGCCTTTTTTTCTGGTGCAAAAATCCCAGTGCTTAAAAGGAACATTTCTTAAAAAAAAAAAGTATTAAAAAAAAAATCTAGACTTTGGTATTTAATCAAAACAGGGATGAGCATTGCATGCAAAAAATCATTTTCATTTCCAAATAACTGCACACATGTGCCTAAATTATTAACTATTTAAAGATGACTTTGAATCATACTGCTGTAACTTGAAAAAAAATTCAGCAAAACAGGCCTTCTGTCATCATTTCTTTCAACATCAGTTAGTTGTAGATTTTCTTGATGCAGGCACACTCTCTACCTCAGCAACTATTTGTAAGCCTGAAACAGCCACGTTCCTTCCCAATTGTTAAGCCAGCTTATTATTGCAGAGCATTTGAAGTAACTGAGCTCAATTTCATAATATGCACAAGTTGGAAACACTTCCCCTTCCAGCTCACATTCTCTTTTTAGCATCACATCAGCCCTGCCAGCCACCAAAGTGTCTCTAAAATTAACAAAGGGGAACCAGTTCAGTTTCATGAGAACAGCACGATCTTCCCCAGTAGTTCTGGCACATTTTCCTTCTGGTTCCTGTGGGTTTAACAACTCTGAAGGGTCAGTGATACCTCCAGATTTGAGATGTAAGCATTTCCACTTGTTTATTAGTAGAGTGCCAATTAAGGAAAAAAATTAGGCAAAAAATAAGACCAAAAAGTCTTTTAGAGCTGTGGAAATTGCTCCAGGAACACAGAAAAGTCAGCTCAGAAGCGCTGCACTGACGCAAGAGAAGCAGTTCCCCACTCCTTGCCTGAGTAACCATCCCCCCTCACAGCCCAGCTCCACAAGAAAAACTGATTTCAGGATGTTTTCATATCTCAGCTCAGAAACCACAGAAATTTAACTACTTCAAAAGAAGCCAAGCCATGCACACACCAGGGACAGAACTACTTAACCCACTAAATAGAACCTAACCTGCCAGCTTTGTGAGTCAGTGTCTTAAATACCAAAGGACCCAACAGATAAGGGTGTGGGAGGAAGAAATGGCGTTTGGGAAGCTTAGGCAGAGAACAAGAGAATTATTTACCACATAATCTCAACAGGAAAAAGAAAATTGCAAGTGAAAATTAAAGCATATTAATCATTTAGAGAGGTTACAAAGAAAAGATGGATTTTACATCACTTAAAAAGCATTTACACACTTAAAAACATAAAAAATACACATGTAGTTAGGCTAGGAGAAATCACAAATATGTTTGTAAAAGAGAGTCCTGCTTCAGTTTTCTTTGCATTTTGGCACGTAGTTTGTTATGCCTGGTTTTGCATGCATAGAAAAAATTAAAAACTCTGTTCTGGAATTCACACAAAATCTACACTTTTGTTTGCTTTAGATATCATCTCACAAGTATGTAGAGTCTGAAAATCCAGCGTTGGAACAATACCTGAGTTTAGAGGGTGCTGCATATAAACTGCTTCTGTAGAGCTTAGAATTCAAAAGCAGAGCTGACAAAAGTTAAGAAAAGAAGAAAGTTATGGGCTGCAATGTGCACTTCTATAAAAGTGTACCAGATAAAAAGCACATGCTAGAAAAAGAGAAAAAAAACCCCAAGAGAACAATGAAGGCTGAGGAGCTCACACACCACATGCAGAAGAGCATCTCTGCTGACAAAAGGAGCTGCAGGTGTAAAGGATCCTTATGGAGCACAAGGCACAGCTGTGAGACTGACCTGGCACACTTCTGTTTGGGGAGCTTGGAAACATGATCACAGCATCATGCTTGCATGGCTTTACACCCAATTCACTGAGTATTCTCAAGGTATGAATTAACCCAGTGATTCCAAAACACACATTCACTTGTATGTCTGAAACAGTGTCATAAACACCAAGGGTTTGGGTGCTTTGTTGTTTTATTTCCTACTTTACTGTTACAAACAAGAGCAAGGGAAGCAGGCTGCAAAACTGCTCTGAAACAGCAGCTTGTTTGAAGATCAGTCTAACTGCCTGAGGCTGGGAAGGGGAGAGAAAAGGTCTTTGTTTTCTGGGTTTCAGAACACTCACCTAAACACCTGGAACAGCCAACTCAAAATCCTCATTCTTTTTCTTACAGTATCACCCTATGTCATCTCTTGTTTAGGCCATGCCCCAGCACTCTGTATGGCAGGGAAAGGAAGATAATCCCAAATCTACATGCTTAGGAAAACCCTCCAGATCTCTCTGACATGGAATAGGCTGGCAGCTTATGCCTCACTGTCCCTTTACCTGGTCCCTAAAGAACCCACTATGATGCAAAGAAGGGGAAGGAGGAGGGCACACTTCATTCTCCATTTACTACCATAAAGGTTTGCTTCATTGTACAGAAAATTTTCTTGCAGCAGAAATTCCTCTGCTCAAATAAAATAAATAGGAATAATCTTACCTTCCTAGCTCTTTTGATTCAAGCATATAAAAATTGTAGAAGTTATCTGTCTTGATTGGTGTGTGCAGAGATGTGGCCAACAAGCCAGAAAGGCTTTTATTCTCCAGCTTTCTCCTCGACATGGTCAGGAGCAGCAGGTGTCTCTCTTATACCAGCCACCTGCTGAAGCAAAACAATTAAGAGTTTTAGAAATTCCATAGCTACAGCACAGGAAAATATACAGATATTGTGAGTTTAGGGCTATAAAACTAGAATAGCCGGAACTTTGTTCAGCAGCAGCCTAAAAACAACACATTTAATCACTGTAAAAATAAAACCTGAAAGGAATACCAATCAAGACATGCTAATTGAATAATGTAAACACTCCAGATAAGTTGGGGGTTTTGTTCTCCCTGGAGCATATCCATAAGATACTAGGGATAAGCTTTAGTTCTAATAAAAATGCTAATAGCTACTTAACTATTAATGAGATGAACCTTTTCTTAATCTTTCTGAAACTCTTCTCTGGATTCTGGGTAAGTTCCACACTTCCTTTAAGTTTACACTTTTAACACATATTTGTTCCTGGGGGAATTTACCAAAACTCCTTCCTGTTTGTTAACTGCAACACAGCAGGAATAGGTAACAACAGGACAAAGTGGGGTTCTTTTCCCAGTGGGAATATTCTCATTTGTTATAAGGCTTACTCATAGCTCCTCCAAGTTTCCTTTTTAAGGCTGAGTTAATTGTCAGAGAGAAGCATGAATGGACAAGGTCCTCTTTGCAAGTTCAGATCATTTAGAATCAAATGATGTAGTAATCCTGATTAAATTACCTTAATAAACCAGTAGAACAGCACATTATGAAGATACACCCACCCACAGCATTTCTACTACAGTGGAAAAAAAAAAAAACAACAAAACCAAACCAAATAAAAACACTGGGGTTTGGTGTTCACATTTACAGGCCTGAAGCATCTCTTCAGGTGAAATGCAAAAGCAAGGCAGAAAAAGGTTACTGAAGGATACCAGAAGTAGTAATTGATGTTAAAGAGCAGGTTTACCTTTATTAGTGGAAAAAAAAAAAAAAGGCAAATTGCAATTCAGAGACAGAAAGCAAGCTCACAAAAATACACTTGCAGATTAAATTAGTGAAATGCACTGTCAGACACTTCTGGGGGAGCACTCGAACTAGTTATGATCCAAATGTAAACCAGTACCCATCCAGCATTGTTCACATTCCCATGTGGGATAGAACATGGATATTCATATTAGAACTATTTTGGATTCAACTCATTGTACATAATTTAGCAGGAAAAAGACACAAACTACAGAGTTTAAAAATATCTTCAAAGTATCATCTGATATGCAGGAAATAGCTTCTTTAAGAAATTATGAGAAGGTCACAATACAATCTAATACACAAGTCGTTGACTCACTCTGTAATAAGCAAGCATTCCCTCTCTCCCCATTATATGACAGTTTACCATTTAAGAGGATGATTTTGATGTCTGAAATTTTACATGACCCTCCTTAGGGCTGTGCTCACTCGGTAACTAACTCCTCAACTGTATCTTCTTCCTGCTGTACTTCAGCAGAAAACCATTTGTGTTTGATAACTGGCCTCACCTATTGAGAGGTTACCATTATCAAATTTATTACCATTATCGACCTTATTACATAAGCTTTCATTGTACATGATCATTCGTACACAGCAATTATTAAGGAGAACAACTCCCGCCTCACGTTGCCTCAACGTTGTTTCTCTGGCAAGACACCACATCTCCTTTTTTAGCTCAGTATCATCAAGAATAGAGAACAACACATACCTATAGCAGGCAGAAACCCACCCAGGAAAATGAGATCAACCAGCCATGGGGGAAAAAAGGCTTCCCACTAAACTAGGGAAGTTTACCGGAAAAAAAAGTCAGCTCCTTTAACCTTTTCTAAAGACGTCGAGTCCTTGGTCCGGGCCGGGAAGATGTCTGGCAGCGAAGCACCACGGAGTGTGGCAGCGGCCGCCGGGACCCGGCCTGGCCCCCGCGGGACAGCCCCGACTCCCCTCACGGGCACCCCCGCGCTGCCGCCGACACGACCCGGCACCGGCCGGGGAGGCAGCGCGGCGCTTCCACCGCGCCCAGCCAGCAGAGCAGCACAGCACAGCAGCCCCCCGGCCGGGCACACTCACCCCCTGGCCGGGCACATTCCCCGCTCTCCCCGGCCGGGCACACTCACCGCCGCCCGCCGTCCCACACGGCTCCGCCGCCGCCCTCTCGCCGCCTCTCAGCGTTTGAAAGGCGCGAGCCGAGGCGAGCGGCCGATCCAGCAGCGCGAGTACCAGGCCCCGCCCACCCGGCAGACCAGCCAATCCGCGCCCAGCCACGGCGCCCAGAGGCCCAGCGATTGGCGGGCAGCGCCCCCTGCCGGCTGCCCAGCCCCCAGCAGCAGGTGCGGCCGCCCGCGTTGCGGGCCCGGTCCGGCCGTGAGGGAGCCGGGGGTGCCGGGGCTCGGGGCGCTGCGGGGCGGCCGCTCCTGTCCGCACTTCCCCGGGTGCGCGGAGCCGGCGCTTTGGCCCACAAGGCACCGATGACGCGTCCCGGTCCCGCTGCTGTGGCAGCGAAACCCCGCAGCGAAAGGTTCTCGGTGTGTCCGCTGCATCCCCGAGCGCTGGAGCAGCGGGGCACGGCCGAAGCAGCGGAGCAGGTGCGCGGGCAGGTCCCGGTGCAGGACGCCGCCCCGTTCATCCCCCGCGGTGGGGAGCCGGGGACGTGAGCCGCGCCCGCAGCGCTTCCGCTCCGTCCTGGTGCGGGACGTGGCGGGGGAAAGCCGCGGCCGCGGGGACAGAGCCGGAGCCGCGGGGACAGAGGCGCCGTGCGGGCCCCGCCGCCGCTGTGCGAGTGACGCAGCCGCGAAGGCTCCGAGACCGCAGCACCGGCCCCGTCCAGTTAGAAAGCGAGCCGTAAACCAGCTCTCACCGAGAGCTGCCGGGAACAGAGCGCTTTCAGTCCTCCGCTATAAGCCCACGGCTCGCACGGAGCATGTTTGACAATCTCTTAGTCATGCATGCAAGTGGAAACAGGGTCTTCAGAGCCTCGTGAGAAGCCCACAGGAAAAAATAAAAGTTAAAAGACTCCAACCTGTGGTTTCAAAGACTCAAAATAGCCTAAAGCATGGTTCAGAAATAAGTTGAAGTCAGAAAGAGTTGTAAAATAGTTGCAATTTGTTTGTCAAATTGATTTCCTCTGAAGCAATCCAACGAGCAAGAAATTTGCAAACATCCGTTTTATAATACATTTGTCATGAAGGCAGTAATGCAGCATAAGAGTTCAAGAGCTGTGTATTTAATTTCAGCAGTGCACCATTAGAGTTACTGGGTTAATTCTGTTTGTGCCATGGCACTGCCAGTGAAATGGGTAATTGCTGTGTTTATTACAGTGCCTAAGTCATGCAGTCACAGCAAGGCTTGCATTAAGAAGAAAGTCACATAAATGAAGATAAGAAAGCAGAAAGTATTCTTGAAGAGTCTAGAATATGTCACACCATGTAGCTGGCACGCTGAGGTACCTACTGAAAATATGTAACTCCTGCTTGTTCCAACTTCCATCTGGCTTTTTAGGACTTTGAGCTGTGGATATTTTTGACAAAAGCAGTCCAAAATCTTTACTGTCTCCCACAGAGTTCCACCATCTCTGCAGGGTTCCAGATCATACCCTTCCTTGATTATAACATGATTTCAAATACATCTGTCAAATAAAAATACAACATGTGGACAGGATTGGTTTTGTTGAGAAGTGCTCTTTGTGCAGTATGAAAAGCAGGCAGCATTCCAAACATACCAAATGAGCCACAGAGTAAATTTAAATGATGCCCACAATTAAGATGTTTTAGGTTATTATAGCACGTGGTGCCAAGAAGTAAATGACAGTGCTTATGTTTGTCTCCTTAGCTGCTTTTTTGTCTTTACTGATGCTCTTCAGGATTTGCTCTACTCCCTCTTTAAGTTTTGAAAACCAAGTAAATACCAAAAATGCTTCATGACATGTATGTTATTGTACTCTTGGTTATCTGTTTCTATAATGCCATGGAAACATGAATGGCACTTAGAGAAGGGTATAATTGACAGGACTCCACCCTGAGGACTTTGGAATTTTACTTAGATACACCGCAACTGAGAAGGACAAACAAAGGTGGAGGAGGGGGAATGGGTAGGCTGAAGGTCACAACAGTACAGGATCACAAACTATTATTATTCCTAATGCATACACCTGGTCTGTGGGATAATTAAAAAGCAGCAATTAAAGGTGTTAGCTTCATAACTCCATTCTTAGCGACTTCTTCTCTGGCTTACCTTGATTATCGATCCATTACAAAGCTGGCTCTCTTCAGCCTGTGGAGGCTTTCACCAAAATAATTTCCATGTGATCAGCAGCCACTTAGCACAGCTGCCATGCACAGCCCCCGGTGATCAGAGGCACAGGTGTTCTAGGCAGCCAGCCTTGTGAACAAAGCTCTGCTCCCTCAAGGAATGCTGGTTTCAGCACAGGTCTGTCACAGGCTGATGCTGTCTAAAGAGATGGCAGCCTACTCTTCTCAGCAGGGAACTGTGTCACTGAGTGGGGACAAGCACACGCCATTAAGACAGCTGTAAGCTGAGAGTGTCTGAGCCTTCTCTAGCTTGTTTGTATTTAATATAGGTCATTTAAAAAAAATCTGATTCTCCTGTGCTAAAATCTCTGCACCATGTTCTCACAGAAGGCAATGCTCAGTGCAGTGGGAAATCTCTGGATTCCCCCCAGGCACTGCTTCCACAGCTGCCTCAGTGTCACCCAGCAGAGCTCCAGGCCAACTGCAGTGTTTACACCCAGGGAAAGTGAGTGATTGTGCACTACGTGGCATCAGTTATCAGTGACCCGGATGAAAATACCTCATGAGTCTGACATCAAGAATGACAACAGAGAACAGATTCTGAAAGGGCTCCAGTCCCAAAGCCTCGCCTCTTCCCACAGCAGCTCTCCTTTAATGACTCGGGTAGCTTGCACCACGTCTCAAGTAGCAGCAAGAGAATGCAAAATCACCTTCTAGAAAAAGTTTTTAAAAAATGGAAATATCCCTTCACTATCAGATTCTTCAAACAATTTGTGTAACACACAGGAGAAGTGGCAAGTTGCCATTTAACCATTCTCCTTGGGTTGTGTTGTGGTGGGGAGAACCCTTGCCTAAGAGCTGATTAAAGACCAGTTTCTCTCACTCTAACCCCTACCATCTCTTCAAAAAGTAGAAGGAAATATTTGGTGGGGACCACTGACTTTAATAAAAGACAACAGAATGCATTTCCCCCTGAAGATATCTCCCTGGGAAAAAGAGAGCTTTCCTGTGTTATAGCCGCTGCTGAGAAATATTTTGCTGCCAGCTCTGATGCTCCATTCAAAAGCAGAGGCTCTTCCACAAAGCCTGGGCCTCTCCAATGTGTTTGCTGTGATATCTGGTGCTTTGTTTGTTCTAAGGGTTTTTTTTTTTCATAGGTAGCTCTTTTTCAAATTATGTTGCATATGGCTGCAGAATTCTTAATTTCCCCACTTCCAAAACCATGATTTGTAATATGCCAAACTCCACAGGCCACCAGAAACCACTTAGCAAAGGAGATGTCAGAAAGGGTATCTTGTGGTTTCTCGAAAGGTTTTAAAAGCTGCAAAACCAGAATTATCTAAAGGTACTCACTTCAAAAAGGATGTCACAGTTCAGAGGCACAATAAAAGAGATGTTTTACAAAGTAGATTTTGTAAGAAGATTTATTTTAATTAAGTGATTTCATGATGAAACATGGTCTTAAACAAAATAGAGATCAGTATGAAAATAAAATTATACACAGAAAATTCTTTTCCCCAAATGTTTTTGAGTAACAGGGAATACAACACAACAGTCCTGTATTCAAATTATGTAAATCTGTGAGCAGTCAAACATTATAGTACATTCCTAGAAGCCAGGCACAATGACACACATTGTGTGCCCCTGTAACACACTCAACACATTTTCTTTCTCTTCTCTCTGCCTCGAAGAAAAAAAAATCCTGAAATGTAATGCAATGTAAATAGGGAAAAGGAGGGAAACCATCTTAATGCTTGAAGCAGGTATTCCCCATTTAGTGTTTTGTGAAAGTCATGTACCAAATTCAGATGAAACTTAAACTGGCTTGTAGAAAGATAGAAAAACTTGGAATTGTATTTGATATACAGTCTTGTGAACACTTAACTGAAAAGTATGGAAAGGATTTAAAAATACACCGTGTTCTACTTAAAGCTTAGAAATAAATATGCACTCCATATTCCCAGTGCCTGAAATTCTTTAAAAACAAAGAACTTGGTATAAAATTATATCAAGTAATTGTCAAAAATGAGGAAGATGCACCTATAATCCTGTTAGATTCTGGATGCCTGCATCCCCACTACAAAAACTTGTAAAACTCTACACACTTTCAAACATGCTGAATAACCCAAACTGTAACCTAGCAAGGGCAGGAACATCAACTGACTTGGGGGGAGCAGTATTCCACACCACATCCCTCATTACCTTCTTCTCCTCTAAAGATCTCCCTTACCATACTGTACCACCCCTTACAAGTAGAAATGTTCAGTCAATTATTCAAAAAGCAGCCTTGCTGATCAGGATTCATGGATGCCCTCGAGGCTACGTCATTCCCAGGAAAAACAGCGTGCAAAGAAAAAGCATCCTCCACATGTGATTTATGTAGTTAATATTATCATAATTCTCCTCCTCCCTGCAATGCTGATAATAAACAGCAGTCTCCTGAGTGTTGCAGACTCATTGCAGAAAAATGTCCTGCTGAATGGAACTATTGAACCAGTATGGTTCAACATGGGAGTTGTCTTCTCCTTTAGGACTTCAAGTTTATATAAACTCCTACCGTCTCAGTAACCATGTTGCAGAAGAAAACTCACAAGGAATTCTTCTTTTGACTCTCATATTGAATCATTCAATAGTCTTGTCTTTCAGGTAAAAAAAACAGGTCAACTTTTAGGTACAGAAACCCATCATGAAACCCTCCCACCCTCTTACACAGTATTTTTTTGATAATGTCATTAGAGTGTGAATGGAATCAAGACTTGCAGCTGCTTGGGTAACACTACCTAGGTCATTAAGAAAATTCTAATTACTATAAGTAAGCTTTGGAAATGCCACATCAATCCTTGTCTTTGTGGAAATGCATGGTTCTTACACAACCGTAATGCAACTATCAAGTATCCTAAAAAAAACCCCAAATCTGCATTTTGACACATCTAAACATTAGGGATTTGGCCCATCACATTGAAAAGGAAAGTCACCATTGGTTGTGATGATTTAACCTTTTATCAGAAGTGGTATCCCTTGCCAAATGCAGATAATAATAAAGTCATTACTTGTACAAACAAAAGACCACTTCCAGACACCACCCTTATTTTATTTAGAAGCCTTCGTTTTCCTGAAAATAGCCCAAATAAAAAACCAACCCAGTCCCAATCAAGCAAAACAAAAAAGCCAAACCATGTAGAAGTAAATTTTCTGATTGTGTACTTAGATTTTCAAAAGCTAATAATCACTTAAAGCATGTCCTGCAGTTGCAGTAACACCAATGTATTTCAGGATAAAGTTTTTTTCCCTGGGTGCATTATCTTAGCCTAATTTTCAAGCAGGAAGTGTCCTATTTTATATCCCAGGGCTCATCACAGCTCACTGTCCTGCTCCCTACCCTCAAAGTGCAGTCCTTTTTTCTGTGCCTACTCTCAGCCTTGTGCTCACTCCAGCCCTCCTCCACAGTTGTATTTTGTGTGCTACATGGAACAGCCCTGTCTTATCATTGCAGCACCTACAATTACATTCCTGCTTAGAATTATTTATGAGGCTTCCGAGATTTATTTTCTTATTCATAAAGTAATTTACTTTAAAATTAGTGAGCTCTAACGACTGACTGCAGTCAGCATGGCAATCAAATATGCTGTCGCAGCAAAATCCTCTTTTATTGACCTTATACTGCTGGATGGGCATTTCTAACTATGAAAAATGGAATCCTCGTTTAAAATGAAAGATGTTGAATAGTCAGTGGAGTGTGTCACGAGCTGCTTGTATTGCAAGTAACAGGCATCACAGATACAACGAGCTTTTGGGAAAAATTCAGCTCAAGGGCTGCATGAGAAAGCTTCCAGCTGTGGAAGGCACAGTCCTCACTATGGGAACAGATCTCCTGCTGCTGTGATTTCTGGATCAGCATCACCTGCTTCACTGCAAAGGCTCTGCACCCACCTGGCCAACAGCCTGGGGCAGCCTATGGGGCCCACAAATTCTGGCAATATAAAACACTGCAAGCAAAATCCCCTGCCTCATTAATTTTGCAAAACCAAAACCAAAAGACATTTTACCCTTGGATATCTAATCAACTGTTTTCAAAAGCACTTTTATGACTATTTTTATTGAACAGCTCAGTCTTGATGTCAGAGTAACAGTCATCCTGTCGACTCTGGACTAAGGGAGCTGCTTTTGAAAGCAAACCCAAACCCAGAGTCTTACTGTGATACTACAGCTCCAGTCAGTGTAGGTGGTCAGCAATTGTCTCTGGGTGTTTGTAGGATTATGTGCAATCAAAAGGGACAGGATGGATGGCTTTGGAAGGCAGCCCAGAATAAGGGAGACCAGAGTCCTGAGGAGTTCTGTAGGTCTATACACTTAAAAGCTAATTGATGTCAGCAAAAAAGGATGTTAAATTAGTTGAACAATATACCTCCTGAGTGCTTAACAAAAGCCTCAAAGCAGGCAAGGCTTTTTCTAACATGGGCTGAATGAGAAGCTTCTCAAAGTTCTGAAAACAAGGAACAACTGAAACCCAAAAGATAAAGTTTCATTATTTAGAAGTTTTTTAACAGGCAAAAGCATTGAGAGCAGCACAGCTCGGCTCCCTTTCACATCCATCATAGCTTTGAGAAATTTGTCAGAATACATCTCTAGTTAAAATTTTAGCATAATTATTCTGCAATGTAATCTGAAAGGAAATTAGTTCAAATTTTGAAATATTGACTTAGAAAGGGGCTAATCAATGAGTGTAGCAACAATTTCACATAGTCCTCAGGAGGTATTTTTAAATGCATTTAGAATACATACAGACACTTCAATGGATTGTAACTATTCCAGGAGTCCTTGACTGTCATCCTTTTACCAAAAATCAGGAGGAACCGTTCTAAACAGTGGCCAGAAGGTCAGTCATACAAAACAGAATTATCAAATAATCTTGATTTACCTTAAAATACCTACAGAGTAATATGGCTCTGAGCAAAACCTATGAAGTAAAATCCTAAAGGAAAATATTTAGTAAAAATACTGCAAATGTTTAAGTAAAAAACATTTCATAGCAATGAACATCCCAAATAGTAGTAGCCTAATGCCAAAATTAGTCAGTCTAAAGCTGAACAGAAGCACTATGAAGTTCGTGATCTATTTGGAAGACATGCAAAATATAAACCATCTTTCATTGTGAAAATTCTGTGTTTGGAGGGTCAGCATTGCAATTCTGCATACTGCTAACTGAAGTGGGTTATGCTGCCTTTACAGTAAAGTTATTCTTTTCCTCTACTATTTACCTAACGTATATTTAGTTTTCCAGTAAACAAGTAATTTAATATTCAACCTCCAAAAATTTTTTATTGCAAAATATTTAGGCAAAACGTTAAACTAGTCTGACAGCAGCCTCTGTCGTTGCACTGATAAAGTCATAAAGAATTTTTTACTTAAACTGATGAGCCAGTCAACCCATAGCATTTCTGCAGTTCTGTTGTATAGCACATAAAAATTGAGCCAAAACACAAACAGTTTAAGAAGCCAGCTTTGAGTAATTCTTCTGAAATTTTGGAGTTCAATTGCTTGCCCAGAGAGAAAAGGATGAGAAGGGGAAGCAACAGTAGATGAAAGCTACATCTGCAATCTTGACTGGAGATCAACCTTCTGCTCAATTCCTGTTAGTGCTAACAGGAATATATGAACCCTCCACATAAAAAAAGTGGCAGGAAAAACAACACTATTAGTATAATTTAATGCAGATAAGTTTCATTCACTGAAAGAAGTAACTTGCTTTATGCTATGGGAAGTGAACTTACACTGGCCATTCAAACAGCTGCTGAAGTTTCCCTGATGTGAACAGGGATTCCCTCAGTCCAGAGACAGCCTGCTTCAAGAAGCTCCATAAAACTCTGCAGCTACCACTGCAGAAACTCAGTAAACATCTGCAATTAATACTGCTGAGATTACATTTAACAACCAGATGATACCATTGCAAATGCTTCAGAAGGAATCTTTTTTTAAAACTTCTTTTAAAGGATTAAAAATACATAAGAAACCACAAACCTCTTCTCTTTCCTATAATTTTAAACTGAGCAAACTACCAGTCCGGTGCTCTGCCAGTCCAGCTCGTACCAGAAGCTTTGTGTGATGTCCTGCCAGGGCACTGCTGCCTAGATTTTCGGTTCCCCGAAGATTACAGCTACTCCCCGCCCCCCCGTGCCCCGGGGCTGACTGCTGCCATGTGGAGCTCATGTGGTGCCCGTGAGCAGGCTTGCCTGGGAACGCACAAGAGCTCACCCCACTCACTCTCTAAGCCATATTAGCATTTTTTATGGTAAGGTCAGTACAGGACAATGAAAATGACGCTTAAAAGAAAAAGGAGGCAAATATTTGATGAATACCAAGGAAAAACAGCAGGCAGGGAGTGGGTGGGGAAGAAGGTCTGGATTGAAAGGCTTTCCTGCCCTACCTTGCCATTGATTCCAAGTTTTTGTGGTGTATTTAGGAATGTTCTGGCTATAACCTCACTGCCAGCAGTGCCAGGTGAGCAAAGCACACCTCTGCTGGGCTGGGATGCTAGGACCTGGGGAGAGGGGTCCTGCCCTGGCATGCTGGGCACAGAGGCCACTCTGCTGCCAGCCTGCCCAAGCTGCAGTGACCTGGGAGCTGCTTTCTGGCTGGTGATGTGTGGCTCCACTTCCCAGCAGAGCAGGAAACATGAAGAGCAGGAAACATGGGCACCTCACTTAAATTCCTGCAGGGATGTCCCCTGCCAGCCTCTGTGATGAAGATGCTGCAGGTTAAGTTAGTATGAGTTGTCATTGGCTGAAGGGATTCTTCTGTCAACTTTTTTCCTGCCTAAATGCAAAGCTCCTTAGCACCATCTGGAAAAGCTCCGAGGAGATCCAGAGCTTTGGAAAGGCTCCCCAGCCTTGCTCTGTGTGGACCCTCATCTCTGCTACACTGTGTCATAAGCAATAGCATTGTGGTTGCCTGCTGCAGCCAAGCTGCAGGACATGAAAGCTGGCTTTCCCTTGGGACACATTTAATGGGAACGGCTTCTCCAAAGGCAGAACATTCCAAGCAGTTGCCAGGAGATGTGGGTATCTGACTAAGCTCAGGCTTCCTCTCCTCTACTCCCTCCTTGCTAATCCCTTAGAGCAGCAGCATCCCTTACACTTACACGTCACAAAGAGCCAAGTGCTGGAGGCAGCACGGGGAGCTGTAGCCAGCTGACACCTCAACCTTCACACAGCACTTTTCTGGAGTTCCCCAGGGGATGTTGGCAGCACAGGAGGAAGCAGCAACTTCTTCTTAGTCTCTCTTGGCTTTAGTGCTACAAAGATTGTGGATTTTTTTTTAACATTTATCTATTTTCTAACTGACAGCTGCCCCACTCGTGACCCTGTCGCATCTTCACAGAATATTGGATTATCATGGCTGATTTCAATTATTTTTACATGCATAAATACAGAACAAATGGGTGCAGTAGATATATTTAAATAAAAATTGACAAGATGCATTTATTGTTTTAGTTTTGTACAAAAGCATAACTTAAAAGGCAAACTAGTATAAACTTACTTTGTGCCAAATATTTAAACTTTTCATTCCAAAGAGTATCTGGTTCAAAACTTGTAGATACAGTTTCCACCTGGGAAATCTCTTTTTTAAGACCACAGATAACACAGTATTGTAAAATGAAAATCCTCTAGTCCTTCAACCAATCTGAAGTTGCATTCTGCTCTGAGTGCCAGAATTTTAGCTACTCAGTGAATGGATCCCATGAAACATGAGCCATGCTGGAGTGACCTGCTGAAAAGTCAGTTTGCCTACTGCTCATTCATGTTCTGAAGAGAGATGTGCATTAGGACCCGTGACATGCAATCTTAGCAAAGACTGATAAATATACGTGTAGAAACAGGGCAATGTGTTTGGATTTTTCTTTGCTACTTCATACCAACCAGAAGTAGCCTAAGAAAACCTAAGTTACTTAAGAGAGTCCCAGATGTCATGCAGAAGCTCAATTATTCTTGAAATAAAAGAACGCTTTCGCCCTGATTTTGCTTTTCCTTTGCACATGTGACATTTCCTCAGTAAGTCTGAAGGGTTTTCTCAGTCACCACCACAGCTGCAGCTGCCTTCTGCCTCGGAGGGTGACTGGCAGTCTCTGCTGACGACATCTCCAGGGACGCTTGCCTCTGCTGGAACAACCCTCCCACCAGAACAAGCAGGACACCTCCCTCAGACGCCCCTTCAAGAGCCTCCAAAGCAAGAAGGTTACTTCAAAAGCTACTTTTCCCACAGAACAGGGCTTGCTGTGCTGCAGCACTACCAAAAGGGCTGGCACAGAGCTGGATTCGTGTTCTTGTCATCCAGTATCCAATCCAAGTGCAACTCCTGCCATTTGAAAATGTGGTGGATGCAGCGCGTGACAGCAGCTGTGCGAGAAATGGGGCACAGCTGCACAAGTGTTCCACAAGACCATCTGGAGGAAAAGTACCAAAAATAGAAGCGAGCAAGCCTCGTGTATTTCAGCAAAATTAAGCATAAAGAAATCAGTGTCCATGCAGTGTTTGATATGCCATAGAAACTGCTTCAAATAACATTGGATAAGAAAACTATTTATCAGTGAAAATGCAAGCTTGGACTCTACGAACAGTTTACATCTGGTAGGTGTTCACTGATACAGGACAGTGGCATTATGACCAGTGGCTCACCTTAAAGAAGTTATTCATGGTTTTCCAAATGAGCTAGTGTTTTACAGTGCTGTACAAATAAAACGTTGTGGGGAGCATATGAAATATCTGTATTAAATTCCACTGCATTAAGTTATCCAATGCATGAAAAATGACCCAGATGCATTTAAAATAAATGCATATTACAATATCACATATAGTATTATAAAATTATTACTTATGTGCACAGTCCTGATATCTATAGACATGGCACTGTGAAGAAAGCCTGGTTCCTAAGCATTTTTATAGATATTTGATAGTGATGCAATTTGCTGTCAGTCAGATCACAATGTCCCTTCAACTTTGGTACATTCAGTGCAAAATATTTTCGGGAGTTTTTTTACTCTTATAAAAATAAAAGGCATTTTTTTCCCTGGAGAGTGCTTAAAGAATAAACACTAGCAGAATGTCTGTTCAAGCATGGAAAGTGACAAAACAGAAATAACACTTTTGTTTGCTTGTTTCCTGTTTACACTCTAAGAAACATAATATAACGAACCTATAAAAATAAACAGAAGTCACCGTGTTAGGGTTTTTTTCCTGATATGCTGTGATAAATTGCTAGTTTCTTCTTAAAATAGTTTCCATGCAGTATAAAGCATAAAATCAGTCCTATTAGGTTATTAAGTTCATTGTAACAGCTCATATTTTGTCATACACACCACTGGCAAACACATTTCCACAAACCTCCTCAATGCACAAGCCGTTATTACATCCTTTGTTGCTGATTTTCCTTCCAGCTCACTTCTGCCTCAGGAACTCGAGCTCTATGGTGTTCCCCATGCAGGCACTCGTAGTCTTAGGTAAAGCAAGTGTTGGATATGCTGTTATAACATATGGCATAAAGTAATGTACCTTCATGAATTTAAAAAAAAAAAAATTATAAAAGTTCAGTTGTATGCTTTTTTTATAATTTTCTGGGTAGGTAAGGGACTGAATGATTTCACATTTTAACTTGAATTTTCGATTCAACAACTTTGATGAAATCCAGTCCTTGGGTACATGTGAGTTTTGCAGTAGCCAGATGGAACACAACACGGCATCACATTTCTGGTTTGCTCAGAACATAAGCTTAAGAAGTGTAGCCATTCCAAAAACCCATGGATTGCAAGACTTGGCTTTCCCTGCACACCAGGCACACTCTAATTTCACTGTTGAGAATTCTGCCACTACCACAATGCTTTTTAATTGCTTCACAAGCTCCTTTGTGGAACCTCATCATTTGAATTGCACCATGAAACAATTTTCCTCTAGGAAATCCGATACAAAAGTTCATTCATTCCTTGAGAAGACAGATCCACAAAAGTCCAATGAGCTGGGCACTGTGGTTTGTGTATCACTCAAGTCCAAAAGTACTTGTCTCTTCTACTGCTGTCAACAGTTTTTCATATAACATAGAGAATGATGGGTAAGGGGGAAGGTCCAGACGATTGAAACAAGTGTGAGCCCTGAGGGGAAAAAGAGAGAGGAGGTGAGGAAGTGCATTATTTGAAAAGTTCAAAAGAGAACACACAGATTGGTATGTGCTTGAATAGAGATGGGCAGATATTATTCTTTTGGAAGACTTTGTTCTGTCAAATGATGTTTTCCAATTGAACAGGTAGTAAGGTTCAATCTACTTTCTTCTCATTAAAATAAGCCAGAAAGAAGCATTTATGAAGCTCTTTAGAAACATACTGACAGTCCAAAAAGCATGGGATAAATTTTATCCATCAAATGTGCATGAGAAAAAAGAATGGTCTGGCATGGTGCAAGTCAAACAGTCTGGTCTGAAATCTTGGCTTTAAATGTGTCTTCTGAGATGCAGCCTTTCTTTTCTGTATGGATGATACTTGAATATTGTATTTGTAATTATGAGATATTTCCACACATCTCCAGATCTACAGGAAACACTCCTACAGTGGTAAAAGAATGATAAATTAGTTGCTCTTCCTTCTACAGATGCTCTTCCTTCTACAGTTCCTTGGCATATGGATGGTGTTGTTGAGGCATACTGCTTGTGCTGATATTCCCAATGGACATATCTGCCCTAGAGGCCAGCAGCTTTTGGAATTACAAAAAACCATGCACAAACCTGGCTGCTAGAGGTTGCCCTGCTTTCTGAAGGGCATGCAATTTATTTCTGTTTTTGAAGTCCATCTACCTCAAGTTTGTTGACACACTTGGAACTGTCTCTCAAATCCTCTTCAGGGAATGAAAGGGGAGAACACAAAGGTTTCTCTTCATAGTGGAACCATGGATATCATTGCCTGACCTCAGGGCATGCTAAGGATGGTACTTCCTAAAACACTGAGGTGGATGAGCCTGCTCTAATGAAATAGACAATGTAGCTATTAATGTGATGGGATCTTGAGGATGAAATTGAAATGATGCAAAGAGAAGCTGGAAGAGGCATCTCTTCTGCTCTAAAGCTTTGTAACAAAGCCTCACTTTAGATTGATTTCCAAATTTTGGCAGGTCTCCGTTTACAAATACTTCAATCTTTTGCAATAAAATACATCACAGAGTTATTTATTTAAATCCAATCCAGCTGAAAACCAAACTCCTTCTGCAATGCCCTGCCCTTCATCAGCATGATCTGTATTATGCATAAATATGTAACATGTTAATGGAAGGACTGAACAAGCTCCCTCCTCACAGCAAATGGAACTCCTCATTTAACCTACCCAGTCCCAGAAATCCATCTGTCTACCACAGACTTGTACAGACTTCCTCTGAGCCAGAAAGTACTGCCTTCCACTGGAGCAAATTCATTAATTACACTTTGAGTGCCTCTCAGCTCCCAGCTATGGGAATGGGACATGGAGTGAAGTGGGTTAATCTCGCTTGTTAAAAAAACTCAGAGTCCATTACAAACTGGAACTCACTGAAGCTGAAGCACCCACTCAGGTACAGCCTTGTAGGGTCATAAAAATATCAGGCTGAAGATATGTATACACAGCACACAAGGTCACACCATTATTATAAATACAGTCCAAACATCAAATATGCAATCACTTAAAAAAACATTGCCTTTAGCACCCTCCCCAAATCCAGTACTCTTAGAAGAACACTGCTGGTACATGCTGTGTAGCAGAGATGGCATTTCCCCACTCCATATTCCAGGGGTCTGGTAAAATTTTTCTACCCAGGCATCTCTCTAAGGCTCCTGGAGGAAAGCTTTCTTTTTACTCCTCCTTTGCCTTTCCAAAAATCTTATAAAATAATATCTGTGATACAGATTATATTGTTCCATGTCCTGCAGAGTACTTAAAAAATTGAAAATAGTCTCTTATAAAGAAGGAGACTGATTTAAGACCAGCAGCAACTGGAACTCAGTGATCCCTTGAATTCAATGTTAAGTGCTGAAGAGTCTTAGGCATTAAGAGCCTAACCACATGCTTCTGCTCCATGGGGCTGACAGCCACTCATTAGAACTATGGATCATGCTGTGTGGGCTGTAAAACCACAAATTATAAAAGACACAGTATATAATTAGCAAGGGATTCATTACGAACTGGTTTAATAGTAAACTGGCATGTTGTTTACATTTATTAAGAGAACTGAGTTTTATCTTATTTTGAGGGCAATTTTGAAAATGGAATCACTTACTGTGGAAAACCAAGTAATTAAAAAAGACAAAAACAAGACCTTTGTCTTCTGAGGTGATGCAAGCTTTTCCAACCCCAGCACACAACTTCCTAAGTCCTTGAGACAAACGTGGTTTTTTCCTTCTGGGTAGTATCTTCCCATTCCAACATTTCAAACCACATGGGCACTGACTGTTCATCTTCCTGGGCTCACATCTTATAACAACATAAAAACCCATCTTGGCTCCTAAACTCTAGGTTCCCAGATTCCCAATTAAACTCCCCTTCATTTTGATTACCGTGGTAAAAGAGAGTGATTTAGGATTAAAATGCAGTAGTCAGACATGAATATAATTTCCAAGTGAATCATCACACGAATGAATAAATAATGTACAACAATAAACCTGGAACCAATTTCTCAGCATGGGAGTGAATTAAAAAGTACTGGTTCCTTCCCCTAGTTTAGTCTAATCTGCAACATAGTGTAAAAGAAGGAAGTAGAAGTGGCACTGGGGTAGCAATAGTTAAGCTAGACACATAATAATCAACCTTTCCAGGGCATTTTACATGCTACCTAGTTAGTGTCAAAGACAGCAATGCAAGCTGGGCAACCTGACCTGTGCCTCACAGAAATCTCACTGTTTGGATTCAGCAGAGCTGATTACACAGCAGTCAGAACAGTGGGAACTAGGCAAACATCTAGTGAAAACCTTTGTGTTTACATTCACAGCTGCTCGGGCCACAGTCACATACCTAGGTGACTATCCTAGCTGCCCTTTGTGTCTCAGACCAGGAAGAAGAGATGGGGATGGGTATTCTCATGTGTTTTCAGCACTGCTGTAATGTTTTTAGAAACAGAGGAAGAAATTAAGTCCACTGACCTGTTAAATCCTCACTTTTGCCATCCGAGCACTATCAAATTTCACAGGCACTCCTGCTAAGAGGGCAATTTGTGAAGTACAGCACTGCTAAGAGTGAGTGATGGTGCCTTAACATAAAAGCTTTACTTATCAGAGAATCAGTAAGAGTCACAGAGTCCTAGGGCAGCACTCCCAGCAGATCCAGCGATGTGTTTACACATGCTGGGCTTGTTTGGAAACCTCTTGAAAGCTGCTACTCGAGGTTGTAGTTACTGATGTGTTACCTCCAAGCCAGCAGTACTTGCTGTTTGCACAGGGAGTCTCAGAGGCTGCTGAGACCCAGGCTGAAGTTGCACTGCATCCAAGAACTCCACATGTAAAAATGCAAACAGCACTTTTGGCTTGGGGCTTAACCCAGTTCAGCACTAACATGGAAGAGGTTTCATTTTTCATGAGATCAAGGTTTACCATGTGTGAATACCAGGAACTTTTTGCTCAGGATGACTGCAGGTGTTTGTCACGCACAGTTGTTTTTATTTTAATTCTCACATTTGTATGGTAAAAACGATCCAGAGAGACAAAATTGAAATGTTTGCTAACCAAGGGAAGGTGAGGTAAGTGAAATTTCAATGAATGATACAATCTCTTAAATGTGAGGAGCTGGCATTTCCCCTACACTTGTTGAACAGCCTATGATAGCAAAGATCCTCAGCATGTTTCTCCATATTGCACTTTTGAAAGCAGTTTTATTCTGCAATTTATCACAACCAGGGTGCTGCATAACCTTTCCAGAGGAAATTCTGAACGTCCTGTTCTGGCAGGTCCTGACCTTTTCCAAGCTCTGCTTGCAAGCACCAGGAATTTCAGCTTCAGAGAATATATGGAAAAAATCATGCAATTTCTTTTCTTACTTAAACTCACAAAAAAAAAAAAACTCCCTTGAATTGTGAAGTCAGAAATTATTTTTTAAAAAGTCCCAGCTTTTACTTTTTAAACAGAACCAAAACTAGTCCATAGGCCAATCATAATCAAACTATCAAACTATAAAGGAGACTTATTGGGCTACAAGATATTACTAGGTCCCCAGATGACATTTGATATGAAACAGCAATTTTCAGGATTTGGATTCCTTTAATCCTCAGTTGCCTGGCTCTCATTTGTGCTGTAAACAGGAAAGATGGCTCTGTTAAAAGGCCACCCGCTGTGCCTGTGGATTTCACAGCACCACTTCTGTGTCCATGACCTTCTCCATGCACTTCTGATGGCTGCAGCCAACCCAAGAGACATTTCTGCCTCTGACCTCGTGCTGGAGGAAAAACCTACAGGTTGTTGGTCAGAGAGACTCTGAGTCTCTCTGATAGCCACCCTGTGTCTAAGATGAGACTGAATGCAAGTTATTCCTGAGGCATCTTGTTTATGAGGAATGGTTTATGATTAGGGCTGAGCTTCCTCCATGGATCAGCCCAGCCCAAAGACACCTCCAGAGGTTGTACACAGCATACTAAAGCTGAGGTCTAATTAAGCAGAGTTAGGCTGCCCACACTCCACATACTAATCTGTGTCTAACCACTCATAACCCATTCTAGAGGCTGCAGAATCACAGAACTGGGTGAAAGAAAATATCCCAGCGATCAGTCTCATCACAGTAAAGAAATTAACCTGTCATTTTCTGTCAATGATTAAAACAAGCTGAAGGTGGTTTTTTCATCATTCACATTATTAGTCTAGTCCTGGCATTGTTACCATGGACCTTTGAAGAGAACTCTTTTTTCTGCTCCAAAAATTGGAAAGTTTTTTTTTTTTTTTTAATTTTTTCATCCAACTCCTCTAAACCTGCCCTACCCAATATAATTGCAAGGGCTTGTACAACTCAACTCTTGCTTTCATATCTTGGACTCTGATACTGTTCCTTTACCCTCTTCACCTATTTCAATTGATCTTACTTGTTCTCTTTGAAATCCTCACCTTCTCTTGTCTCTCTTGCTGCTTCTCAAGTGAAATCACTCCCTCCCACCTATTCTGCACTCACAACTTGCCTCTTCAGTATTTGTTAACACTCGACATCAGACTCAGCATAAAAATTGTATCACTAAACTATACTATAAAGCCTGTGTCTGATACAAGAAATATTACAGTAGCTTTCAGTCAGACATAGTCACAAGAGCTACTTCATTTAAATTCATATTCATTTTTGCTCCTAACTTGTGAACTGCATGTTCAGTAAGTAAATACTTGCACATTTAATCAAATGTAATAAAGAAAGTCAGACGTAGTTATCATTCTAAGATAATTTTCCATGAGAAAAACACTACAATATGGATGTCAGCCACAGTTACACTGCCTTGTCCAGCTTAAGAGAACAAAACTGAGTTCAAACCAAAACATCAGACACTGCATCAACAGGGAAGGAAGTTTGCATGTGAGGGAAGGTATATTCAGTGAAAGCTTGTTAATATTTGTCCAACAGCTGATCTGTTACCCCAGAGAGTGGCCCTGTGAAGCCCCCCTGGCATTAGAGCCCCCAGAGCTGTACCTTGGAAGAGCAGTGATCTTCCCCCACTTCTCCACGCAGAAGCGCCTGGGCCCGTTGCTGCCCCGGAGAGAGGCAAAGCCTTCGTAGGGAATGCTGGACGTGCCTGTGACAAACTGGCAGCACAAACAGCCATCAGGACAGGCCTGCACACAGGGGCTGGGGGGACATAGCAGCACACCCACCACAGCCCAGACACTTTTGGAAAAGCATTTGCAAAGCAAGGAAATTCGCGAGGCACAAGCAATAAATGCTACTTTACATGGAGGCTAAGGGCAAACAGACTGTTTCCTGGCTGGGATCTAGAAGAGGCAACTTAGCAGATTAATTTCCTCCAAAGGTTTTCTGCTGCATAAATATTGTAGAATAACACACTATCAGTATCCAGTTACTCAGACTTAAGCCTAAGTGAGTTTTTTGCTGCTGTTTCCTGCATTAAAAAGGAACTAATACAAAACATAGCAATATCTGGTGGCTTTGTGCTATGCCTTTCTAGCTACATGGATTTCCTTTGCTTTATAAGCCACAATTAACTACTGTAAGAAAAGAACAAAATTCTGAAGGTTAGATATGCCCACTGACAGTTGCTGAAATACTGACTGGTGAGGAGTTTTATTTACAACCTGTCCTGAACAGATCAAATGTAGCTTTTGACAGATCAGAGACAACTTAATTTGTAATGACCTAGATATTACAAAAACTTCTGACTAAAAGATGTGACAGGAACATACAAGCAGACATTTCTGTCTCTCCATCAAAGGAGATGTTCCACACTGCCTTTTTACAGACTTTTAAAAAATACTTAAACAGATTCAAAAAAGAAAATTCTTCATAATTCTTCATAATTCAGTGATCAGATAAAAACTGAATTGTTAAAAACAGCAGATTTCATATTAGATCAATAATATGGTGTGGTTTGCAGTGGAGGTTTGTCTGTTTCTTTAAAGACAGGATGGATGCAACCTGAACTTAAAAAATTTAACTCAATAGTAAACCCACATGTATACATATTCTTTTGTTGAGTTGTTTTGTTCTTCAGCAGCAGGGTGACTGGAACCTGCAGGTTTAGTGAAATTGGTATTGGACTGACTTTAAGGTTTCCATCATTATTCTCTAATTTGAAGCCTTGAACTTCCATCTAAGCTTTCTCCTTCCCAAGCTGTATAAATACTATTAACATTTCTACCTAGTGACATAACCAAACACAGTTTTCCTTTTCTATCTTTAGGAGTCTTAATGTCTTAATCAAACAATAGTAAAGGATTATTGACATCAGCCATTGTATCTTAAATGTATTTCTAATCTTAGAAATCTATAAAAATAACTGTGAGCTTCTGTCACTTGAAATTGTTACATTTAACCTCTGAGTCAGGCTACTCCCACTAGCAAACACCACCATAATTTCTGGGTATCCTAAACCAGGATGGGGCTATTTTAGCATCAAATTTTAATTATTTTTACACAGATCAGCTGATTTCTTACCTGTAAAAGTCTTAGACGTTGTTCATTGTTGAACCTTTCCACAGCAGCCCAGAACCACCGAATTACAATGTGATTGTCATGATAGCCTGTTAAAACAACAAGAGCCTTTATACTTTCAGGTGCTATGAAAGTGGTTGAGGAAATAGTTAGTAAGCTTTTCCTGGTTTGGCCCTAGTCACAATAATGCCATATTCTTTATTCAAATGCATCAAAAGGCAGAAGGTGAGAGGGAAATACTCCTAAAATGCTTAGAAATCCTAAAGGCAGAGAATGAATGTACTATGACAAAAAGAACTGATATGCCTTGTGCAGTCCTTTCTTCCATTAATCAGTCACTAACAGGAATGCCAGTTCTTGAAATATTCCAATACTGTGCTATTTATCTATCCAAAGCTACAAATGCTGCTGCAACCATCTCTCTCACAATATCCCACAGCTCCCAAGTCTTCTGCTGTTCTCAAATTATTTCAACTACCAGCCTGCAGCCACTGTGATTGCTTCTAATTTCCTGTCAACTTTGAGTGTGTAAAAAAAAGGGGAATATCCAACTAAGAATGGCTTCCATTTCCATTTCTCTCCCAGGTCTGGGAGTACCTCCCTGTGTGCAACTGAACATGGCACTTTCTATGGAGAAGAGTGTTCTGCCATGCTGCCTCAGCAAGAACAGCCAGGGAAGAGCTGCAAGGAGAAGCAACAAAGCAAACTAAAATGGAAAAACTACCTTCTCCTAATGCTAACTTAACCAGAGAAGCTCAAAAGTTACTATAAATACATCTCATGTGATGGTTTGTTACTTTCTTGAAAACTAGGCAGATCCAGAGCCCTTGACACTCTCACTGAACTAGTCAAAATTGAAGTTACCTCCTCTGTACTCCGTATTATTTCTCCAATCACTCAAGTCAATTTCTGCTGTTCCAGCTATAACCAGCTCCAGTTCTCTGGCATCAAATACAGACACCAGTCTTGCATCAACCACCTGTGAAAGGAAATAAAATGCATAGCAGCATTTCTTTATGCACCGATTCGTGCCTCCCCATAAAGTCTGCTACTAAGGTATTTACCAGGTGTCATTTTAGGTAATTCAGAATTCAGTTTTTGTCTCTTTAAAGAAACAAGTCTCAGAGACCCAATGCAGAAACAGAGCAAGGATTCAATGCTAATCATACAGTGATTGAGAGTATTGTCCAGTGCAAAATAGATACATAACCATAGTCTTTATATAATTACTAAAAAAAATTTTTTTTACTCTCCCTTCCTCTTCCAGTATCTACAAGAGCACTTCTGATCATATTTGGGACCCCATATTTTGGAAATGTATACAAGGAGAAAAATATTTTGGAAGGAGAAAGAAAGTAAATTTAATTTTGGAGCTTTTTACCTCATAGAAACCACGAACTAGACTTTCTGTTTGTTGTACAACTCCTCTCTCAATTCTCCATTTCACCATTCTCTCTATGTATTCTTTCTTGTTCTTTTCAGTGACTGGGATATTGGCACCTCCTGGTTTTAGTTCCCGTTCTGTGATCTTAGGAAAAAAAATGACCAAGTGACAACACAGTTATTATAAAGACAAAAGAAGGAATTGTAATAATTTTAGTTTTTAAGCTGAAGTGATCCCTCAAAATCACTAACCAAGCCTGACTAGCAAACTGGAATATATGAAGTAAGAGAATATACAAACAATTCTTTTTAAAAATAATATTTTAAATTCCATTTGGTCTGAGGAACCTTCATAAATAGATTTAAGAATAAGTTGAGAAGAAGAAACAATCTCTACAGTGACTAAAGCATTGAAGTTTTCTGAATAATACCTTTGAATGGCAACTTTGCTCCAATTAAATTCAGGTAAACTACCTCTAGCAAAGCAACCCTAAAGTCTGATATTTCGGATGCTCTTCAGAAAATCTCCTTAACCAGAAAAACGTGTTTGACCTGTTAAAAATATTAATACCTCCTCAGATTTCAACATAGGTTTCACCAGCAGGACCTTTTTAAATACAAGTTCAAGGCAGCATGGAGGGACACTCGTTCTTCTGTCCAAATAAATGTTTATCTAGCAGAAGAATGCACCAAGGAAATTAAGAAACTTGCACACCTGCCCAAAAACTTCTTCATTTACAGTAAATGTGAGATCTAGGATATCATGTATGTCATTGTCTTTCATCCACTGCAAACTCTGGTGAAACTCTTCATCCAGATATTCCAGGTCACTCAGGTCACAGAGTCTGACAGAAGAAAGAAGAAAACACACAAACACAGATGATGGCAGCAGCCTGTGCTCAGTAACTAAACTCAGACAAAACAGACTGTGAATGGGAGCCAAGAGAAACATTAATAGAGAGGACAACTTCAAATCTCTGTTTATTTGCCTGGTAACAGCAGTTACTGTATAATGCAAAATAACTCTGTAAATATACAAAACTCCAGAATTTAATTTGAAGACACATTGCTTCTTAATGGTGAGTCTGCCCCATGTTTCCTGAGAAGCACATTTCGGAATTATGAAAATACACAGATTGAAGAGACAAAGGATTCAAATAATGAAAGAAATGTTAAGATTTTTTAAACAAGCAAGCAGTGTCCCTTTTGTTTATGTAGCTACATTGCCTCATCTCCATCATTTGTTGAACTGCTTAGATTTCCAGCTTACCACATATGTACCATACTTCCCCTTACCTCATCCTTCTCACTAAAATGATGCTGCTAGCATTCAGGTGTTTTAAAAATGTTATGTGCAGTAGGAATGGATTAATTACTCCCCACTACTAGAACATGCAGTGTTTTACAGGAAAAAAAAGTGCTTCCAGACTTCTCAAAATCAGCTTTCAAATAAAAAGTAAAGCATCTTAAGCTCGTTAGGTCTTAGGTTCCAGACATGCTGAGCAAGCACAGCTCTCATTGTTTCAGCCAGAACAGAAGCAGTAGTTCTGGAAACTAAGTCTGAAGTCTATCAAAGTACAGCTCCTCAAAATGGAGATTGCCAACAATCAGTCCACATCTGAGAATGCATGGTGCAGTCTAAGTTATGAAGTGATTCATATCCTATCCTGTGAGTCATTACATGACAAAAGAATAAGAACTCTATTAATATCTGGAATAAGCCCACAGCACTGCATTGTACATCTTCAAGTCTAAGATTTTTTAGAAGAAAGCTGGTAACAGGGCTAAAACAAAACACGAGGTTCTTATACTGATCACAAACAACATTCTGAGGTAGTGGAAACAAGGAAATCTTTAAAAAAATTCATGGACTGAAATCAGTTTACTAAATTAGAAATAATGGCCTGTCTCCTTTGTCAATACAGCATCATAAACAGTCCATACACAAAATGGCATCTTTGATGGGGAAGGAACCAAACAAAAGGGGAGACAGAACAATTCTACTCACATTCGGAGGAGGGCTTTATAAAAAGGTCTTGTAAAAAAGGCATCCAGCAAATACTGATGTATCAGAGCAAGACCAAGAATTCGACCACTAAACCTGAACCTGGAAGAGAAAGAGTTACAGTCGTGATACTGAAACTTTGTGGTTGGTACACTGCTCTGTCATCATAACTGGCATGTATTTCCAAACAGCATTATTAAATCAGACAGCTATGTCTAAATTGTGGTGTTTTTGTTTATTTCTTGGGTTTCTTTAACATTCTCAGTAAGGCACAGGGAAAAAAAATAATAAAAAAGCAAGACTGCAGGGTGTGGAAAATCCCTCAGATACCTAAGTTACAACTGCTCAAAAATATTAAATCCATATTTAACCCAATCAGCCCCTGCCACAGCAGCCACTTCATAAATGCATTATCTCCCAAAATGATAGCCACTGTCTATTTTTATTTCACACCCCTACAGGATTAACTTGTTTTCATGTTATAGAGGGGCCAAAGGTTCTTCTACTCTTTCCCTGGCTGACAGCTCATGCTGCCTGTCTTTCCTACTTACAGCTCCTTGCTCCCTCTTCTGACTGTGGTTAAGGAGTTCTCTGTATATTTTCACAAACAGTGCCAAAGTCTTTTATATATTGCAGTCCTCTCTCCAGCCCTAAGTCAACAGGATCTAAATCTCCTTCTCTCACCTCCTTCTTCCCTTATTATCTTCATTTTTTTGGGTGTGTAAGGAGGAAGTTTGCCAGGGTTGAGAACAAATGGCAGCAACCTTGAAATAGGAGGGTCTTTGCAAGTATTCCCATGAGAATTAAGATTCATTGTGAAAGCTCTTCCACAATTCTAGAATTAGATTAAAGTCTAGTGTTTGTTTTCAAAGTAAATGTTTCTTGAACTTTCTGTTTATGTATCCTTAACATTTCTCTTGGAAAAAACTAGGGCTTTATTATACCTGTTTGTACAATGTTTGCAAGATGAGGATGTGACATGCAGAGCCTTCCCCTTTCCATGCATAAATTGCTTGTCACAGCTGCATTTTCTGAATTCCCCCTGGGGCTGTACAAAACCAGCACTCTCTGAAAGAGATAGGGGTCTTGCCTCCTTCACTCCCCACATCTCTGGTCCAGCACTACAGAAGCCAGGGATGAATAAAAAACCTGGGCAGAAGCTGCACAGCACATAAGGGTTTTCTCTCACCTCAATGCCAGGCTGTTCTGCCTTTCCAATAGAGACCTGAAGTACTGGAGTTCAACAGGCAGGTTGCTTCAACTAACTGAACTACCAACCAGTTAATTTTCTTTTCATTTGTAAAATTAGTAATGAGATTCCCCTCTGATACTCATTCTTCATAACTGGCCTTCAAAAAATAAGAACTCAGGGCATGTCTGTCCTACAGAGATGAGCAACTGTCATTCCACTATTAATGTAATCCAACTACTTACACAGCAGAATTCCCTGTTAATAGTCACAAGCACAGCTTTACAGATTTATGGTGATGCCATGGCTTAAATCAACTGAGGGTGATTTAAACTGGCTTATAATTGTAAAAATAGGATTATGCAAAAATCCTCAATAACTATTTTAGAAGCATGGGTGAATGTACAGACTCTTTCAAAGCTGTGTGACCAGCAGTCTGCCCCTACCTAATTAAGATATCACCAGAGATTTCTTTCCAATAGGTATGTTGGGGTTTTTCCACTGAGGAGATCTCTGTACTCTTTAGGAAGACTCAAACAAATTACATACAGTAATACGTGCCTGAAACCTCCCTTCATCTCCTCAGCTGACAGAAAGTCAATGTGTTATTATTTTTTTGTGTTTTTTTCTAATACACAAGAGGTTAATATTGCTTTCATGAAATGACTACTAATGTACAAGAAATGCAGAGAGTTGTGTTGTGAGACAATCCCATGATACATGTTCCAAATCATAATTTTGCTGACCTTGTGAGAAATAAGATCATTTAAAAACCACAAGAGAAACCAAAATCAGGGAAGTCTAAGAAATGCAATTATTTTGCTGCTGGTTAAAAAGATCAGATTCTGTGTTACATGTCTGAGCAGATTTGAGCAGTTGTTCTACAAGTGGGAACAACAGAAAAAGTATCTGAAAAACAAAAGAAAAGAATTCTTACCACTCATGGTGATTGTCTACGAAAGCAGACATGGGACTTATTTGTACTGTGTAGGTATCGTTGGCTGAATATTCAAACAAACCATAATATGGATTGAAGAGCTCCCTGGACACCAGGAAAAAAAACTCTCTTGATGGTCCACTGTAGTCCAACCTTTAAAGAGAAACCTGACATTACTATGAAGTGAGAAACCTTTTTCTTTGAATCTACATTCCTTACACTATATTTTGATTAAAATTTCATAAGATTTTAACCAAAACCCGTATCCATGCAGATTGCCTAATGCCAAAGTATGTGGAACTCTCAAGGGACTATTCTAAAATGGAATGGCTTGGACAACTGGAATGAAGTTCTCCATGTGGGCTGCACTCAGAAAAAAACTTTGGCTCCAGCTGCAGTGACCTCTCTGCCACAGGAATATAACCAAATAATTGGGGGTGGCCAGGGTGGGGAGGAAGAAAATCATGAAAAGAGCCAAAATCAGACTTATCTGCATCTGACAAATTAGCAATGAAAATAAACAATGGTCATATTTTGCCTTTGCAGATTGCAACCATAAGACAATTGGAGGGATAATATTTGTGTTTTCCCTAGCAATATAATCTGAGATTACTTCAGTGATTTATGTTTCTTGGTCTAAATTTTCTTGTCTGTCTTCCAAAGTTGAGAGCATTTAAATGTCTTTTGGAGAGTGCACTTCCTTTGTTGGGTTTTTTATTTGTTGCTTTCTACTTTTTTTTCCCTATTTCAAGATTCCAGTACTAATGAATCTAAATAACCCCTTCTTCCTGAATGATAAACAAACTCATTGCTGACAATGCACGGAGACTGAATTGTGACATTACTCTGCAGGTCACCAGTGAAATGAGTTAGGTATGATATTAATGCTCTATTAGAGCTGGAAAACAGAAAACTAGGAGTTTTCCAGTGGGGAACAGAGAATATTAAAATCCTAACAAAAAGAAAAATACATCTTTTATAGATAAAAGATTTAATATTTGACTCAAGTACTAAGACAATGCACAGACAAAATTACCATAGAGAAGGTCAGCGTTCACAAAGAACTCCTGCTACAAATGTTTTGGCTCATAAACTTTTACAGAAGACAACCACAACTAAGAGTTGTTTTTGAGGATGAAGCTGTCAGGAAAGTAAAGGCTAGGTGCCATTATCAAGCTAAGGAAAAACCCTCTTTCCTCAGCTGAATAAAAAACATTTTCCCTTCAGTCACTTGGAAGTATTTCACTTCTGTTAAGCTTCAGCAGTGAAGTACTGAAACAGATCCTTATCCTGGCAAGAAGGGGTAGATTCCATCAACAAATCAGAGAAAAAAAAAAATCAAAAATGGTTCAATACCATGGACAACTGTTGGATCTTAATCTTGGCACGAATACCAGGATCAAGTAGAGGGTCATCGACAAGACTCTTGCAAACTTCTGGGATAATCAGACACACTAAGAAATCCTGAGATAGAAAGGAAACTGTGTGCTTGACTGTCAGGCACTTCATACAGCTCCCTCTGTATGCAGTTACTGTGAGTCATGTTAAATAAATCAATCATGAGAGTCCTGCACTGCCAGTCAGATTTATCCTACAATTAAAGGCTTGGCACAAGGGTGAGAAAACTTCATACAAGAGGTATGCAACCACACAACAGCTGCAACTGTGGGGCATTTGGATATTCAGGAGAGTAATATGTTGTTGGCAACATGACTCATGTCTCCTAGGAAGCACCATTAATACTTCAGATTTACCACTTAAATGCAAAGCAGCTTCTCCTAGTAGTTCAAAGACCTCAGGAAAAACAAGGAACTATATTTTTTCTATATAACTTTTTGTAATTTATTACCAAAATGAATGAGTGTATAAAAACCATTAAATGAGCCTCACAATTGATGAGTATAGAAACTGAAGATTTGGGGAAGATACACATTATGAGACTTATGACAGAAATCACTTGAACAGCAATAACCATGTCTGAGTTGCCCCACTTACTATTTTATATACTAATAAATCAATAGTTACTAGAATGTTGTATTATGTAAGTATTTCCTTACCCATTACTTTATGACTTATATCTCTTTACCAAGAGGAAAAGAAATGCAAAAGCAAACTCCTACTTACGCTCTTAAAAAAGGAGGTGCAAATAGGAAACAATTAACTTTCAGTATTCCTCCTCTCCTCCACCCTGACCTGTCTTTCTTCACCTGGCCAAATGAGGAGTTGGATGTGATACATATCCTTGCACCATCCCTGATGAAACAATACTGTTTGCACACATCCTTTCTTCATTAAAAATACAGATGTGTAAATAAAGGAATGACGTCATTTTAATTTGTCGTTGCTCCTAATGAACTGATTCTTTTCCATTAAGGCTAGAGTCTCATGTGAAGCTGGATATAATGGGGACAGGAGGCGTCACCCCCATTTCCAGGTCACTCTTCATGTTGCTGAGTGGTGAAATGCAAAATTCTGACATCTGATGAAAGGAAATGGTGTATCTGGATCAATCTCTATCTCGTGTATGATTTAAAGAATTTCCCTTTCATTTTTAAATCTGATTTGAGGCAGTAGCTGTGAAAGTAAAGGCTGGTAGGGGCTGTGTAAAGCAGGCCTTGCTCCTGCATCCCCACCCTCCTTTGTCAATACAGCATAATCTCATTGTGCACCCGCCTTGCCATTCCAGTTCTGAGTTTTTCCTCAGACAGCATGGTGATATTATTTATATGAACAAGTCCACACTTGGCTCTCAGCTGTAAACATTCTTTATTTTAAGACTTCACTGGATCTTTATTAACACTAAGTGCTTCAGGGTGAACTTTAAACAAACAGTAGGATTTAGAGGTTTTCAAAGACATATTAATTTTATCTAATCTTGTAGGAGATGTTTCTATTACGACTTTGCATTTTAAAGACTCGCACATTGCATGGCAATAGCCCACACTACAGCATTCCAAGAGCTGTGCTGCAGTTTTCTGAGTGTCATGGAGTAAAAGTTTGAATGTTTATAAACATATACATGAACCGTTTCAACAACAGACAAGTGGGTTTTAAGGCCTGCCAAAGGGGGCACAAATCAAGAGACAAAAGCAGCAAATAGTACATTGTTTCAGTTTCACTTGCAAAGGAAATCAAACCCCATCTTGCTTTGCAAAGCACATCTCACAACCTGTAACACACTCGACTTTCATTAGACACAGACTGAGCATTCTCTGAATGTGACTCTGAAGCGTGGGGAATATTTGGGGTTTTTTAACAACTGGCAACAGCCCAGTTGCTTTTATTTGTGATGTAGGCCTGAAGAGGCAGTGAGCACCTTCTGTAGTACTGAGGGCTTTCTGCTCCCAGTGCCTCAGACAGGGGCTAAATTAAGGAATGATCCCATAGCCTACTCTGAAAGCATGCTCCCTCCAACAAATGGCAGCTGTCTTTTGGTAAGCCCTGGAGACACAACAGCACTGAGAGAAAAGAAATATGAATAACACAAGAAAGTTGTTTGGTTTCTAATTTGCTTTCCCAGCAACATTCTGAAACACACACCAGCTATTGGGAAAATTCACATCACTTCTGCAAAGGCAGAATATGTTACATTGCAAAATGTTTAAGAAGCCATCTTGAACAGCTGTATGTTCTAGGCTTGTGTATCTGGCATTTCCTGACCACAGTCCTTCCTCTTTTCACTCTAGATAATTTGGTGAGAGAGGAGCTTCAAGACACTGTGTTCTCAGACCACAGATACTTCCCTGTTCTACTCACCCTTCTTCCCCAACGAATGTGACATAGAGTTTATTTCTCTGCAGGTCTTTTCTTGAGTAGCCCATGATCTGGTTAAAGGCATCTTCTAACAAGTGATCTCTCCTGATGATTAATCTGAAGGGAAAAATTATTTTGAAACAGCAATTTGTGAACATGAACCACATCTGATGCATCTATTTACACAGCAGGATAGTAACCAGGGTGATTTCAGAGATACCTGTTTCTGCTGGATAATTTTATTCAAATCAGGAAGTTCCTGTTCTCCTCCAAAGCTCTCCTTTATGTTTCAATAAAATGTCCCTTGCACAAAGAAGAGTAGTTTTGTTTTGTCTACCTTGATTCTTCCTTAAATTAAAGCCTTAAGCAGAAAGGTCCTAAAGCTGGCATTTTCATTAAGTCTTTTGTAAAGCTGGGTCCCTAATTGAGTTTAACTGTGAAAAAGAGTCTCATCTTTTCCATAAAAATCAATCTCTTAACACAGAAAAATATAAAAACATGGAAAATCACAGCATGGTAAACCCAGAAACACACATCCCTACATTATCCTTGAGTGTGTGATGGTACAAAAAGTCCAGAAGGAACGGCAATTATTTGTACAAAATCCCACTGAAACATCACATGTGAAAATGCAATGTACCTTCTGAAAGAAAAAATTGTGAAAATGAGGAAGTGTCATAAAGATCTAAAATAAGAGGTGAAAGAATCCTCCTTACTTAAACATTTTCTCCTCTGCCAAAAAAACGTGTTTAATTAGTTTCCTGAAACTTCACTTGCTCTATATTCAAATACTGCCTTCTGTGTGTGCCCATCAGACAGCAGCTGCTGCTGCCTGCAGGAAGGCAGCTGAACCCACCCCAGCTCCTGCAAAGCCCCTCTGGCCCTGCAGAGCTCAGTGACTGCACTGAGCCATCCTGCCAAGGACATGCAAGGGGAGAGCCAGGAACTGAGCAGGCACCTGGGCAAAGAGAGGACACAGGCAGCAGTGGAGCTGTGCTGGGCCCTGCTTTGAACAGGTCAGCGCTGTTGCCTGGGAAAGCAACCCAGAGAAAACTTCCATTCATGTGTCAAACTACAGCTTAAAACTCTACAGGGCGATGGCAAATAGGTCAGGGAAGAAAGGACAGGGAAAAAAGGGTGTAAGAAATGGAATAGATTATTACAGGGAGCGAATGCTCCCCACCAGTTATTTGCCCAAGCATTCAGGACAAAGCTTTCATAGATAAGGCTTTAACTGTTTATGATTTCATTAAATTCTAGGCAGACATTGCTCAACCTTTGCCTCTTAAGACTTGTCTAAACAATAGCATTTTAATCCAATTTCAGTTTTGCAAAACTTGTAACAAACTCACATGAATGAATTCTGAGCTTTGCACAGATTTCTGCAAAATAAGAGAAGTGACTGGCTGAAGGAAATTTTAAAAAAATAGAAAATCCCTTTTTTTATAATAGAGGAAATTATTAAATCATGTTCTAGTGTCTCATGTCTATGAGTTTGATAACTGGCACAAGACTTGGTAATTTACAAAATTTTGAAAATATCTGTGAGGACATTTCTTATATATAACAGCACAATCACATGATTAGCTAATAAATGAAGAAGGGAAGACTTCACTCGAAGTACTCTACCATTTAGAGTTCTAAAATAAAAATATTAGCAGTTTTTTAAGGCAATGCTTAGAGTTTAATAACATTTAATGTTATGTACATACATTTAATGTATGAATCCTCTTTACTAAAGAGGACTGCAGTATCAGGACAGGCAATGATGTACAAAAGACATATGTCTGTCTAATTTTTTTTCAGTGGAAAAAGGTATGAGAAAATATAACTGTTTATATCATAATGGAAGAATTCAGATGCCTCCTGTTCTGCAGGCCTCTTCCCAAAGCTCTTTCTGGCACCGTATTGGTAATATTGTCTGTACAAAAACATAGTTGGAGGAAGCACAGAGGTGCTCAGAACTTGCTGTATCCTCTGCTATGAATCACATGCTGGCATGAAGTCTTTTATTATAGCTTTTATATTCCCAGAAATGCCTGGGTAACCGTAACATCTGCATTCCTTCTAACGGGAAGAAGCTTGCAGATGCGTGAGGCAAGGCAAGCTGCCTGAAAAGAAATCCAGTTTCATGAGATGCTTCAACCTACTTCAATTTCCCTGGGCCTTGTCCATATCCTTTAGTCTCCAACTTCCTGTAGAAGTTCCTCAGCTTGGCTTCAAAGTCTCTTTTGTATGGAGCTGGAGCTCGGGCGTTGGCACGCTGAGTACCTGCAGGGAGCAACAGGCACAGAATGAGCTGTGTGATACCAACTGATGGATGTCCCATCTGCTACTGGAAAGACTCCTTCATAGCAAAAGGAATGCATGGCATGTGTTTGGTTTAGTCACCTTTATAAAGAGTAAAAGCTGCATATCTTCAAATCTGCTCTGCATCCAAGACTTTTTGGTTGCTCACTTCCAATAGTATCATCTTTCAAAAGTAAATCTTAAAAGAGCAAATCCAGGTCAATGCAAAAATGGATTTTAAAAACAACACAAGCAACTAGAAAGACTTTACTTCTTGTTTTTCAAGTACACTTTAAGCCTAACCTTTATAATAGTTCATACAATAAATGTTCAGTTCTGTTTTTAATATCATCAGGAAAACAACAACTCAGAAATGAAGCAAAAATAGGCTGGACTCTGCATTGCCCATGTTGACTACACCAAAAGGAAGAAGGAAAATATTTGGAAATTCCTTAGTGGAATTTTTCCCTGGGGAAGTAACAAGGAAGAAAAATACAGGAAGAATGAAAAGTCTACCAAATTTAAGTTTGTGGAACTTCTAATCTGTGGCTGCAGAAACATACATGGTTGTCGTGTAAGTGAATTTAATTTTCAAAAACTGGTTTTGAGGGTCAATTTCTTAAACGCAAGAAGAGGTGAGATTTGTACACCAAAAAAAAAAAAAGGCATACCATAGAACTGCATGTACAGTATATACAAATTAGGTGTTTAATCTCATCAATTCTGAAAATGGCCATCATTAGGACTTCCACTGCCTCCCTGGATAAATTATTTCCACCGATTCGATTGCGAGGCAGAGTGCCAAGGAGGCAGTTAAACTCCTTCCCTAAGTGGCTGTGTGGACATCCCACAAAAAATTTGGATGATGTTTAAAATTTTTCATGCCCTAAAGTACACTTAAATTGCCAACTACTTCTCTGGAACTAGTGGCCACCTGTAATGCACTGAAAGCACAAATGAACAGTTTAGCAGCACTTTTCTGCAGAGTTCCATCTTTTAACTCAGTTCCTCACCCAAGCTTACTTTTGGCTCCCTGGATGAACCTAAGCCAATAGAGAACACTGATTGCTACCGTGGGGGAACGCATGGGAACGTAATGTTTGAGGTAACAAAAGAGAGGAGGTGCATCCGTTCAGCCTGCGGGCAGAGATGGGGAAGGAGAGCAGCCACAAAGCCCATGGCTCTGACAGAAAAGGCGACAGCATATCCTGCGGAAGTGGAGGCTGGAAGGAGCTGCAGAGTCTATCTCTGCAGAGATCACAGAGAGCCAGTGAGCTCACTAACAACACTGAATGCCATTTAACAGGTCTTTAAAAGACCTGTCCGACCAGAAAGACACTTGGCACTTGTTCCAGCCTTCAGGTTAAGTGTGGGAGGATAGTAAATATCATGGAATCTGCAGGGCTCCAAAAGGAACATGAAGGATCCCTCTGAAAACACAGATCGTGGTCATTGATTCATCTATAGTGGTTTTCCTCTTTTACTGAGAGCACCAAGAGCTTCTAAAGGTACACTCAGCTGAAATCTGAAAACTTACAGAAACAGTAAACAAGCCTTTTAACTATTGGCCTTTTCCCTCTCGTTTGTTTTCCTTTGGGTCAAACCATGTACAAAAATGCAGTCACTAGAAAAAGGCAACAAAAATATATTTAATGTTAACCCCTCAAGGAAGCTGGATTTTTGAAAGATACCACAAAACATGAATCTGATAACACATTACTTCCTGGTTCAGAGATCAGCATCATAATATTCTGTCAGCACATGACAAGTCTTCACTGCAAATCAGATGCATATGCCAAGAAATTCCTGGTCAATTATAGTGATTACTTCCGCCTTGGGAACAAAAGATGTTAATGGAAGAGCTAAAACCCACCAGTGATGTGATAATCATGCTTGATTTTCAAAGAGGTTATATTCTGAAGTAGATATAAAGAGTAGCTTCATGACTATTCATCTTTTCCAAAACAGAAAGTACAAGTGATTGTGACTGATCTGAACAATGGATCCTTAACACCCCACCTCGTGCAGTGCAGCACAGCCAGCTTAGCTGATGAGAAAAAACAGAGCCTCCATAGAAACATGGGCTGTTTACAATTTCTCATCAAAAAAGTCATTTGTACACCAACACAAACATGCATGCTTGCAGACTGACAGGGAAATTAAATGGTCTCTCTATATTTTTCTATGAGCCAGAAGAGAGATTACAATTTTAGGGAGAATGAGACTAAACCCATCACTGTTCCTTCTCTACTATCTGTTGCCACTGTGAGTAAATGAGAATATCAGATGTTAAGGACTGAGTGTATTTTGGAATTACTTTGCTGGAATGAAGCTATGCCCAGCATGCTTTGGTGCACAAACCAGTGATTAAGAAATCTTAACTCTGGAAGCCAAAACTGGTTTTCTTTATAAAAGACTGCCAGGTTTGCAGTTGGAAGTAAGATGCATACATGCAGATCATTCCCTTCTTTTCAATAAAGGGAAACAGTTGTATCTAAACCATATACATATTGAAAGTATTAATAAATGTGAATATGGTATTTCACTGCTTCACAGAAAGCATAAGATCATTAAAGTCTTCAGATAGTTTCTTCAGAGAGATCTTACAGAGGTCCTTTGTCCAATAGCAGGAAAAGCGACCACATGTTTATGAATGCATTTAATCTGATTCCAAGAAAAGGCAAAGCTTTTTGTTATTGTGGACAGGGAAATGCCCATGAAAATCACAGTTCTTTTTCTGATAAAAACTTCTTGCTGTCTGGAACTACCTAGAGTTGCTTACACCCTAAATGTTCTCTATTTATCTACATTTTTGTTATCAAATTTGTAGAAATCCTCTTAAGCCACTTCTGATTTATCTGTTATCATGAGGAAACTAAGCACAGCAACAGCCATCAACATGGCTTTCAAATGGAACTTGTCATACTTGCAATAATTTAGCTCTAATCTGCAACTCAGTTAGAATCTGAAATATCAGTCTCCTTCCACTCTGACATGAATATTCAGATAGCTGCAGTATGCTGTTTTGAACTCATGTTAAAGTATAACAAGCTGGCTTTAAAACATAAAATTGTCCCTCATTGCCCCACAGCCCCATTACATTGCCATTTTAATGTACAGGTATTAGATCCATACTTTAAATCTCCAGGCATTAGGATGCTGGCATGAGCAGTTATTTAGTTGTTTCACACCAGTGAGAAACAAGTCTGCATGTTTTTTTACAAGTCAGAACAAAATCACAACCCCTGAAGTTGCAAAACACCCAGCAAAGCATCTTGTGAGCCCAAGGCAAAGGTTCAAGTCTGACAGTCAAATACAATTTTATTTGTTGACTTTGCTCAAAAATAGTTCTAGATCTTTCTCTTATCAAGGATGATAAGTGGTTTCATGCAGCCCCTGCAGAAGCTTTGCCTGAGCAACTTACCTGGAGAGTTCTGAGGTGAAGACACCGGCGAGCCTCGTGGGGACTGGCAATAGCTAGGATGAAGTAAGGCATGTGGCGGCACATATGACATTATTTCCTCCTCAAACAAGCTGGCAAAAAGGGACAAAGAAGAAAGAACAAGTTTATTTGAATAAATGGCAGGTTTCACTTTCTAGGGATAAATCTCTAGTTATTAATCTGCTTTCTTTGATAGTCACTTACCTATTTTCACTGTGCACACTTTGAGTGCTACAAAATATTTTATTGCCATTTCCTCAAGCAGATTTTGAATGTACTGAAAAGCAGTAATTGCATTTGGGTATTTGCTCTCAAGGTTAAAATACAGTTAATCAGCCTTGAAAATTCATGAGCCCCCCCTCTTTTTTTTTTTGTGTGTGTTTTTTTTAATGTTCTCATTACAAAGGGGTCAATAACCTTACTCAGAAACATTCTAAGCCTCCAGGATTAAGAATCACATCTGAACTTGTTAAATGTCTTGACTGGTAAGCTTGTTAACATAACATTTTATGTTGAATAACACTCCTGCTGAACCAGGTATCACATTTAACGTGTTCAAGCTCAGTTACTTCATGCTTCATCTATTATTGACACACAACTTTCAAAGTGAAAAAACACAAACATTTTGCAGCCTAATCACTGCATTTCTGTGTGTGAAGGTATGCATATATATATATTTAAATTTCAGTCTTTTCCCAAATTTGACACAAGCAAATCCAAAAAGGGACAGAATATCTAATGTCAGAATGGATCTGGTATCAAAAGGTATTTTGAATGTGAAACATGACACAAATAAACTGCTGCAATAATATGTAAAAATTATTTTCTAAGACAGAGCTATAGAAAGAACTGCAAGCCAATCTTATACTATCCAATGTAATGAAAACAATGTTCAAATAAACAATGTTTTTTACTCAGTCTGTTCACCAAACAAATATCTAGACTTTTTTTTACATGGACTTTTTTAAAAACGGATCTTTTCTGACAGTTCTTTTTGCAGCCATGGCCATGTGATGTTTTCCTCCAAGTTACACATAAAAATCTTAAAAAGTTTTTTAAGGAACAATAATCTACATTTCAAAAAGGCCCAAACATAGACCTAAAACAAGATTTTTTTAATAGCTGTAATAATTTGGAGATTTAGGGACCAGAAAGAATTATCATTATACAACCTGGCCTCAAAATACAACTACTATTGTCAATTCTGTTTCACTAGATTCAATTTTAAAGGTACCTGTGAACTTCTTGATGCACTTTTACAGTGGATGAGAGCACAGTATCAAGATAAAAGGGTTTAATTTTAGCAAAAAATCTGCCTGATTTTTTGAGTTAATAGCTTAAATGAAAAGTAGTAAAGAATCAGCTTCCATTTTCTGAAGTTTGTAAGAATATTGCCTTTACTAAAGGGAACAATGCTTGACAGCACCGTGAAGAGGCAAGAGAGACATTAAGTAACAGAAATACCCCTCAAGTATGTGCCTTTGCAAACAGGCACTTCCCAAAGCCAGAACTAAAGTGATGCAATCTAAAAGTAGCACAAAGCACATTGTTGAATAAAGGTCTGAACTATACCACCTTTCTAAGCATCAGGACTGGATGCAACAGGACAATTAAAGGTAGCCTGGGCAAACCCATATAAATCACAAGCACAGTGCTCTTGCACTTGCCTTTCATATTCCATCATCCTATGAAAAGTGTGACCTTCAGCTACCATCTAGAACTGAACATGATGAAAATAAAACCTGAGCCTTGAGCTGTAGCTCTCCCAGCTGCAAATCCAGGGAGTGAAGGGGAAACGATTGGGTGACACCATCAGCCCACACTGCTCCCTAAAAGCAACTGAGCAGCTGCCACAGGGTGTTCCACACGTGCATGAGCAGCAGCAGTGCCTACCTGAGTAACATGACAAGGTCTGCATCACTGGATAAACGCACCAGCCCTGGTGTTCCCTCTGTCCGGATGAACTGGATCTTCTCCCTGTGCAAGCAAAAAAAGGCTTTCAAAATACCTTTTGCAAATAAGGCATCAATGTGTACCACAGCAACAAGTACAGAGTATGTCAGAAATCTCTGGGTTATGGTTTTCCCAACTTTTTTTCCCTGCCACATCAAGTCCATGTGAGCAGTAAAATACTACAACCAAAAAGCTACTTTGTTCTGAGGAAGGATGCTCCTGTTGCCCTCATCTCTTCAATGCTCATGTGCTCATGCTCTTGGGCAGGCAGTCACCCAAAGAGTAAAAAAAAATCAATCCCTCAAATTCACACTCAAGCCCATATCTCTGAATTCTAAGTAGGAGGCTGAAACCTGTAAGAGAACATTCCTACTGCAAAAGTGAACTCTTTAAAGAGTTCATTGTCTCTTTTGAATCTCTGGACAAATGCCAGCCATACATTACAATGCATACTTGTGATTTTAAAGCCAGTGTTTTCATACCACACTGCACTTCGGATATCTTCCAGTAAAAAAAATGCAGTGTTTCTCCCCTCTATTTCATCTAAGCACACATCCTTTCTCCTAGACCCAGTTTGGTCACTGTTGTGGAATCTATGCATCCCAAATTCTGAGCATGGTAACAGATATAATTTAAGGATCTGTACTAAATATAATTCCTTGGATTCTTATTATTTTTCTCTGCAGAGCCTTTCCTTGCACTCTGAAATACAAGTACATCCTTCATATTTTTTCTTTATCAGTATGATAGTACAGTAGAGATAAATTCTGATTTGGCTTTACACTTCTGGAGGAAAAGAAAACAAGAATCAAACCCATGTAAAACCTAAACCTAGCCCCAAATCGAAAGGAGAAAACCCCCAAACAAACAGAAAAGACCTCTGTGTGAGTACAGCAGCATTAGCCCAGCTCACAGGTCTGTCTACCCCATGTCACATTGCTAACACTGACAAGAAGGTCAAAAACACTCCATGCAATCGGCAGGGCAGGGACACCTGGACACTTCCAGAGAACACTTCACTTTGCACTGGTGCCCAAATGGCAAGGCTGGAGAAGGTGTTTGCTTGGCAGCAACCCCAGAAACCAGAAGGTCATTTTCTCGGTTAACTAATATATGCAACCTTCCAAATGAATGCAATCCGTGACTTCCTGGGGTTACCAGTGAGAGTTGTGATTTCAGTGATTTTTGTTTTATATATATGACTTTTACCTTCCATTAAGATATAAATTATACTTAATGTATAACAGGTGCCTTTGCCTGAAGCCCTTTACATTACTTAGCAGCCTCACAGATTTACCTGCAGTGACTTGGAAGATTTAAGCTTGGCAAAATGCCTAATAAAAGATATGGTAAGTATAATGTTCTCACTCCACCATGACACCTCTTAACAGCAATTTTCTACATGTAGTAAACTTTCACTTTATATTTTAATAGACTCTCAACTTCTTATCTCTTCTTTCTCTAAGGGAATAAGAAATTATTTTAGACAGTAAATGTCAGAGATCTTTTCAAATTATCTTTGTACTCTTCCACTGGCCAAATACTGATTTTCCTCCTCACCTACATAATAATTACAATAATATTAATAATATTTAATATCATTATAATTTCACTTCAACTGCACCGAGGTCCTCGAAGGAAGAGATTACTGGCAGTTGTACTAAACACTATAGAAAAAAAAAACTACACAAAGAATTTATACTGAAGGATTTTAGTTAGGTCTTAATTTATCAAGTGTTATAGCAATGTCCATGGAGTTGCTTAGTCTCACAATGTGTCAAATAGACATGGATTCAAATAATTTGCTAAATCAGGGTCTTAAAACACTAACCAGAAAAAATAAAACTGGGATATTTATGAAAATTAAAATGTTACTGAAGCATCAGCTTTAGAAGGATATAGGAGAGGAATAATGGAAGAAAATTTACCTTAATCAAATTAATTAATTAAATTACTAACTTCAAATACTAAAATTAGAATGGAAGCATTCAGCTTAAGATAATGGTTTTTCTGACCAATCACATTCAATGCAAAATAAAATTATGTTCATTAAAATCCCCAATCATTCTGCTGAAGTCAGTTAGGGCATATATCTTCAGTCTCCTTCCAAAGTAAATCTACAGAAGGACATATAATCTCAAGCAAATTAGGAGGTACAGAAAATCCCCTGATAGTCCATTTCTAATCTGAAACCCATCTTGTCTTGAGAAAGTCAAGTTTGTGGGAAATGATGAATCTGTAATCATGAAGCAAATTCTACTAGAAGCAGAATCGGGGAATACCAACAAGCCTCGTGAGCAATTTGAACTCTTATTTGTTAAAAAAACCCACAACACACATGAAGAAAATTACACTGATTGCTATCAGACTGCAGAAAATCAAGCTCCCTGGGAAAAAGAATATGAAGCAATAAAACTACAAGCAACCAGAAATTGTTTGTATGCTACTTCCCAGAAGATTTCAAACCAAGCCTGGTGGGAAAATCTTGCCTGCAGTGATATGGGTACAAGTGTTTTGGCATGCTGAGAACTGTAGATTTCTGCTGTATTTTCTAGAGAGCTTGTATTCTGCTAGTGTGTTGTTTCAGGTTTGGCAGCTAGGATTTCTTTAGAAGGTTAACCACATCTTTAACACAGAAGTCACATCACAAAACTTGTTTTACTACACATGGGAAAACTGCAAAACAGGGCAGCTTGTTGAATTTTGGGAACTTGCAGGACACACAGGAAAAGGGATCAGTAAGTAACACAGAACAGAAGAAAAATGAGTACCAGTGCTGGCTGCCATGCCAGCCAGTGTGGGTAGGCCTCTGGAACACAGCACTGCACAGGAGAGACACTGCCAACAATCAAACCAAGTTTTAAAACATAGTGTCCAAGGAAGAACAGATACATTCATTTCAGTTCTGGTCACCACTATCGAAGTTGCTGGTGTTTCCATTTCCAGATCTAAACATACGAGGGAGTTACAACAGCCGCACAACAATGATCATCCTTCCTCAGATCTTGTTGCACTGTGCAAAAATCTGTAGACATCCCGTTTTGTAAATTTTGGAAAGACATAAAAAATTCAGATTGATGTAAGATTACCTCCAGATGTCATGAGGTCAGGACAGACTTTCTGTAAATGTGCTTTGCAAAGATAAGGACAAATCCAAATGCCATTCCGCCTCATGCTCCCAGCTGAATGAATGGGCACATTTGCTGTGCCATCCAGCTGTCTTGGCACATTAGGAAGACATCAGCAAATCTCTGATGCCAGTTGTTCCAAACATCTTCTTGTATGTAGCTTTATTTGATAATTAAACATTACCTCTGTTCTCCTCAACCTTGTTATAGTAGGCTGTTACACAGAAATACAATAAACAACAATTTCCCACAGCTTTATGAATATGTTTGAAGTCACCAGAAGTCTACATTCTGTTATGTTCCACTGTTAATTAATAAAAGTAGTTAACCGTAATTAGCATTTTTTACTGAAATGGGAATAGCAAACTTCACTAATTTTCTTACCTGAGTGAATGATTCCTGGTAAGATCTGGCTGGCGCTCTTGTAGAATTTCAAAGATATTGGGCTGCCGCAGAAATGCAACTATCTTGTCATTGTAAGCTGAAAACATTAACAAAAATCTCATGCTGAAACAAGGAGATCACAAAACAAAGGATGACATTTCTTTTGAGTCTTCAACAATAATGACATACTTCACCTTCACAGTTCTAAGTTTAGAAGTATTGGGTTGATACTTTTGTATGTTAGGCTACCAATTCTATTGTCTTTTAAGGAACACACTTCTTATGACTATGAACTAAATCTCATTGCGACATATCCTTTCCACTAACAGCTAATTCTGTTAGCAATTTCTCTTATATTTTAGCACTCACACTCTTAGCTAAGGTCAAACCAGAATATTTATTGTTAGCATAAAATTGCAGGGACCTTGGTTTTCACTGCATCTATTCTCAAACATTAAGCAGCCATTGGAAACACCCATATCAAATCCTCATTAGTGGCTGAGCCTGTGAAGCATGCACACCATGTCCATGGCAAGGGCGAGGATTTAGATGGGCAGAGGTTTTCAAGTAAACATGCCACAGTACAAAGAGCCAGTCAGAGTTAATCGGATTAATTTATCTTGATTTAGCACAATGTGACAGCTGTTAGATTTAACAAGCTACATTCTGTATGTGGTGGCACAGAAGGCAGTAACTCTGTGTGTTTGTAACTGAGAACAGAAGTTAAGCTAATGGCTAATTCCAAGCTGATTAACACTTTCTGTAATCCTGCCAAAATAGATGCTCAGAAGTTGGGGGGGGGGGGGGGGGTGTGGTGGGGGGAAGGAAAAAAAGTTAAAAATCACTGGGAATACATGGAGTCCAATTAGGACCCAATCTGACTCCCTGGCTTCAGTTCATCCTGTGAGCACACAGAGTATGTGAGCTAGGAAGGTAAAATACATTAGTTATTTGGTTCTGCAGACTTCACACTTCCAGCTCTGAAACCTGCAACTAAACAGTGGGGAAATGCTGATGGACAGAAGGATCATAAAAAATGGCAACTTCCAGCCATCCCAAGTGCATGGAAACCCCAGCAGTGCACACTGCCGTGACCCCTCAGCGATGGAGAACTCTGAGCAGAGGCTGGATGCTGACATACCCACTGGAACCACATCCTGGTACTGAGCTCTGCTGACTGTGTTAAATGTGCTGGATGGTCTTGGCAAAACAGGGGGTCCTGAATGGCGGGAGTCCTCTCCGACCTGAAAACGTGCAAGCAACCACAGTGAGCGTCTCTGTGCCAGCACAAGCACTCAGCTACAGAAAAGTGACAATTTATATGGCCTAGAAGCAAGCACATGCATCAAGGCTTTGCTTGATCACTCTCCCCAGTAACCACTGCTACAGGAAGCAGTTGTGCTGCGAGGACAGGTACTAGTAAAACATTATTTAGTATACTGGGCCCATTATTAGAAAGAATCAAAACTAATGCAAAATTTACTGCTATTTTTAAAACAGTCCCATTCTGAAAAGAGACCACAAAATTAAAACTGGGATACCTTTTAAAATTTTCTAATTTAATTTTATCTTTTGTAATTAATGGACATCTTTATTTATATGAAACATTCTGGAAATCAAATTCTGCTCCTTCATTAGCACCTCTATTACCTCTGTACATGAATGCAGTGGAAAAAAGTTTGTGGCTGAACAAAACCTTCAGGACTTAAAAAAATTGCATGTGAACAATTTTTAGGGTAGAACCACAATATAAAATTGTTCTTAGAGACATTTGTTATGTCAGGGCAACTGCTGTAGTTAACTGCATCATGAGGTTTCAGATATTTCTCAGTATTCAGTATGTTTTTATCTCTATAAAACATTTGGTCAACCTCTTTTTCATCCTGCTGGACCTCTTTGTTTACTTCTCCATTTATCTGCCTACATGTAATGGCTAGCATTTGAACTGCACCCCCAAGCTTCAAAGATCTTTAAAACATCTAACTGCAAAAGATCAAATCATTATAAAAGGTTGCTTTTGAATCCCATCTCTGAAATCACAAAGCAGCAAAAGTCCCAAGATATCTCCCAAGACCTTTTTGCTCTCTCATAATATTCTTTCAGAAAAATGAAGAATTATTTCCTGTTAGGCAATGTGCTGGAAAAGGAATGCCATTATTATTAGCTCCAGCTTCACACTGCAGTTCAGCCTTAGCTAAAAAGGCATTCCTTACACTGGTTCATGTTTGCTTTAGAACATCTCTGTAAAAACTGGGTCAGTGGCTTCAAAACATCAAAGTTCATGGCAAGTTAAAGCCAAAGAAAGTATTTTGATTTTTTTTTCATTAAGTACTCATCTTTTGCAATAATGTACAGTTCCTTTATGCAATAGCTTAAAAATAGGAAAAAAAAGGCAAACATGCAACATGCAATACATAAGCCCTAAAGTGCAGGGAAAAACTGGTGTTCAGTCTTACATATGTAAAAAGAACATCATTGCATCATTAATACTAATATGGTAGTACTGTATGGAATTGCTATGCTTGAGATTCCTATCTGGATTTATACCTGGAATTAATTCAAGTAACGATTGTAACAACATCAAGGAAACACTTCTAAAATTACATATAGAAACATGGTTTGAGGAATTTCACATATCTAGATGGAGTGAGAAATTTTGACAGATAATGAAATATATATGATCATTTCTTGTTGGATAAACTATACTTGTTTTGCAGCATTGACAACTTCAGGAGCATGGTTGGCACAAATACCTGTTAAAAGTGCAGAGCTACTGGGTGCTGCTTAAAGAAAGATAATTTGGGTGCATATTGGGTAAAGTCAAGAAAAAAAAATTCTGCTCTGCTACAAACCAAACAAACAGAAATACTTGCTTTAGCCTATTCAAGATCTAAATAGCTATATGAAGGTATATAGCTTCTTGCCTTATACTCAACATCACCAAATCAATGGAAAATGCTATTTACAATAATTTGCAAAATATTCCTGACACTGGAGGGAGCTGGCTAAACCACATTCACACAGGATGTGACAAGATCTGCGGCCAGTGCTGTGGCACTTGCTGCAGCACAGTGGAAGCCCTGTCAGAGAAGTGGCAGACAAGTTTCCTGTTTTCTCTGAAACAGAAGCCTGGCAGACTTACATCTGCCACAAGACTGAGCTAAGAAAAGGATAAATTGGATCATTTATCTTGCTATTCTGAATTGTATTATGTTTAATTGCTGGCATGGAATAGCCCTTTCCTGAAATGACAACCTACAGCCAACAGTATGGAGGTTTTTAAATAAAGTACAACTGAAGTCCAAGTCACTGCACATACACAAAGTTACAAGTATAAGGAAGTGACAACATCACTACGGGAATTGCCAGTGAAAATGGTGCACAACAACATAATAACAAAATAGTGTTTTCCCTGTACTTTTGATCAGAAAGTAGAGATTAAACATGGATTCAAAGGCATATAACAGTCTGATAAGGCTGTATGTGGCATGATTTTTTTATGCTTTATGGGGAAGTTGCAGAACTAGATGTATAGTCACACATGCATCTTTTCCCCCCTCTTATTTTGCACAGTTATGTATGAACACACTTGGCAGACACCATGCTAGACAATGCAATTTTCTCAGTGAAAGACTGGATACAGGAATCAGTAATCTGTAATCAGATGCTCTCCTGTGGTTAAGCGGGGTTACTGCGAATTCAAAATAAGAAAAACTCATGTTTGACATTTTTCCTCTGAATTCATACATGTTGAAAGCAACAACGGCTGGTGGAAAAAATAGTAAATCCTTACAGATGACTGGTGCACTGTTACAGAAGGATCATGCTCCTCCCCACATGGAATGTTGTGAAAGGGGATGGTGGTGCTCCCGAGGAGGAGGAGGCCCAGACCCCACTCACCTCCCCAGCACTGTGGCTGCGCTGCCGAGTCAAGTGCTGCCGATGGACCAGCGCGCTGGTGGGCCTGCTGCTCTGCAAGGGCAGCCGCGGGTCGATGAACGTTGTGGTGCGCGAGTTGTGGTCCACAAAGAAAGCCTGCAAAGGACACAGGGGACAGGATTCATCAGCACCTTTTTTATTCATCATATCTGAGGCTGACACCTACTAAGGATCCAGGTTTCATTTGATCAGGTGGGGCTGTGGAAAATCTGTTACTGTGGCTACCATTTCCCTTCTGCAGAAGGAGGACAACACTTTTCCATCCCACCCAAAGGGATGAATTGTTTAATGCCTTACTTTGTTCGTGTCTATAAAGTCCTTTGAAATTCTCGTCTGACAAGCATCAGAAGTGGGAAGCTTTATTATGACTGTCAAGAAGAGAAGACTTGAATAGTTAATAAAAGTAATCCTGGTATAATTCTCCTTTTCATTCCCTTATAAGTGTCCAAAAAGGTGTCATTAAGTGGCAAACCCATTACCTTTTGTGAAGTATTTACCATATAATTATGAACACAATTGGCTGTATGTATGCCAAGTGTATGCTTCATCCAGCGATGAACTATGATTACAGACCAGCAGGCATTTTTGCTGTATTTCTGCTACAACTATTCTAAGTTCACTGACCTTTTTTTCTAAAAACCAAAACAATGCAAAAAAAACCCCCTAAAGCATCTTCCCAAACAAAAAAAAAAAGACCTCTGAAAGCCAAAAAGAAAGGTCAACCAACAACACAAAGATGATGTCAACAAAAAAAATTAAATCAGGCAATTGATGAGAACAACCACATACTGGCCAGTCAACAATTTGCTGAAAACAAGGTCACAGGGACATGTATCCTGGAAAATTAAAGCTTCCTACAAGTCTACCCAATGTGAACCAAAAAGGTTTCTAAGCCCTGAAATTTAAACTTTTTGTAGCACCAGGGTTGCACTTGGAAACCAGCGTTGTTCTATTTCAACACACTCTGTGTTTTCTGTCACAACAGTGGAAACATGTGGAAGTGGCAAAAAAAAAAATCTCAGTTTTGAGCAGGAGAATTACAGGAAAGTGACATCTGGTTAAAGGAATCAAAAAATCTGGACCAGCAGAGTGGTGGTCAGGGACTGTGGTAGCCATTTCTGTGTTTGGCTACCAGTGAGGTACTTTGACCACAGTTCCACAAACAATTTATTCCTGTGGTGTCAGCAGAACCAACATTCTCATCTTTCTCCCTCCTGACCACTTGTTTCATCCCCTGTGTACCCTTCCTGCCTTGCTGGCGCAAGTGTTTGTATAGCCATGCAGTGAACCCATCAGGGGCTCTGGTCCAGGCTAAAATTACTCTCTTTTTGTCCCTCTCCCTGCTGGCTCCTCTAACCTCAGTCAGCTCACCAGGGATAAGAGGAGAGGAGAGCAGAACCACTTTTCTGGCAGCAACACCAGTTTTTAGTATTCATGGAATCATTGGGAAAGCCAAACCAGAGCAAATGCAATTCTTCTTACTGCTGTGAAGGTAGGCAGACAAACCAGTGTGTCATGCTATACAGCAACTAAATGCCATTATGGACTGCAGTGGGAGAAAATGTTCATACTTCCATTTCCCAAGGAAGGAGAAGCACATGGAGAGACACCACAGTTGCAGAACCCTCAAAGTGCTCCAGAAAAGAGCACCAAGCCTCCTACAGCCTCAACAGCTATCATATACCTGAAGCTTGTGCCTACAAGGAAGGAATCCCATCACTTGAGCAGTAAGAACCCTGTTCTGACCATCTGACACAGTCACAGGTATCCAAGAGAAACTGTTTCACAGTTCAAACACTGTATAGTGTTTTGTCAAAGTGTCAATAAAAGAAATTTTAATTGCTATATCTAAGCCTAATGCAGGACTTGTTTACCTTGACAAACGATGCCACCCTGCAGTGCAAGTATATACATATTAGAGAATACAAAACTAGTGAGAAAGAATGAAAACCATAATGAAATTTATATTTGGGGCCTGGCAGATGACTGGAAGAGACTGCTGGAACACAGCCATTCTTTCTGAAATTTTTGCTCCTGATTGATAAAGACCTACCTACTTTACTAGCAAGTGGTTGGTTTGGGTTTTTTTAAGTCCTTCTATCTGTTTTATCTGGTCTGTGTACATTTAATAAGATACAAAGCACTTTCAGCAAAACACAGGTTGATTTCATTAAGTCAACACCATACTGTAAATCACTTATTAAAAAAATCCTGATTGAATAAAGGAGGTAGTACCCCCTGGAGCTGCACCACTCAATTCTGAGGTAATGTACCACTCTATTATTACATGCAGTGTTCCACAGCATCCTATTTAAACAACAACTCAGTTTAGACATGAAGATAAAGACAATCATATCTTATTAAATATATATAGTTGCAGGCCAGCTCGTAGTAGCCTACTTTAAAACAAAGCATAAATTAGCACTTTGAAGCTTTGGTGAAGATTGCCATTGGAGCTTCAATGCTTTGGGCTAATCTGGACACTGGCACACAGCTCAAAATACACTGTGGTTCACAATCTCCTTTCAAAAAAATTCCTCTCATAACTCCTGCCTAGCTATAATCCATAAATCTACAATGCTTGAAGAGACTGACAGAAAATAGGTAGTGCCAAAACTATATTTAGCCCATTAAACATGAATAGTTGCCCTAGTTATTTTTCCACTAAATATCTATGAAGCTTGCTAAAATACCTTTTCTTTCTATTGAAGACTTCAGTAATCAATTACTATGATTTCTTTAATGGTAGAGAGAAAACCCAAAAATGTGCTGTAATAAATTCCTATGTATTTGCACATCTTGCAGAGATCTAATTAAAAAAGCACAAAGACTTGCATCTGGCTTTAAAATACAGACATGTGCTTACACACACTGAACAAATACATTATCTGTACAATGTCTGTGTGTATGCACATGGACACTGCAAGGCAGAACCTCACAGCTCAGCTCAGGGGCCTATTAAGCCTATACAATGCTTCCTGCTGCCACAATTTCCAATGGCTTTCTGCCTCCCTGTGGTCAGTGACTGATGAAGGATCATCTGTAAAGCCCATTAGAAACTACACTGTAGTCACACAAGACCTTTCATGATATTATCTCCTGCAGGGAAGATACATAGAGGAGCCAGAGAGGAGCTGGGTTTTGCTGAGCAGCTCTGGAGGGAGTTCAGAGGTGGGCAGTCCCCAGCTGGCCATGGAAGACAGCCCATGAAGAGGTCAGGCAAGCAGCACCACCCTGCCATAGGGGAATGGAAACACCAGCATTGCACCAGGGCCAGAACCATCGCTGTGCCTCGTGAGCAAGAGCACCAAGCTCTCACTGTGATATACTTGAAAAAGTAAAGGAAAACCTCTTCTCAGCAGGGAAGAGTAGTTAAGGAAAGGAAACATAATTATATATTGTGTTATGGATAAGTTCTACTCGCTTCTCTTTAGGATATGCTTTAATAAAGGCAGGTCCAGTTTCAGTTTGGTCTCCCCAAGCATTGGTCTTGCCATGTACTGGCCATGGTCTCTCTTGAGTGCTAAATAGGCTTTTCCACTGCCCACAAGTGGCACTTGTGACACAGACAATTCAACATGATGAAAGTGAGCAATACTAAGACTAATTCAAAGTGAAGAAATCCCTGTAGGAATTTACTCAGTGCTTCCTTTTCTTGATTAATATTGTGGTAGCATTGCCGTTACCAAATACCAACCCAGAAATCCAAAGGTCTAACTCTCTCCATGGAGCACATATTAAAGAAAATTGAAAATTGCCCTATTCTTCAGGAGAAAACTGGCCTCTGAAGAACTTAACAGAACAAGAATGACTTAAAACAGAAAACAGTGAGACAAAGAACAACGTTTGCAGAATTTCACATTGCTAATTGTGTGTCCAATTAAAAAAACAAAGTGCTTTTCAGAGTTAAAAAAATCTAGGAAACAACCCTCAAGTATTTTTACCCTTTAGTTTAGAATTGTCTAATCTTTCCAAGCATCAAGGTCATTATTTATATGGACTCTCACAGCTAACCACATTCAGAGTGATAAATGTAAGAAACAAGAAACTAAATATGCCAGTAATCCTAATAAAATGATAAACCTTATCACTTCCTCACATGCTAATCACTGCCTATTTTTAACCCTCCTGTTTTCTACACAAAATATAATGACCCAGCTACTGAGGATGCACTAGCTTAAAGTTACATTAAAACTTACATCACAACTGTAAAAGCAATATCAAAACATTTTTCTAGGAAATTGAAAATTGATACCTGCTTAAAAAAATCAGTGAGATTTGCAAGTATTTAAGATCTCTAATACCTCTTAAGGAAACCTACTCTGTACCGTCTCTTTCCCTCTAAGCAAAACACAACCACCACAGGGATCCTCCCGAGAGCTGTCCCACACCACCCTTTTTACCTCAAGTACATCCATTTGACCTGAGAAACTGATGAACACAAGGCCTTCTGAGCCCTGTGGAGTTACCTTGCCCTGATGGTCGTGTTTCATCTCCCAGCCCCTGGGCAGCTCCAGCTGTTTGTTGGCAAACATGTTGAGGAAGCCCACCAGATCCCGGTTGTGCTGGTAGCGCTCAAAGTGGTGGGTGTCGCGGCGGACTTTGGTGATCATGTGCTTCAGACACGTGTTGTTTGTAAACATGCGGTAGGCACTCTGAAAAACACACAACAGCAAAGGCTTTTCAAAGAGAAAACTGCTCTGGCCACTAAAGACAACCTTGTTCATTTTAAGTGGGCCTGCAGAAGGAAAGTTACTCCTCCAATAGCTTCTCCTTACACTATAAATCCCATTACACAAAGAAACGCTGGCGGGGAATCTATGCAAAAAAGAAGCACTGAAGAACAGGCAAAACAGGAAAAGATATATATTAATATGGTTTTTTGTTCAGCATGACCTCTAATATACTTTGATATAAACCAGGCAATCTGGGGGAAACAAATATGGCTATTAAGCAGCAAGGTCTTTCCCAGAATTGTGTCTCACCCTGTGCAAAGCACAGTAAGAAAGCTATTGCTTCCATAAACAAATAATTTTGTATCATAAGAACAATGAAGAATCAAGTGGAAAATAAAAATTGCTATCATGCAGAGCTATGATGGCCCTGACAGCCCAATAATTTCAGGGGATAATGATGAGTGAATCTAGCCTCCCTATCTACTACCAGTATCTTACCATCAAACACTGAGCAGTGTTTTTGTACATAAAACAGCTGCATTTATAAGCACGTATTTCTGAAAGCCTTTGAGCTGTAGCCACCATACTCACAGGGTTAGAATGCAGCACTGTAAAGAACTCTGGGCTGATAAGGAATTTCACAGGGGGAGACTGGAGCAATAAAGTAAGTCTGGATCTGGAGGTAGAGTGAGGCAGCACATTCTCTCTTCGAAAATCTAAGAGCAAAGTAAATGTCAAAGATTTCCAGCAGTTATTACCAAAGCATCCCTGCAAACAACTATATCAATGTGAATCACACAAGCAAGGAAAGCATTAAGTAGACAACTATTTCAGGTTTACTGAGGATTGTCCACGAAAGTGTACCCAAATTTCTTCTAACATAACACTGAAGTTTCTGAAAATATTACAATCTTAGTTTAGTAACATTTACCCATGGCTTTTGGTAAACAATCAAAAAAAAAAAATCACATTCCATTATTTGGGTTACCAAGTTTGTGCTTCTATATAAGATGCAATGAAGTCCCCTGGGCATGTCTGCACTGCTTTACTGTAGCTGAATGCAGGTAAGTTATTTTTTAAAAGCTAACTAATGGCTATAAAAGTCATTGTACAATTATAAATATTTCATTCCTTCTTAAAAAACAAACAATAAATCTGTCACTACCACAGTCCCAGTCTTGATACAGTATTGAAGCAGCTTATGTAAGTAAGAAGTAGGTTGTCAAGGAAGTACCTTTCAAGTTTCAACTTCCAATAAACATTTGTGTCTTCTCCTAGCAACTACACAAGTGCCCTGATTTTTCTTCAGTACCAGGAAGGAAGTGAAAAAATATTGAGTATTGTTTGCTACAATGTGAACACTGTTGCCCCCAATGGTCTTTGAAGACATTTGGAAGCGTATTTTTAATGTAAATGCTGCAAGTTCAGATTTGGTCTTCAGTGATACTACACTAAAATGTGTGCTGCCATCTCCATTTCAGTTTCTTTCTTTTTCACACATTGCAGTATGTGCACACTTCTCCATCGAACATTAATCATGTAGACCACAGCTATCACAGATATAAAAGATCATAACACATAAGCAGAGCAAGGAGAAATGTAGTGAATGAGACTCTAAACTGAGGGAAAAGTAAGAAGAATCAACAAAAGAAAAGGAAAATAACAAAGGTAAAATTCTAAGTAAAGGGAAGGGAGAAAATAAAATAAACACATTAGAGGAAGCGTGAGGGAAACTGGTAAAATAAATAAACAAGAGGGTTTTTAGAAACACTACTTAAACAATAGACATCAAGCTGTTCCACATGGAACACATCATGAACAGGGCAAAGGCAGTGTGGCACAAAGGTCCCTGAAGCTGTGCCTGAATACTTGGGCTGGGAGTGTCTTGCAGACACTCACTGAAGTTCTATGTGAACTCTGTACTGGTACAAAACTTGGGTGTACACCAGGCAACTCTCACACCCTGGAAGATGCTGTGACATGCAGCAGGTAAGTCCTCTGTCATAGTCTGGTCAATCTGGAAACCAGAATGGGTCACCAAGGGGGTTTTTATTGCAGTTTGAGGCTTATGAATTTGGTTTATGAGAAGTTTATTCAGCTGAATTTGCTGGTTAGGGTTTGGCCTGAATTTGCTTAACTTGTGTACAGCACAAACCATCTGGCTGCACGTGCACAAAGGTAGAAAAGGAAACAGCTACCACAGAAGTGAAGTCTACAAGGAATAAAAGGGAACACTTGGGTAAATCTCAAGTTCTACAATGAGTTGAAACTCAAAAAAGGGTGACACTGCTTGCATATCAGATTAATTTAGGAGAGACTTTTAAAAGAGTACATCAAGAGCACCTAGAGACAAAGCCAAAGTACAGGACACCACACAGCTGTGCAAGGAACTGGATGGATAAAAAGCTTTATCAACATTTTAGTAAATTTTTAGTAGGAAGATGACCAAGGAGAGAACTGCTTAGTGAAAAGAAAAAAAGTAATGATGTTCAGAATCCTAAACAAAAGGTCTTTCTTCCTATCTTCATTCCAAAAGTTAACACTGGACAGACTATTAGAAGAGTGAAAAAATTGAGGTGAGAGAGAGCAGGTTAAAGATCGTGGTGCAAATTTAAGGTTTTCAAAGCCTTTAGATCAGGTGACATGCACTCTAACAGTTAGGAAATAAGGTGGAGCAATCACTGAGACACTGGGGGCTCTTTCAGAGGTCTGAAGGAGTTCTCAGAAGGAATGGGATAATGCTGTAAGAGTCCACCAAGATGTTTTACTAAGATCTCTCTGGCTCTGCTCCTACTCATTATTTCTACTAATGACTGGATAGGAAAGGAAAAACTTGTTCCAGTTAGGAGATTCTGCAGTACTTGGACAGCAGAATGGACAAGAATCAAAACCACAGGGGCACATTAGAAAAGTACAAAGACCTGTGTGCAGGTAGGGATAATCAACTCACAAAGACCAGATGAAAACAGACATTTGTGCCAAAGTTCTGCACACAAAGACCAGGACCTGATTTTAGCAGATCAAAGACTGAACACTGGTTAGTGTCAAACTATTAAAGAGAAAAACCAAACAAACAAATAAAAAAAAACCAAAACAAAACCTTCTGCAGTAATGTACAAGGAGTGGTTTATGAAAGACACTTCCACAACCTCTTCAGTACAGCAGAGTCATAGCTTTATTTGATTTTCTGAAATATTCCTCAGAAGCTGAAGACCACCTCAAGACAATCCTGAGTAGGCCAAAAACTAATCTGAGACCTAAACCCAGAAGCCACAAGGAAAGACTAGGAAGCAATGGATTCAAGGGCAGGTTATTAGAAGAATAATGAGCAGACTGTCTAAAAAAGTTAAAGAATGTCCCTCAAGTGGAGAATATAAGAACTCATGAGACAGCATTTGGCAAGCACGGCCTAGGAACAGCTCATCCAATTTATCTAGAGATGTAGTCAATGACTGCCTGAAGCCCTTTCTAGTTCTACATTCTACTATTTCAAACTGCATTAGCAGAGTCAAAATATTTGTAAGCCAGATCACGCAATTTTATATTTTTTTTCACTGCAAGTGTCCTGCTCTCTAAACCAGTCTGGTACTGACAGAAAAGTGCTCTGAATCTCACAATCTTCTCTTCAGCATATTGAGCAGGCTGAGTCATAACCTTCAAAACTAGACAGAATTGAAAACAAATGGCTTCATTTTCACACAGGCTTTCAGAAGAAGATAGGGTTTGCCTTATGTATTCTCATTAAATCATCTATGAGACAAGTGCTCCCTTCTTTGGAGAAGGGGTAAAAAATTAATTTTTTTTAAACCTGAATTAGAATGGTGAAATTCAGCTTCCTCTGCAGCTCCATCCACAGCATTTGTGTGCTCTTCAGGCCTGTCATTTGTCATTGTTCTTCGGATGCTCTGGTACCTAGGGTTGGAAAACTGGACTTTACATATACCATATAGTAACTATGACCCAATCCTGGCTCCGAGGGAGCCTGCCCATATTTTATGCCAAAGAGGTTAATATATATTGACCTCTGATTTCTGCATCAGATGTATTATTTTTGGTCACATAGCTTAAGATCACAGGTGGAACACAAAAGTCCTGGAACTAAAAGCAACAGCCCCACAAAAATAACCACCTAAGGCCAGCAGTGGGAGCAGCTGTGGCTTGTCTCCATGCTCAGCCTTGCAATGGTGAATGCAGCTGTGCAAGCACACGAAAGTGACAAGGACCAAGGGTGACTCTTACCGGCGATTGAGCTGCTCCATCTGCTGTATGGAGTTGGACCTCTGCAGGATCTGCGGGGCTGGGGGAGCCGTGGGGCGCTGCCATGTTGTTGTCCTGTTCACGTGGTCCACGTAAAAAATCCGTCCGTGGCTGTCAATTCGAGCCTCCCAGTCTAAGGAGCAATAAATTAGTGTGAACTCTGGAGGGCTTGGGGCTTATTGATTGATTTGCTTGAGCTCTGTCACTTTTATAACCCCATCTATTGTCTCTATAATAATAATTTCTACTACAACATAGACATATGCATATGTATATAAAAAACACACATCTATACAGAAACAGACATGCCTGGTTCTTAGACAGCTGCAACTACAGAAAATGTGCAAACCATTTAGCACATCAGTTGAAAAACAGTCTTTGAGAGCTCAGCAGGTGTCCACATGAGACGAGCTATATTGCAAGTCTAAGTGAAAGTAGTATCTGCTGACAAAACAAAAACACTCAAGTTTTTAAACCAGAGTTTGTAAACAAAATAGAACACCCAAGTATTCCAGGAAGAACAGAATTGTTCACTGGGGAAAAAAAAACAAAAAAAAAAAAAACCAAACCAAAAATCCCTTAAACAGTTCACATTTGTGAATTCATTATCCTGCTTAACTGTCAAGCCCTAAACCACTGTATAATAAGTTGGGATTTTTCTTGTCATGTTTATGCCCAATTCTGACACAGTCACCATTTCTGTAACATGCTCTTGCAGAAGAAAACAATTTTTTCCTGCACTTAATTTAAAATACACAAGTTTAAACACTTGGGCAACGGTTTCCAAAGTAAAACATCAGCATCAGTGCTGTGATGGACAAGGCTGTCTTCTGCTGTGTTCCTATATAAGGCTTTGTTCCATCAAATCACTGTTAGTCAAATGTGTTACAAATAGCTTGCTGAATTGCAAAATTGTCATTCATCAAGGTTTCATGGTCCAGCTTTAATAATTTTTTCCCTAGGAATGCAGGAACTGGAGCATACTGTTACACATTATAGGCAGAAATAAATGTTTAAATTCTTTCTCTTGTTGTTTAACTTGACCTAACACAAGACTGAAAGAAAAACACATGTTTTTTTTCCTTACTTTCAAATTTTGGTGAAACAACAAATTGAATACAACCTAAATTAAAAAGAAATTACAGTTTAGAGCTCAAAATCATATTCTTAATATTTTCCTTAATTTTTCAGTATTAAAATATGATACCTGTCACACATCTGAAAGCAGAGCTTTGGAAAAAAAACTGAATCTAGGCAATGACTAGTAGACCTTCTTTATACTAACAAATTATTTATTTACACAGAGATTGTATTGGGCTATGACTGTAAAGGGGTGATGTGTACATGCATCATGACATGCATGACTATACAGAAACCCAGCAAATGGCAGAAGTGTTAAAATACTACACAGCCAAAGCTTTTTCCATTAATATTTCAGCAGTTTTTCCAAGTAGTTATTGTAGTGTATAGTTTTCTTCTGAAACCACAGAACTGGACCAGCTATCTCTGTGCATTTCTGAAATATCTGCCTCCCAGACACAGTTTTGTAAAATGTAGAACTGGTATAATAGGGTGGAAGTTAATTAACTCGAAGATCTGCATACAAGATTAATCTGATTATAACAGAACCAGCAAGGGAGCACAACCATATCATCATCCTGGCTTTGCACACACAGTTCTATCTGTGTGCTGCTATCAGGCTCCTTCCAGTTACTTGCTCCAATTACAGAGCAAACACAGTCCCATACCATACTGGGAAATAAGGATCTGTTCATTTTACACTAAATATCTCAATTCCTGACTCCTTTAAAGTAACAGAGCTTTGCCACAGACTTCAGTGGATCTGAATTTCCTTTTTTTTTTTTCATATTTAGCTTAAAGCAATGTTTACCTATCAGCTGTGCGCCTTTTTTTTTTTTTTTTTGGGAGGGGGCCCTTTCTTTGCATACTGAATAGATTAATTCTGAATAGATTTTCACTTCTCAAAGTTTAAGCACATGAATAAGTTCAGTAACTGAAAGCAATGCATTTTTTATATGCATTAGAGAAATTACAATTCATTTGTTCATTAAGGCTCATTAATTGTTGCTTAATGTCCAGGTTTATTTTAATATAAAATCTTCACTCTCCCTCAAAAAATGCAAGGAAAGCACAGACACCTGTAAGTTAATCTGCAGATATGAAAGATGCTGTATATTCCTTTGTAAATCATTACCACACAAGCAGTATTCATAGATTTCAGAGTGCTTGACAGCTCACAGCGCCTCACAAGCACCATCACCTGTCTCCCTGCCCCTGTGCAGTGCACACAGGAAAGGCAGCACTGTCTCTGCAAGAGTGACGCTCAGCAAGTCTGTGTGCACCACGTGTAATTATCACAGCAACAACACCGGACCCTACCATCATCACTCCTCACTTCCAACTCCTCAGCTGTTCATTCTCAGTTCTCACATTCAAAAAAGGAAATGTAATGAACTCTCAGTAATGAGCCACAGGCAGCTTATGCCCCAATTAAAGTATGGAGAAGCTCACTTGGTGGCAGAGCCTCGTCCACTCTCTGGTAGCGGCTAACGTCCTGACGCACCGAAGGCAGGGACCTCAAGGGCTGGTGGCCATTGGCTGGGGAGCCTGGAATCAAAACACACACAAATTTCTTTTTTCAGTCAATGTGGGGAAGCCCTAGAGTTACCTTTAAACTGAGCAAGCTGTGTTAAAGCTTCTGCAGGACTATGATATTTCAGGATATATATTTCTTGGGGTCAAAATAAGTTATGCTGATAGTTCTAGGCAAGTGATTCCTCTGGGATGTCCTGGTCCTGGAAACATCACCTCTGGGATGTGCTGCATCCATCTGTAAGCAGCCAAAGTCAGGGCATGGAAACAACCTGTGTCTGAGCCGTTTCCCAGGACAAAGCTCCACCTGGCACCAGAAACCTTAAGAGAGGGAGGTGGAACTGTCTACTGTCCTTCCTTGCTACAGCCAAACTGATCTGCAAAACATGATGCAACCTGACACCTAATAAAGAGCATCCCAAATGTGTAGAAAATGCTATAAAATATTGACAGTATTTGAAAAAAAACACCAAAATTATTTCCAGTCAACAACCTGTTTATGAAGGCAGGAAATTATTGCTTATATATAGCTCTTGGTATGTTATGAAAAAGATGCATTTGGAAACCCACTTGATTGGATATACTTCAGTCCCTGAAGAAACGGAACAGATTCCATTATTAAAGTCGCTTGGAAACAATTCATTAGGGACATATTTCTACTTTCAGTGATTTTAGTGAGACAGAAAATTCTCAACTATTAAAATAATTTTAAAATCAATAGCAGTTTTACAGTGTTAACTTGGGTAACACATTCCTCTCCTCCCAAGGTTCCAGTGTGCTAGGTTCCATCTGTACAGAGAAGGAACTGGGAAAAGGAAAATAAAGAGCCTGAAGTGGACAATATATGATTATTTTTCCTTTCCCCTTTCTTTTGATTATCCTTATGTTTTAATGCTAATATAAAACATCCAAAATAAAAGAGTGCAATATAAATTCTATTTTGCATTTCATACTTTTGGAGGAGTTTTGTCCTCATGACCATTTTCATTAGTAAGCAGGGTAGCACTGTGGAATTCTTTCCTCCTCCTCACTACTCTTGCAAGAATTTAAATACATCCAATTTTGAAGTAAACACATTTTGGATATTTCAGGTTTGGATTTTTCATTAAATCAAAAATCCCCAAGAGTCTCTTGGAGAAAGAAATAAATTCAAAGGAACAAACAAAAAAAAAATCTTGAAAGATAAGGAAATTGCGAAATTAACGATCTTTGTTTTCAGGCGCAGTAAGGTCACTCAGAAAGTGCCTCCTGCAGTTGTTACCTCCAGTAGCTCCTTCAAGCTGTGCTGTGGCACCCTCACAAGCTGCCTGCGCTCCCTCAACTTCTTCATCCTGAGACTGACTCTGGGCAGCTGCTGCCTGCAGGCTTCTTCTTCTTTGCCAGATTTCTTCTGCTTCCTCTTGGTCCTGCAGTTCACCTGCCTCAGCCTCCTGCGCCTCCTCCTGAGGTAACTGCACCGCCGGCAGAGAACCAGCAGCGCTCGCAGGCTCCTGTGCTTCGGCACCCGGCTCCGCCGCAGCTGCCTCGGGGGCACAGGCTCCCTCCTCCTCCTCCTCCTGGGGAGAGAAGGCCGGAGTCTCGGGGAACCTGGCGCTCTCGCAGGAGGAGCAGCGCATCTCCACGGAGGAGCGCCGCACCGTCGCGCTCTCGTTGCAGGAGCTGTCGGCGCCCTCGGCGTCGCTCTCCCCCTCGGGCCGGGTGCTGGCCTCGCTGACGCTCTCGGTGCGAGCGGGGTCGCTCTGCTCCGTCTCTGACGACAGCTGCGAAGGCTCCGAGCCTTGGTCAATGGACTCCGTTTCGCTGACGCCCCTTCTGCTCCCACCTGCGGCTTCAGCAGCTCCCGGGTCCGCAGTGCCGGGAGGCTGCTCTGCCTCCGGAGGGGCAGCGGACTCGCTGCCAGCCTGCTCTGCCGCGGCTTCGGCCTGAGAGCCCTGCAGGCTTTCGCCTCCTTCCTCTGGAGGTGGAAGTTCTGGGGGAGAATCTTGCTGGTCATCAGCTGATGGCAAAGGAGCATCAGAGGCTGAAACCCTTTCACTCTCTGCAGGCCCCGGCATTACCTGATCTGATGAGGAACTTACTTCATTTCTTTCAACGTTTCTGGTAGCACCATTATGCATTACTAAGCCACCATCATCTTCCAAAGAAGATGGAAAACCCAGGTCTTGATGCAGCTCGTGCTCCTCTTCATCTGAGTCAATGTGAAGCATAGCATTAAGTCTTGTGTCAGTAGGGAAGCTACTCCTCAGTTTCGGGGAGGCTCCTCGTGGACGGTCACCACAGGCAGATGTCCCTGGCCTGGGATGGTTATTGTGTTCTATTGCATCGAGATAATCATTTAGCGAGTCCTGGCGACCTCTGGGAGGGGATGATCTTGAACCACCAGAGGTCAGCTCATCCTGGTCTGTCTCCAGAGTCCTACTAGTCCTTAAAGAATGTCTCAGGATTGTGTCTCCAGAAGATTCCTCAAAGACTGGGCCATTGGAACACACCGTGGATGTATCGTGATGTCCTGCTGGCATGTCCTCATCATCAGAGGGGCTCCCCAAGTCTCCATTTACAGAGTTGGTTCCTAGCAAAGTCCCAACTGTTTCTGGTGAAGCATCTGCAGAGACAAGAAAGACTGAACATGAAACACAGAGCAGCAAGAACACATAGTTCTACTTATATTATATAAAAATACACATCCTTGAAGACACTTGCTTACTTCAATCAGAAAACTACGGGAAGAAACTCCAGTCAAAGTAACAGAGGCATCTACAGAGTTGGAACAGCAGTTACAGAATTTTCTCTGTATAAGTCTATATACTGTTCTGTAGGATACAGAAGAATTAAGAGGTGTACAGTATGACTTTAAAGGATTCCCAGTTTGCTTTCAAAAGACAGAGCACTGCCAAGCATACAATGAGAATCATAAGCAGATCCAAGAAAATCAAAAACAATACGCTAAGTGTTGGTGGTTCTGGAACTGCCATCTCCAAGGCAGTACCTGCCATATCTAAATTTTGAGTCCCAACAGAAAAAATCTGTAGTAGGGGGAACCATACAAAAATGAGAAAGTATATTGTCTCCTCAAGAACAGAAAAGCCTAGACACAGAAATGCAGAGAAACTCTCTCCATACAACTATCTGGAGATCCAGATCATTGACAAATTCTCACCTTCGTGAACAGAAGATGTGATTTCCACTTTGAATTGGAGATATCCACTAACATGATCAGCAGGGAGCCTTCTGCCAAGATTATAACTGAGAACCTGGTCTCTGCAAAATCAAAAATATAGGGTTATAAATTTTTTTCTGGCTTTATGTTTTCAGTATTTCATCCCCATTATGGTCTTAAAATCGGCCACATACTCCGGTTTGCATGGAAAAGTACAAACACCAACAATGGTGTAAAATATCTTTTGTTAACTGATAAAGCAGCCGAAAAAAAACCTCTGTTTGATCAATTCCAAATACGGATTGTGCCCCACCAATTCTTATACATGTCTAAATATCTTAAGTTCTAAAGAAATCAAACTGCAAAGGTCCCTTTTTCTTAATCTCCTGCTTTCCCCAACACAGTGTTTTATAATTAACAAAACCTTTCTGCCCCCTTGTGGTTTTTACTATCTACAAAAGTCACAAATAGTTACTTCATAATTTTTCACATTCAACAAAGCACTTCTACACTCTGATTTAGTAAAACTATTAATGCTTGAATTTATCTTTAAATTTGTTCTTAAGAGTTACTAAATTCAGTGGGGCTCAGGCTAGACTGGACACTTGTATCAGCTTGAGACTTCGGATCAGCTCCCAGGTACACATTTTTATTTAGGCGCAGCCAGAATTCACAGCCCCAGCTCCCCTCAGCACAGCTGGGACAGCTGAAGGAAGATGAGTGAGCTACTAAAGACCTCCACAGGAAATTATTTTTATTCATGCAAATAAATTTATACTGGTATAAACACCTCTCCTTTACTGGGAGCACCCCTACTGCAAAATAAAACAAATGCAGTTATTACTGAAATAAGCTGCAGCAGTTTGCATTAACTTTTAGGGGAAAAAAACAGCCCTGGGTGGACAAGCAGCCTCCCCTCTCCACACTGCTCTATAGCCCACAGGATACCAAATCTCTGCAGTAGTGTCTCCAGGACCAGTGTCACAGACTCCTCACTCTGTACTCCAAGTAGAAGTCACCATCAGATATCTGAGTTTTCCAGTTTTTACATAAGTTTTATATTACTCCACACCATTCAAGAATAGAGGAAGCCACATCATAAGTCCTTCTCTGTATTCAGCTGAATCATTCTAGATGATTCTCATGCTCATTTATCATGTTTTCCAGGAAATTAAAAGCCACTGGCCATTTCATTACACAAACTTGTGAGCTCTGACTACAGCTAAAACTGGGGCAGAATTTATTTAAAAGTGGATAGTTCTGGAGTTCATCTTTTCATTCCTTAAGTATCATCCTTGACATCACCAAAATGTTATACTTGTTTGACCAAAAAAAAAAAAAAAGCAAGAGCATTTGCAGTTATAATTGGGTATTTGGTACATTTCTACTTCATATCTACATTAACCACTACTTTTCTTTGCAAAACCTTTGGTGAAATATTGTCTGTCTTTACACAAAAACTGAAAATGGACAGGTATACTACAGAAGAAGCAAAACAGGTTTAAAGTCAGTTCTAACAGCAGTACAACAAACCAACCAAATACCCATATTCTTAATACATATTTCTTATACTGCCTCTCCTTTCTTAAAAAGATTTGATATACCAAATATACAGAACTGAAAATCAGAGAAGAAAACAGGAAATGTCTTCCAGATTAATGGTTTGAAAACACAGAGGTGAGAACTGACAAACACAGCAAACTGGTAATTTCCACAAACCACAGCACCAGGAATACCAGAGCACAAAAACATTTTGGTGATTAGCAAGGAAATACACACCCTGCACTAGGTTTTAAAACCAGCCTGGATCATGGTGCTATTTGTGACTGTATAGGGGTGTGCAAATTTATTAGAAAAAGCTGCTTGTTCACCCAAACACAGTATGTTGAAACTCAATGTGAGGCACTTCCTAGAAAAGTCCTATTGTGTATATACCTGCACTGTTCTTGGATACCACTACAAAACATGGGCAAGCTTTAAAAAAAAATTCTGCGTCAGAAGGTATCATCAAAATTTTAAGCTACTCTTACAATTTTATTCTTCCTTTACTTACCAGTGTAGACACCACTTTGAAAATGTAAAGCTGAAAACTGTTTTCAAATTGAATTTGATTTTCTCCCCTTACCTGTTACTTTGAGGGGAATATCTGTGGAAAAGGAGGCCAGTTTGTATAAGTGTGATGACACTGCCCTTAAGCTTCAAAGCAGAAAATATGCATTTAATTTCACCATGATTACTTATGAGCCTAATCCTGTGGCTTTTTAAAGTCAATGGAGACACTAACTTCAGCAAACTTTGAGGCAGGGCCTTTAAAAAAGGCATGTACAACAGGTGAATTTTGAGTCCCACCAGTGAGCTATTCCTAACAACAATTTTAACTGTGTAGAACTAGAAGCACTCTGAAAATAAGGACTCATAGCCTTGCAATTCTAGCCAATTCACTGAAGGGATATTACATCTCTGATTAGTGAACTGACAATTAAAAAGACACCAGCTGTACAAGAAGTCAGTCAATTATACCTGCTTGTTCTTAAAGATTTGCACACAACCATGTAGTACTACAAAAATGCCTTGCTTCTTGACTAGCTAGCCAGAGGGTAATGTTTCTTGTGAATAGCATTTTTTATGTAAAGAAATTAAGCTGAAAGAAAAAGACACACATCAACAGAAACATGGGTACATGTATTCAGGACAGGGCTAGAAACATTGCCATTTTCCAGTCAGACAATAAAGCTATTAAAATTACAATATATTTCTTAGTACAGATGTAGTAAAAATTTGCTGATCTGTACCAGTAAGCTAGAAAGGCTGCTCTTTGCTCTCAGTATCCTAGATGCTGAGTCCTCCTGCTGAAAACAAGCCAGCATTAAGAATGTATTCATTTACCCAATTGCATGTCTCTCCAAAAGTCTCTGAACGGGTATGGTTAACTTCCCAAGGAAGCGCTTGATGATCGGACGACTCTTGGCAAATTTGTCTTTAACCTCAATTTCCAGGACATCTGTTAGAAGTGCAACAAAAGAATATTTCTGGAAGGAAAGAACATATTTGACACCATATCAATACACCTTTATTCAGAAAGAATGTACTTAATTACTACTAATGTGCAGCGAACTCCAAAAGTAATGACTGATGACAGCAGTTTCCACATGGCAAAATAATGTCAACATCATTTATTAAAGAATTTTTGCATATGTAACTAGCTTTTTACTGTTCCTCATCCCCTTTCACAGTTCCTTGAAAAGAATTGCTCAGTAAGAAACTGCACTGGATAAAAGCACTTTCAGGGTGTATGTCAGAGAGTAGAACGCCCTGTATCCTACTGCTTGCTTCCATCTGCATAGGGGAAAGCAAAAAGAGAAGGAATCCTGGCTGTACTCTGTCAGGTCCACGCAGGAGCAAGGAACTGTCTCACTCCAGGCTGTGCTCAGAAGAATCTCCCTCCCGAAAGCATGCATGGCATTCATGTTTTGTATGCATGACAGGAAGTCAAAAGGGCAATGTGTATACAGTACATTCAGGAGCAGCATTACTACAGAAGGAGAATTTTCTATGGAGTTTTGCCCCAACATTGACAAATCTTCCCAGCAAACTCCAAGAGAACCTTTTCCTGCACTTGAGGCCTTTAAACAATATGGTGCTACTTTACAGAAGACTTCTTAATGTCTGGTAAAATAATTTTTCCACCTTTCCCTACATGGGAACATTAACACAGTTATTCTTTTCAGCTTTCATTTTCATGCATTTTATGAATACTTAATCTTTTAGATCTGTACTGCTCTGTCAAGTCTGCCCAACGACAGCCAAAAGATTCAAAAGCGGTACAGGGCAAATGTTAAGGAAGCATGTTGGCAGACACACGCACATACCTAAAGTGTGATGATAAATTCCCTTAGGAAAACAAGCTTAGGAACCCAAAATTTGTGTTTGGTATCTAAATTTTAAAATATTCCAAATAAGCAAGCAAAGTATAGCATAACCTACTCAGAAAAAACAAGATCATCTGGTTATTCTTTTACTATCTGCCACCTTTATGACCTCTGAGCAAACCACCTGTGCACAATGTGTAATTCACATGGGGTTAGGTAGCCAAAGATATATTGAACAATGAGCAATAGGAGAAACAGCTCTTCAGTTCAGCTGTAGGCATCAGATAAACATCTTCAAAAAAACTAATTAAAATGAGTCAGGAATAAAATACCTTCCTCATGCTGAGAAACTGTCACAACTGGGTGTCTCTGATAAACAGAACTTAAAAATGTGTCCCTCTCAGTTTGCTATAATATTGCAAATAACTTTGCAGACAGTATTTGGTGTATAACAGGATCAATCCTGCACCACCAGGACAGAATATGCAATGAGATCATAACTGCTGTTGTCATAGCATTGCTAAAGGGAAGATCCAGCAGCTAAAGCAAACTAATACAATGTGTGCACCAGTGAACATTATCTCTTTTCTAATAAGCTTCAAAGCCAAGGAGAACTAGAGGAGGAAAAAAAGCGGAGCGGGGGGGCGGGGGGGGGGGAGGATAAAAAGAGTAAATTTTCTTTCTAGCTACTGGATAGATGGACAGACAGACAGTCTGAAAGCTGAAGAATCAGTGTAGAGACCCGAACTTTGTTTTTTTAAAAGATTTTATTCACATCTACAGTCTTTCCCACAACCAAGCACCCTAGGGCAGTGCTAATGTTGGCCCTTCTCAGTTCTGCTTTACTGCTTGTTTGCTTTATGATTTGTGGAAACATTTCCCAAAGCCTACTCAATTTTCATCTTCCCAAAGAATACATTGACATTCACCACAGTACAGGCTTGGCAGTCCTGAAAGGGCTATGGATGTCTGTCAGCAGTTTCACTTTGCCACATAAACATTTATCTTCAAAAGCACAGACATGGCTCTCTTGCATTCAGTGACAGCTGTGGGACTGATTTCCTTCCATGGGATCTGCACAGTTTACCCAATACAAGCACATTTGGCAAACTGGCCAGACTATCAGTTTCCCCCCTTGCTGAGTGGTGCTCTAACACCTTCCTGGGTTTTCCTTCCTGCAAGGTGTAGGTTGCAGGGGCTACATCAAAGAGCATCCCTTAGCCTGACAAAACTGAAAATTTGTCACCTGCTACGCAGTACAAAAACACCATTTCCAAATGAACAGTTGTTGCAATTACTGAGCATAAATGTTTGTGTAGTGTAACTTCTCTTAAAGAGTCTTCTCACAACATATAATCCAACTTTAATTTATTTATTTTTGCAGTTGAAGAAATCTACAGGGTGGCAAAGTGAGTTCAGCTTTTTTTTAGCAGAGAAGGGAATGAACTTCCAGCAGCTTAAATACCCAGCTTTAATATGCAGACGATAACTGCTTCTATCCACCAACAGGGTTCCTAAAATTACTAAAATTTCTGTGTCACTTTAAATAACTAGCTACAAAATAAGCTCACAGCTTTCAGAGAGTAAGGCCTAATGCATGAGGAGAAAAATGCAAGCCTGGTACGCTGCATCAGCTGGCAGACAGCTCCCAAAAGGGATACATTACCTCTCTGTGCCAAACAGGATTAGTTGTGTTACTGATGATAGTCGACCTTCTTTCCTGGCCATGGTGAGCAAACGTAGGAAATGTACTTTTCTTGCCTGGCTGAATGGACATCTTTAGATAAGGATCAGGGTTGAAGAACATGCCTTTTTTAAGTCCAGCTGCTCTAATATCTAAAAAGCAAAACAAGAAGGAAGGAAAAAGGAACTGAGTAAACTAAAGCTAGTTCACAAAGTAGTGTATTCCTAAAATATTACCCAGGAAATCAATTCACCATAGATTACTAAATAAAGCAACTTAAAAGTACTCACGCATTAACTGGATCCAGTGTACAGCAGGAAATCAAGTGTTTTCCCAAAAGAATATAAGGAAGAAAGGTATCAACATCCTCATTTACATTTGAGCCTCCACTTATTTGTAAAACAAAAAGCATCAACTTGTAGCTCACCTACAAATATTTTTCTCAGTAAGGCATCTAAGGTATTTCCACACAAAGTAAAAAAAGAAACCCCAACAGAAACAGCCCAAAATGAATCACACAGTACTTGCTTTGTTTCTGGGTGAGGAGAGGAGATAAAAAACTGTATGGGAGGTAACGCAGTGAAAAGACACTTTCCAAAAGTTCAGTTTTTGAAAAATACAACTTGCCAAGTCTGCTCTGGACTATGATGCAATTTTCTCCCAACAGAGCAGATCATCCACCTCACATAAAAGGAGGCAAAGTCTTCTGAAAAGGCTTCTTTTTTTCCTAGGGAAGCCGCAGTACGGCCACCCTCATGAATTACAACAATAAATAATAATTTCCTCAGGAGCATATTGTCACGACTAAGGACTTCAATGACAGTATAAGCTTCAGCAACAAGAAAAATAAAGAGGTACTTTATTATATAATATTAGATTTTAAACTTAACTGTAGAATATTTCTCTGTTTCTCGGTAGGTTTGCTGAAGCACAAGACTTGTCTTTTTCCATTAAGTACAGCAGTATGCTGCATGCAGCAATGCAACTGGCACATACAGTTTATATGTCCAGCAGAATTCACTGCTTTATACTTAAATGCCATGCCTGTGGATTTGGTAAAAAAAAAGAAGAATCCTACCCAATATTCAGAATTGAGCCATACAGCAGAAAAACGATGAAACAGAGTCACGTGTAAATGACAAACCCAAAAACATTACAGGACACATGTCACTAGCCGATCGGTCAAAATTACTTCATGGGACTCCTCAGGCAGAATCACAACTGTCTATTGAACAAAACAGGTTTTTCAGAATTCAAAAAGCAATTACTTGTATAGTCCAGTATGTGGTCTGATAAACCTATCAGCTCTATCTCAGGTAACTGCTGAAAGGCTACTTCAAAAAGCAGTGCATTTTTTCTGCTCTACCTCTACAATCTCTACACATTTTATTGTCAGCTCTTCAGGATTCAGAAGTGAATTTCATCTGCCTTTGCTCAAACTGAATATGCTTCTGTCTCACACAAGATTTCTCTGGAATAAAGTGCTAATCAAAACAAGTGAAGCTGGTAGACTGCACCCCTACAGCTATTTCACTGTAGCGACAGCTTAGCTCTGTTACAAGTGAAATTTTCCTCCCTTTCTAAACCACCATTCAGTTATTGCTTTTTTCAAAGTGATGGAGCCAGACTGCATTTTAGTTAGAAGTTATGTTTTCCACTCTTCAATCAGAGAGGAACTGTCCCTGGTGCAAACTGGAAATTTCCCTAAATTTTTCATGCTGGGATATATCAAATCCATTTCTTTCACTCTTGGAGATCCATGATTCTGGCTGGTTTTCAACAAACAGAAGTTCTAAAGAAATGACATCTTTCAAGCCACTAGAGTGTGCTCCTACAGAGGCTAATGAAGAAAAGCATTCCATCTCTGGTGTTATTTAGAGCAGAAACTTACTTTTTTTTTAAACAATAATTTGTAAAAGACACAGAAGTATTGGTTTTTACCTGATAGGGTAAAGCTGACCAACTTCCTAGAGTGCTGAGCTCCAGAAGCACCTTCATCTGTGCCTTCTACTCCCATCTGAAGAGGAGAAAAAAAAAGAAATATACCACAGAAGTTTTCATCTGCTTTGTACATGCCTCAGGATGACAACACAATTTTAAGGTACTATGCTGGGGAAGGATCTGACCAAATACTGCCTTGTTACCACAGACAGCCTCAGCCACAGCATTCATTTACAGCAAAATATCTGTTATTTATGTCACACAGTGCTAATATACCAGTAGCCCAAATCTTCCAAACAGAACATGTATAGGCTAACACACATGCAGACAATATTAATCAGAGAAAACCTGTATCTTTCACAGCTTTCCTTTCTGTAAAATAACAAACAGCATGGATTTGTAATACACATGAAAGCACTGAGCTGTCCAGTGATAGCATATGTAACTTTTGTCACTTTCCACAAATAGATAATTTAGTGTGCAACAAAAAAAAAAGCAAAGAGATCAAAGAGAGACTAAAAAAGCTTTCAGCTCTATTAACAAAAGCTCCTTTTAAACAGAAAAGCGCATCAGACATCTAAATATAAATGTGGTCTAAAAGCTTATGCTGCACAGATTTTTGAGGTTTGGTTTCTACTGAAATCCCTCATTAGGTAAAGCACTATTTCAGAATAAAAATTTTTCATGTATTAATGTCTGTCTCTTTCAACTAGCAGAAGGATTTGTCTTTCAAGACGGAGGAGATGTGCATCCAGCCGAATAATGTGTACCACAGAGACATCAATGGAGAGATCTTTGAAGACAAATGGTTCCCTGGGCAGGCACTGCACTCACTCCCAGGCAGGAGAGGTGACACAGAAGTTTGAGCCAAACACAGAGCTGAGGATTAATACCAGTGATAGAACAGGGTCTGATCTATTGAAAGATGCAAATCAGCTGAATAAAAATGGGCACACCTGTGAGTGTAGATGAAGAATGGGAGGCAGCCCTGAGCAGCTGAGCAGTGGTTTGAAGTCACCAGATGGATAAATGACTCTGGAGATGCAGTAGCCACAGGGAAGCTGCTTTGCATTCATCGAACATGTAGTCATTCCTTTTTATACTGCTTTAAGCTACTTAATAATATCATTTCAAATACTGCCCACAATGATCAGCAAGCACATTGGAATTTCATTGGAATTAGCAAACGTGTGGATTTCTCCAGACAAAGTGATGAAGAAACAGCCATGATGTTGGGGCCTGGCGTCCCCATGGGTCTCAGTGGTCTTGTCAGGGGACACACCGTGCCAGCAAGCCCTGCCACTCGCCAGCCAGTCCATTCCCTTCCCTCACTGCTGGCTTCATGGGCACTTCCCACCTCTCAGGCCAAGACAGGTCTCACCAGAGTACTCAGAACTATCCCTTTTTCACCCAGCATGACATTATTATGCCCGTGATTTTATACAGATGCCTAAGTATTGACAGGTGGTAGCAAAATTATGAAGGCATCAAAAGCAATGGGTTAATTCCAGCTGGATCAGTGTCCCCTTGTCTACAGACAGATACCATGGAAGCAGTGAGAGTGATCCCACTGTGATAGCAATGCTGTCCAGGCAATGCCACAGAAATGCTGTATATTCCACTTTCCTCTTTCAGGCTTATTTCAGCACACACTGTTTTCCTTGTTAAAAAAGTTACTCATCAACAAAAAGGCCTTCCCCATTCTATACCTGTTTTTCTGCTACAAGTTGGACTCCATTCAAATAATATCATTTTTATTGCTAACTTCACATTATAGAAAACAGAATTTGCTGACAATTCAGCTACAGTAACACGAATGGTGGCAGTGTTCCCTGGCACTTCCATGACTTTTCTATACAACCTCTTCCTGTTCCATTATGATCTAAACAGCAGTTTCAATTCTTCTGCCCCAACTGAAAAATTTCACCCCAGCACACACACAGAATTTTGCAGCACAAAGGCCATGTCATCTGGCGTAACACAGTGTTTCTAAATGCTCCATCAGACCTTCCATTTCCCCTGAGCCAAAGTAACACAATAGAATGTTAGTTGCTTATCCAAAAATATGATGGACTGAAATACCTGGTGTGATACACCATCAGTATGAAAAAATCCAGTAAGCAAGGAATTTATTGCACCATAAAAAAGGGGAGTGAGCACACCATGACTCTCTTACCACTTCTTCAAACAGCATTTCTCTAAGAAAAAACAGAACCAGCACCAAGAGAACCCAGTGATCTCTACTGCACAGTGCTTCAGCTCAACACCCAAACCACGGAAATGCAGTGAAGTTTTAATGTTTAACAACAGGTTTACTTACACATAACTAACCCAGTATGACATTTTTAGGAAGTATCATCTGAACTGTCATACAACATTCTCATCAGGAAAACTAACAGCTCACTATTTCTGGAAGTCTGCACTGTTAACGCAAACAAAAATGTTTATATAAAATTACCCCTTCTAGCAGGTGTGAATTCTGTGCAATTGCCAGGACCCTGCATTACCTTTCAAGGAAAGAAATTTAAACAGCAAAAGCTGGTATAAGCCTTCAAGAATTCCCATGACTCTCAAAGACAGCTCTCCAGGTAACTACCAAGTCATTAAATGCATAGTTAGATGATAGAAGTTCAGATGTCCTTTTGTTCAGTGAATTTCAAAACTACGGGTGGATAACATGGTAAGATCAAGAAAATACAAAAGTTCAAGTGGTTTTTCCACTCAGTATAATCACTCTGCTTCTCAGTAATGATATAGTGCAGCAAGCAGCCCATTATAAGGGTTATTTTGAGATGCATTTTTCCTCTTGCTCAAAATCAGACTGTATTTAGTTTATAAATTGATTAAAAACAGTAGCTGGCAGGCTCATTAACTATGACACATTTTCTCCTCTAAAGTATCGAGTTTGTATGCATCTGTGAAACTGTTACTCATAGTGAGATCTGACAATTAAATGATGCTAAAGCACCTAGGTTTGTAATTCTAAGACAAAACCCACACACATTTGGTATATTGAGATACAAAGTCTAGTATAGCACATTTAGTGTCAGATAACCATAGCATGTTGTGTATATAATACACAACACTGAAAAAGCACAAGTTCAGAATAAATGCTATGCAGTCTGAGTAATTTCTGCTTTACCACATCCTCAACACTGCAGTTGTCAGGACACCACCCTGACAGTTGTGATCTTAAATATTTGGCAGCTAACATCAACAAATCAAATGCACTGTGAAACTTGCTGAAGCTTAGCTGAAAAACTAACCTGATAGATAAATCACTTGCAGCAAAAGCACCACGGTTCAAGTTTGGAAGCCTTTTCTGCCACTGCTTAACAATGCTATTCCACTGCTACGTAAACAACAAAAAAAACTCCCCTAAAACTTAAACAAGCCTCATACCACAAATGCAGTAAGACAATACTTCTTGATAATCAAGGAATTACTAAATTTCAGTGGTATATGAACATTCAAAGAGTTCAGTTATTTTTGCAAGAGCAGAGTTTTGTCCAGTTTAATTCATACTAACAGCTGTTATCTCTGCAACCGTTTCATACTGAATATTGGGAAATATTTAAGAAATAGGAAGAAACAGAGAGTCTGGATGTGGTTTCAGTTATATAATCAGTGGGAAAAATTTCTATTATGGTGTTAAATTACAGAAAACTGTAAGTAGCAAAAAAGGGAATGCAGGCAAAGTCAAATTCTTAGCATAAAAGATTTCAGTTAAGCCCAGTGACTTTTTACTGGTTTTTTTTATGAGCAATACAAAACCATGAAAATCCCTTTCCAGTTTTTATAGTTTTGTAAGGCAGCACATTTTTTTTTAAATAATTGCTGTCAATAGTAAAAACAGGAGACATTGATAGGTTGGTCTGACAGTTAACACTGTCATTAGTACAATCATTTTATAAAACCCATCAATAAATCATCTACAAATACAATGAACAAAGAGGCTAAACTCACCATCACAGCAGGGTTTTTCACAGTGATACATGGAGTAGTAGCTCTGAGGGCTCCACTAACGCCATGGTAGTATTTAAAACAGATCTTTATTTCAGCTGCAAAGAAAACAAAACCCACATTAAACACTTCATGACTGACCCTAGGCAAAAGAGACACAACAAAAGGGTCCAGCGTTCAGTGACCTATCTTCAGAAATACTCTAACAGGAAATTAAAAATAGAGCTGCTGTTTATATCTTTCTTGTGTGTTGGGTCATTCTGTTACTTAACAGACAAAAATTATAACTTACCTAATTCTGCAACTTGTATTTCTGCTACTATATCATCAGCTCTGAAAAAGGCGTATGAGACATTTGCCATTGGGATGATTTTGTAGGACTTTGGAAGAACATGACACATATCTGAAGGAAGCTAGAACCACTTTATATATCAGAACACAGGAAAGGTAAACTCTGAACCATGTTTCTGGTCCCACTGATTAAAGTTTTGTTTGCTATACTGCATTTGCTGCAAACAAAAGAGTATTATGTTTAACTGAAGCCTGACCTCCCCTGCAGTTCCTCTGCATTCTTCCAACCAAGCAGAACAACTATAATTATGGCTGCCCTCGATCCTCTGGGATTTTCCCTATCTGGAACAATGTCTGTTTTCCTTCTCCATTGGGATAACTCTTCTGTGTAAGGCTGTGAGGGTTTTACCTCTGGGTACAGAGATGGCCACAGGCAGACAGCAATGGCCAAAGGCAAGCAGGAATTACAGCAGCCAGTTCAGACAGAGGATGTGTATATGAAAGTCTTGGCAGTTCAATTCCTCTGCTTGGCAAAACAATATGTCAGTAGTCCTGGAGTACAAAGCCCCAGAGTTTGGTATAAGATTTTGAGACATATATGGCATGATTCCTTGAGGGTTGAGGTACCCACTTATCCCCTACTCAGAAACCCACCCTGCAAGCCTGCTCAGCCAAAAAGGATTATTTATTTTAAAATTTGCTGCAGTTACATATCAACATTTATTTACTATCTTCCTCCTAGAACAAAGAGGAGACACCTCAGAACAACCCTTCAAAGGAAAGTGTCTGGCTGACAGTGCCTCCAGGGAATCAGGAGGTGGAGAAGCTGCTGAGCCCACTTCCTCCTCCTCCTCACAGATGAGTTCACACACACAGACAAAACATGCTCTATTTACCACAAGCTTTACAACAAAATTCAAAATGCAGACAGGATTTCTAATCACCTACAAAGGTTTATGAGACTTAAAATTCATCAGGCAGGACTATGGGCTAGTTTCCTCCTGAACTGAGCAATTCTGCATACCTACCAACAATGCTTATATCCAGGACTCACTAGAATTTCTAGCTCACATAAAATGAGAGGTTCACCACTTGCAAAATTTGGGAGGATTTATACCAAGTACTGGGCTCTCCACATTGTAAAATGCACATACTAAGTAACAAGAACTCAAGTCTGAGTATCTCTTATTCACACTGAGAACATATTATGGCTTCATGAGAGCATGGTTAAGACAATGCAGTATTGCAACCAAGACTTCCAATTTCCAGCTATATTGTCTGCTTTTATTACATTGCTTACTTTTATTGCAACTTAAGCTTAATTTTTCAGAGAGTTTCTGGAGCTACTGTTTATCCAGTCTGTTGTGACTATCTTCTGTCAATTCATCACTTTCAAACAAAATCTAGCAACAGAAAGGTTACCAGCTGCTGGTTCTATCCACAGACAATCCATAATGTGATGGGGGACAAATACTCTCACTACACTGACAGGTACATTTATCTAAAGGCTGAAATGCAATACTACAAGTTTTGCATCCTCAGATTTCTTTCTCTCAATGACTTCGATGAGCAAACAGTACTTTTCAAGACCTGTATATGGCTGGTGATAGAAAAATGCTTGATTCAAGAAATGGATCTGACAATCCCTTTCAGGTACACTAAATTTTAAAAAACACAATCTAACAAACAAAATACCAAACTTCAGGACTTATTGTTAGAAATAATTAGAAAAAGCAGAGCACTTAAAAACATGGCAATGAGACTTCTTCTCCCACTTGCCAGCAGAAGCAGCACTGATTCAGTTTGGGCTTTATACAGCACTGCATTCACACATGCATTTAGAGAAATGGCAAATCAGCTGTTAGCACTGTGTCAGTGGGATTAATACAAGAGAAGCTGTGCTTGAAATTCAGCACAAAACTGAAAAATGGTCTACCCACCATATGCATGCAGATGTTGGCAAAATGAACATGGATTTGCAAGACTGGATCTTATACACAGCAGCAATACAAACACCTCATAGGGTGAGAGACACCCAAGTGGTTTTTTTCTTGGCTAATAACGCTAGAAACTGCAGTTAATGTTAACAGAAGAAGAATTCTCAGAGGAACTCTGTAAGTTCAAAGCAGCTGAGGATGTAACTTTTTGACATGTCTTGTGTGGTGCTATCAGAAAAAAAATCTTGATTAGAAGAGGTTTTTCTTGATAACTGATGGATTCCTGACCTCTAGATCTATTGAAAACAAGTATCTGTGGCTGTTCTGACAGTTACAGGTGGTGTGCTGAGATGTGTTCTAAGGCCCCATAAACACACAGACTTCTTCAGCAGCAGCAAGTTCAATTATCTGCAAATAGGACTTCAGTATTTTGAGAAATGAGTTCAATACCATATTAACACACAGGTTTCCTCTGAACTATTCCATGCTCTAAATGCACATTAGCATGTGTCATCTACAGAGTTTCCCAGTTTCTTTCATTTCTCCTGCCACCTCGTTTTTACGTGTTGCCTTCAGGGAGAAAGTGGCACTTCTCTTTCTTCTTTCCTACTTATTCTTCCTTAACAGGTTAATGAGATTGCTTTGCATGGGATCCCTAATGAAAACATTAAGAGCAGTAAACCCAGCAAAGGAGATTCATCTGTACCTGACCACAGGACCATTTGCTGTATCATTAAAGAAAATAGGATGTTTCAGAACACAAAAGAATTTTAATTCATGGGAAAATTAATGTACTTTTGATACTACACACATCCTTTTATAATTGACATTCCTGCAGACATACAGACCACAATAAATTCCTTCTTTAATTAAAAATAAGGCAAAAATTAAATTAGGGGAATTTATGATTCTTTCAAAGCTATCACATGGCCATATAAAAAGTGATATATATATTAATTAATCAGAAAACTCTGTGAAACCATATTCCTCTTCTTTTAAAGTTAATCTCTGTTAAAATGTCCTAACCATAGACTTATAGCTCCATTTCACAAAAATGTTGGAATCAATAAAAGTTTCTGGGACTCAAACATTGACATTTGAATTTCAAAAGAACACCTGCATGAAATTATAGTGCTGTTACCTCTATGGACCATATACTTTTGCCTCTTCAATAATAAAGGGATCAGCTTACACTAAATAATAGCTTGGGTTTAAAACAACACTAATTCCCCAAAGTTCCTCACTAACTACTTTTTTACTGCCTTTAATACTTTACCTTTGCTCATCAAAAGAATGTTTTATTAAAGATACTAAGAATACATAAATACATGAGCATAATCCTTGGAGAATGCATTCTTTCCAGGAGACAGATAATGCAGGAAAGCAAGTGTGTTTGCTGTAAAAACAGCTTGCTCCAGACAGACCCTAGTCAAACAAAACACCAATATTAGAGGTGGAATCATCTCCACTGAGAAGGGATAAGCAGACACATCTCCAAAAAGAAGTCAAATCCAAGCTGGGTTACAACAGTCTCTAGAGCAAACAGTGCTCCCAGTTCACTGTATGGAACCTGCACAGCAGCTGAAACTTCCTGGCCACTGCAGCTGAGTGCCCAGAAGGTACTTGGGCTGAATCCATGGCTCTGCAGACAGAAACATATGTCCTCCAACATTCACTGAGGAAAAAGCTGACAGAACAGTAACTCATTGGAAAAATATGAGAGAGAGCATGTTCTGCAAAAGTTATTTAAGAAAACTAGAACAAATGAAGTCACTCACATTCAAGCTTTACAAAGCTATAAAGGGAGATGCAATCCATGCAAAAGCAACAGATTTAAATCCTATTTTTTCCCATCTGAACCTGACAGACGACTGCAGAAATTTAGCAGTGCTATACATGTCCTGCCTGTTGAACTTTTCTGTAGTGTGACAGTTCAATGAACTCAACATTTCTGTTTGGACATTTAGCATTCTCTTCTCTGCATCACTTTCAGCATGTGCATTTTTGATTACTTCCTAGTGGACAGCAGCAAACACAGCAGCAGAATGCAAGGGTCAAAGCTGGCAGCCCCCAGGAACTTGCCATCCCTCTGAGCAGGTATATCACAGAATTTATTTTACAGGAACATTAGGCAGACCTCCTACAAAGTGACTTACAGAAAGCTTTTTAGCTAAAGTAGGATCAATAACAGAAAATGCTTATGTCCCACCAGTCTTTCCATCTAACCTGCTTCAAAGGGAATGTGGACAAATGCTTGCTCAGGTAACAGAGCATCCGTATCCCTATCAGCCCTGCTCACTTTGCTGTCATCAGAGATTCTTATTTACAGTTAGGAGCACTGACTATTATGCTCCAGTTTGGCAAAGTATTTAACTACAGTCTAACCTTTAAAACAAAACACTGGGGTATTATGCACATAAGGAAGTCAACAAAGCCTACCACAAATGTAAAAAATACAAGACTTGATCCTGTTTCAGTTATTTTTGATACTCAAAAATAGCTGTTAAAAGACAACATAAAAAAACAGCAGAAGAATAATAGAAGTATTTCTAACTGAGTGAATATGTCTATAAATAGAGTAGGGACAATAACCATGAGTCCCCAGACAGACCACTGAAAGGGCACTGGTTGCAGAGCACTGCACAGACGAATGTTCCAGGCTCAGAACAATTCCATGTGAGAAAACCATGACCTTTACAGAATTTAACTGGTAAAATTTTAAATGGTAAAAATATAAAGATTGGATACAAGTAATGAACTACATTCATAGAACATTTATTAACACTGACCATTATGGCCAAAACCATTACAAAAAATAAACCCTCTTCATACCTCTAGTTACAAGGAACCCTTAAAAGCTAAAAGTATATGAAGTTCAATTATTAAACTGGTATTTTTTTCCTTAGATATCTATCAGCTTCTAACAAAAAAAGAGAGCTGGGAGTCTGCTTTGCTAGCTACAAAGTAAGGCATTTCAGTCCTAATACACTATTTTTGCAAAAGTTATAATTTCATGGAAATAGGAACTGAATACCAAGAACTCCACATAAAACCTCACTTTTAACATGGTACCAGTGTAATGCAAACACATATATTACCATGTCTTCTGAATATATTACTCATGTTCTTACTCATGGGGGATGAACAGATCGAGAGCTGCCCTGATAAGGACTTGGGGGCAGCTGGTGGAGAGCTGACTGAGGCTGGACATGACCCAGCAGTGGGCACTCCCAGCCCAGAAAGCCAAACTTGTCCTGGGCTGCATCCAAAGCCCCGTGGGCAGCAGGGCAAGGCAGGGGATTCTGCCCCTCTGCTCTGAGATCCCAGCTGGAACCCTGCATCCAGCTCTGGGGCCAGCACAGGAGGGACAGGGACCTGGTGGAGCGAGTCCAGAGGAGGCCAACAAGAGACTGGAGGAATGGAGAACCTCTCCTATGAAGACAGTCTGAGAGAGTTGGGTTTGCTCAGCCAGGAGAAGAAAAAGCTCTGAGGAGAACTCACTGCAGCTTTCAGTGCTTGAAGGGAGCTTATCAAAAAGATGGGGAAAAATTTTTTACCAGGGACAGTGAGTAATGGTTTTAAACTAAAATAAAGGCAGACTAGACATAAGGATGAAACTTTACACAGTCAGGGTGGTAAATGCTGGCATAGGTTGCCCAGAGAGGTCGTAGGTGCCCAGTCACTGGAAGCACTCAAAATCAGGTTGGATGGGGACCTGGGCAACCTGACCTATCAAAGATGCCCCTGCTCATTGCAGGGGGGTTGGACTAGAGACCTTAAAGGTCTCTTCCAACTCAAACTGTTCCGTGGTTCAATGCCACAAATGAGATTTTAGTTCAAAACACACTGCATCTGTGCAGTCACTGCATCCAAGTATCACAATGTGGCACCAGAAGTAATTTAACCACAAACATCGCAGGGGGGATTTGGAAATGATTGATGTGACAAGACTGGCTGTCTCAGGATGAACCCCAACAGCTGCCACTATGGATTATTGCTCACAGCATAAAGCCATAGCACTGCTAAAGAAAATATATGCAAATCAATGTATTTGTATTCTAATGACAGTAATGACTGTGACATCAAATGGTATGAATAACAACAAAGGCAGGTAAAGTAGATGAAGGTGCTTCTTGTGGACACAGTAATTAGCACTCATGGGACCAAAACTATAAGTTATAAATACAAGGCTAATACAATCTCAGAGCAGGCTCTCAGCCTAAGCCCATGCTAATAAACCAGGCAGGGCCATGGCAGAAAATCAAGAGTGAGCCATCCATAGTGCTAACTGTAACCACCCCCCTGCTTTGCCTACTGGAATATGTACAGCTTTTCACTTCTGGGCACACTGCACATGGCAGTGCATAAGCACCAGTTACCTGCTGCATGGCAGTGCCTGTCCTATGCTGATCTCCCTGCCGTGGCATCTCCATCATGACCGGTCCTTCTCTGTACTGCAGAAACCTGACTTGGAAGCTGCAGATTATGAATGAGCAGCAGCTGTTACCAGCTAGTCCCAAATAAATCTCAGGCTTCTTCTCACGTGTTTTTTCCATCACCAGCCTTCCTCTGGATCATTTCACTCCATCTTTCTGTTACCTCTGTTCTCCATACGGAATACCATCACCATCCACTCTGCTTCCATCCAAAGCTCACAGACTGCTATACCCAGAGAAACACTTGCCATCTGAAATAATTTCTGGGGCAACTGAAACCTCTCTTGCACCAGAGAATAAAGGCCCAATGTACTTAGAAACCTGAATAGCCTGATGCCATGCTAAATACCAGATGACCATACTAAATGCAAAAGCATTAAGCTGTGCTGCACTTTCCCACTACTGCTACCTGTTTAGGATAATACTCCTTGAACTAGTTTCCTTTTACAGGAGGATGAAAATTGCAGAGCTGGGTTTAGCAATCCTTCTGTAGTTTACACACCAAAAAAACCTGATGGAGCCATCCAGTGAGTGAGTCATTGTTTTCCTTTGCTCACATTTTAGCAAGCCACAGAGCAGGATGTTTGAAAGCCACCTCTGCTATGTGAGGAAACAGCATATCAGGCATATTGATCCTCAAACTCACCTTCTTGAATGTCGAAAATGACTGAGCTCCCTTTCATGCCTACAAAGCACTTTTGCTCCTTCCCCAGGGAAAATCAAGAGGAACACCTGCCTCTGTACTGGCTGGCTCTGCAGTTCAGAGCCACTCACACTGTCTCAAGGTGACATCTTAAAGACACTGGCTGTTTGTGATGGTGAGTTGGACTTGGTATTTTGCAAATATTTTCCTTCTCCTCTGCATAATATTTCCTCCCTCCCTTTCCTCAGCCAATCCCCTCAGAGGCTGCTTGTTTTTCTGGAATACATTAAGTTCATTTCTCTTTATTTCACTGTTGATTCCTTTGATTCTCCCTTCCAGGGCAGAGCCTACAGAATTCTTCTGTTGATTTTTGTCCGAGGCAAATAGAGTTTTCTTTGATCATCCTTGTTTTGCTAATTTTGGATGCTTTGAGGGGAATTAACGTCTGTTTTTGGTACGAAGAGGAAACTCTCCCCTCCCTTTTTTCTGCAGGTTGCTTGATCTGAATAGAGCAGATGGAAAACTATGCCTTTACATGTTACTTTCTTGGAAAAATAGGAGATATTGAATCCCTAGGGAGGGATTTTTTAAGATGAATAAATTAAATTATCTTAACACTGAGCTACAAGACTACAGACACACAGTAATGTGAAATTCAGAAAAATGTTTATCCAAGTCTACCTTTAAACATACGCATAAATTTGAGAGACCTTGGTGAAACTATAAATAAGTTTATAATTATGTTCATGGAAAAACAGCTTCCCAAATTAAGGCATAAAATGTTTTTCTTAAAAGATACAAATCTCTTTGCAGAAGGAGTCCAAGGCCTAACCCAGCTGACTCCCACTGACTAACATTAATGCAATTAAAATGGAAATACTCCTTCTGCATGAGATTTGTTTGCATATGGCTCGTTAGCAATGCTATAATTCTCAGCACTTCACCCTCCAGAGATGTTACTGGTGAACAGATACATAATGTCCCTAGGCTGTGACACTGCCAGGGAAAATCCACATCCAGAGCCTTTGGTTTAAGTGCATGCTGAATGAGCACAACTCATTATCCAACATTAGTAACTTATATTCCTTTTCTTCCCAAAAATCCATGACAACTTTAGGTCACTTTTGAGTGTAAATCCTAAAGGATTATTGTAGTTACTTAGCATAACTCTGTTAATGAGCATCATCAGTTCTCATTGCCAGAACAGGTTCAATATTTCCCAGGCTTGCAGAAAACATTCCCTTCCTCTCCTTGAGTAAAGGTAGAGCAGGAACCTGCAATCATGTAGGTATCACAGTATACAGCAGGGAACCTGCAATCATGTAGGTATCACAGTATATAGGTGGCAATTAAATACTGTTCCCCTCTACTTGGTACTGGTGAGGAATACTGTGTCTAATTTTGGGTCCCTAGGTTCAAGAGCATGGAGAAAATGGAGAGTGAAGAGCAGAGGGCAACAAAGGTGGTTAGGATGGATAAAATGTGACATATGAGAAGCTAAAGGAGCTGGCTCTGTTTAATCTGGTGAAGAGGAGTTAAAGGGAAGACAAATGTTACTATCTCTACTCTTTCCAGTTCTATCAGAGATTTTAAAAGGGGCAACAGCCCCAAATTTAAGCTATAGCCATTCTTATTGGATGTCACAGAAATCTTTTTAGCTGGAACAATACTGCAGCACAAGAACAAGTTATCTACAGCATCCACAACATCCTTGTCCTTGAAACCTTCCAATAAAAATCACACTTGAGCAGGTCAAATACTGATCCCAGCTGAGAGGAGATTGGATGCAATGAGTATTCCTATGCTGTGGCTAGTCTCCAATTGACTTTAGATTGATCCATTTATACATTTGGTTCATGTTGGTCCCCCAGATGTTGCCCCCCTTATGCATCTGCTGCTTAAAAAATTCAGGGATACTGCTAACAGTCTGCTGAATGTCATTACTGTGAGGAGCAAATATGATAAACCTCATGTACCATGACCTGTATCTCATATATTCTACCTCTCAGCAAATATATTTCTAAACATTAGAAATATACAACTGGAGAGCTCTTTCCCAGATCTGGAAAACAATGGTGGATTAAAGTATAAGAAATACCTTAAATTTAATAATCTGGCACATGTTTACTGAAAATGTTAGACTCCTCATTTGTCTCTCCCTCTTGCTATGACAGTGGCATCACGTGCAGTGCTAGACTGAGAGACAAATCATATCTGCACCACAACAGAAGGAGGAGGCTAACAGGGGAGCTAAGTTTGGCACAGGCTGGGCAGTGCCAGGTCTGCAGGGCGTGGTAAGAAGCCCACAGCACGGCTCTTCCCACACCCGGCCTGGCGCTGCGGCACAGACAGCGCAGTTTTACCTGGAGGGTGCCTGGAGCCACCTGCTGCGTTGGACCCTGTTGTGACTTACTGAGCTGAGCAATAGAAAAGAAATGGAAAAGAGCAGCTGCCTGTAGCTGCATCAGTGTTGCTTCACCACCTATAAGTTACACGGAAAAGCCTCGCTGAGCAAACGTGGTCACAGATCTGTGCAGACTTCTCATTTAAAAAGTGGAATCAGAAATTTGGTAAAGTATTTCAGTGCAGTTTTGACCTCTCACTAGAAACACCAGTGTCACTGGTGACATATTTATCTACCATACCATGTGCTATACCAACATATGCTCATAAACACTCCCTTTTACAGTTCTCAGCTGCTGCACAATTGCTTGTCTCTTGTTCATTGTATGGCAGCAGAGCTGTTTGTTAGTGAAGCTCACCATGACTGAAGGACACACATCCTGCACCTCCTTTCAGATGACTGTGATGTGCAGTCAGTTGCAAAGTGCAAAGTCAGCTGCAGCTGATTAAACTAGTAGAACTTGAAGCATTAGTTTGGGTTACCCACATGAACTGGAAATATTTTTCAAGAGCCTCACCTCAATACACTATGGAGCAACACAGAACAGCTAAAAGATAAAAACATCCCTGACGTCAAACTGCCCATATTGGCAGCAATACCGATGGAGTTCATGTACATGAAAGATGAGGCAATGAACTCTACCAAGGGATATTTTAATTTGCTTTAATATACCAGTGTCTTTGGCACCAGGGAAGTTAATTATCTTTATTATTTTCTTGTGCATTGTCTTCAGTTCAATCATTGTAATGTAATGAGCTCCTAAAAAGGAATTTAATTTTATCCTGTTCAGGCCCTTTTTCTTTTTTTTTTTTTTTTTTTTTTTTTTTTGAGAAGTATGCTGTGTAACACATAGGGCAACTTGGCAAGATTCAATGATGAGTTCTAGAAATAGGAAGCTTTAATATGTATTTTTAGTAGAGGGTATACAACACCTCTTAAAATACATGTATTACTGTTCTATCAGTTAATTAGAATAAAAATTTCTGCCAAGACCTACAGTAAGCAGCACTGCAGTGTTCTACTTCACTGCAGTGAAGTAAGGAGTGGGAGTATTTTTATTTTTTTTTTAACTTATGAAAGAGGATTCATTACTGTAAGGCTAAACAGGTGGCAGAGCAACTCAGAGCTCTTCTGGGACTGATTGCCACTTTGATGCTTGGCAGATTAGAGTTTCCAGCAAGCTCTGATACAACATCCTATGATTAGAACCTCAGTTTCTTTAGGATCATATGCTTCATATGGTATGATAGCATAACTTCACCAAAAAGAAAAAAAAACCAACAAATTAAAAAACCCAGCCCACAGCAGAGTAGCTCAGCTTCCTCTAAATCCTGCTTATCTGAGGGTGTAGCTCTTCAATTTGAAGTTTGACTACCAACACAGTTCAATTGAAGGCTTTTTATTTCAGTCACATAAAGACTCTCAGTATTTCCAAACTGCCCAGCAGATTTTCCAGCTCAACAAATCCTCAGCTGAGAAATTCTGATGCAACTGAACAGGACATTGGCACTTCCTAGAGTCAAATCCAACCTTCCCAGTAACAAACATCAGCAAGCACTAGTAGCTTACTACCTTTTCCTTCACACACACTTAATATTTGGTGAGCTGAAGTTTGGAACTTCTATGGGAAAGGACTTAATCTTTCAATGTGTATATACTACATCACACCACACAAGGCAACCCTTTCCTCCCTTAAAGTGAAATATGCTGTCTAAGAACATCACTAGAATACAAATGTACATCTAAGCTCAACTCCGTTTTTATCATATCAGCAAATGCACTGGAAAATGCTCCTCCCTACAATCAATACAATTGGTTGTATTGTATCAGCAATACAATCAATTCCCCTGATCCATCAGACAGACGGATGAAATGGGTATCAAATGCCACCCTGTTGACCTGCCTTGGAATATGCACTGCATGAAGAGGTACTCACATTCCATAAAGTAGGGGCCCGGTTCGATTCGCCACACAATTTGTCCTTTTTGCGTGCCAGTCACTCCCCGATTCTTGGAATCCCAGAAATTGGCTGGAGAGTTCTCATCTGAAGGAGGGAAGATAAAAAATAATTTCAGCAAGCAGTATTTAAAACAGAAGTTTTCTTGGCTTTCTGTTTCAAGAGGCCCAGATACAAAAAATTACTTGTATTAAATTAAAAAAATAAAGAAATCAAATTAACTGGCAAAAGATAAATAGCTTCTCTTGTACACTTGATAGATCAATTTATGCAGAGTGAGCAGACAGACACACAGCCAAGTTAAATATATGGCTTCCTGTAAAAGGTGACCTGCCAAGGTACAGTATTAAATTCCAAAACTTCCCTAATCCAACAGAGAGGCTATTGGAAGTGTATAGCTGATTGAAACTGCATCCCAGAGTTACCACACCATGTTATACACCGGTCCTGCTCTGCGATGTGAAAATCTAGCCCTCATTCCCTAGCTGGGAAATGCAGAATTGTAACTAGGGGTATACAGTCAGAGGCCCACAATGCAGAACTGTCAGTAAGCCAGAGCTAGAAAGGAGAGATTCAGCAAAATACATGCAGAGAAAACATTCAAAGCAAATAGTATCTGCAGAGCAGCTTAGCAATATCAGTTTTACCCCATCTCAAATTAAGATTTTTGTCCTAACAAACACAAGTCTTAGGGCCATTTTATATTCCAGCCTGTATTCAGACACCCAGAACACCAAATGAATGAAAGAAATGTTTGAAAGTACAAATAGGTTAGTTCTGATGACATGGTCAAAGCTGACATAAATCCAACTTAACTCTTTTGTACAGAAAGTTCTTTGGAAGTATGTATTATGACATTTTACCAGTGCATTTCAGCAGCTGTTAACTAGACTAGACAAGAACTACACCTATGATGCTTAATACAACATCCGAATTCTTTTATTTTGTACATTTGAGTGCATTCTACAAATTTAAAAAGGCTTCACTAAGAACCTAGTCTACTGTGGCATTGTTAATGAAGCTCATGTCCATTCAAGTACATTCCTTTGTACTTTGGTATGAACTCTCACGTAAGACTACAGAACTGTCATCTACATTTTAGATCTCCATATACTATTTATGAACAATAATAAACAATGCAACTTTCTTACATTTACCTTAAAAATATGAACTCACACTAAAGCTTCTCTTCCTCCCTTTCATTCTGATGGCTCATCTCAGTGTACATGAATTATGATGAGTGCAGTCTGTACATCTCATCCCACCAAACCAACATACAGAACACTACCACACACTGGACTTCTGTGGTTGCTCAAGAGGACTTACACACTGCCCAAAACCTAGAAGAACTCTGAGAACCAAAAAGGGGTCATGGCAAGCTACTGGCATTTTTATGCCTCCAGCCATGGATAACTGTGAGAATTTTAGAAAGCTAATGACTCAACACCTCAAAATCATGACAAGTCCAGGAGAATTTAACAATTATCTCAATGACAAGGAGAAGGGACAGGAGGTTTCTCCTAACACTTGTGATCCTCAAGCTTGTAATGCCCTCAGGCTTAACTTCACGTACAGAATCACCATGATAGGACACAAACTGAATGCAGCAGAAAGGCACACAGGCAGTAAATTCTTAAACTGCACGTATTAATTCTTCATTACTGTAAAAAATTTTCAGCGTAAACAAAGCTGCATCTCACCCATGTTTTGTTGGGGTTTTTTTCCAAAGCTGTATCAAGTGGAGCACTGAATGTACAGCCTATAAATCATCCCACAGGCCTTATAAAAAATCTCTATGTGGTTTGCAATGACACACTAACCAAAAGATTAAACTGTTGATGAATTTATTTACTTTTTTTATTGTGCCTTCCTATCTTAAGGCCCTCTATTTTCTTCCACACAGAACACTGGGAAGCCATGAGCTTAACTTCCAGCAACACTACATTAGTGACTGTTCTGGTCCACCATATAAACTTGGTTATCTAAAACATTACTACCAAAAGCGAGCAGATTCTTTAAAAATTACAGTTATCTGAAACAGAGAGTTTAAAGCTATTCAGCATTCTCATTTCATCTAGGTAAATGAAGACACATTCCTGACAGTAAACATCTCATCTAACATGCTCCAGTTCTGAATGTCTGTATTTAATCAACTAGAGAAGAGTCTATTCATGATTCTAAGAAGGATGGATATTTGGCATATTATAACCATAAGTTTTTTTATCCTTATCTTGTTCAACAAATGAACAAAGCCTGAAGCAATGAAATACACCTTTATTGGTAAGATTTCCAACAATAAGGCACAAGCAACTGTTCTTGTTTTTTTAAACCAGTCACACAGCAAAGTCAATGGCAATTTTTACAGGGATATTAGTAAGTTTCACAAAAGGTCCTCCATGAACTGAGTCTCAAATTCCCAGCTGGTAGTTACAAGAATGCAGAATGCTTTCTTTCACTTTACTTAATAAAATCCCACATTTACAGAAGCGCCTGGATTTTCAGCCCTTTCATGAAGGAACGGACTCCTCTGCAGCAATGAAGACTAAATCATTGATACTCTGCCCACAGGCATGCTGCCATTGCAACAGAAGGTGGTGGAGACAGAGGGATGGAAAATGCTAACAGACCATTGCCTGTCAGCAATCGACTCAAATTACAGAATTTATTTTGGTCAGCTTTGACTTTCTCCTGAAACAGATGGGTTTTTTTTACTTTTATGATGCTATTCACATAGGGGAAAAATAACATTACTAATGCATATGGAAAAATAACTTCAAACATCAGTTCATGTATTTTAAAAACTGAAGGAAAAAAATGCACGGCATGAAAACACTGAAGTACACAATAATCATTAAAATTTTGACCAAAAAAAAGAGGAAGCATTTAAGAGCACAAAGAGTAACATCAGAATTATCACTCCCTCATTTTTTCTCTTCTCCCAAACATACATGCACACACAGTCTCTCTCTCTCTCTATATATATATATATTCCATAGGGAACTTCAATTCTAAGCAGTTCCATTCTCCTTTTAGCACATAATTGTGGCTGTTTGTGAAACTGGCGGCTGTTCCAGAATCTGGGCCAAAGAGTAGATATAAATATCCCTTCCCAGAACATAAAATATGCAACAAAATACCGTCTTACTGCATCAGTATCTTGTCCAGTGAGGTTAAACTTCTGAAAGAAAAAAAAACAATGCAAGATGCACACTTTCTCTCTATCTTCAGTAATTCTTAGACAAAAAATACTACAGAACAGAACTCCTCAGAGCTGCAACCCCTGTACAAATCAGAGTATGTGAGATAATGTTTTACAACAAAAAGTGGGTAATAACAAATGTATCACTGTGTGGAACTTCACTCTGAGTAATGCTCCTTGAAATCACTGTAAAGCAAAAACATTCTGAGTAACAGTGCTTTCTTTATTTAACTACTAAACAATCAGCCAAACCTGGCATTAAGAAAAGCTGCACTGGCACACTGTTGGCTCTCCCTCAACTTGTCCTCCAGGACCTCCAGGTCTTTTTCTGCAAAACTGATTTGCAGAGAGTCAGCCCCGAGCCCATCCAGTGTCAGGGGTGACTCCTGTTTGCCCATTTCTGCAGCCTGTCTGACTGCACAATCATGTTTTATCATCTGCTACTCTCAATTTTGCACAAGGATGTTACGGAGTGTTGGAAGCCGTGCTAAGCCAGTGGCTGACATCGGGGGTCAGGAGGCTTCTGAGGAGTTCACATTTTGTTCTTTGTGTCTTACATCTTTCATTATTTCTGTCTTAGGAAAAAATGACGAACTACGTGAAACCCATCACCTCACAGAGTCATCTTGCATAGATTAAAGCAACAAACAGATATATAATCTGTCTTTCATAAAACAGATGAAGAGGAAGTGCTAGTGATTATCTGAAACAAGCCTTACAGTCCCAGTGTACAGAGCAGGCAAACCAGCACTCATCATCTGGTCCCAGTTTCTGTCGACAGTAGTGCTAGGTTTTGTGATTAAAGGGTTGCTTCCATCAACATAAATGATTTTTATTCTTCAATATGCCAAAACATTATAGAAGTCACAAATTCCTGGTGTGGAAACATAATTGATTTAAATTTTTTCCTGTGCAATAAGCAAAGGTCACTATAGCAATCTAAGAGGTTCAAACTTCTGCATTCAATCTCTAACACATTTATCAAGATGCTCATACCAGAGCAAAGGTGATGTTAATAGATTCTGGTTGTCAACTTTAATTATATACAACTTAACAATTTTCATCTTTCACTACCATATATGGCTAACTCACAGCTCTTGAAAAATCCATGCAGCTTAGCTCAGAAAAGATCAATCACATTGGTAACACCATTGTATCCCTGTATAATTCTCTTATCCTCCTTTGGGATTTACATCCCAGTCTCTGATTTTTCATCCCTTTCTGGAAGATGCTTTACACAAAATCTTTTGAAGTGTTTATTGTTCAGTTTCAAGTTAAAATTTTAAATTAAGTTCATATTGTCAGAAGGCTGACTTCTTTCACATTTTAGGCTGATGTCAATACATTTTTGGCACTGAGGATGCTGTGTGCAATGCATTCAGTTATTAAGAGGACTATTGGTACCAAGCTCTTAAAGCATCACTCTCATTTATTTCCCTAGGCAGGTCTTCTCTTACAGTGAGGATCAGCAGTGCTGGAAGGCTGGAGAATAGCAAGGCTACATCTAGTTTTGTCCAAGGCTGAGATCTGTGGATCTGCCATCAGCTTCTCTCATAAACATCCTACCAACAAGGGTCCCTCCCCTACCTATTTTACTCCATCATTTCACTTAGTCTTTTAAAGTAACAGGTTTGTGGTTAATCTGCATTGGAGAATATTTCTGAACTTGATTTTGAGCCAACCTCAGGAGATCTCTAGGATGGCATTTCCAATGTAAAACAAAAAACTAACTGGCATGCATTTTACTGCATTAGTTCCAAATATCTCTGTCTCAATGCCAGCAATTGCACTCTGCTTTTCAGTGTGAGCACAGACTTCCAAGCAGTAAAACAGACTGTCACCAAAATATAAGACTAACAAGAACATTCCAAAGAATACGTACAGTGGATTTTGGGCAAATGACTGGGAAAGTCTGCAATGCTAACTCTGGTGCAATATTTTCACTTTGGTAACCTCTAATAATTTTAATTCTAGAAATATTAGAAATAAAATTCCATGGGTTATTAATAAAAAAGCAACACTGTGTTTACTGATATAATGAACTAAATAAATTTCTTCCTTATACCCAAAATATGCTTAAAAGCACTTGGAAACTAGGACACATCCGAAGGAGAAGATAAATTTTATCACCTGAGGCCTCACTCCTTTTCTAGAAAGTCAATAAGTAAATTAACAGGTTCAAGGGTTTCCACTGCAAGCAATCACTATAATAAATCACATTATGTCAACCAATTTAAAATACACTAGGCATCAGTTAGTACCGCATAAACAAGTATTAACCCACTAAGCCAGAGCTTGTTTCTCTGATTTTCAGAATTTGCCATCTCAGCCTGTGAACACAGGTTACCTGGTAGAACGAAATATTTCTCATGAAAGACAGCACCATTGCTGAAATTAAAGATGAACACTTAGTTGTACCTTCTAGCCTTACCTGGCCATTCCAAAGGATGCCTGTGGATCCTAAACTGCATTCCTCCATCAGAGCCCAATTAACAAACTGAAGAATAAAAACCAGTAACGTTTTAGAGGACGGATATTGAAAACAGCATCCTTGTTCTCAATCACAACCAGTGCTGTCTACAGAAGCCCATGCAGCTCAAGTTTGGAGGCTTTAGCTGTGTGTTAGCACTGCTGCACAATCGCAGCTCCACGAGGCACGCCTGTCCTCTCCCTTCCTCCTGTCACTTGAAGGAAAGGCTTTTAGAAGGATGTTCTCCAGCTCCGCGGCAGTTCTGAGCAGTTCCACGCCACCGTCTGCCTTTTCTCCTTTATTCAAGGTTCCTCTGGGTTCAAGCAGCCCGTGCTAAAGCACATAAGGTATCACGTCCTTCAGGCTCCACTATTTGCAGCCACTCCCCTCCGAAGGGTACAGGATGCCGAAGCCCCATCCTCCCTCCACTTCCTTCCTTGCCTTGTCCATGGGAGGATTCCTCAGCATGGCCACGGCCCCGCAGCACGGGCGGGCTGATGTAAACAGGAGGATCCTGAAATCCTAGAAATGACGGCAAGGCAGCCACAGCAACGAGCACAGCAGGAGCTCGCTGGAAGTGCTGGCTTTTGTTTACACAGGATTTCGCTCTCCCACATGACTTCCCCACAAATCCAGTTATTTCAGGGAAGAGGGGACTGCTCCATGAGGTCTGGCTGGCATGGAGCTGCCTTAACCCCAAGATAACTCTGCACAGGGCACTCCTGGGCAGGAGGACAAGCAGGTGGCAGAGAGCTTCCATTACTACCTCTCCTCTTTCAGGGTGGTAAATGCCACCTCAGGGCAGGAGCTTGGACAAGCCTCTATTCCTCCAAATGCTCCAACTCCTCAGTGGTCTCCTGGTGGAACAACTGCAGCTGACCTAAAATTCACTCAGCCAGTGGCAAGGACCCAAACTGTGCCAAAGCAGTCCCACCACCCCAAGAACAAAAAGGGTTCCTAAAGGAATCTGCAATCTGGTCTGTAGCCTGTGATCAAATTTTTCACAGCACACATTTCATGAAATTGCACACTTGTGGAGCTGTAGGTTCAGACTCTCAAAGCAAATCTTGGTTTTCCTAGTAATACTCAGATTAAAAAAAACCAAAAAACCCAGTAAAAAACCCTCTTCCACCTCTTACAGGAGTATCTGTTCTTACTCAGCTTGAAGATTTTTCAAAAACACTTCCAGTCAAAGAAGTTAAGATAGATTCTTTGCTAACAAAGAGATGAAAGCTAATGTATTGCTTTGTGCTTGCATGAGCACCTCTAGGAATTGTATCTTCAAAGAACAGAAGGCGAAAGAACACCAGAACTGGAATACTGTAAGAGAAATCTTAACACACCGCTGCGTACTAAATGGCTGGAAACATTTCTCCCTCTCTCCCAACAGAGCAACCCCAAAAAAGTTAAGAACAAAATTCTTGGACCATCTTTAAAGTTCCCTAAGCAGCTACAAGATCCTGCTATCACAGTTCTCTTTACTCTTCGGGAGACTTTGGAAAAAACTTGGAAAGTAACAGAAATACAAGACACAAGTGTTCAACTGAGAAAAGCAAGAGCAGAAAAGAGGCAGAAAAAGGTACAAGAGATGCTCTTACAGCCTCACACAGGAGAGAAGCTGCTGCTGCAGCTCTCCCTGAAGGTAATCATGCACTGCTAGAGGGTGCTGGGCAACACTCTGAATTCCAGCCTGGACACAGATTTCAGCCTTTTGGTGCCACAGTCCTGCTATATTCGCAGTGAAGAATCATCATCATCTATAATCATGACCCATGGTGAGAAAACAAAGAGGTGTTTGCTCCTCAAAGCACAGCAGCAGTTTTTCCTATTGCACAATCAAATTTAAGGTTCACATACCTCCACTGACTGCCCCTGAGCTGTGGTCAAGAAGAAGAAAGACTCTACTTGCATTCCCTCCTATGCCCCTCATGACTCACTATGTACATTAAATGTTGCTGACTTTTATTGCACTCTATTGCTTTATGCAGCAAGAGCCATTATTAATTTTTCTAGTTGTGACTGACAGGATGGCCAGGAATAACAGCAACTTCTCCAACACTCCACTCCTACTTCAGCTGCAGAAGCCGAGCACAGACACCATACCATACAACCCATCCAAACACTGAACTATGAAACCTTTTTGCTATTGAAACATAACAGAGTGGGAAAATCCTTGCTTTCATTTTCATACACAGCCTATATTCTGACACTGGTCATTTCATTCTTTTCCAAGAATTATACCGCTACACTTTGATTCCTTCTTTATGTACACTAACACTTCAGCATGGGGATCAGAGCATCTCCATGTATCCTCACACAATGTGGTATTTTAGGGCACAGCAGCAGCTCAAAGGATTAGTTAACTAGAATGCAAGACACAAAGATACTGAAAAAAAATACAAGTCATTTCTTCAGACATACGACAGTACAATGGCAGGAATAAAGTGGAATTCCACTTCTCTGTATTCAAAGTAAGGCATCATTGAAATTCAAAGCATTCAAAGATAAAAATAAGCCCTTTCACCCATCTTACTGGCAGAAATTCAAAAGCATAACAAGAGGAAGGAAATGACCTCAAGCTTAACATCTTTCCTGAAAATCTTACTAATCCTCCTTCATAAATGATGTGCATTTCATTCCCACCTACAGTTCAGGTTTCGAACATGTGCCAGACCCACAGCACAAGTGCCCTGTGCATCATGAGCCACCTTCCAGCTGACCTGGCCCCCCTGGAAACCACATCCTGCACAGCACAGGGACACAATGCTTGGATGTTCCTGCACTGCACTACTAAAGACTGGCTACAACAAGAAAGTCATAAATGCTACAGCAAAATTTAAGCTAGAGAATGACACTGAATAAACTCTGACAGATGGTACTGCACACCCTTAGACACAAAGACTATTAGAGGCTGAATGATATTGCAAAAGACTCCCAGTAATATCTTTGCAAAACACTTATAAATCACCTACCATTTAATTCTTGAGGTCCAGCTAGCTGTATGTGGGGGGGGAAATAGGGCACGGGGGGTGTTTCAACCTCTTACTGAAAGAAGCAGCACACAGCTGAGGAAAAAGCTGCACCACCTCTCCTGTCAACTCACAACCATCTCAGCTGCTGAGGGTTCAGGGGAAATGATGTCTACAGAAGATGAAGACTGCCAAAAACAGCGGCTTCCAGACAGGGAACAGTTTGGAAATTCAGATTTAGGCCACCAATGGCTACCAAAGTTGGACTGTGCTGATACTCTAAGGTACTACAATCACTTAGCAAGCTATTGTATTATAAAGATGAGAGGATACCAGGACAGCAAAGATGAAAGCAACATACTAAGGAAAAGAGAAGCCTGTCTCTCTCCAGTAGCATAATTTCCTTTTTTTTTTTTTAAGCACTTCATTGCATCTCATACCTTGTTAAAACTCAGATAAACTCATCTTCACAACCATAATTCCTTCTCAGTACGCTCCTCACGGTTATATCCTGTCTCCAAACACAACCTGACACTCCCACAATCCTGTATCCTAAAGGTGTTTTTCTTGCTTTTAACAGTAGCAAGTCCAAGGGCAAAAAACCCAAACTCCACAACAACAAACCCTGCGTGCACCATTATCCTAAAATCCTGTTATTCTGGGACAAGACTGTTTAAATATCTAGAAACACAAGCGATTTTTTCCTAATTAACATTTAAAGGTTACTGTGGGGTTAAATGCTGCCAGAGCTAAACTAAAAAAGAAAAAAAAAAGGAAAAACAACAAAAACTGTATCTAACTTTTCCTGTGCCATATTAAATCTGCCAGTCTAAGTTTATTGTGGAATGTTTTTCATAATTTTCCTCCTCAGCCACAGCCTTATATGGTGTCAGATAAGCACTTGTTTGCTGGCAGCGCACAAGCTGCTGAGCTTGCTTTAGCTGCACACAGAAGAGGATTGCAGCTTCCAAGGATAAAGGACATGCACTTTTATCTGTGACCACATTCCCATCACAAATCTTTGCCAGAAAAAACTCAAAAATATAACAAAATATTCCTGCTGTGGAAGATGTGATACTAGCAAAGCCATGCTCTTGTCTACATAGCCTACCCTGCCCCAGGAAATTCTGTTGGTAAATAAACATTACCAACAAAAGTACAGTTCTGCTACTAGCACAGCTGCACTTACAGCTTTCTGTGCTGTGGCTGTCTTCAGACACAGCACATGTAATCCTACAGGCAGCAGAAAAAGTAAGGGGTCATTTATTCTATGGCCTCCATGCCGGTTTATTTATTAACCAGCAAACATCTGGTCCTGTATGCAGACACCCAGAGCAGAAAGGTCCCAGAGAAACTGGCAGTTTTGCTTGGTGCTCATTTTTTTCTGGTCAAACATTTCTTAAGTGGAAACAGTGGAAACGACTTCAGGAAAGGCCACATGGTTATGGCCATCCCTCCTCCCTCATTCTCAGCCTCAAAACGTACTTGGAGCAATTCCTGCTCTGCAATCAGAACATTATTCCCATTCAGTCTGCTGCTGCTCTCTGGCAATAGTCACATTTTCATCTCCTGAGAGTCTGAATATTCAGGAGAGGAGAAATTTGGACAACACTGAATGGCCTTAATACATAGTAGATTGTACTGAATGATGTAATGGTCTCTTCTGGGTTTAATTTCAGTAAAATATGGGCTCATCTGACAGCCATTACTAGCTCATAAACTAACCTTAAGTGCACTTCATTCCGCATGTAGATCTTCTGTAAATTACTTATACCTCAAAAAGAGGCTTTTCTTGTGGAACTGTCAGCAAACACAAGTGCCATAACTGAGAGGGCTTCAAATAGAGTTGATGACTGTGCTCTATTTTTACTTTTTTGTTATTTGCAAATCTAAAAACTAAACACCATTTTGGATTATTATGAAATGTACATCTGCCCTTTAAACACCATACATATGACTGCAATGTACATGTAGGAAAAGCACAACAGGCTAGAAGAGATTTCAAAAACATATGCATGTTATTTTAAATCTGTATTTTGAAACCATTGCCAAGTGTCATTTGTTCTGTTTATATTAATGACATTTTAAAATCAGATAGGAAACAAGTACTTGGCAACTGTCTATTACTGAAACATTCAGATTGAGTACTCACCTTTATTTCCAGGCAGCATTTTGCAATATGTCTCACATTGGCTACCCATGAAACAGAGTAAAATTTATTACAAGCATATTTGCTGTTATTGATCTGTAGGTTTGCACAGAACACTGTCTAGTTTCCTGCTTTCCTTTTTTGCTCATCCTTCTGCTCCCTTTTCCTTTTTTTCCTCCAGCTTTTCATACAGCCGAAGAAAGTACCCTGTTTTATACAGAGTTTACGGTAGCAATGGTAAATTATTATTTGAAACCCAGCCAGTGTTAAGACGGGTTCCCTAACAAGTAGCTAAGGGAAGTATCAAGCCTGTTACTACTTATCTAATAACCTACAAAACTTCTTGTCCTAATTAACAGGAGCCATTCCACGTCCAATTATTAGCAGCCATCCTGTTTCCCCTGCCCTACAACTTAATAATGGCATGTGAATACTTTATAAATTCATATAAGTTTTGCAACCACTTTTTGACAAGTATCTTGCTTTTTTACCCTTTTCATCCTCTGGTCCTAAAAGTGAGGTTGTAAGCATCTATAATTTAGGTTACACAGCCTTCAGGTTAATAAATTTATCAATTCAAAAAACTCACCTGACGGATGATCCTCAAAATTGGTGAAAAGCCAGAACTAGTTACTCATCACATCAATAATTTGAAAACCTCATTCTAGCTTACTCAAGTGACACAAATCCCTCAATTTCTGCAATTACCTTCTACAAAAACTGACCTGAATTCACTGGTGCATTATCCACCTGACATGCTCTTTTCCCATTCATATTCTAACAGTTCTATTACTGGCAGAAATATTTACATTTTACAAATGCTAGAAAATATTGGTACAGCTCAAAGGATGAGCTCAGTCATGTCTCTACATCCAACATCTTGATCATCAAGACCTTCCAGACGCTTCAGAGATACAGATGAACACCAACCAACCATAAGCAGCTACACCCAGAAAGTAACTTCATCATCTTTACCTATCAAAACAAAGAAAGCCATCAGCTCAAGAGCAGTGTCATTCAGCAAGGGCTCACACTTCTAACCCTCTAATCATATCACAACTTTCATTGAAAGAGCTGCAGGCCCAAATAATTCATTAGGTATTTATAACACTTCTGAACAAACTGCACAAAAAATCTTTTATGTATATATGTAATCAAAAGGCTAAGTTCAGTAAACACATTTCTTTTCTAGAACAGAACAAAAACATGCAAGTCAGATGAAGGTACAAGAGATTAAAGGTATGTATTTCTTCTCAAATCCCCACAAGGCCATAAAGTATCCTAATGAGCTGAAATCTCATTTGTGGGAAGCTCTCAGATGTGTGATGAGAAGGAGGCACTCCCTTGCCAGATGGCTGGCTGCGCTCGTGGCCATGAAGGAGAATGACTGCAACCACAAATCCGAATTAAGTGTTTTTAACTGCCCACATATGTACACCCCCCAGCAGTTCTAACAAGTAGCTTTTGCCAGTGAAAGTTTCTACCAGAATTACTGAAAGTGTTCTGTAAGACATATTAAAAGAAAAAGATTAATTGATCATTAGCAAGGGTGTTAAACTCCAAGCACAAACCATTTTGAATTAAAGAGCCAGCATCACCCAAAAAGCTGACCCAGCCTTTGCACACAGTGATCCACCAGCTGCTTTTATGGCCAGCTAGTTGGATATTCTCATTTTGCTTTTGATACTAAGTCCCGCCTTCAGCTTTCCCCACAGTTCTCTTTCCTTTCCTGGAATGAACCAGGAAAGAGCAAAGTGTGCCAAACACACTCCCCAAGAGTCCTGTGCAGTTCATTTAACCCTCAATCACTTTTGCATTTTCAGTCGTTGTTTTACTTGGTGTTTACTTAGACTTATTTCTTTTTTTGGTATGTGATTGTGTGAAAGTGCTATTTATTGCTAGGAACGAGGGCTAAAACAAGAAGCAGTACACCCACAGAACAGATCAGATCCACAGAAAAAAGAGTCTTCCTACACACAACAGCTGACATCTAGGAATCCAGGAGGTTAGTTTCAGTTTTGCATTCTCAAATGGTTGATGGTTTGAACCCTGAACCTATTATGATGGTACAGTTATCTCTGAATTTTCAGCAATGTGGCATCCTTCAACACTGGATGGAGAGAACTGACTCATCATTGAAAGGAGAGAAAGGACTGCCTTTTGATTCCTCAGCTTCACTTTCAATTGCACTTGATTACTGCTTACAGTTTCTGACATTGATCAAAATTCTTCTTAGCCTGTTCCAACCTTTTGACAGTAACAATATCAGCCAGCATTTCACTTTCAGTGCTCAAGTCCATTCCCCAAAATACTTTTTTTTTTTAGGGAAAAAAAATTTTCTTTGCCAGTTTCAAGCAATTACTCACTGTCTTTTAGAAATTCTTCTGGTTTCTGAAACTTGTCAAAAACCATTCTATTCTGTGTCTCTGCAGCACACGTCTCTTAAGGATCTTGTGGGATTTTATATTCCCTTAGCAGCTGTTGTTTTTAAATTTATCCTCAATATTATGAGTTGTTTAAGCGGGAATGCAAACTAGCCTATTGTCATTTGGCAGTAATAGGTTTCTTAGGGAATTTATTAGAAAGTCAGAGAGCTTCCTGGTTTGGAATACAGAAAAATGTTTATATTTTGACAATATCCTTTTGTCATGCTTCAGTGTCTCCGTAATTTAACCCAAATGTAGAAGCGACCAACAAAAAGAATAAATGGTCCAAGAATCTGAGTTCATTATGAAGTCCAACAAACCTATACAAAGCAAACATCTTGTCTAAGCATTTCCTACTAATGCTGCACCTGAAGTAAAATACTACAAGTGTTTCCAAACACATATTTTGTTCCAGTTAGCACAGTCAGAACTATTCAATGTGGTAGTGTAAATCCAAGAAGTGGGCAAGCAATATACAAAACAACAAAAATGGTATCTACGGGTATAAAAGTATATAAGAACTGCAAACAAAAAAATCCATTCAGATTGGTTATATCCCACCTAACTAGCCACAGGTTTGTAGAGTGAGCTGCAAACCTTGCTAATATTTGTGAACCAAGTCCCCAGGGCATAATTTCTCAGCCAAGCTGCGGTTTCTACAGCTTACAGTTTCTTACATTTTTGCTTAATTTTATATTGTGTGTCACTGATTGCTTGCAAACACAGACTGTCCCATTTGGGGATCTGGCACTAGCACGCTGACATTGCAGAATTTAACAGCACAATTAGGGAAACACTGTAGTCACCAGGAGAACAGGTTCTTTGGATAAGCATATGACTGAAGTCTGACCCAGTTCACTTTACAGAATCACATCATGATTTTCTCAGTCCTGTCCACCAAACAGTATAGCGTGCTTATAAACTGAATTAATCTTTAAGCAGACCCAGGATAATCCAGAAATAGATAAGGAGCATAGCACATTCCAAATTTGCACATACACTTTCAAAGATGCTATTTTTGCAAGGTATACAGATGGAGGAAATAGAATGTGTTCACTGCTGTCTCAGTGCCTGCATTCTTGCACTGTCCCTGACCTGGTTCAGGTTCCCTTGGACTGCAGCCTGGGGCTTGTTTGACAGACATGCACAAGATTTTTATTGGTTCTTTGCTGAGACCACCAAACCTATTTTGTCACAATGAGCCAGGAATTTGTCCTGATGGTTTTAGCCACCTATTTTTGATGATTTTCTCTATCACACTTGGGATATACCATCTCCTTTGTTCAAGCTGGAGCTGCAAACAGGTAGGTACGCTGGACCTGCAAGACAATCATGCATCAAGCATTGTTTTTCTTTCCTGCATTCCTGCCAAATCAATCAATAATTTCTTCAGATTCTTCAGCAGGAATGCTTCTATTGATGCAATGCTTTTGTTTACTTTTTAATAAGCCATGACTATACTGTCCTTTTGCCTGCACACACTGCTACTTCACTCCTAAAGGTTTTATCAAAAAGCTCACAGATCACAGTACCAAACTCCCACGGCCAACACTTATGCTCCAACAAGAGAAATGTAGCAATTTAATTGTTCACGACAGCAAATTACAGGCAACAATCACTGACAACAACCACAAAACCAGAGACAGAGCCCTACACCTCATTCTGTCTCCTTCCACGGCAGCTGGATTTGTATTTTGGACCTGCTTTTATGCAACTCTCACTGTTTTGAGACACTACACACCAAGAGGGTCAACTCCGTCGCAGATGTTCCAGGCTTTCTTCTGTCTATTGTGGTGGGCATGTATTCAGATTTCCCTCAAGTGCCTGACAGTGCACATCACCTGTCTGGAGACGCACGTCACCTCTATTTAGAGATGTGGTATTTACAGCCTGCATCAGGGACTTTGTGTGTAATGCACCAAAGCAGGCCAAGCTGGCTTATTACTTGCTGCCTCAGAGTTCAAAGTTCAGATCCAGATCCAGACATCGAACTTGTTAAATATTAAGGGCCATCTGGTTTTACTTTTAGTTAGGCTCATCAGACAGAAAATCCCAGATCATGGTGTTTGGTGCTGGCTTTCTCATTTCTGTCCCTGAGTCGCTGAGTAATCCTTGGGAAGCAAAGAAAATCCTGAATCCTGTGCCTACCTACTGTATAAGATATGTTACTAAAATGGTGTCCTCTTACTTATTTTTAATCTAACTATATAAGACTGCAGTCAGTTGCCAGCGCAGTGACTCAGCAAAGCCCCAAGCAAGGAAACTCCCTGCTGGGACTCCTGCAACCCAAAGGGATTGTGGCCAGTCACTGGGCCTTTCCTCACAGAACAACCTCACCTGCTTTGGGCACCTGCAGGACACTCAGGACACTCTCAGCAAGGGCTCCTGGAACCAGAATGCAAACTGCTTCTGAGTAATAAAATAAGGACCAAAGCACTTTGCCTATGCAAAACCCAACTGAGCACCTTTACATTACTCCTATTTATTTACACTTAAGTTCAACAACATCCTTAATTTTTCATTAAAGAGCCTGCCTGTCACCTCCCCATCTGCACCTCTCACACTAATAGCTGTCAGTCTAGAAGCATGCCCCACATTCCTAACAGGAAAGCTCAAGTGCTCGCTGTGGATATTTGTCTCCCAAATCCTTTTAGAACCTGGATATAACAAATTTTCAGAGACTATCTGTTAATTAGTATCCACAGAACTATCAAGGGCGTCTGTGATGTTGAACACAGTATCCTCTATTCAGTAAGCAATTTATTTCAGGAGGTTGACTCATTTCCTTAAAGCTTTTTGAGCTATCTGTTGTGACTGAAAAAAATTCAGAAAATTTAGAGGTACTCAAGGAAATGAGCCAACACATCCTGGAAGAAATTCATCCAATATACACACACAATAAGATAAGTCAGCCTTAGATTTCTAAAGAAATGAGCAGGAAGGAGTTCTAAAAAAACCTGAAATATTTTCTGTGAAACGCAATGTTTGTTTCCCATCCTCGTAACTCTCCTTACGCCCACTTTAAAAGCAACATACTATGGCTAATCAGGAAGTGGTTCTCCTAGGTTTGTTTTCTCCCTGCAAAGACAAAAAAAACTTCCCTGAAACAGTTTAGTGGATCTCCCCTATACTTAAATTAAAAACAGTGCTGCCTGTGTGCCTCATGAGAGTTTTCAGACCCTGGTGCTTACTCCTAGAGGCACAGAGTCCATGGTCAAACCATATATCCAAGAGAGCCTTTTCAGTGACATGAGTAACACAACACTGAATCACCTCATCACACTCATTACCTTCAGGGGTTTCCAGCAATGTATCAATGTCTCAAGGCGCTAGTAAATATTCTTGAGTATCAAATAAGCCACCACAAAGTAACTGGTAGAGTTCACACTGTAGCTAAACCAAAGACAGTTTTCTTTTGGAAATTTAAATGGAATTTTATGACAAAGTATTGATTTACTACGTTTAACTGCAGTGCAATCCTAAGCAAAAGGACATTATCTAAAAAACAGCATCTTATAATCTATTCTTCATCACATGACATGGAGTATACAGATGGAGAAGGGGGAAAAGGAGTTTGGAAGATCACTCATGGTTTTTGCAATCTATTTCAGCTGAAGACAATCTAGAATTTCCAAGATAAATTAACTTCTGAGGAATGCACTGATGGCATAAACAGAGTTTTCAAATAATAACCAGGAAAACTGCTAACTTGTCTTAAGCACCATCCTGTCATATTCAGAGTAATAGGAATGATTTTTTTTCCCCCTATACATTGCCAGATCATATTTCTCACATTTAGGCTTTAGTAGTTCTGTAGTGAGATGGATAACTACTTCAACAGTTAAGATTTACCTCTTCAACAAAAAGAATGTCAATATAGTTATTTCTCATCTCAAATATTTAAGCTGATGTCATGAAGATGAGAGAAATGAAGCCAAACACTGCTTATGATAAGTACTAAATAGCTGTGCAGATTAAACTGGATGAGACCCAAGCCAGAAAAAACACAAAGGTCATTTTGCAGTTCTTCAGAAGCAGTATCATTTTAAACCAGTGCCAAAAAGCATCATCAGAAGTCAAGAAAGGAGATAACAATTTTGCTTATTTAACTTTTTAGTATAAAATCTCTGAAATAAAAAGTGCTTTCTCACATGGTGTTAACTTGCAACATCCAAAAAGAACACAAAACTGTAGACAAATGAAGGCAAGGAAGTTTTATTAAGTTGTGTAATTATCTTGAAAGCACCTACATATAATATTTCCATTATTCCTTCTCCATTTCCAAGAGAGTATTTTTTAAAAAGCATTAACTCCCTGGGACTCATCAGGCAACAAACAGAACCTAGAATTGAATGCAACTAGAAACAAAGGCTCACCAACTCAGCTACTCCCAGAAATACACGTAAACCCAGACATAAGTATGTAACTGCAACCAGCACAATTAGATTCACACTCCTTTTATAGCAGCCTACAAATGACATCCCATCACAGCCTCTCTGCTGAGGTCACTGCTGCACTGAGCAGGTCCAGTGGCAAATTACTGCCTAGAGTGTCCCTCCTACTCCTGGTCCTACGCTCCTGCAGGTAACCCCTGCTGCTGTCCCCCAGCCCCTCGGAGATGCTAACCTGGCCCAGAGCTGTTTGCATTCTTCGGAGAGTAAATGCTCTGCCAGCTTGGTGCTGCTGAGCCAGCAACCAGCAGCACCAAGTGCAGTCACCTACCTGGATCTGAAACACAGGGATTTGCATTTAACTGCTGGAGCAGGAGAGAAGGAGCGCTCTCAGTTCAACATGCTGTAAAAAGGACTGCTTTCCAAACCCCAAACCCCTCCTGATCTGATTGACTCAGAGCTCTTCACATCCCTTGGGGCAGTGGCACTGATGTCAGCTGGGATGGCTGGGATTTCACTTCTGAACACATAGCAGGGGTATGTTTGGTTTGGGGTTTTCAAAGGAACTGGACAATGCACTTTTCACCCTATTGCTCAAATTTACAAGTTTAAGAATACATCAGAAAAAGTGTTGTTGCCTGCACAGTAAGTACCACCTCATCAATAACTCCTAAAAATCTTACTCATTGTTGACTTCAGTAGATTGTTGCATCCTTATTCAGTATCTGGGAAGCAAGTGTCTTTCTGGAAGTCTATTAAAATTAAGAGATGCATCTATGTTGAAAAATTTGTCAAACTGAATTTTCCCCCACCCTGCAGGCTTCCATCTGCTGAACTATTTCATGCATGAAACTCTAGATACAAATTAAACAACAGTGAAAATAGAAATAGTTTTTTTTCTTTTTTAATGAGGTCATTACTGGATATTTATCTCGGTGACAACCAAATGTGCCTACTACTGCACTAATGTTTTTCTACACACATTTAATTTTGTAAAGTCAAACCCATTTAGACTTAACTAGCTTCAGATACAAGAAAGTGCTTCCACATTTTACGTCAAAGATAAAACATTGATTAAGGTCCTGATTCTGCAAGGCATGGAATGCATTCAGTTCTTAGTCCTCTTCACAAATGACACTTATTAGGTCCAAGCTTTCAGTTCTCCCCTCTTGAAAATTATCCTCAAGTCTGACTTAAGTCACATGAACTACCTTTTTGACCAACATATGAAGTTTAAGTTCTCAAGGAAGCATGCATTTAATGGAGCTCATACCATATCTGAATAGACATCTGTCTCTTTCCTCTTTGCCTTACTACAGTACATACAGAATGACTATCTTACTTATATGGAAATTATAGGTTCATTTCTTGCATTACCACACACTGGAATATAAAGGATTCATTTTTTCCCAAGGTTAGGGTAGGAATGACAAGGGCAATGAACCTACTGATTTTTATGAACTTTCTAGGACTACTGACACATTAGTGATCAGTGACTTGAAACACGATGGAAGACTGAACAGTTTGACACTAACTCTGAATGACTGCCGCACAAAGGAGGCAGATCTCTTGAAACAAAGCTCAGAAGCACAGGGTTTGCTTGCCTGAAAATCAGCAGCCCATTACAGTGAGGGCGATGGAGTCCTGGCTGCTGCTGGGCACGGAGACAGGAAACGTTGCCAGTGCAGCCGTGCCCAGGTCCTGCTGTGCCCACAGGGTGAGCACTGGCAGTCAGTGGAACTGCACAGCTCCGGCATCTTCACCCCAAACCAGAACCTCCCTCATGCCAAATGGAAAATCCTACAAGAATTCGGTACCACTCTGACCCACCTGAAAAGTTTTTCACGTCAGAGCAGTTTCAGATCTGGCCATTCTCTGTGTCTTTTCCATCCTTCAAACAGCATAAATTGATGAGCTTTGCTAGGGAAGGGGGCCTATCAAAATCAGTATTGGCACCTTGGTTAATCTCCTCCAGTTATAATTTAAGAACCTGTGTATCCAATATCAGATTATATTAAAAACTGTATTAAATATATCTGCATTAGTTTCAGAGTCCTAGTATGTTTGTGTCTCATCTTTTCACGTCCCACTGGCTTTACCTACACCAGTCACATCCTTAACATATCCCATTTAACACTCAGCTTATAACACATCTCAATTCAGATTCTTACAGTCATTGATAAATCTGTACAGACACAGGAGCCAAGGACTTCATAAAAAATGTACAGGAGGAATTCTAACACTATGCATAATGCAAAACTAATCCATAATCTATTTCTCACATGAAAAAAAAAATCAATAGATGAATTTATGCAATTCCTTTTTCAATTCAGTTATCACTGACTTGGAATAACTGGTTTTCCAAATTATTTTGAAAGTACTGTACAGCACGCTGATTTAATGATAGAAAACAGCACTGGAAATGTCTTTTAAAAAAATTAAATCCAACCTCCTTCAAACAAATTCAAATACAAGCTGACATAAGGCAGTTTTATGGTAAAAGGGAATATTACAAATCCAGAGGTCTACATTGTTTTTCATTACCCAGTGTTTGTATTTGCCATCTTCCCATCTGCTAGAAGAGTCACTTCAAAAAGGCAGGGTTGTGAGAACACCACTTTCTATCCAAAGGATTATAAATGTTGTCATGCCAAAACCTCTTGCAGTGGAAAGATACTGACAACAGAGCTGAAAATGTCCTCCCTGCAGCTACGTTTGTCTAGTTTTCAGGTCAGGGCCATATGAAAAACTGAAAAAAAAAAACAATTAACTGAAAAGTTTGGATGTTCTGGTAAGACTTTTTCTGTCACAGCTTGAATTTATATATCATTCTGCAAGATCCTAGATTTTGAGAGTTTTGGCAGGGAATTAATTATTTTCTTACAAGAACAAAAAAAAGGTATATATTTTAATGTAACTAGTATCTTTTCAGGTATCTGCTGCATGCAATGAAAAATACATAGAGAAAGCACTTTCTAGCCACATCTTCTAATTTTCTGCAGGAAAGAAATGGCATTATGCTGCCCATACTGATTTTTGAACAAAGTTCACCAGCTCACAACTGAAGAAGAGAAATTCCATGTTGGTGAAAAAAGAGCTTTGTATGTGGGCCAGGACCTAGGAAGAACTGAAAGAATAAAATTGGAATGCAGTACCTGGAGGGAAAGCTTCTGAAGACCCTTGGTTTATTATATGGGGTTTTTTTAGACCACTGAAGCCTCACCCCATTTTAGGATACAGCTGTTGTATTAGACTGTCTCCACTTTTCATTATCCCACTCAAGAGGTGGCCTTTCCCTAAATATCACTAAATCACCAGCAAATGAAATTATTAAGGCAGCTTTTTCTGGCATTATGGCTGATGACAGAGCACAGTACCAGTGTCCTGGAAGTCAAAGCCAGAGACTCTCACGGAGCCAGCTGGGGAAAGACTCTTCCACACAGAAACTGAAACCAGTGGTTTACAGACCTTAGCAGCAGCCAGAATGAGGAGTAACCACAAATTAATGATTTTATGCCTAGCAACTAGTCAACTGACATGAACAGTACTTTTCATGTTTTAAAGTACAGAAAAGGAAAGAACAGAACAGGAAGGGGAAAAAATCAAGTGAATAATCAGAATTTTCTGGAAGATACTGAAGATATTACTTTGTATGTTTTCTATAATGCAAACTAAATAAATCTTCTAGGAATAAAGTATTTTAACATTTCATAATCTCTCTGTCTAATGTGAGCCTCTATTTTAAGCGTACTAAAGGCAGTTTATGCAAAAGCTTTTTCTTTTTAATCCTGTCTGACCTGAAAAGGAGAGACTCCAAACTCCATTACCCTAGGAAGCTTAGTATAAACCCAGAGCCTATCTAAATTGCCCTATATAACTTCACATCAGGGGCGAGTTTGTTTCTTTTTATTTTTCTTTGGTTTTATAATTCTATTTTGGATCCATGATGTAGGTACAACAAAAAGCCAAGCAGGTTCTGTAAAGCAGCTAATGGAAACAAATACAATGACCTTTGACAGCCAGCATTTTGAATGTGCTGAGGATCTCTAGAATGAGGGCATGCAGCTCATAAATAGGGCTCTGTAAATTAGGACAAAAATAGGCCAACCTGTGCAATTTGGCCATGGGAAATAATCTATTTTAACCAGAAATAGGGTTTGCTTCTCTCTGCTGACTTTTTATTCTTTATTTTGTACTTCCTGGTTTTTTTAATATGAGACTTCATCACAACCCATAACACTTATCAAGATGCAACTTCCCTCAGCATTCCATGAGCAGTGGAGACTCCACCTGCTCATCTTTTTGAGCAGCCCTCACTTTCCAAGGAAGTCCTGGAAGCCTGTTGCTGTAACAACACAGTAGCAAGAAAACTGGGATCTCATAGCTCCTTCAAACTGAATATCCATTTACCTTCTTTGATTCCAACTAGGGCCAATATTTGGCACAGCTTGACTCGCCATAGGATTACAGAGCTTGACGACTCTTGTCATAGCAAGATGCAGATTCCTCACAAATAGAGGAAAAAACAACCTCCACCATATTAAATATTGCTTGTAACCACAATCTTTTCTTAAAAAATAAAGCAAAAGCTGGATTGTTACTGAACAAGAAAACCTTGTGGGTCTAAGAGGATGTGTGTTAAATTCTGTAGTCTTCTACAACTTCAAAAGATGGTGGTTTTCAGTCTAAACCCTAATTAAAAATTGAGAATTTTTGAGAAGAGGATTTCTTCCTTCCTTCCTTATTAGGACAGAAAGACTGAAAATTTACCTCTACTTCTCAAAGGAAGCACAGGCCCAGTATCTGTACTAAAAAGCCCCCTCTTCAAATTTCATCATGCTCGTCACTCTCAAGCGACAATCCTCATTACCAGTCCTGAAGAAAAAACAAGTCCATTCTAGGCAGAGCTGAAAGCTGAAACCAAAATGCTAAACCTGCATTTCAGATTTGACAATTTCACGTTTCATGCAGCGCTGCCTGATTTACCCAAAGAGAGCAAACAGCATTTCTGCCTTGCCTGCAGCCTCGGTGGGACCCCTCTGTGCTTTCACAGCTGTGCTAGCTGCACTCCCACACGTCTCCTCTGCAGACAGAAAGCTGCTTCAACAAAACTTGATGGACAAGACTGTTCCAGAAGTGCTACTGACACTTTTAAAAGTTCAGCCAGTACAAATCCAGAAATAGCCAGGAAAAAGGATGTTTGCCTTCACAGAATACACCATGTCCCTCACATACAGTTTTCTTCTGGTAATCCTTAGGAATACACAGGGAAAGAAAAAGAACATGCATACAAAGCTGTTCCTCAGCAAGAAAACTGGCCATGTTTTCACACGCACATTGATGAAACTGAGGAAGATAAAAGTATGGGGCAAGTGAACAAAGTCACATATATATTTAACAACATTCTTTAAAATGTGAAAGTCTATAAAAAACAAGCATGAATTTAGCTATGTAGAATTTTTCAGTTAGGTTCAATTCCTTACATTTAAACATGAAAGACTGATAGTTTCTGTACAGGAGCATCCTGTGAATTAATGTCTCATAAAACACAGTCTTTTCTACAAAGTATTTGTTCATTTATGACTTCCTTCCTTTTTTAAAAATAAAATAACCAGAAGTCCTCCAAAAATATTCACATGCACTTTAAGAAAAAATAAACTAAAAATCACTCCTTCAGAATAAGATGATTCTGTGTTTTTCCCCTTGGGCTTTTCTCATTTTAAAAAGGTAACATTTATTTTCATAACTATTTAGCAGGCCAAACACTTCACTGAAAGTTGTACTGTACTTGGAAAAGCTCCATCTACTATTCCCTAGTGAAAGCCAATCAATCACCTGCAAAGCACTAACAGCAGAGGCAGTGATTACTGACAGTCTTGTTACCAACTGCATCAGTCCATGTCTGAGTGAATGTGTGCAGTGGGTTCTGCTCAGCCTCTTATAAAGAAACTTCTGTTACGAACTTTGGTGGGATTCCTCATGAGCCACTGCAGCTCTAACCGAGCAATAAAACCACACTCAGAAGCACAGAATTGCCTTCTCATTATAGAAAACTAATGAGAACATGCTAATTGAGAAAATTAATGAATGAAGAGGCAAGACAGCTTCCAGTGTTCCATTTCAAATTCCTTTGATACTGGCTGTAACTCTGCAAAACTTAACTTGAGCTGAAAATGTACCTGGATTGCTTCAGACCTTTGCCAAACCTCTCTGTGCAAATTCCTGAGCTCAGTTCTAGAATACTAACCTTCTCATCACAGAATTAACAACCACTTTTTCCTCTCGAAACACTGATCCAAATTGCATGACAGTTAATTGTACAAGGAAGATTTAAAAAAAAAAGTCAGGGAACTGTGCTTTTGGGTTTTAAAATAAAAGCACAATACTTGCCTTTTTCTGCTCCTAGCTCCTCAAAAAATGGTGCTTTACTAGAAGACATGTGGGAATACTGGAGGTACAGCAGCAAGCTGGCAGAGCCCCAGTGCTGCCTTGTGTTAGTGACCACACGCAATTCCCAGTGCCTTCAGGACCCCGTGCCCAAGGGGAGACTTAAATGAAATAATTTTCATTTTAAACAAAGACCAGGATGGAGAACCTCAAGCAACTACAATAAATTTTAATAACATGTTTGAGAATAGAGCTTTTATTCTTAAAAATCTTCACCAACTAGCATGCCTCTCCTGAGAAAATAAGAAGTGTCCTCAGCTTACAAAGGAATAAGTGGAAACTGGAGGTACTTCACAGCTATTATCATAAAGGATGGAAAATCTTGGATTATACCCGCAGAATTTAACTTACCTTAACTGTGGCTATAAAAGTTATGTAAATTAAAAGGGTTTTTTAACATTTGAAAGAGTTGAGCAAAACATTTACATCAAAGACAGATAGGCATGCTTACCAGACTGAGTACGTCCTTACCACTGTTGTTAAAAAATGTGCAATTTCATCATTCAGAATGATGAAACCACCATCAAAACTCACACCACCATCCACGGATTTCAAATGGCAATGGAGACAAAAGCTTCTGGACCTTCCACCATTAACAAGACGGCATTCACATACTCATGGTTGTATAATGGGAGGTTTAGGCCCAAGAAGGCATACATTTGGGTGCTCCTTATTGGTTTCTTACCCTGTGCTAATGTAATGATTTTTTGTGCTTTAGGGACTCAACAGACTGAACGTAGATATATTTTTAATCATGAAAATAAGATAAAAATCACTTTCAGCCTAGAATAAGAACCAATAAGAATTTTACAGAAATGCTGCACTTTAGCTTATTGAATATCAATCAATGAAGTGCTGTGAACCATAAAAAGACAAAAAGAAAAACTGTTATACCTCTATGCAGATGAAGCTCTCGATGTATTTAAATTAGAATGTTTCAGCTCATTTAGCAGTCTGTGCATTTTACAGCACAGATCACACTTCAGCTGCTAATGCTGTTGGGAAGATCCACTCCTGTTTATTATGGAGACACTTTATTTAGGTGACTTAAAAGTTAGTGCATATCCACAGTTTGTTCCAGGAGAGATTGCAGCTTATGCAGCACTCCAATACAGCTTTTACAGCCAGGTATGCACTGCAACAGCACGAGTTAATAATGCCCACTTTGTAGAACTACAGAAATGTTGGAAAAAAATACCAGACTAAAAAAAGATAACTAGAAACAGCATCTACACAGAATGTAACATCAAGTGATGCAGAGATGGAACATCTTGGGCAAAGGTGGCATGGCAAGTGTTTCTGAAAAATCTTACTGAGGCCAGTTTCATTGCACTACACTTAGTCCCAGCCAGATATAACTTCAGTGGTCAGAACTATCTCCATCAGTTTCTGCTATAGCTGCTTCTGGCAGTTTGAACTGACCAGTCTCTCTACATGAGTTATTAGGTCCAGAGAAGCAGCACAATTTTGGAACAAGTGAACCCATCAGTCCCACTTAGTGAGCACTGGTTAGAAACAGTGCACTGGTTAAATTTAGTGCATGTGAAGTGGTTCTTGAGAAGGTGACTAAAGCCCATGCGCTGCTCCAGGTACCAGCTGTGCTCCCTCCCTAGCAGGGACACAAAGGCTGTCCTTTGGCCAGCTCCAAACCACACACGCAGCAGGGATGTTTGCATCCTTGACTGAACACAACCACAGAGGAAAATCACAACCCAGATAGGTTACTGGTGCTCTCAGCACCAACTGACCTCCTGATCCACCCCTTTGGAGTCACATTATATGCTGATGCACACACAACCCACAGGCCTTCGCATGGCAGCCTAGAGCTTGTTCCAGCTCCTCCTATGAAATAGCCTGAACAGCACAAAGAAACCCATACAGAAGACTCTCTGGAGAGGATTTCCTTCTACAAGAATTCCTCGTAAACAGACATTTTTGCTCCTTCAGAACTGATGCTATTTCAGTTCTACAAAATCAAAGACTTTTTTACAAATGATAATGTTGCTTTTCACAAACGATAAGAGGTTACTTGTCCAAGATAATGTATAAGCACTGGACTGTAAGCACATCAAGTTACATAATAGGTGTGATACTTCAAATTTTCCAGTCTGTAAGCCAGCCACCAGAAAAGGTGGAACCAGAAAATTGTATGCCTATTTATTGTTTAAGAATAACACATTTCATCTTCTAGAAGATCACTGTTGAACCAGATCTACATTAATTAGAATTACGCCTTCTCCATGCTCACTGCATGGAGAAAAGCAAAGAGGAACCCAAGGCAACTTTCTGCAGTTGTACCTCAGCTTTATCTGTAGATTAATTTTGTAGCATGCCAGAACACAAATCAGAAAAGAAAAAATGAAGTGACAAAACAGCAAGAAGAACAAAAATATTACAACATAATTCTGACTTACCTATGTGATAAAGTCCTATCCAGTCAGTTGGATCTACTTCTTCCTTAATATCCCAGAAAATGATGAGGTTCTGAGACTGTCCCAAGGTGTATTCGTACATGCTGGCTGTCAAACTAGACCTGCTATCCGAGGTCACTAAATCAGTGTCACTGTTGGCCCGCTGCAAGTTCATGTTCTCAGGCATGGTGCCCTGAGAGGCCAAGCTCTGCAGGTTCTCGGGGCTCAGGGTGTAGCGGAGCTGCGGGTTGCGGCGGCGCACGAAGAGCAGGTGCTCTCGGGCTGAGCTGGCCATCTCCTCTCCACTTCTGTCAACTCACGTAAAAAAGTTGTTGTTCAGAGATCTATCACAACGAAGGAAAAAAGACAGTTTTAGGTGAGACAGGAGGTGACTCAGTCAGTTATTAAATGGAGAAGTATTAGTGCAAAAATGTTCCCACAGAAGCCTGAAACAGACCTAGTACAATCTTTTTCTTCATTGCTCTACCATTGCAAAGAACTGAGTGTACAAAAAACCCCATGATTCACTTACAACAAAATTCAGAGTTAGCCATACACCATGAAATAACATTTATAAGCCAGAAAAGAGCAGAAAGCAAATCGTCCAAGACAATCTATGAAAGAAGAACAGACTCAGTAACAAAGCTAATGTAAGTGTGGACTTAAGAGTGAAGTAGCCTTAAGAGCAAAGACTTCTACCTTAAAAATACCTTGCCTTCTACCATAAAAATCCCAGCAGTACACAATGTTTATGGTAGTTTCAACAATACTCTATGCACTGTGTGATCAGCATGAGTTAAGTGTTGAAGACTGGACGTAAGGTTGGATATATTTCAGCAGAAATATCGTATCCCACGTTTATGCTACTATAAAATTATCTTGTAAGGATTTCATCTTATAAGATACAAAGCTTAGCTTCTGAGGTCCTCTATGCCACACAAAAATATGCCAAACCATTGACTGAGGTACTTTAGATGACAGATATATATCCAATTAGTCCATTCATCTGTGCAGTCAAATTTTTGTTGTCCTTCTCCATCCATTACAAAACAGAGGCCTTAGAATTTCAAGGCAATTTCTTCAGCAAAGGAGTTGTCATTGACTGTTTTCCTCCAGCCCTGAGGAGACACTTCACTGAAGTGTCTTCCCTGAAAGGGCCATGCCAATATCATCACACAGTACACTTGTGTTTCATTATCCATTACTGTCTACATTACTACATCTAAATTACTGCCATTTGAAAAGAAGCCCTCACATTACTCACAACTTGCGATAAATCATAACTCATCTTCAGTTTTCTTTTCAATAATATTTCAGCATATTAACTCTTCAAGCATACAAAAAAATTTCTGCTGTTTTTCAGCTTTTCTTAAATGGAAGATGTTTTGAAACACTAAGAACTAATGAAGGGGAAAAATAAAGTTCAACTTATCCAGTTGTGGGCAGTATATCATACACTGTATATGATTCAGCATTAAATAATGCAGAAAAGGACGGAAACAAAAATTCAGTTGAATAATTCTATATATACAGAAGTGATAGAGACAACCACATTTACTTCACAAAGTACATGACAGTCTTTCCTGATGTGAGGAATATTTTGGCTGCATACACATTTTATTTCTGGTGCTGAACGTCAGCAGGGTTCACTACCTCCTCTGCCATGCTCCTGCACATTCTGCCCCTGACATAAGGGTCAGAGAGAAAAGGGAAACTTTGGTAAAAAGGGCCATTTTTAATGAGAATCATGCAAGTTAGTATCTCATTTCTCTATGCAAAGTTTTATTCGCTAGATCTGAAAACCCCAGAGCGCTTTGAGACCAGAAAGGTGGGTAAGAAACAGCCACCACCTTCCCTACAAGCCAGTGAAACACACAGGGATCAGCCCTGTGATATGGCAGCACACACTGCATTTAAGTGTTATATGTCACACTGAGAGTTCTGTCCCTGAGTCAGGAGGTCCCAATTTGCTCCTGAGGCTGCCCACCACAGCAAGCAGGTTGTGCTCCTGCCTGGGAACCACAGCCTCAGCACCAGACCAGGCAGCATTAACTAAGGCTGACAGAGAACTATGAAGTTTGTCTTCTGTCCCACAGACACAGATTTATGTCTTTTTGAACTACCGTATGCAGTGGTTTTATGGCAGTAAAATCGCTGCAAAATAAGTTTTGTGCAGTTTAAAGACAAAGTTTTAATAGAAGGGATGAAGAAATTTCCTTCAGCTGCAGAGTCTTACACTGTACCTAGGGCAGAACTGGCATTTGTTGGAACATATTGAAAATTTATATGTGGCAGATGGACAAACTCATCTATGGTTAAGGACACATGAGAATTAACTTGTACTAGCCAGGACTATGCCACAGTTTGAGAGATGAAAATAGCCCGAGAAAAACATTAACTCCTTGGAAACAGTCCATGTTCCTAAGTCCCAATGGCTGTCACTCTGGTGAAACACATTAGCTTCTGAAAGTAAAGGAAACCACGAACCTAAACGCTGGGTAACTGGTTTGATCCCATTCATAATTCCAAGTGTGATACAAACCACATAAAGCCACTGAAATCAATTTGCAACCAACAAGTTAAACTCACATGTAAATGAGCTCCTATTGTGGGTAAAAAAAACCCAAACCCTCCAACAATTCAGGACTTGTAAGTTTTTACAGCATCTTCTAAATCATTAAAAGTGGTTGTAAAGGGGCCCTCAAAGGAAACCTCATGTCAGATAGTACTCTGCTATGCAGTATCTCACAGTGACTTTAATTAAGAATGTTTTTAAAGAGAGATATATAACACTCATATGTAAAAGGGGAAAAGATGATTGCCATGAAACCCAATCCATAAGAAGTGATAGAAGAGCAAAAAGAGCCACTACCTCAATTATTTCCAACAGGGAAAAGAGATGAAAACCTTACACAGTGCCTTCCTGCCTACAAAAGAAATTAGTTCATTGGGTTAACAATTCCTGATGTCTGTCACTAATAACTAACAGAACATTAACACATACATCCTACCGTAGACTGAAAATAAGAATTATCCTCCCACCTTCAGTTCCTGCTAAGCACCACTGAAACAGCATTTGCACCCAGACTATGCTGTAAAGACAATGCCCAGGATTAACTGTGTGCACCTGCCCTGCCATGGAAGTTCAGCTCATCAGCCTGAACGTGGTCAGAGCAGTGAGGTCAGTGAGAATCACACCAAGTTGGCCATGTGTTTCATAGCATATTGTTTCATGAAGGCAAATTGAAATGTTTAACCTGAATTAAAACCATAGGAAAATACAGGCATTCAGTAAACCAGCAGATACTAACTTTAGCAAACTATTTCAGTTGAAAAGTGAAACCTGTATCAAAGCTTCTTATCCGTATCACAGCATTTTCTTCAGTACTTGACAAGAAGCTTAGAGAGAACTAGAACTGATTTCCTCTTAATCTCTAAGTGGCCCAAGTTCAGGATTATTTCTATCTAAATACATCCCCCAATTACTAATCGTATAGAGACTAGAACTGGGAAATGGTTCCACTTAATACACAACGTACAGCTAGGAAAACTCCTCTTGCCCAGCCTTCTTCACTAAAGGAGATTGAAAAGAAACATCAGGCCATTTCACACAGTCAAATACTCAACAGTTAAAAAAATATCCATGAATGGAAGTCCAAGAGTTCCAGCACAGGAATAACCAAAAAAAAATCCTACCCCACCATGCAAAACAACCTGAGTTCACATGCTGCCCTGTTTATCTTACTCCTAGCAGTGATTCATTTCTTGTTTATGTAGCGCTCTTTGATGTGGCTGACGGGTGCTGCTCCCAGCCTCTTCCCACAGCACTCAGAGTAAAGCAGCTCCGCAGGGCTGGCCCCGAGCAGGGCTGGCCCCGGTCCCTGCGGACACGGCCGGGGCTCAGGGCGCTGCCGGGGCCGCGCTCATTAACCCGCCGCGCCCTTCGGTCCCCGCGCCGCTGCTCGCTGAGGCTCCCTGCCCTTGGCGGCGCTCCGCACACGGCGGCTCCGCAGCTGTGTGACACACGGGCAGGAGACACTGTCCTGCCTGACTGACACCCAAACGTCCCCCACTCACGGGATCACTCACTTAGGCGGAAAAAGACCTTTACCAGCATCCAGCCCAACCGTTAGCCTAACACAGGATCACCACTGTCAATGTCTGACAGCTCCTTTGCTGAAGACATTTTCCCTAATATTCAATGTAAACCTCCCCAGGGGCAGCTTGAGGCCGTTTCCTCTGGTCCTTTTGCCTGTTACCTGGGAGAACAGACTGACACCCGAAGTTGTGGAGAGCCATAAGGTTCCCCCGAGCCTCTTTTACTCCAGGCTAAACACCCCCAGATCCCTCAGCCCCTCCTCACAGGACCTTCACCAGCTCTATTGCTCTCCCTTTCGACACGTTCAGATCATGGTTGGTGTGTATCTCTCAAATGCCTCTCCCATGCTGAGATAAGCAATCCCCATAATTATACAGGCTGAAGAACACATAAAGAATACAAAGAACAGAAAACATGCTGGTTTTCCAATTACACACTGTGTGACACTGCTTTGTTCAGTACAAAGATTTATAAACACTACAGTATAAGGTTCACACTGACCATCTGTCTGAGCTAAAAGTGGCTGAGAAAATGCTTCTTGAATAAATTTAGAATTTGGAGATCATTCTCTGCACAGAACTCAAAACCAGCATATTTTCTGGGATAAGGTAGAACTCCAGTCCCCATACTGCCTTCAAAGCTGCTAGAAACTCTGGCAAAAGCAGAATAGTCAGAATTCACTGTCGGCTGCAAAACCTGCCTGTGCAGCTGGGTGATGGTTAACCATGACTCACTCATATGCTTCACCACTCTGCACTTACCCTGCTTCAGCACTGAAGAGCTTTTCTCTCCTCTAGAGCTGCTGTGCACCTCTGCCAGCAGGACAGATGGGCCCTTCCCAGTAAAACTCACCAGCTACTTACTCAGCATGATCATCAGGAGCTGATTTGGCCTGAGACAAAGGGATTAACTGGATAGCTCTTTAACTCAATAGCTTCCTTTCAGGCCCGTATTCTACTAATTCAGATAGCAGATTTGGTCTACGAAAAGTAAAAAATAAAATAAAATAAAAATACAACAAAATAATAAAATCAGATAAAGCTGACATGAGGCATCCTTTTCTCTGCAGACAAAAATGAGAGAAAAGCTTCATCCTTCTGCCCAGATGTCATTTTCTTTTTATTCCTGCTGGAACATTTCCAAGAATTTCTACTCATCAGGTTTTCTGCATTCCACATAATGGAATTTCTCTCAGAAGGTATTTCACTGATTCGTAGGATTTTTCTCCATTAGCTAACATTCTGTCAGATCCAAGTTAAGCCAACACATTTGGATGCTTCCTATTCTATCACCAAGATAAAGATGAATATAAAAGCTGTCACAGTATTCAAGAGCCAGGAAAAAATCAGTTCTTTAGGATTTCTATTTTTCTCCACTGATTAACAAAGAGAGGCTAATAAAGCTTTTCACTTACATGACCATGATTATATCCTAAGTCTTTGAGATTATTTAGTTCATTAATTAATAAACTTGTATCTCATTGTAGAAATTTAATTTTATTCCAGTAGATCATGAAATTCAGTATTTCAAAAATACAACTACCATCATATTACATAACTGCACAGTTCTGAGCATCAACAGCAGGCAGAAAGTAATGAGATCCTACAGCTAAAATATAGTCCTAACTGTTCAATATTGCTAGCTAGAATGTCTGAGTGCTCGTTAGGTCTGCATGTTTTAAATAATTATTTATGCACGTAGATGATACAAAAAAGCCCAGGGCAAAAAGTGATCATTGAAAACCTAGAGAGTTTGTGATCTGATAAAAATCAAAAGAGAGATGTCATAAACTGGAAAAATCAAATTATTATACTTCTGACCCCATTTTTCTTTTTAATTACAAGGATACTCAGGATATATCAGAAGTATTAAAAGGGAAAGAAGACATCTCTCTTTTTTCACTCCATTTCTTCTATTTTACATATTTGACAGTAAATTGGTATTCACTGTTTTCCCCTGAACAGCCAGTTCTGGATATTACTTTTATTTGGGGAGATCTTGAAAAATATTAAAAATTATTGGAAGCTACCATCACAGCTGACACAGGACTTAGATACAGCTGAAATACTAAATGTTCTTAATATCTCTCTTTGTAAATGGAATAAAATTAAAAGTTGCTTTAATTTAGCTTTAAATTAATTGGATAGTAACTGTCTTGAAATGTAAATTGTTCTTTCCAGAAGCACAGAGACAAGTAAAAATCTGAAAAATTATTTTTCTGCTGATCTGCTTACTTCCTCCTTCAACAAAGCCCCCCAGACTATCATAATAGGACAACTACTGGACACTCTTAGAAGCAGCTCAGCCTTAAGCAACGATGATGAAAGAACTCAATAAATTACCCAGATTCCAGAAACAAGCCTATACGTGCATGATCTTTCAACCAGATTTCCTTTTTAATCAAGAAAATTGCCAAGAAGGTCAACTTAAGCATCTTGAAAGACACAGCACTTTGTAGATCTTCTCCCAAGAGAGATGTTTTGACTTTTCCCTTCAAAGGATCCCTGCATGGGTGCCAGACTGAACGACACGCCTGACGCTGTGCCAGGGAGCTGGCCTCCTTAGGGGAAAAGGCAGAGGTCCTCCAAAAAATCATTCAGAGGACCCAAACCACTCTCTCTCTTGATCTGTGGAGGAAGCTGCAGTTACTCAAGCAAAAGAGGACAGAATTTTGTTGGGAAGTCCTTTTGCCTTGTTGCCCTACTCTGAGCCATGTGGGGAGTAAACTGTGCTGAGAGAACTCTGCCTTCAGTCTGCTAACTCATCCTCTGAACTCACTGCTGGGAAATCACAACTAGCAACTTCTGGAAACTGGACTCATGTTTTAAAGTAAAGCTAAAAATTACTGCACTGTAATTTGACAAGGATGTTGCTGTTCAGGAGAGGGAGGAAAAAAGGAAAGAACGTGTGCATGCATCTCCAGTCTGCTTTGGACTCAAACCTGGTGACTCAGCTCAGATGTTAAACATCAGCTCAGATTACAAAACCACCATATAATTTGGACTGGCTGAAAATCTACCCTAAGGGAAAAAAACATATAGTTCAGCATAAACATACACTTTAAGAAAACAGTCCATTCATTATTTGGCCTGAGAATGGCTCAATTCATTCAGTATGTAAGAGAGTATCTATTTTAATAGATTTCCATACAGTTCATTTGTAGAGCGACTCCTACCTGGAAACAAATGTCACTCTCATGTGACCTTAGCTGCTGGTGTAGGGCTTCCATCTTCTACCCAACAATGGCAACTTCCTTACAGCAGACAGAAGTTCCTGCTCAAGCCTGATGTCGTGACCAGAAGTCTGAAGAGCTGTGCCTTTTTCTGACAGGTACACACACCCTGCCCAGTAGCCCACCAGGCACCGGGCTTTCAGTATAACTTACTGCATTAACTACCAGGCAAAAGCTTCAGCATGGAGCAAACTGGTGTACAGCACACTGGCCTCTGGTCAAAAGAGTGAAAGTCATACATGCATGTCCAGATCCATACATCTATGCACAGTCCAGCACTCTACAATTATCCCAGTTTTGGAGGGTACTTACTGATGTACTTTGTGGTCAAGAAAGACAAATGTCCCATGTCCCCACAATAATGTCCCCACAGCTCAAGTGAAGTAAGAAGCCCTAAAACATTTCAAGGTAACTCAGCCACATGAACTGTGGAGTTCAACACTGAGAGCCTGGATAACCTGTCTGGAATTGTAAGGAAGGGGTTACAGAGGGTTCATCTAATCCCTTCTGCTGCAGCTGCCAGGCTGTGAGATCCATCTGGCCTGCAGATGTACCTTAGTATTGCTCTGCAGACATACAGGACGATGTCAATTGCCTAAAATTCATTCCTGTCTTTCACTGAAGTAGCAATAAAAGAACTGCACATAAATGTAATTTAAACATACCAGATAGGCTCCTATCCTCCGGACTACTCACAAAAGAAACAAAATTTGACTGGAGATTGTAGGGCAATTTAACAGCCGACAGACCATGTCCCACGTGTATTATAGGTCCTCTTTAACCTCCTCCTAGTGTGGCAACTATTGTAACCAAGTGTATTTGAGCAATCTTTTCTGCAGCACCACTCCTCAGAGTGGAGCTCACAGCTGAGGCAGAGACTCGAGGTACAGCCATGTAGCCATTAAGCCCTGCATATTGTGAACTGTGGCCTTGGATAATTCACAATGCAAGGGTACTCTACAGAAACTTTAAAACCAGAATCCCCACTGCCAGGCTTTGACCTTGAGTGTCCATGACACCACTATGTCTGCTGCTAGTTGCTGTTGATAGTTACATTCAAGAATTTCCTTTCAAGTACTGATGAAGCTGCTCTCAGTTTAGACTTCTGATTCCAGGTCACACAATCCATCTAAAACACAGCGCCCTTCAAATGTCCATCCTAGAAAGACAGATTTTATTCTCTATGAGAAGCTACTTTGTCAGAGGATGAGAAAATTAGAATTCAATTATTCTGTGACCAAACTATAATATATGCTCATAGTTACATATGTGAAAGCCTGCAGGAACCTATAAATGACCAAAAAAAAGGGTAACCCGTTCAACTGTCTTGAAATCCCTCCTGTCTTTAGGACCTGCAGAACATCAGCAGCAACAGCCCAGAGGTATCCAATTGTAAGTTTTCTCCCAAGGCTTATTCCACAAGGACAGTAAAGACTAAAATACAGAACTTCTGCAGAAAATAAAAACTTAGCATTTGCCTGTTCAGGAAAGGAAATAAACACAGAACCAGAAGAAAGAGTACAATGCCAAAAAGCTTGACAGAAAAGATGTATTCCTTTGAAAAAAGAAAGGAAATCTGCCAGGCCAAAAAAGCCACAAGTCAAAAAGCCATTTATAAAATAATGCATTTAACAGAAGAAGTAGTACAATTATTTACTGCTTACTATGAGAGTAGTTCTGCAGTTTCATTCCAAGTCTCTGCAACCAGTACCCAAGCAGAAACTATTCAATGAGTGTCACATCCCTGAATGACAGCTGTATTTTAGTGATACTTATCAGAGCCTGATTTAAGCATTTATTTGGCAGCTATTAAAACCTGGTGCATTTATATTTAGATATGCAACAAGCATTTCTATACATTCATTTTAAATCCATTTTTAACTGGAAATCCATTCTATGCTGATGGAAGTCTTGGAACATACAATGAATATGAATGAACATTCATTGTTCCACCCATGCAAGTCCAAATCCAATACAGTCATTCCCATTTTCAAGCCTGTTTGAGCTCAATTTTCTACCACATAAAATTGATTTCACCCACTGAAATGGTAACAAACCACCACAGAGCAGGTACATCTCTCACACAGAGATCCTCACATTTCCAGGGAACACAGGAATGCTGTTTCTCTCAAAGCAGCACCCGCTTCAATTCCTGATGCTATTTATTCAGTTTTGTCACAAAGGGGTATTATCAGCTTGAAAAAAGGCATTTCTTTGTGCAAAACATGCATCAACTGACTGCAAATTTGAGACTTCTGTAACTGAAACATGTTGGTATACTAAAGTAGAATAAAAAAGAGTGCCCATCAGTCCATGGCAAAGCAATTTCCTTGAGTCTCCATTTTTTCAAGTTCCAGCCTGGTAAAACTGATCATAATGTGGGGTGGAAGATGTTTAAACAAGACTCAATTGGTGTCCTTAAAGAACAAAGGAAAATTAAAAACAAAACCAACCCAAAAGCTTTGTGTACCTAAGTCTTATAAATAAACTGTAGATACAATCAGTAGATGAGGAAAACAGGAAACAATTATTTTTAAGAACTGACAAATTTTGCTGGAGTGAATTTAAATGCTGTCTGTATAAATGTGAATTTCCATTCTTCTGCCCCTTTTACCCTTTTGCTATTTCAATTTAGATCATTTTGCCACTTATAATCTTCCCCCCTCCCACAAAGCCTGCATTTCCATAAAGATTTGAGGAGACTCTTTGGCTGAATTAAAACATGAGAACATTTTTGCTTGTCTACATTTTTGAATGAATGAAACTCTACTAAGCAAACATCTACCAAAGGCATCCCTGACACTGAGAGGACAAGAACTGATGGTCATGCCAGCTCAAAAGCAATGGCTTTTGACTGCTGACTGTTCCAAGTATGTCCTTAAGGAGGAGGTGCCTCTACCAAAAACATGCCAATATTATGTTTCTCATTTATAGCTTTTCAAGGTCAACTTAAGGTGTCCAGTGTATTAAGTTAGAAATATTGCAGAGAATCAAATAGCTATGAATGCAATCTTTGCAGAAACTGCAGAGATTGAAAGCCCTAAAGATTTCTCCTCCAAAAAACACCTGCTCTACCTTCTTTAAATCATTTCCTTATAATCCACAGAAAGAGAGCCCAGAATAAGGGAAAAAAATCCAAATTGTTTGTCTGTATTAAACATATATGCTGATCTTCAACCTAAATAAATCCAGGCAGAAAGTCAGCAGGGCTGTATATGAAGGTGTTGATGATAACACCCTCTCTGCTTACAGGATAAATCCCTTTTAATACTCAAAACACTTCAGCTCTAAACCAAACCAGTTCTGTTGCTTAACAGCAACAGTTTTGTCATTTACAAACCACAAAATAGTACCATACAACATTTTGAAGTCTAATAACTTGTTTTAAGGAATGAAGCTTGCAGTCTTATGTCCTACTTCAGATTTTCCTCCAAAGTATGTTTTAGGTCAGAACTTCATGCTTGAAACACTGTGTCAAAACTCTTATACACCAACTGCTTTGCTATTTTAAGACTAAAATAATTTTAAGGAAACATTTTAGCTGGATAGTTCAAGAAAAAGAACACTTTATCATTTCAGTAAAAAGAAGTCAGATTGGTAAATAGTTACTGTGCTCTGGATAAAATCTCTTCCACAGCTGTGTGAGTCAGATTACTTAATTTACACCAACAGGTTATTAGGAGAAGATGCCTGCATTTTTTGAGGTGCAGCAAGACATCAGTAGGACATTTTGACATATTCTATGCCATACAAATTCCCTCTCTCCTCAAAGCTAAGAGCTCCGACGAAATTCAGGCTATGCCAGGGAACAGCCTCAGAGCCAGACACACACTAAATCTCAACTAGAAAGGAAGAGAGAGATGGACTGAAAAAACTTCCCCTACTTAAAAGCTTGTTGATTTCCAGTTTACAATCAGTAACCACACTCAAGAGAGGAGAAAACCAGTTAAGAGTCCTAAGGAGCATCACTTTGACAACAAAGATTCTCCTGGGGTAAGTGGAACATGCCCTCATCACTCGCAAATGTATCCCAGGGCACACTTGGCTGTGTCTGGTCTGTGCTTTTGAGATGAAGAAATTGTTTGTGCTAGAGCACAGACCACTGAGGAGTTAGAGACAACAAAGCCATCACCAGCCGTGCCTCTCTCCTTCTGAGTACACCTTACAATTCATTATTTAGTTCAACGAGCACGTGCTGTAATTTTTTCTCCTTGCAGGATTACTGCTGCATTTGCTGCTTTCCTCAGTTTCTGCAGTAAATGAAGCAGAAATCTTTCAGAAGTTAAATGAACAATTAATGAAAAGACAACAATATAAAGTGGGCTATATAAAGATGAGGCTTATTATGAATTAATACTTTTCCTATTAAATATGCATGAGTTTTTAATAAGTAGAGCTAAAAATAGAGCCGTGTATCACAGGATTTCTCCAGGCTGTACAATCTTCATTCATCTTCATCCTGTGAAGAAATGGACCATTGCTGAAAGGATTCTCACTGCACATTTTTACTTTGCTATCACTGGCCCTCATCAATCCACAAAAATTCCCAGCATAAAAGATTCTGAACAGCTCCACCCTCTGCCATAAGGCTTGCAGGAATGTGCAGCAAAGTTTGCTCATCCATATCCCAGCAGGCACAGGTCTCTCGCAGCCCAGTCCCCATCTGCAATTTGTGTGCTTAGAAAGAATCCACTAGTAAGAAGACTCCTGCATTGGTTAACAAACAGCAACCAGCAGCACTTGTAGCCACTAGACTTACCTAAAAACCCTAAAGTAACTACTTAAATCCTTATCTTTTCATCTTAATATTTCATTTTCAGAATAAATATGTTCTCCTCATTACTTTGGCCCCCCACCAAGAAAGGAAGCCTAAAAATGTGCCAAATGCATCAAATTTTCTGACTGGATTTTAACATTCATTTTTGACATCAAGTCATGTTACAGATGAACAAAGGATTTTAATAAAGACTGCAGTAGTTCTGGAGGAGGGTGTACACATTCAGGAACACGCCACAATCCTATATACATCCACCCCAGGGCGTAGGTGCTACAGCCCCAGGAAAAGGAAGAAGATTGAAATCAGTGTTTATAAATACAGCCAAGAAATCCCAGCACACATACCACCAAATATATAAACAGAACTTCAGACAATCTCATCTGGAGGCCTAAATTTCCTACACTTATTTATGTTGGGGAATTTATTTTTATTTTTACATGTTGTGTTGTGCCTTCATGTTTTTAAAGTGACCTTGGTGTGTTTAAACCAAAGGACTTGCTTTGATTGAGCTGAATAAAGACTTGCTAATTGCTGTGTGACAAAAGCAAACAAAGAAATCATAGCACCCTGCATCCTAGTACCATCTTGCATTACTCTGAAATCTGTATTTTAAAATTAATTCTGTTTGATTTTGAATGTAATCTATTTCTCAATGTGCAACTGTAAAATGTAATTTAATCCACATCAGATATATTCCTAATTAAAAAGCAAAACCAAACCACATTACAGCGGAGGTAACTTCCAGCATTTTATGGATGAAGTTTTAAATCACATACCTATTACCATTTTAATATTTTTTCAGGTGGAACAGTAAAACAGGTGCAATAACATGGTAATGATTTTCAATGAAATGTTCTTGGCTTGCTCTTTATGAAGACAATTTAGGATCTGAGCTTTGCATAGACATACAGCTACTTAAAACTGATAATTCAGAGTAAAATTCACACAATTTATTGGAAACCCAGAATATTATATTTCTTTCCCCCTTCTCCACATTCGGCCTAGTAAACACTCAAGATTTATCCTTGCTTTTCTTATGATGCATTGTACTTATAATAATCAGAAATCCCAATTTTTTCAAATTTTTCAGAAACAATCAGCCTTTCACTACAGAATCAAAAAAAAAAAAGAAATTGACATCTTTTGTGATTTTTGGTGTCCTTACTATTCACAAATGCATTTTGGGCTTCAAACACACTGTCCTCCCTCCCCTGCCATCCAGGATCCGTTTGCTCAATATTCCCTTCTGGACTTTATGTCCAAAAAAAAGACTGAAAATAGCTATATACAATATGATCAAAACCCAACAACATAAACAAAATAAAATATGAAGAAAATTGGGGGGAAAAGTAAAAAAGACATACTGGTTGGTTGGTTTTTTCCTCATTAATGGAAATGTCCCTGCATTGTCCTGCATTTGGGAGTTGACTTCACAGGGTCACCTTCCCAAAAAACAAGATGCAATGCAGTTTCCTAGTTAGATAATGTCACTGCCTCTGTGTCAGCCCTCCACTTGTGCCAAATTACCACTGCCAATCTCTGTTGTAGGTTATTACTAAGCAGAATTAAAGAGAAATCATTCAAAACAAATACCCACATACTGACTGGACTTGATAGTTTGCCAAAATTACAATGTCATTATTTTAAAAGATATGAATGAAGTCTCCTGTCACCACTGCTGGCTAGCTGGTGGATTTCTACGTAGTTTGAGACTTTGATTTTTTAAAATTGTTGGCCAAATAAATTACATGGCAATACGATTACAGACAAATTAGTGTTTATTACCATTAAATTGTTTTATCGCTGTGATGTAAGTCCAGTAGGTCGGTAACAAAACATTTCAGGTTTAGGCAACTACCACCAGCTTTCATACCAGCACTTTTAAGCTCTTTTTCCTGAACTGCAGCAGCAGCCCAAAAAAGCAGAGGATGTTGTACTTCACTAACAATCCTACACCTCCACCACTCTGTAATGCAAACACAAACCTCGGATTAACACACAAACAAGTTTCACAGTTGCCAACACCAAAAACTCATGGAGCATGCTAGAACTGCAAAAGAATACCAGCTTTTAGAGAAAGCAGTGTTACAACAGAAAAACACATTTTAAAATAATGCTGAACCCAGAAGGTGAACCCTTCAGAAAAATCAAACACCATACAAGGCAGCATTTAGGTACTCTTGCTAATTGGTCACAACCAACGTCTGGGTGACAACACAGGTCTGCTGTTGAAGGGCAGCAGTTTTATGGGCCCTGAGAAAGCAGATCATCCATTCATTCCAAAGGCTTCACTGGAATACCCCCAGTACACATCAGTGATGCCAACTGCAGTTGGAAAAGCAGCAACTGCTGGAAACAGCTCAGCAAGCCTCTAATACTAATGTAACATAGCCTGTATTAGTTAACTTCAAATTAACAGCCAGCATTCACATGGCAAAAGTGTTTCATCCAAGTGTTACAATATTGAGCCACTAGTTTGTTATCTTCCACTAGTACTGACTGTAGGAAACAAAGCAGAATGTTTTTGAAGTCCTTCACACAATTACTTCAACTCCATTTCTCCTTGACCACAGAGGAACACATATACCATTGTTGCTGACATCCCATCAGATGCTGCATCTTGTTTAAAAAAAAAAGTGTTTCAATTATAGCACATGCTATTCTCAAACTTAATTTCTACTATTTCTTATAAGAAGAAAAACTACTTTACAACTCTATCCAACCTAACAGGGAGGTAAAAGTGGCTGCCACTGCAGCTGACCAACTCTGAGCATGTAGTCATGACCAACTCTGAGCATACATTCATGCCAACAGCTTTCCATAAAAATAACTTCTTAAACCTATTACTTCACTTCTTGGCATTTTCTACATAATTACCACCAAAAGTGCTCAGTTATCAACCCCCATCTGTACTGCAGTGGATTGGCAGTATAAATTTGGATCGTCCCTGTAATTGTGTGTCTTCCTAAATACCTTAATTCAGAGCTTCAGCTCCTGAAGCAAACAGCAACAGAAGACCTAGCAAAGGTACAGCTAGAGTGGCACAGCATGTTTGTGGCATACAAGAGTTAAGATATGCCACTGATACTTCTGGTGCAAGGGAAAACCCTAGGAAAACACTCCAAACTTCAATGCAAACTGGCAAATACTTATTTTAGAATAAACACAAAGGACAGGCACATACAACAATAAGAAGTTTCAAAACCGAAGGATGGCAAAACCACACAAGATGAAATATTAAAATTTACTTTCTCTGCTATGAACCTCAGAGATGCAGCAAACCTCTCAGGTCCTGAACTACATCCAGGAGCAGCCAGAGGCTGCACGTGCCAGGGTATGTCAAGACAAGCTGTGCTCAGTCTGGAACTGTCTTCATCTCTCCCGAGGCCCTGGCCATCAAGGCGAGGGGAGCTGGTGCTGATCTGCTGGAGTTCAGCTCTGCCTCCTCTGCCCACGGATGCTCAGAGAGCAGCGGCCACACAAAAGCAAATCGATGGGCTGTTAAAAGTGTTAATAGCACACTTAGTGGTTGGACAGACTATTCTGCAGGGGGAGAGATGTGGTAATTAAAAGATCAGAAAATACTGCCACAGATCCATCGGGGAACTTCCATGAGGGTCAGCAAATTAAACAGTTTCCATGTCATGCACCAGCCTTTCAGAGCTAATCAGAACCTGCAATTCTTACATTTCACTCTTCTAAGAGTTCCACTTCTCTTGTGTGCACAGGGAATGCAGGGTGTCTCCAGGCCCCAGGGGCTGAAAGGTACTGGGGGCTTTGTGCTCTAACCACATCCTTGGAAAAGCGTTATGCCATGGGCACCACATCTGAGCCAGCATGCAGCTATGATAGATACACTGAGAAATGTCTGAGGGGGTTTTTTCTTGCTTTGTTCGTGTTTGTTTTTTTAGCAGGCATGCCGACTGGAAATTTAAGCCACAGGGGCAGTACCTTCTGCTACCTACAGGCTACTGGGAGGATTTAATTAAGTATGTATGATATAACAGGCACTGAAATTCGTGGAGATTATAGAATGCTGCAGAGGGTGTCACAGGGTGTCATACAGCCAGGCAACAGAAATAAAGTGATTTAAGCATATGAGACCAGAAAAGCAACTAGTGAAAAATACATGACTCCTTAATGCTAAAAAGTATAATTTTGGATATTGTCTATATTTAGTGAGCAATAACCAAACAGATCTACATATAACAAGAGCTCTTACAATCTACATACAGACTGAGGAAACTTTTCTGTACTAAGGCACAAATATGTCTTCCAGTTATATTTGGTGAAGCACACAGTAAAATGCAACTCAGCATTATCAAGAAACAGTGTGGCCAGCGAAACATCATTCCTGCAGTTCCAGTGCAGCCAGAGGATGTTTCCCCCCAACACTTACTGAGTCAACTCAAGCACACACACAAACATCTGCTGACCAGCTAAAGGCAAGCTCCATACCTGCTGAAGCTAACAGGACCCCTCCTCCACACTGGAGTGCTTGGGAGCAGCAGCAGGTGGGAAGGCTTATCCAGCACCAGGGTAAAGCCTAATATGCATTGTGCCTGAGGTCTTGCAAATAAAAGAGCATTCTCATGACAAAAAGCTCTAACAAAACGGAGATATCGCTTTGTTTTAATCCTCAAACGAAACAAGCTCAGAAACACATTTCATGTAGCAAATATGATTTTACTCACTTCAAATTTTCAAGGTGAAGATGACATTTCCTGTAAGCACCACTAACTCTAAGCTCATAACAGGCATGAGAGCCAGAGCTAAGGTGGTCATTTCTTCTTACCTAGAATATGCAGTGATTCCATTATTAATCCACAGTTGGACTTCAGTTATGACTAAACTCTTCCATTATTAACAGATTGACAGTGGAATATTCATCTTAACACAATCAACTCTCTCATGGGCATTAAACAGTTGCTCTGTGGGTGTTTTTAGAGCTTTTTTGGGGGGTTGCTTATTTTTTTTCTTTTTGTGTTTGGTTGGTGGGGTTTTTTAAGCATTATGATTTCCAATTAGTCAAAACCACAGTGTAGACACCCTGCATTTCATAACATGCCATTCTTTTTGCTAAAGATGAAACTAGAAGTAGGTGAGATACTAGAAATACAAGATCTATTTTACAGCTAACATCAACCTCACATAATCATAGTTGCACTTATTTTTAAGAGAATTGAAGTTCACATAGTTCAGGTTTTACTAGGGAATAGAAAAGGCAGAGTGAAGAGGCATGAACTGGTCAGAGGAGTATGGGTAATAAAGCTTCTTAAATAAGGAGATGCCCAGGACTAAATCTCTGGTCCCAGTGTTATTCTACAAAATCAGTAAGAAAATCACAGAAATGACTGTTACTTTAAAGAATATTTTTCATTACTTGTAGATTTGGGGCTCTTCCTCCTCCACTTGCTTCAAGGTTCTTCATCAGAATTTGTCACCATCATCTTAACCGTCCCTGAAACACCTTTTGAAGTATGATACACTAAGAAAATGGTTTAAACCCTCCTGACACATTCAACTGAGAATTTCTATATAAAGCTCTCCTCAATTCTCTTTCACAGTATCCCTGACACCTTCTGTAGTTGACACCTAAGAGATCCTAAGAGATGTTAGCACTGTATTGCCATGAACTATGTGAATATTTTAAATTACTTTTAAAATATTTATAAAAAACCTGAAAAATATTGTCAGAATTCATTTTTTTTGATCTTGTTTCCAATTACTTATTTTTAATACCTACCACTAGGAATTAGGATTTGAAAAAACAAATGGCAAAACATTATGAAAAAGCTACACTGCCAGAACAGTTTTCCAGAGCCATGTTTTACTTGAGAGAAGAACTGCCACCCTTCAATAAACAGAGGATTTCATTAGCATGTTGTTTGTTAATTCATACAATCTGTGTATAATCAATGAATTAAACTGATAGAACTACCTTGAAATGCATAATTATTTAGAGAAGCAGAGAACTCCTAATGATTTACTCAATACAGTACATTTACAAAAGGAGACTTTGAAATTAAAAATTAATAAGCTATTAATAGGATGAGACAGCTTGTGACTCATTGTCTAACAAAGGAAGCATGTCAGGGAACAAAAAAAGAAAGAAAAAAATCACTAGACTCCAAGTATGACTTTTTAGAGCTATATGCACAAGCAAGTTAATTGAGTTACTAAACAAAACAAGGTGATGTCTTCTCCAAGGAGACAAAAATCAACAAAAAGAAGCAAATATGCCAACCTGGAACACACAGCCAACATGTTCTGTTTACCATAGCCAGCATGGTAAGAACCAGCTGTGTCAAAAGATAAGTCATGTCCTGAAAACCAAAGGAAAAAGGGAGAAGTCTTCTTGCACATAGCTAAAGAGATCCCTTTACTAAAACATTTTGTAATGCTTTTTACTACCAGTTTTTCTGTTTTCCTGAAATTTTTATCCTCAGCGTGGATTTCACTTGATCTAATCTTACATCTGCAAGCCAGAAACTGTAACATAAGAAAATGCATGTTTTGATTGCCAAGGTGTAGTTGGAAAAAAACCACGCAAATCTTGCCCATACTCTCACCATTCTCTTTTGACTCATGGAAAATATTCGTCTGTGCCCTGCAGGATGTAGAAGCATAATAGTTTGAAACTTAGCATTTGATTAGAGAGACTGAAGTTTATTTCGGCAATGATTCTCTAAGATAACAACAGTACCAAAATTCTTTTTAAATTAAATACTTAAACTGGACTGCTCTCAAATATTGTGGTGCTTTTGATAAAACCCAATTTATTTATCAGGAGAAACCTACACTTTTTACAATACTTTCTTATCTAACAATAATCTTTCTTGTGCTACCCTTCTTGTGAGAAAAGCTTAAACAAAAGGGGCAGGTATTCCAGCTTCTGTTGGTCAAGGACCTGGGTCTAGCCTGACCACATCAGTATTTTGCCCAAAATCTTAATCTCACAGTGCATTATGAGTTTTAGAGTTTACAACTACAGGCACTAAACACACTCACAATCTGGCATGCTTTCAGCATTCCCTTGATTTCCTTCTCCTCCTAAAGATAACAGTCTCAACTCTTTATATTCACTTTTTAGGAACAGCATTTTTCCATGGCTCTAGTTACCAAAATTTATTGCAGTGATCAAGTGCATGTTCCTAAGGCCCTTTGATGCACTATAAAATGTGTAAGTTTGATCTTCCTGCACTCAGTATAGATCATCTGAACACAGTGAAGTAAGTAAAGACTTGTTTTATCACAGGTCAGTCTTTTACATATAAGATCTGCTCCCATGCAAAGAAAAGTATTCCATCTTATTTCTCCAAATGAATTCACTTTCAGAAAATTATTTGTAATGTTTTTGATAAACCAGTGCCAGAAAAGTTAGCCAAAAATAATGGAAGAGTAGTCCAAATTCCCTAATTTGGAAAGACTGCCAAACCCCCCACTATAAGTGGCTGACATTGTCTATTTTTGTGTCAAAATATTTTTCAGCTTTTCCCCAACAATTGCTACACTGACTTTATTAAAGCAGTAGTCAGTATCTGTAGTGCACTGTATTGCTTCATAAGCAATGTGTCTTTCATTCTGAACACATCCATGTTTTTGGAGTAACACAAATAAAAAAGATTAGTACAATTTATGCCAAAAAACTAAACTCTAAGGGGACTATCAGCCATCTCTGCCTCTCCCACTCAGCCTGTCTCTGCCTTCCTTTCCTCTGCTTCACTCTCTGGCAGATTGTTTTCTGTCACCACAGACCTGGGACGGAGAACCCTTCACAGCACTGCTCTCTCAGGGCCCTGGCACAGCTGTCAGGCAGCTCCCCAGAGGGGCTGAGCATCCTTCTGCTTTCCTTTACCCCTCCATCAAAGCCACCCCCTGCCATCCTTCTGAGAAAGGGACCCAAAAACCCAGAAAATTATGCAGACATAGTATTCTCAAGGAGTAAATTAATTGGTTTGACCTCAGATAAATTACTACTTAAAAAGAAATAATGCTTTATAACCTCCTCAAAATATTCATTGTGAATTGCCACAGAATTTTTCAATGTAATCAAAATACTGCTATATTGTAGCTGGGATTTAAGAAAACTCCTTTCTGTTTCTGGTAAATGCATAATGTAATGAACTCAACAACCATAACCTAAGAGAACAACTGAATGTAATCAGCAAAAAATCAACAGTAATTTAATTTTATCCTGCATCAAGGTATCTGTGGGTGGTAGGAGAGAAGCACTATGTACAGCAGTCATTTGGCTCTTATCTCAAGTGTTGGGGTTTTTTTTGCCTTAGTCCTTTCCTTAGTAATGAATCTGACTTTAGGGAAACACTAGTTTCCTAAATGTATTTAAAGAGGGCAGGAGAAAGAGGAAGACAGTAAAACACTAACAATTCATTAATTCATCACAGATCACACATGGAAATCAGAACTTCCATCACGTGTTTTCAACACAGTTGATCTTTTCTTAAGGTCACTTACAGCATCACCCATTGCTGGGTCAGTAGATACATGCATTGCCTTTGAACAGAAAACAAACACAGTATGGTAACACCTTCATTAGACTTTTTATAATAAACATCTTAGAGTAAGAATTACAGTACCTCATTTAATGCATACCATATTGTTTGCATCTCTATGTATCACTGCTATGGCAAGCTGTCTAAAAAACCTGCCTTCAAAGAGCTAAACTCAATTACTATCTTTTTTTTACATTGTACGGTTAAGACCAAAATGTTGCATAAGCTGTCAAATCTAGAATACTATACAATAAAACACTATTGCCACAGTTCAATAAAAGCTGTTTATGCTCACATTAGCCAGTTAAATCATCCTGGATTGCAATGGATGTAAGCTCTCTGTAATCTGAATGAATTCCACAAAGGAATGTCTCTCAGGTCATACTATGACACTGAAATAGTCCCAAACACACAAGGAAATTTGTATTCACAACAGGTTAGTAGACTCATGAATAAAATGAAGCGGTGTTTTACATTTTTTAAAAATTTATACAAGCTTCCAGCAGAAGTATGTAAGTCATGAGTAGCAAACAAACCAAAGTATAAAAGATTGAAGCTGCTGATTTCAGGAGGTTTCAGATAGGACACGGAACGGATAGGAAATCCCAAGGGTGTTTAAGCTCCATAAAAAGATATATTCATATTTCCTTCCAAGTAGCTTTCCTCACGCGATGTTTTGCTAATTCCTTTCAGAGCCCAGTACTTCAGTGTAGAAGCCCAGACTTCTCCCTCCTCCTGTGCCCTGGGGCTGCCGGAGGCTCTCCCTTCCCCTAAACTGGGCTGAAAACTGCGGGCACCACGGGTTTCAGGAGGGAATGCTTGGCTCCGGCACCCCTCACTCCCTCCTCGTCGTACTGACACTTCTGAAAGGTATTTCCTGAGCATGGGAAAAACAATAGCGTGACACTGAAGCTGTTTTTGGCGCTGCTTTGTAACGCAATGAGCACAAAGCGCCCTTACACTGCTCCTAACTTGCGCCGCTCCTGCTGCTGTGCAGAGTAAATCATTCCTAAATTCAGCATTAGGGAACCTGCAGTGAATTACTGGCTACAGTGTGCTCTGGTGCCTCATAACAATGTGAGCAGAACTGTTATGAAAATATGCGTGTTTCCTACTTAAATATTAAACACTGATTCAATAGTCCTAAAAAACGTACACCCTGTAACCAAGGCAAGGAGAGCTGCCATGCAGCTCCATTCTGATGTGCCTGGATTTGGGATTTTCAGTTTCTGCTGGAAAACGGAAAGGATGTGTGTGCATACATGTACACATCTTTATATAGACACTTATACAAATGGAAGTTGTATTTTTTTAAAATATCAAACTCAAAAGCTCAACTAAATAAAAAATTAAGATGCTCTCTATTTGCAGTGGAGGCCCTTGCTCTAACAAAGCTCATCCACCAACATTACATGGATCCGTGTTTATTAAAGCACTTATGATGTTTAATTGTACAATCCTTATGCAGCACTTAGAAAAAAACTCATGGCATGTGTTCAAATTGAGTTGGACACAGGTACAGACTCCTAGATATTATATATAAATTAAACACACTAGTGCCAGGATGAAGGAAGAAGCTTGTAACAGCTAATTTGTTAAAATTAAGCTTCCAAAAATATTTAATAGTGCTCAGGAGAATTGTTCATATAACTTAATGTCATTCATCTCAAGGTTTAGGTTCCTAAAAGCAATTGTGGAGAACAAATCATTTCTTCCTTTTGAGGAGGGATTTGCCATCACACTAAATTGCCAGTACACTCATCAAATTTGATATATCATGTCTATTTTTTCTAGGATTAAATGGAAAACCATTTTCAATGAGTGACATACATAAATACTTTTGATAGCTGCTCCTTAACTCTTCTCATGTTTTTTTTCAGGAAGTTCTACTGGCAAAGTGGAAACGATATTAAAACTCTTTTTATCACTCTTCATTCTGTAGAACACACTCAGTTCGATTTTTACAACATGCTAATAATTACTTTGAGGAAGACCTCCATGAGAAGACATTACAACATCTATGTGATGTGTTTATGAAGCCTGAAACACTGTAATATTCCAGAGATAGTTAAAGATTAGACATTTACCATCAGTGAGTCATTGCAGTATCTGCATTCACTGGTATTTATAACAATGGCAATGCACAAGAACCCCACATGGAAACAGATGGACAGATCATCATTATGGAAGAAAAAAGATCCTCAAAATTACAGATATCCCTTGTAGATGTATGGTTGGAGAAAAATATGATACAGTAAAACAATAATCTGTTTCTATGCAAGTAAAAAAATATGCTGGAATGAGAGATGTCTAAATAAAATGTTCCAATTTAAAAAGCAAAACTGAAGAACGCTGCTGACAAGAAAGACAAACTGGTAGCAATAGTTGCAGGCTAATACTACTGCAATCTAGTAACAATCCTTTATCTTCATATTATTGTTTTATTTTATATGCTACATTTTATAACTCATCCCCTTCATTTTCTGTAGTATTTTCTTTGTGCTTCTCTCACTGGTACAGTACTAAGTCCTCTAAGAACATGAAACAGAAACACTACTACTATGATTCTGATTGTTTTCCTTCATATATTAAAAATACAGACCTATAAAGAAAAAACATTACGCTCACCAACATCACATATATCAACCCAGTAAGATTCATAATTTAAAATTAGATGTATATAATTTGTGTGATATTCACAATTACTAATGATCAAACTGTATGAGAAAACAATGGAGATAACTGTAATCTTGAAGAGTGGTAAGTAGATTAATATGTATAAAGTGCAGTAACTTCCCATTCACTTTGAAAATTATTATTATATATATTTATTTGTAAGAACATGTCTTAGCTACATTAAGAGTATACTTGAGGCTGGCATAAAACAAGATCAGCTTAACTGATTTTTCAAGGAGCTGTGCCAGTTACTACATGATAGCACCTGGTACTTCACCTTTTACCTCTGTGTGAATGACTTTTTCTAGTGCCTGGATGCACCATAGTTTAGTGCATGTCAGAATTCATCACTAGAACTGCTCAGCATGAAATCCACAAACAATGGGGGTCACAAGGAAGCTGTCAGGTTTTGTTTGAGAAATGACCCCTGCTCTTCATTCACATTCTTTCCACAATATCCCAGCACTCTCAAACAACTGACATGGAAACGTCACTTATGGCATCCTAAACTGCCTAGACTAGAAAGGACAAAAAATGCAGATGATACACATACTATACAAGTGCATGATGCTTTTTCAGCACTGGTTAAATTCATCAATCTTTTAGAAATGCTGGGGGGGGGAGGTTGATTTTTCAATAACATAATCTCATTATTTTTCCATGATTGTGAAGGTGAACTTGTTTAAATGGAGCTGTCATGGTGGACTTTGCTCTTTGCATGTCTTAAGCTTCACTTGCTGTAGCCAAAAATGTAGCCTAAAAATGTAGCAAAAAATCCAAGCCTCAAGTTTTAATTTCTATTCTGATGTCAAAGCAATGCCAAAATTTCACAGAATCATAGAATGTGCTGGATTGGAAGGCACCCATTGAGTCCAGCTCCTAGGCCTGCCCAGCACCATCCCAAAGAATCCCACCATGTACCTGAGGGCGTCATCCAAATGCTTCTTGAACTCTGCTGGGCTTAGGGCTGTGACCACTTCCCTGGAAGAATTTGCTATCCTACACCCACCCTGCAAGTAGCACAAACATCACAGAAGTGTGGGGCTGCACACAAGGTTTCACTTAGCCTGGAGCCACAAAAAACATGTGGGAGATCCCTCACTTTGACATTCCTTGTGGTAAAAGAGGTATGATGGCAGCCATCTGGGCAGTGGGAGCCAACTCTAGGAAAAAATATACTAAGAATTTTTAAATTTAGAAAAACCCAACCACGTTCTCTACCAGGTAAAAGTGAAAACCTGGATAACCTGGATGTTTTGGATGAAACAGTCTGCACTATCAAAAAATCTCTTACCAAACAAAATCATTATTGACTGGACCCCCCTAAGCATGATCTTTGAGAAGCTTCCAACTTGGATTTCATCATGTAAGGCTTGATTTAGATTGCCCTATCCAACTTTATTGGAATTAGGAAAAAAAATACCCTCTTGTCCAGGGAATATTCATGTATTAAGACACTAAGAAATATCCCCAAGCAGGAATCAAACAAGGTGCTCTATCTCACAGAGTGAGAATTAATTCCTGCCCCAAAGAATATAAACAAAAAAAAAATTAAACAGATAAATGAGTATCAAAATAAAAAGCATCTGGCAGGCCAACAGCACAGAAAAATCTCAAAATAATGTCTAGTTTGCTAGAGCCTGCATTTTAGAAAGCATTGGGCTCTCTAAAAGTCAGTGGGAACTGTTATATTGATTCAGGGTAGGACTTGCCATATTTTCTGCACAGCTCTGCAGAGTCCTATGTGTGCCTGAGGAATGGCTCTAACTATCCTGCTCTCACCTGACAGTCAAAAATACAGATGAAAGGCTAACTTAGCATTGTGGAAACTTTACCTCTGTACCAAGCCTTCTTAAATCTTGAGCTGTTCAGCAGCTCCCCTAGTGTTCAGAAAGCTTCCAAAAGACCAAGAGCATCTTAGAAGCTGAAAAAATATGCTTGTTTTTATAAAAACCTTAGAAGTTATTACTTGTAGAATCCATTAATACCCTCCTTCTCCCTCCTGCCTTCTACCTTTCTATTTCTCCAGACTTAGGACCTATCTTCTTATTTTCTTGTCTTTTCTCCCTTTAACAAAATATTGTTATACATAAGAGTCTGAAGTACTGTTTCCTTATTTAATACATCAGCCATGCAATACTAAATGCCAGTTGTGCAGCCCAGTTTTACACAGAAGTGGATGTGTGAAGATTCACAAATAAAGCCACCCTAGAGACACAAGTGCTAGGCTACTCACAGATACTGCAAAAGCCAGCCCCCGATGCCTTTTCTAAATTTTATTTATGGAAAACTTATTTTTCTGCATCCCTAACAGAATCGCAGCACAATCCAGGCTAAGAAGGACTTGAAGACATAATTCTTGTTGTCAGGCAAGATGAAACTCATTTCCAAGAAGGATGCAGGCATACATTTTAAAATTTTTAATCCTGTAGTTTCCTCTTTGTTTAAGGATTAATAATAACTCTTAGAAGCTTATCCAGTATTAGAGGAATAAAGTCTTACACCAAGAAGCACTTATGCTACTAAAAGCACTATACAAACAGTACTCCACAAAAGAAACACCTCATGCTAGCAAACAAGGAAACTGGGACTGTTTATGGTGACCCTGCCCCATGAACTGCAGTGGGGCAGGATCTGCGTGGCACAGTGAAGGGTTTACACCAGCCGTGAAAGAATGAAATGATCCACAGACTTCCAGAAAAATGAAGTGTGGGCTTAAAATTTCCCTGCTTGGAACAGAGAACAAAACTTTAATGGCAAATGATTCAGGAATCATCCACATATAGAAAGAAAGATTGATCAGTAGGTACCCAAATTAGGATATATATCACTAAACCTAAAATTTGAACTGGCAGGAAGGTAGAGAGTGGTAGACAACATCAGTCAGAAAATTTGGATTCAGATAGAGTACTCTCAGCTCCACAAACAAGTATAAAGACAAGATGAGAGAGCTGGAGCTCTTCAGTCTGGAGAAGAGAAGGCTCTGGGGAGGCCCTCCAGTCCCTAAAGGGGGCCCGCAAGAGAGCTGGAGAGCGGCTTTTCACGGGGCTGAGTAGTGACCAGACAAGGGCAGCAGCCTTAAGCCAAAGGAGGATGGATTTAGCTTAGATATAGGGGAGAACTTCCTTACTGTGAGGGTGGTGCAGCACTGGAACAGGTTGCCCGGGGAGGCTGTGATCTCCCCATGCCTGGATGTATTTACAGCCAGGTAGGAGCAGCTCTGAGCAACCCGGTCTAGTGGAAGCAGTCCCTGCCAATGGCAATGGGGTGCCTTTAAGGTGCCTTCCAATCCAGACCATTCTATGATTTTAAATCCCCAGGACAAAGGGTATCATTCTGGGTCAAGCTCTAATTCACTTTATGTTGCATAGGCTCTGAAGTGGCACTTGCAAGGCTACCATTATCCATTAGCCTCAACAAATAATGACATAAAATGCTGAAAAATCAGAGCAATGCCACAGAATTTCAGACATCTACAAAATCAAAACCCAACATCAAATAAAAATTAACATAACATGCAGTGAGAGTTAATACAGACTTTCATTCAATGATGGGAAGCACACAGATCAAGAGATCCTGACAGAAACAATTATCTGGTATCTCAGTGATAAAGAAGCAGAGCTCATCTCTTCTGACGGATCAGAAGCCACATCACTGGCACCAGCAAAAGCCAAACCCAATAAAAGAACATCTTTGATTGATTCACTGTCTGATCTTGTTACTGTGAAACTCTCACATGAATTTACTACAGACTGCAATTAGGACCATACAGTTAAATGTGATTCGTCACCTACAAAAAAAACCAAAAACACACACACAGAAAAAAAAAAAACCCTCACCAATTTCTTTCTGCCATTTTCAGGCCCAAAAAGACCTTTATTTAGTTAAGCCATGTCAATAATCATTAATCCCAGATTCAGAATCTCCAATAGGACCAATTGTGCAGTAAAAGTAGTTTTAGTGGGAGTTTTAAAAGAGAACCTTCCCTCAGTTCAATACAACTGTATCTTCTTATACCAAAGTTCAAAGCTCATCATAGTTTTAGTTTATCTTGACAATAATACCAAACATATTAGTCTGTTACCTCCCAACATACTAATTTCAAGAAGAAATTAAATCAATTGCCAAATCCTGCAGCACGCTCTTATCAGACCAATGAATTATCCACAACTTCTGTCAAATCTTAGACACTGGTCCTGAATTTCTCCAAACAAGAAAAGAAACCTGACAAACTAGGATTCCAGAAGAAAGTAAAGGGAACTCTGACATGTTGATTAAACAGTTCATTAACCAAAGTTACACTTTTTCTCTCAACCTTTAAAATCACTCAATTCTTAATCCAAGTTAAATGTTTCTGAAGCTTAACCCTGAGTTATATCTCACATTCACCTGCATTTCATTGTAAAACTTATATAGTTTAATTCAGAATTCCTTCTGGACCAAAGCTTTAAGTCTATCAAATAACACATACTCAGTCTTTATTATATAATCTCCTATTTGCAATGTGTCTATGGTATTACCATCAACCAGAAAGCCAATTTGCATTTCACTGAAAACAAAGCAGTAAGAGATTCTCTGAGCTGAATTAGCTATTACACTACTTTGAAGCATGTCCATTTTTCCTACAGATATACAAGTAAAAAGAGAAAATTCACAAGACTTAGAAACACTGAAAACCAACAAAAATTGGTTTTCAGCTAACAAAGCTTCATTGAGCTATATGTGCATCAAATTTCATCGTACTTTTAGGGTTTCCTAAAAACATGGAGACCCTAATTTTGTACAGTATGTACAAACAGTACCAGCACAAAATACAAAGTTAATGTTATTAACAATGTTTGCTTCCAGTACTCTACTCCCCTCCCTGAGGCAAAGACACCCATCCAACAGTTTGCCTCCACTCTGTGATAGGGGTTGTTAAGGAGCAAGGGAGAAACTTGGCAGCTCCCTGGCCTGTCTTCTTCCCAACACACTCACCTTCCCCTCCCTAACAGCTCTACACCAAACACATGCATACTTTGGGACTTGAACTGTAATTAGCTTAGGGCATATTTAACTAATTAGCAACCAACTCCTAATTTCAACAGTGCTGCACTGCCATACTATTCACACCACAGAACCACACAGAAAAAAACAGTAAGGCTTTTTCTTCCTTTCAATGGTCTGCAACATGTTTTTTGTTTTCTTAGGATGACACAGATGAAGACAAAACACCCAACATGAGTGAAGGCAGTATGAATTTATTTAAACAGTTAGCATAGGTGAGGCTCAAATCCTTTGCTCAGTTCCAGGCTTTTCCTACAGAAGGGCATTGAGAGGCTGGAGCAGGTCCAGAGAAGGTCACTGGAGCTGGTGAAGAGCACAAATCTGATAAGGAGTGGCTGAGGGAGTTTATCCTGGAGAAAAGGAGGCTCAGGGGTACCTTACTGCTCTTTACAACTTCCAGAAAGGAGGTTGTAGTCAGATAGGTGTCAGTCTCTTCTCCCAAGTTACAAGGAATAGGCAAGAAGAAATGCCCCCAAGGTGCCCCACGGGAGGTTTAGATTGGATATTTGGAAAAATTTCTTCACCAAAAGAGTTGTCAAACACAGAAACCCTCTGCCCAGGGAAATGGTTGAGTCACCATCCCTGAAGGTGCTAAGAAGATGGTACACAGTGGGACACAGTTTAGCGGTGAGCTTGGCAGCGCTGGGTTAATGGTTGGACTTCACCATCAAATGGTGCGCCATTAACTCCACAGGCCAAGGAAAAACAGGTATTGGAGAGGCCTGTGTTATATGGACATCCTCACCAATATAACCTGACAGTCAAAATCCAGCTTCTATCCGAAGAAAAAACAAAGACAAACTCAAACCGATGAGATCCTAGTCAGGTATTTCATTTCCAAATGAGGAAACTTGGGCAGACTTTGTTTCCACTCATTCTTTAGCCTTTACTGGCTTGCTTCCAGGTATCATCAACCAAGTTGCATATTTTTCAAATAAAAAAAAATGCTACACCAGTGGGATCAGACCTAGTAATTACTGGGAAAAGCTAAAAGGACATACAAGGAAAGCTGGTAGACAGAAAGACAAGAGGAATGCAGTAAATATATAAATTTTAAGATATGGTGAAAAAGACAAATGACACCTGAAAACTGTACAAAGTTCATTCAGAGGTCCTGATCCTGAAGGATCTAGCAACTTCCACAGAATTGGGTCCTGAGGACAGAATTCAGTTCAATCGTTCTGCCTCTCTACACGATACAGGCTGGAGAATGCACCCATTAAATACACAGCTCCTGCAGAGGTGAGATTCAGTATTATCTCATCTAGCAAGGCTAGACAAAGTTTTGATCTGTACTCAGGATGAAAATGCAGTACACCCACTCTTCCTGACCAGGCAAGACACCTGAGATGCTTCCAGTACCAGTGGAAGACCAAATCCTGGATTTCCTCTCTGTCCCCTGAACTGGCATGTGTGCAGCAAGTCTGTCCAGACATAAATACTGGGTGACATGCCCTGTCCCAGCACTTCTGAAAAGGGTATTTTGCCAGAAAGCATGTGCACACCTCCTGATTCACTCTGAAGCTGAGCCAAAAAACAGGAACAGGCCACAACTGTCCAAATTGTTCATACAGCATGTTTTCTGGCACAGCTGCAGAGCACACAGAGAGTGGGCTGCAGGCTGGATGAATGGTTCTGGTAGTAGCAACCTTCAATCACTATTTTTCTAGAGCTATTCTTAGTCCTTCCTCTGCTACCTTACAAATCCTTAAATTTAGAGGATTACAACACACTACAGCTCTTTTTGTGCAAGCAGACTTTGTGCATCCATAATGCATGTAATGGAAATTTGTACAGAAATGGCCCCAAAATTAGAGCTTAAATCAACACTGGATACAGATGTATATGGGAAGTCAGTACTGTTGGATGGAAAAAAGTACTTAAACATTTTTATACACCATACAATTCTTCTGTTTTTCTTAACAAAATACATGGATTAATATCCTAAGTACTAATTCCATGCAGCATCATTCCCAGTGTCTCAGCCAAGCTGTAAGTTTGTATTAACACCTTCCTGTTTTATGGTCTTTGCTTCAAAGGCAATCATGGAAAATTGCAATGCAGTGCTTGGCTGAGATCCACATTGGCACCGCCACCATCCATGCCAGGCACCATTTCACATGGAAGACTTCAAGGGCTTGGGAAAGGACCTGAAGGTCTTCTTGATTTTCTCAATGTTTCTGTCTCTGCAGTGGGACATGTTTCAGAAATATCATCTTATTTGCTTCACATCCTATGCTTCTAATCATTATATGCCATTTATTTTCCTCTACTATCTACTTTTTTCCATTTTTGAAGTCTCAGGGAGCCCTGTCCATGTCAGCTAAATGAAGAGAAGACTCGTGGGTCATTTGATTACCAGAAATAGGCACTTACTCTCTGAGAAGCAGATCTGGTAGCAAGACATTTTCAAGCTTGCTGATAGTAATGCAATAGGATCCAGCAGCCAACAATTAAAGCTGCATCAATTCAACCTTGAAACACTCTGCAATTTCCTAGCAGTAATGCAGCTGAACCTTGAAACTGTTTACTGGGAAAGACAGAGGGCGAATCCCCGTCATATGATGTGTTCATAAAGAGAAGGCTTCAGTTTATCTCTGGAAGAACTTATATAAAGGTTGTGAAGTGAACAGCACTTCTTTCTGGAGTCTCCATCTTTTGATCTACAAACTTGTTTCTTCACTTATTCTTGTGAATCACAGGGAGAAAATGGTTCCTTTTAATACCCAAACCATGTTTCTTAGACAAAAGTTCCCAGATGATCTGCAGAACACTTTTAACAAACATAAATGAACAGGGATCCACCTGACTGGTAATGTTCAGATCTAGTGTAGGAACAGATTATTTCACTCACACTGTTCAATCTTTGGTTTGCATTTCAGCTTGTGTTTTGGCTAGGGAGCAGGAAGTGGAATAAAGGATTATTTTGCTTTTCTCTGCTACACAGACTGTCGGAGGATATCACCCCTAGGAAGAGCCAGGTCCTGAGCATTACTGACCACACTTTGCTGCTGGTTCCTAAGCACACAAGTGCTCACCATAATGCCTCTGTGGTCAGCATTGTACCTGCCTGGCACCAAGCTGACACTGCCTTACTCACTTGCAGGACCTCAGGCTAAAGCCCCAGTAATCCTATTAAACCCCAAGCACTATAAAAATCACAAAAAAGAACATCCACTTGCATTTCACGTAAGGCCCATCACACAAGGAATGAGTCAGGCAAAAACTGTACATCATAAATAAAGGCTAACCTGGAAAAAAAATTAGCATTTTAATACACAGGCATCTACAGCAATCAACAAGAAAATAACAGAAGAATATTCTGAGCAATAACACCCTTAAACTTCTCTGTGCTTGTTTTCAAAAGTAATTTCAAAGATGGGAAGCTCAAGTATTCATGTCATCCACACTCATATTTTTCCATTTCAAAAGGAAATTCTGTCTTTTTTTGTTTTTTAAACCTTTTCTCTAGGGGGAAAAATCCTCACAAGAACCTGCTTTTAAAAGATAATCGAGGGATTCTGTTTTGTAAAAATAGAGCTGATTTTCAAAAGAGGAAGGAGCCTGACTTAAACTTCTCAACATCTGCAACTGCAGCTCTCCCCCAGGCATCTGATTAAGCATCTATGGAAATTAAGTAGGCAGTTCAGCATTCTGCCAAACTGGACTGACAAGTATGCTTTGATGATTTGGGATTTCACCTTCAAAACAGTTCAGGTATTAAATACTCTCCATTATAAAACACAAATTTATTGCTTAGTGTTCAATTTTGGCCAACAATTCTTTGGCAACTTTTTTCAAGACAAGGACAGTACCTTCTTTCCTTCTGAGCTGAGTTTGTGTAACACCCAAACTTTCAGTCCCACATTTCTACCACAGAAGTAGCCACCTCTTGAAGGGTGATAAACACACTTTCTAATAAATTATATTGTGCAGAATTCCAGTCCTGCACTAAGCCTCTGCCTGTAAGGTCCATATGAAAATGAGGAAGAAAGTCTGAGAGAGTGCAAAATTAGCCCTGCAATACCATCTCAGTGTCTGACATGAAATTTAATTTTTGCTTTTCAGTTCCTCTCACATGTCTGAAGATCAATTATAACAGAACTGTATTTTAAAACTTACATAAATTCCCTTACACAAATTCTTGTTCTGAAAAGTATTATTAACATAAATGCTACATATATATTAAATACAAACATGTATCTGATAGTACTTAAAGTGTTCCCTGAAAAAAAGATGACCACGATCATCCTGACTTGGAGCCAACAATATCACATTAACTTGGGCTCTGCAGCAGATAATCCTAAGAAGTTAAAATAAGAAATGAATTTTTGAAAAACAGGTATGGTTTGTACTGTGCACACTACAGAAGCAACATAAAAACATGCATTACAACCACATTCTAGATGAACTCCAACATTCTTTTTCCATACTCCTACTAAGGCTAAATGCCTTGTTCAATCATAGCCAGCGACACAAACTTTGTTTCACACCAAATTACTAGAAGCATCCTGTGAAGAAGAAAAAAAGCAAGAGTTTTTCAGAGAAGATAATTTGAAATACAAAAAAAAAATCACCCACATCTACAGCAAATTTTTGCATGTCACAAAAGTACTGTAAAGTGAACAGTCTTTAGTAACATTCAAAACTGCAAAATTATCCATACTTATATTTCCTTTCAAGCATAGTAGCTATTTATTCTTTTGCTCTCAGTCCCTCTCTTCCTCTTCCCCCACTCCAAGTTCTATCTCACAATTTTCTTTATTCTGAAACACCTCATAAAATAATTATAGTAAATTATATAAAGTATTTTAAAAACCTCTCCTCAAGAATCCAGAAGCATTTTAACAAGCTTGGCATTTTGGTCAAAAAAAAGAACAACATTTATTGAATCACCACTGAGTGCATTTAACTGATCAGAAAACTTTGTGGAAAAAAACCTCAAGTGTATGTCTTAGTTCATCTAGAACTCAGCACAATGTGAGTTAACCTGCACCTTAACCGTGCTGTAGGTCATGATGAGTCACTGCTCTCTGGAAGAGCAGCCAGAGCACCACCTGCAACTTGTCAGGAGGCTGAAATGTGATTAAGTTATCCTAAGCTTTCCTCTAGGAGGAGAAGTCTTCCCTTACACAGAATTACTGCATGGATGCATTGACATAAAACAGTATTTCCAAAGTCAAGTATCATTTCACCTCCACGCTGAAAGCAAAGCATAGACAGAATAAAAGGTTCTCACCACAACAGCAAACAATTTGGGTTTGTTTTCAAAGGTAACTTTGGGGAACCAATAGTTGCACTACTTCCAGTCAAATTCTATCTCTTCTTTTTTCCTCCAAGTCCTTTCTCTCACCCTTGTAATAAGGACTGGCTTTGAACACAGCCATTATGAAAAGTTTAATACATTCCTGTAGCCCTAGGGAGAGTAGGGGCTACTGCATGCAAATAGGAAAAACATCATGGGTGTCTTCTACATGTGAGCTGTTACTCATCTTCCTTGGAATTTTTCAAAACATCAGGATATTTAATTTTCCTCACAAAAACTGCACAGAGAAGAACAAGGTGACAGTCATGCAACTGGAAATACAATAACTATAAAATATTGCATATATTGTCTTATTTGTTCTGACTTAAAGAGTTTCAAGATACTTATCTGAGAGGCTCCTTTTGAACCTGAAAAGCTGACAAACCTTCCATCCATAATTGCAGTTTCCACTTCCTAAGTAGTTAAACAGTAAGTCAGCTTACACCCCAGGCTTTTAATGAAACAAATGAAAATGTATGGATTTGTTAAGGCTGGCAACAAATTAATCTTGCTTAAATTGCTCCCCTGTTCGATAAGCATGATGCTTCGTTGTGCTATTCTTTAATCTTCACGATCCAATCCATTTTGTTAAACTACCTTTTCAAAATTCCCGTCTTTCTATTCTTTCTACTTTTCTATCTCCCAGTGCAAAGCTGTTGATTGACAATCAAGTATAACCGCAGAGCAACCCAGTGTTAAGCGCCAGGCTATACCAAATGTCTACGATGAAATTGAGATTTTGCAGAAGTGGTTCATCTCCTTTGAAACTGCTTGTTTGCCTCCACAGACTCCCAAAAGAAACACTACTCTAAATTTACTGGCTGATCTTCTTGGTATGAATTATACACCCAGTATGTTATTTTGCAACTCTGTTGCTGCTCTTTAAGCATTACCCAATGCTAAATTCCTATCAAGTACAACAGCAAGTCAGGAGCACAGCCTATAATTCTGTGCCTCAAATGAGACAACCACAGTCCAAGTGCAACATATGAACTCAGACACACTAGAGGAACAGAGAACACTGATAAAAGTTAATGACTGGGAACCTTCGTACAGCTGCTTTTTAAATTCTCTGCTGTGAGCAGATTATTCCAAAAAGAATATTAGATAGGAAAGCCAAAAGCATCAAAATGCAGAATTTGAGACATGAACACATTTCAGTGAGATCAATCATGACAGTGAAGTTAGACTGCAGAGTTTCTAAGTGCTGATGCAAATCATCATTCTCAAAGATAACAAAGCAAAAGGGAATACAAAAGGTTTCTGGACATCTTAAGTGCCACAAGAATTATTTCAAACACATTGGTTTGTGTCAAAGAGTTCAAAGGGAAGATGCAATAAAGTATCATTGTCCTAAAAGAAACCAATAAATATTTTCATTATTCAGTTGCTTCATGTTAGTGGTGCTTCTATTTCTGCAACACTTATGTCTGCCTAAAGTACATATAAATCACTTACATTTGCTTATTACTCACACTCCTGGCTTCTGATAAAATTACTTACCAAAACCTAATAAAGCGTCGTGGACCATTCTAGACCATGCTTAAAATAACCATATGCAGAAAACATTTTAAAAAATTTACAAATGTGTTCTCAGCTCAGAAATGGCTCTAACAATTTCATGATTTTCCTAAAAAAATCTTAACTAAAATTAGTATTCTATGTGTGGGCATACCACTGTATTTTTAATTTTTTGAAGAGACTAAAAAAAGTCCTGGTACTAACCTTAATCTTTTATGGCTAAGTTCTATAAAAAAACAGTAAAACTCACTCCAACTGCTAAAAAAAGCCATAAGCATAGCTGAAGCAAATGAGTTTGCAGATAGATCCTGATCAGTCCTTGCTCCATTTGCTTGTTTTGGAAAGCAGCATCCCACTCTTCCCTCAAGGAAGATAGGTAAAAAATCTCAAGTGAATGTTCCTCCTCATTGCTAATGCACAGAAGCTGCTGGAGGTGAAAGCAAAAGCTCCCATGTGCCACCCTTTCCTGACAAACAGGAGAAAATCTGACATCAAGGACTTTCAGTCTCTCAGATGCAGTATCTTAAAAAAATGTTACCGCACCAGCAGAGTTCAGCTGCTGATGAAAAAGGTGACCCAAGGCATCTGCTACAGACCAGGAAAAAGGGAGATGGAGCTAAATTCTAATCACATCCCCTGCTTTGCGAATACAACCCTCATTTTAGCTCACATTTTGACAGTCCCATGGCTGGCCAGCATGGCTGTCGTCAGACATGATCCCAACAACTCAAATATTTCTTTCTAATTAACTTTTTTTTTCTATTACGCTATGCAAGGGTAATCAAAACTCCACTTACCAAGCTCCCATCTTTACTAAACCAAACAGGACAAGAAAAGGATGAAAAAAGCCATGAGTATGAATGTGTATGCAGAGAACTGCAGAAATCCCAACTTACTGGAGGTCTGAGGAGGGATGAGAATGACAAGATAATTGCAGAGATGCCTGAAGACAAAACAGAGAGAGAGAGTGGCAGAGGAAGGAAATCAGAAGAGAAAGCACTTTGGGACATATTAGATGATAAGATAGGAAAACTTCAAAGAAAGTAATCAAAAGAATAATTTAAAAGATAATGGGTACATGACATTTCAGAACACATAGTCTTAAACCACTAATTGTTCCTGTTCTGTGGTTAAATTGATTAGAGTTCTGTGGTTTTCCAATTAAAATACCACCTTAAACACACACCAACTATAATTAGGAGGAAAAGAATCTCACAATGTAATATTACATAAAATCACTTGGACTCTTACAGCAAGGAGGCTGAATTTAAAATAATCAGTTCCATATTGGTTGAACTATCACTCAAAATTGGAGGGTAAGCCAGGCATAACTTTTTCTAGAACACTATTTCAAGGAAGGTATGATACTTATGAAGCTTGATTTTGGGGGGATCAATTACATTCCTCTCCTAAGTTTCAACAGGAAGATGGGTTCTGGCTTTGGGTTTTATGTCACCCCCAAGACCAATATTACAGTATTTGTAAATCAAAAGCAATAGTGGATTCCTAAACAGGTTTAATGGAGGTTGGCACATTTAAGGAACAAAAGCACTGTTTATTTTACTACATGCTTTTTTGGAAGTGAGATACATTTGGGGATTGGGACTAGATTGTCTTTAAATTCCATTCCAGCCCCTTAACATTCTGTCATTCTATGATAAGGGCAGCAAGAGGAAGCTTTTCACATTGAGACATCATTTGTCATGAAAGGGCTTCCTCAAAACTCAAAATCTGGAAGCATTTGCAGCAGTTCAGATTTCAATGATCTGACCTGGCAGACTGTTCTACAGATGAATCCTTACAACCAAGGGCATTTTATCCCCAGTTCTTTGAGCATTAATCCTGGGCTTTGCTAACTGCATTGTGCCAGACCCACACACCCATGGGACACTTCACAGTCCAACTCAATCTTTCCACTATAAAACCTATACAAAACATTTTCCTGCGCAATCCAGGAGGAACAGGGCTTTAAACACTTCTAGCTCTTTATTCCTTGGGACTTTTCCATGTGCAAATAATGGATAAAAACTTCAATCAGTTGAGAACTTAAAATTCACTTCCTGCTAAACATAAAACAGATTATATTCTATTCACCTCAGAATTCTAGCCATGCTTCTTACTACAAACTATAGATAAGTGAAATACCACTTGCAGATGAAAAGATGGCTACAGCACCTAACAACATCTTGGAACATTCATGCTCTAAGAGATCACACACGGACTGTTTTTAATTTCAGGTGAGTAACAACAAGAAGAACTGAACTTTTAAGTAAAGATCTACAAAAATATTACTACATCTATTTACATTTAAGTGAGATAAAATGTCTTCACTGAATTCTATCTAACATTTTACAAAGATCAGAGAGCACAAGAAGTAACACAGATACCCAATGAGTTAGAAAGTAGAAAATTCATAGGAGAAAACCTTCTCCCCATATACAGGAAATGTGAATGTATCATGCAATACTTCTGCTGGTTTTCTACAGCAAACTACATTTTACCAAATTTTTCAAGTAGTTGCTTAGCACATTACACAGAATGAGGGAAAACTGATCAGATACATCAATCAAAGCAGATTAAATCCTGTTAATCCATTTAACAATTTAAGCTGTACTTGGCCTCGTCTAAGAAGTGTAAATCACAGTAGCTCAATTAAGCATTATATCCATCTAGATTAGTTGGAACCAGGCATACAAGCATCTCCTTTTTCAGTAAACCTCAGCAAGTCTAAAACAGTAAGAAAAACAACAACAATGTTATTATATACAAGACCATTTTCTCTTATACAAATCATTAAGCACAGAACTCAGTTGAGAAGACTCATTTTTTGTCCCTTAATTTCTCCTCCCTTAAAAGACAATTTCTAGCTTTCAACAATCCACACTGGCCTTCAGTCGTCAGTCTGAAAGAAGATTTCATTATTGGTTTCCCAAGAGGCAACAAATGAGATTTACATTCCAAACGTATTTTGGATAGAGGAGGATCAAAAGGACAAGCCATCCTCAGCAGCAGGAAGACACACAAGCAGACTCTGCTGTGATACTCCCTGGCTTCTAATTGTCCTGGCTCTGCTGCTCTCCAGACTGCAGGGGCAGGGAGAGGCTTCACAACCTGCTCTGTACCCACAAGGAGTGATTCCAATATTGATTTTTCATGGGGTTACTTACATGACTAAACATTTATCAATTTATCTTAGGGTTGCAAATTAAGATGAAAATATTTATTTGACACAGTTTGCTTGCAGCTGACTTAGAGCCACAAGTCGTGAAGCACATCCTGTAGAAAGCTTAAATCCGTTGATCCTTCAATCCTGCTTTTTCTTTTCCAAATGACACATAACCAGGTAAGACACTAAGTCAACACACAACGTTTCACATGTGGCTAATCAATGCATATTTCAGATAACAAAGTCTTTGTTTAATATACAGATAGCTCTCTACACTAACCTATAGCTTCATAATTAAAAATATCAGCCTGTCAACTTAACAGCCCAACATAAAACATATTACCAAAGCTTAGAGTAAGTTCACAGCACACACTCAAGTTAATAAGACTTGTTTATAAAATTGAGCTAGGTCAAAGTTGTATTTTGCTGAAAGTTATTTCAGTACAAGGAAGTCTAAACACATTTTAGGAAATGAAACAGAGAAGTGATGTCATTTGTACACACAGAGATATTATTAGGAGAGCATTTGACACAAAAACACCATGTAAGGCAATAAAAAACTGTGACATTTACTCAAATTACGACACTTGGGTACACACACTTACAAGATCCTAGCAGCATTTTGGGAAAGTCTGGGCATTGTTCAACATGGCATTATTCAAAACATATGAAGACAGCTGTTATATGAAACAATGTGTGTGTATATGCATTTCTTTTTTTTATACAGACACACAGATATGAAACAACAACATGCACTAAACTTCCTTAAGTGTTGTTTTCCCCTGAGTGACAGTGGCCTGTTGTTTTTCTCTAGATAAAGAGCATTCAATGGGAGCTTTATCTAATCCACACACATGCAGCAGCATCTCTGTGGCGATACCTGTACCCGAAAGAAAACAGGCCAGGTGCTGAAGCCATGCAGGAGACAGCACATGCTAAATGCTCCTGGTCTCATGGAATAGGCCTGCCTTGTCCCTAATCCATTTTGGGATAGTCCCTAGCCCATGGCTTTCCCTTAGCAGTGCTCTGTTAAGGCTGCTGACACTGGCCCAAGGCAGGCTGGGGAGCTTCTGACACCTGCACAGTGCCACAACCCTGTGACAGCACTCAGGTTCAGAAGGTACAGCACCAGCCTTACCTTACCTTACCTTACCTTCCCCAGGGGAAGTTCTGCAAGACTCAGAGAGCACGACAGCTGTATTTTTCTTATTTTCCCTTACAGTATAAATATTTAGGAAATTATTTCCATGACTCTAATATTTATGTTGGTGAAGACAATGTAGACATTTTTATTAGAGCAATGAAGCAAGAAACATAAAATATGGGTTTATGTAGTTATGGCTACATTTTAGAGATGATATATTTACAATCTGTACTCCATATTTTTAGCAGGAGAAATCTCTTTTATCAAACTACCAGCTCAAAACAGACTCAAATCAATAATCATACAGGATAATAATAAGATCAGCCAAGCAGAGGGGCCTTTTACAAAAGCCTCTTAAAGAAAACACACCATTGAACAAGTACTTCTGAAGCTAGAATGCTGTAGCCTAGCACTATGAAGTTTACATGCTCTTGTGAGAGTAAGGTGGACTTTTGTGACAACCAGGATGCAAAGGGAGTTGCTGGTTTTGTAATTTTTTTAACACTATTTTGCTCAGCATGTAATATCTAATGCCCTTGATATGAGGCACCTAGTGAATTATCACTTTTGAGCATTTTTTCAGCAGAATCCTTACAGACCATACCACTTCCCACCAGGCTACGGCTGATCCACTCCACTCACCATGAGGTGCTGCGGCTTCAGTGTCACGTTTATTCCTGGAAAACTCTTCTTTCCTCCTGTGGCTACTCTATCTGACAAGGATCAGTCAATGTTTAATTTTTTAAAAGATGCTGCTGGTCATTCCTGGAAGAAAATGAAATTTACTGCTGTATGCTTTGGGATCATCTAATTACAATACTAGCCTTCAGGGAATTTTTAAACTAATGCCATTGGATTTGTCAAGCACAAAAACTTTTAATCTGATTTTTCAAGTGGATCGTAGCCAATGGATCCTGGCCACCATAGCACTTAAAACACATTTGACTGTCCTCCATACAATATTTAGGTGGGCTTCTTATCAAAATGTTAATTTTTGTTACCTAATATCTTTTGCTGGTGGTCAATACAAGGTATATAGGGATATTGACAATGCTATTAAAGTCTTTATGACTGAAAGTCCACAAATCAAATTATGTGTATGTATATACAACTTCACAAATAAAAGGAGGCACAGACTTTGAGAAATCTGAACCAAAACACTGTATGAACAACTCCCCAGTTTGTCTGCTGATCACATGCTGCAACATCAAGAAACACCAACTCAACAATAGTTATTTTAAATTTTATTTCAACATCCTAGTCTTTATTTTGAGCACTCTTTTCATTTCCAGTGCTAATACCATGAACAAAGCCCCAAATGATTTATTATGTCAGAATGACTTCTCCAAAAGCAAACAATTCAGATGACCCATCAATCATCCACTACTGGGTATTTCCTTAGTTCTAAAGTACAAATAATTTGAGCTATTAGATTTGGTTTGACTGTACTAGTTGGGTCTTTTGGCCAAATGATGATGGACTCGCGCTTCAATTTCAAACTCATTTCCATTATTACTGCTTCACACACAGAAGCTACAACTGTGCCATGTACAAACATAGATAAGTACACTTCAAAGAAAAGATCCTCTTTCAAACCTCTCTTTCTTTCAAACATAATTATTGCCTATTTTTTCAAAACTGCCTACTTTATGACAAATTTATGAAACAAATTATGAAACACAAGTATTATTGTTCATTAAAGAACTGCTAACAGCATTCTAGTCCTCCACAATCATAAGAAAGTAACAGTTGTAACACAAAACTGTGCAAATGTAACAAAATTCAAACAGTGGCACAATCCAACGCAGACTACATCCAAACCAGACTTAGCCTGGGTCACTTGTCATTTTCTCCCAGCACCAGCAGGTACCATGAGAAGAAGGAACAGCTCACTAAGAGAACACGGAGTGAAATGAAGGCTGTGACTACCCGTTTGCTTCAAAAGCTAAATGTGTTCATCCTGTCAGCAGAACTTGGAAACCTAACACCAACTTTATTATCAAACCAAGTAACAGGATTCCTAGGTGCTGGAATGGGTGAATGACACACATCCACCTGTAATGTGAGTGACCATCTCCAATCAACAGTCAGAGCTTGTACTTCCAACAAGAATTCACAATCCAACTGCAGTCATTTAACACAACTACTCAGAAGACAGCATGCAACTGCTGCACTACTTTCTTCACGTATGCAACTAATTTTAAGACACATTTCAAGCACTGATGTCTATGTTTCTGTAAAAATATAAAACCAAAAACTGGTACTTGAACTCTTCTATAAGTACTACAGTATTTTAGCATCATATCTTACTTCCCACAAAGATGTGTCCTTGGAACACACACCCATGCTACACAAAGCTGCATCATTTTCTATCCTATTGCCAAAGATATGGGAATTGTCAGCCTTTTCCTCACTGATATTCCAACAGACCACAAACAAGCTGTTGTGGAGGCACATCACAGATGCCCTGCATCATTGTCTGTATAAACCATGCAATTTAGCTCAATTTCAATGGAAATTACAAGGAACTTTTCTCAGATACTAAACTCAAATATCAAAATATTAGATCATGTCACTCTCAAATGGCAAGGAGCTCTGATATCATTAGAGAAACACCTCACATACCACCAAGTAGCTTCAAAGTGCTAAACATACGCTCACAAGGTTGCCGGAGTACATCTTCTTTCCTATTACGTTAGAGAACTTCTACATGAAACAGTCAATTCTGTTCCATCTGTTGGTAATGATATTAGTACACTTCCTTCTGGTGGTTGCTACACTGCAGCCTCTCCCCCTCTGATCAGCAAGGGACAACATGAAGACAAAGGTTATGACCATGCCATGCATAATGACAGCAGGATCAAACAAAATCAGGCTCAGCCACTCAGAGCCCTCCATGCTATGGTAGGGCAGTATTTTGGATACAGTCTCAAAGAAAGGATTTTCAACATGCTACTAAATTTTAAGCACATTATTTATATCTCGTTTTCAATGATTCAGTAACATTACCCAAACAGGTGCTTCATTAGCCAATGCAGTAAATGCAATATCCTAAGCATTCTGCCACTGTCCAACTGAATGAGTTTTTGAACAAACAAAATGCTAAGTTAAGACTTAAAAAAAAAAAAAAAAAAACAGGAATTACACATAATTATTCAAGAATTTAATCTGCAGATTGAGTCTCATACATAGAAATCCCCCTTATTTTGTAGCATATTGAAGCTTTAGCTGCAGTTTAAAGCATGTTGGCACATAAAGGAAAAAGTTAATTTCTTTTCCATTAGGCATTACTACTTAATCTTATAAAGGGGAAAACACAAAATTCATTCAATTTCTTCTCAGGAAATCTGACAAAACAGTATATTGTTTCTGGCTGGCAGCCACTGTACTATCATAGAGTTTCTTAAAGGTGCAACACTGCATTCTACCAGGTTTGAAAAAATATTGGAAGCATAAAACAAATAGAAATTACCATTAGCTAAATTCACTCCAAAAACAAACAGCAAGAAAGCAGTATAGGTCTTTAAGGAAGACAGAGGGTCCTTGCAGAGGCTGGCAAACACTCCAAGCCAAACTAAATCCATAGTGCTAACAAACCACGACTTTCCTCTGGCATCACCAGAAGGCTGTTTTTATAAAGACAGATGGACAGAAGGGAGGCTTTTCAACTACAATTCTGTCAAGTTAAACTACTACCAAGCAGAAGTTTAAAAGTGGTTTCCAGTCAACCATATGAGCTCCATGGAATCTCAGAGCCCATTTTAAGGTGATACAAATAAGGACAGAAAGATAGATACACACAGGCGGACTAACATCTAACATCCATTGTGGTAGCTCCAGCTGACACAAAAGCAACAACCACATTTTTGGAAATCTAGAGCCTGAACAGCAGTGTTGATTGAAAGGCACCATTAGGATTGTTCCTTTCATATGCTAATAATGACATCATGCCTTATGGCCTGATGCAGCAACCATACATTATCATCTCATAAAGACATTTTTTTCTAAATATGTCGAAGACATGACCAAAAAGCTCACCTGCATATAGGAAGAAGGCTTTTTCAATTCATCCATGACACAGATTTCCTTCTGTACCTTAGCACTGTCAATAACTACTACTGAAATATTTATAGAGGTTTGACTTACTTTTTTTAAAAAAGAAAATAATAAAAAAGTGTTGGGGCAGAAAAAAAAAAAATCTACAAAAGAAATTTTGGAGCACACAGGAAATAGCCCTGGACATCAACAAAGTGAAGCACGGTAAGGCCCCTGATGGTATTTCAGGTACAGGAGTGATCCAGGGCCAAATCTCTTGCAAATATTCTAGCACAATGTAGTGTAGTGCAAAGACTGTCACACAGCACCCCAGAAAAAGAAGGAGAAAAAAAAAATGTTATAAATACTCTCTCCGTGTTCCTGACATACATCCAGGAACAAAATAAGCGATAATAAATTATGTAACACTATTACTGACTACATATACCACACTCTCCTTTATTCTGGCATCATAAAGGCCAAAAGAGAATTTTATTTTCCTCAAATATCCTGGTTTGTAGTAATGTGCACCGAAAAGGTTAAAGAGAAAAAAACCCAAAAACATACTAAGAAAGGAAAAAGATCTCCACATCAACAAACAATCCACAGAACAGTGAGGAGACGAATATAAACCTATTTTCCCCACACACATATAGTCATTGCGCTGTATTTCGTACATACAGCAATAGAAAACACATTAAGACCCCCAGTTTTGAAAACAACATGCTTGAAAAACTGCGGTGATCTTTCTTCCCCACCACGGACAGTGCTATGTAGAATCTGGAGAACAGCCTTATACATAAATAAATAAATACACTAAACGGCGAAGGGGGACAGCCCAGAGGAAATAAACGCAGCTGAACACAAAGTGCTGAACGCCTTCCCCGGGCAGGAAACCAGTTATAATTTAATGGCCAAAACCGATTTAAATTAAGCCGAGCGGAATCCTGCGGGGCTCCGCGGCAGCGCGGCGCCCGAGCCTCCCGCATGACGGGGCCGCCGCGGCGGGCGCCGAGGCGAGGAGCGGAGCCCCGGGGGTGCCGCGCCGGGGGCCGCACCTGCCGCGGCCCGCGGAGAGCCCCGCGCCGGCCCCGCCGCGTCCCCGGCCCCGCGGGGGCTCCCGCGGGCACCGGCGCCCACTCACCTGGCCGAGGCGCGCACTGCGGCTCCGCGCCCGCGGCGGGCTCCGGGCGAGGGCGGCTCCCGCTGCGGAGCCGGGCGGCGGCCGGAGTCACCCCGTCCTTGCGGCACGCGGCTCCCGCCGGTGGCGGCGGCCCCTCCGCGCCCACGGCGGGGCGAGCGCCTCCCGCGCAGGGGCGCCCGCGCCGCCCTCCGCCCCCGCGCCGTCTCAGCGGCGGGGCCGCGCCCCCCGCCCCTCCGCCAGCCCCCGCCTCCGCTCCGGCATCTTCCCCGCGATCGGGCACGGCCGTGGGTGGGGGCGGCCGGGCCGGGGCCGAGGCCGAGGCCGCAGCCCCGCGGGCCTGGGCGGCGCCGGGGGCGGGCAGCCGGTAACAAAGCCGCCCGCCAGGCAGGGGGATGCGGGGATGCCGCCCAGGCCCCGGGTGCAGCGCCCAGCGCGTTGCAAGGGACCCCGGCCCAGACCCCGATCCGCACCCCCAGGAATGAGAAAGGGGGCGGGCGGGTGAGCAGCTATCCCCGTGCGGAGCGGGGGAAAGGCTCCTGCGGCTGCTACATTGTTACCGCTATTGACGAGCAAGCGCCACTGAGGTGGTGCTGTGAAACGCCGGGGTTTTTTTAAGTCACACACAGTTATCTGCACTGACGGCTATCGGTGTCATCAGCCGTGAGTATGAGCCAGCCTTCACCGTCCCCTCCGTGCCAATAACCCGTCTATTTCAAAGCAGTTGAGTGCCGACAGCTCTACATTCTCTACTTTTTCGGCAATTTCACTTCTGCTTTGCATTCCACAATGAATTCAGGATTGTTTTCATGGGAAAATGTGCTTACAAAAAAACCCATCAATGAAATGAAAACTTTAAGTACATTAACATGTACAAAATACAGTAATCTAGAGGAAGAGAGATGTGAAACACTGCAGAATCACAGCCCAACAAAAACACGGTAATATCAGTAGCAGGAAAAAATGGACATATTCTTACGCTATCAAGGTTATGGTTATTATTATGAGACAACACCTCATGCTTTGTTTTCTAAATCATATTAAGAGAAAATCTTCCCACAAACAAGGAGCATATCAGTCATTGCTCCTTTGTAGTCCACATCTGTTTTTTAACATATATATATTGGAAATTACATGGGTTTCTGTAGACACAGTTTCTTCAGAATAACCAGATGGCAACTATATTAAATTAATGCATGTCAAAATAAAAAGTAAATACAGTGCATTCTCAAAGCCCTGGGCTGCAAACCCTTTCTGTACCAAAGCCCATGGCACTGTGGGCTTGGGCTTCAATAGGAGGAGGGAATTTGCTCTTCAGCCCTTCTCTACCAGAGGAACTGCTCCAGATAGGAGTGTATGCAGCTGTATTCCAAAGTAGGTCAAGCTATAGAAGTCATTGACACTCTTCCACCTACCTAAAGCTTTAAAACCTTGGTTTGTTTATTTTCTGTGACTTGCACAACTTTTGGCATATTGGTCCAAAGTAGTTTAAAAAAGCTTAATGTACAAATGATCAGTGTGCAACTGATTAGTCTTATACAAATTTTCCCTCATTCCTTATACTGAGGAGTGTACTACTGTGATGTACAATTGCAGTAGAAGATTGGATTTACATTAAAGGATCAGATTTGGATGATCATATATAGGTTAGTGATTATTTGGACATTGTAGACACATCAGTCTTTTCAGCAGTACCTTGGCTTGGCTCCAGTAATGTAACACTTATTTTACTCTCTGAAACAAGATGAAAATAGGAAAAAAAGAAAAAGATGTGCAGTGCCAAGAGTTTCATAACATTTATGATTATTTGTGCTTTGTTTTTGGTTATCGTGACTTTTTTGATGTTAAGATGAGAAACCCAGAAGATGAAAACTTTTAGCTAATGAATTATTCTCAGTGGATTTGCAAGCTATTAAAGCCCTTTGACTGTATGACATAAGTGAAGACTTTCCATAAGTTAAGACTTTTCATCTGTCAAATTAAAAAGTACATAAATCCAATGCATTGAATTTTCATGCTTCTCTCCCTCAAAATAGATATTGAAAATGTTCTTGGCCACTAAGAAAAAACATTAATTCATATGAATCCTCTTGACTTCCCCCAACATAAAGGCAGCGGTCACACTAGTAAAATCTAATGTATTTGTAGAAATTCAGCACTACTGCTTTCCAGTGGTTACAAACATTGATTTCTATGCATGCTTTCTAGACATATTCACATTATATGTGATGCTACATGCAGTCATTTATTAAGAGTTCCGATGTCTTTGGGGTGAGTTAGGATTCTTTCCTGTTTTCCTCAGATGTAACTCTGGCTGTGCCTGAATAGAGCGGGGTGCACGCTAGAAAATAAACACATTCCACAGAGGAATTGCTACTTCAGTCTTCATGGGGGCTCACACACTGTGCTACCAAGCAAGAGGATAACTTTTCAGAACTGTGCACTGAGTCAATGGGTAGTTTACCTTCAACAGACTCAAAACCACAGGAAACCAGCCTGCTTTTCTGGAGCAGACAGATGTCTTTTCTCCTATTTCCAACAACTATTGCTCTCACCCAGACCTCCCTGATCCTTCTTATCTCTCCTTTGCCAAAAAGTTCATGTGAAAAAAACAGAAACTCCTACTGCCTTCTCTAACCTTCTGTAACAGAGATGGGAAGTGCACAACACATGACAATACATTTCCAGACTGACAAATGTCTTTTCAAAATTAAGTTACAATGCATTTGAGGCAAAGCTACTATTGGGTGAAAGTTGGAAAAATTATAATTGCTCTCACCTTGAGATGAGGACATAAAAATAGCTGAAATAATACTAGAATATGAAAGCTTCCAAAAAATGTTTTGTTATGTCCTTGGTAAAAGTTTCACTGAAGAAAAAACAATTTTCGGTCAGCCTCAAAAATTATTTAGTAATGAAAATGCAAAACGCTATTGACTGTAGAAACCTTTTACTCTAATGATAAATTAGATCCAAAATTTCTAATGTCCTTAATATCCTGACAAGAAGCTATGACATACTGACATAAGGATGCACCCCTTGCAACATTTTCAGCTGCTCTAACCTTAGACATTGGTAACTTAACAAAGGAGGACATATAATTAATGTAATTCATAAGACGTTCATATTAAAAAGAAATATACATTTCACTTAGCCCTATTAATTACTTTCACACAAATACTAAGGAGACAAGTACAGAAAAAGCAAAATATAACCTTTTGGCAAACCATGTACAAAGAAAATAAAACAATATTCCAGTATTTCCCATCTGCCTTCTTTTTCATTTCATTATCATTTAGAAACAAAAAGGACTTGATGAATCATTACTGAAGGTCACCATTTACCACCATGGGATCAGCAGCAGGCTACGAAAAACACACCCTTTGAAGGGGTAACTTGCCTATACCACAGCAAGAAGTGTTAAAAGACAAGAAACACTCTTCTATATTACACAAAGATTTCATATTTTCTCAGCTAATCAGCTCTCTACAAGGCAATGGGCCAAGTTGAATGTCCAAAATATAAGCTTCTTTGCCATGGCTATTAAAAAGCCAAACATGAAAAGGCTTAAAGGATCAACCAGAAAGACATTTGGGTGAGATGAAAATGTAATCTTTCACAAGATTTCTGGACAGATTACTGTTCAGCGGGTGAAAGTATTAATTGAAAGAATCGCCCTAGGTGCCAAAATCTGCAGGACATATTCCCTCTCCTGTCCCACCTCTTTTGTGCTGCACAAAAGACTTAATGAGAGTGAAAACCATCTGCAGCTCCCCAGCAGGTTTTTTGTGATATAAAAGAGTCGCTGAGTGACTGTGGAGTTGTCCAGCCCATGGGAGGCCACACTCCCCTACAATCTGAGCAGAGAGAGGGGAGAGCACTGTGAGGGAAAGCATTCCTGGGGTTTGCTCCTGCCACCTTCAGCTGGTCCATGGGCCCTCAAGAGCTGTCGCCATCTGGTACTATCAGTGCCAGGGCAGGCATTCATCCAGCCAGAGACTCGAGGGGCTCCACAAGAGCTCACCTCTCCTCTGGAATACAGGGAGGGAACCCACTGCACCAAGCCATCTGGGCTAATCTGGTTAGAGCTCAAATCTGCAGTCCCCAGTCCAGCAAAACCCCCATGGGTACCTTTGAGCCCATACCTGAGTTGGTCTTCTGGCCTTGGACTGAGAGGAATATTAATACAGAGAGGAAAGAAACACATGGCTGAGTTTTGATTTAGAAACATTTAAACCTTCCATAAAAAGTATATTAATTGCCAATATTAAAGCAATATCCTACCAATAGCAATTTATGAAATTATTGGAATAGTTCTTGAGTACAGACATGAAATCTGGTGCAGTTCCTAATGCTTCCAAATAGTTACTGAAATGTGCATAAATATCACTGAATTGGATTTGAAGTCATGATGATAAAAGCAATTGTCAGTTTCCGTTGGCACTTGCAGAGATTTAATTTTAGAACTGTACCCTCAGGCAAGTAATATAGCATTAGACCCATAGACACTGCATCAAAAAATAATACTGAAATGTCACTTGTAAAACACACTTTCATGATCTTGCTATTTGACTTATAATGTGTCAGTCAGACCTGCAGAGAAAGCCTGCACTAAGCTCTAGTGAGGTAATATCAATGGATCATGTGTCTGTAAAATCAGAAATCTTCCATAACTGAAGAAAATAACTGCATTGTTTCTTTACAGTATTCTTGCTGAAACAAGTAAATAGAGTCTGTGGGGAAACAGTCCAACATCATGAGAGAAATGACATAAAGACTGTGAAGTCATCAAGACATTAGTGAGGTTGAAAAGAGAATCGCAAATCTGTATCAGAACCCCAGAGAATGTAAAGATCTGTACTGACAGTAGTGGAACAATTCTTGGTTTTACCCAGTGAAGGGAGAGCAGAAAAGGCTCGAGCAGGTGGTGCAGAGCTGCTACATCATTAATATCACTAAGACTCAAATCTCAGAATATTTTTCTGGTGCCCCTCTTCGTGTTCGTTTACACCTCTAGGCAATGGTTATTTGAATTACACATTTAGTCAATAATTTGACTAAAATCTTCAAATGATCTCTTTAGGAATCTTAAAGTTTACCACACCAGCAACACCTACCATGTAAACACATTTGGTAAGCAGACACAGCAGATAGTAGGTGAGCAAGCTACCCTGCGAATGAGTTCTCTTTAAATGATTGGAAGGAAGCAGCAACTTCTTTGGCAACTAAGCAGCAGGTTACCCTAGTGACATTAATTCCTTCTGCATCCCACATAGGATTGAATGTGGAATTAACAGAGCTTGAAAATGCCCCTGCAGCTCAGGCAGAAATAATTTACTTCTCACTGTAAATTGAGGCTTCTCTTCAGGAGACGCTTGAGCTTCAATACTCTTTATCAAGACAGGGTAACATGACTATACATTTCACTAACAGCCATGATCAGCAATGGAAACTCAACTTATCATGAACTGAGAGAGAACTATCAAACACTTGAGCCACATTCATCCTGCCACAGAACAAATAAACATTAATGCCAGAAAAATAAAGCCACTCTGAAAGCCTGAGGAATCAACAAAGAAGCTTTTTGCCTGTGCCTAATCCAGCTAAACCTTCTTATAGTCTCATTCAAAACAGACACTTGACATGATTTCCATCCACAATAGCTTTCTTACACATTCTATCCTTTTCCATTTATGAAAAGACTAAGTTTATATTTAAGAATCCACAGAGTCATCTAAAGTACAGATGCTGAAACAATTATTTTGGCTAAGAGTTCAATTCAGAATGGTGGAAATTAATAGGGCTTTACCTTCCCAAACATTTTTGTCATATCAAGAGAGAGAAGATATGTCATATCAAGAGAAAGAAGATATTCAGTGGGTGTAAAATATACAAACGATGGTGACTTTAAAGCCAGCATTCAGCCAGATTTCTGTGTAGATGTGTCACCATACCATATCCAGCATAATTACAAAATAATTACAAAATCCTAACAGGCACAAATATAATCTCACTCCCTGCTCAGGCTCAAAGTGAAAGGAAGAGCTTGATTTTTATATTTTTACCTTGTTCTTACTGCAAAGTGTTATACAACTTTAGTGTTAGTTTCCACGTGGCATTTCTTCCTTGGTATCACGTGGAAAACAACAGCAGTGATAAACTATCAGTTTGCAATAATGGCAGCATTCATTCCACAAGAAGATATCTGTACGTTATTCTATTTATTTAATGAAGTGTAAGCTACCTGACCACCTTGAAATGTGAACAATACCTAAAAATAAGCGCTCAAACTAAAGCCACAATGGCACACATTAACATGCCACAAAATCTGAGCAACCTTGTCTGGTGGAACTTGTCCCTGTCCATGGCAGGGGGCTGGATTGGATGATCTCTTAAGTTCTTTCCAACCCAGGCCATTCTAAGATCCTATGACTATGCTTTAGATTAACCATGCACCTAAATTCAAATACAAACTTAACTCCTTAACTGAAAAGGGACACATTTGGATGTGTACCTCAAATTAAGCCAAACATCAACAAGCAAAACCATTGCATGAAATCACATTCAAATTCACAAATTGCTCAGGAGAAGAGAATGATGACAGAGGAGAATTGACAGTAGTAAAGAAGATTAGAAGAAGTAACGATATTTTAATTCTTCCCACTAAAAAAAGAACAACAAACTAGTATTTGGATTCACAGAGTAAATAAAAAGAGAGTATAAAAAATTAGGCCCAAATTAGAACCCCAGAGTGATGAACAGTACAGGCAACTGCTGAGTTTTCTACCCAAATCTCTGTCTGGCTGTGTTAGCTGCAGAAAAGAGAAGTGGTATACACTGCTCAATACTGCTGAGTGTGAACTCTTGTTCATGTCATCTCCATACTGGAAACTAAATATGAAGTCCTGAAGATGCTTTAGAAGAGCAGAGTCAAGAACAGAATCCTTGAAACATTACGACCTCAAAGGATAGGAAAAATAGGTAGAATAAGACCTGTCTGGAATATGGCTGCAGAAGTTCTCTAAAAACTTCTGCATGGACAAAACAAATTTCTGCAAGCACTCACAGTTTTAGATGTTCTGATAAGCAGATGACACACTGCTTAGGATATCTGGAGTGCAGTTGGAACACATCAAAGTCACTCTTATCCTGGCATAGCTGGATCAGGAATACCTGTCAGTTTTCAGCTAAGCTCACATCACTCTATTAGGCAACCATTTAAATTCCATACATGTTTTTGGGCTGGTATGTGATTTCAGAGCAAAAATCACATGGCAGTCATTCCAGGAGGACGGAAACCACATAGAAGTGTTCCTCTCACTGAGGAATGTGGGTTTGTTTTTATAGCAACATTACTAAGTTGAGGTAGGCAGCACAAATGTTCTACAGTTGTGTCTTTGCCTACTTTGCTTTATATAAAAACCAAAACGTTTTCTGTCTTCCTTATTCTGTGGTACAATTCACAGAACAAAGAATTTTGCCATGTCAACAGCCTGCTGCTGGTTTTGGTTGATAGATGTAAGCCTTAATTTTGTGTTTTACTACAACAGTTGTTATACAAGGCAACTTTTGAGACTTTGCTTATACTATTTTACAAACTTCTTTATAATAAAGACTGTGTATTATGAAACTTGGGTTTACATGTTGAAAGTATGGACATAACACTCCCCCTGTGTGCTACACTGACAGATATCCAGATTTCCAGAGCAAGGGCTTGCCTGCAGGCAGTCTCACAGCATCACCCACTTGCAGCCTATAGGAGCTGTTCTCCACTGCCTTATATCTTGTATGAAACACCAGCTCCCAGATTCAATGAAGTCTGAGTGTGGTAAAGATCATAAACACAGATTTTTAAAGCACGACTCCAGAGATTGCTTTCAGTATTCTGTGAGCAGTCCTGCAGCTATGGAGTGCAGTCTATACAAGCAAAAACATACCTCACTCTAAGGGCTCTGGTTCAGGAGACAAAGATGCCATTACTTAACAGCAGAGACTGGAGATGATGTGAGTTAGGCAACTATGTGACCAGATTACTGCAAGGTGAGTATTCTGCAAGGTGGATATTTGCACCTGCATTTTACCAGTGAATAGGAAAAAAGGCTCTAAATTCTGCAAAGACTGTTCTAATTAAATTTGAATAGCACACTTAATTCTAAATTAACACATCTCAATGAGCATGAGTGGAATTAATTTCCTAGCAAAATGCTGAATGTAGCAGGGGAAAAAAGGCAGTAAAGGTTACTTAGCTTACTCTTGTTGGCTAATTCAGGTACTTTACTATTATCAAAGGTGCCTGAATAACTTCAGTGGAGTTCTAGAATATCTTACTGCAAAAAAACCCCATAAATCTCCACATAATAGTCCTACGAATAACAAATGCTATTTAGACATCAAGCTACTGCTTTCACACAAAGCTGTAACATTACTTCCCCAAAAGCAGGTATGACATAATGAGAAAAACAAAATACTCCAGGGTAATGTAACTATTTTAAAACTATCATGATTACAACTTGGTGCATTTTGGAAAACACCCTTACTGTGCATTTGTTAAACCTCTTAATTTGCCTCAAAGTGTACATGATTTGGAGAAGCTTTCTGAAGCTCATATTTATTTAATGTATTAGGGCTGTTTTTTTCTGAGAAGTGCCAGGTTGACACATGAATAGAAAGTGGCAGAAAAAGAAATACTGTTTCTCCCGCAGCAAGCACACTAATGTAAAGCTTAAAAATTAAGCAGCAACAGCAGCACATTTTTCCTCAGACCTTTGAGCTGGACCATATGGTTGACGCTCAATTAAGCAAAGATTTATCAGTCCCCAATTGGAATGTGTCCAGAACTCACTATTTTCTCAAATCTTTGAACCAGAGGACTAGAACTGAACAATTTTATTGACTCACACACAATACCCCACACTTTTAAATGTTAGAATGAAATTAGAAAAATGTCATGTCCTTTTGGTGGGGGCATTTCTAGATTTTAGAATTAAAATATAACAGTTCTATAAAAGCTACAAAATGGCAGTTTGATGTTACAGCTTTAGCCAAGTCAACATCCCACTACCATCAAAAAGGTGAGGTCCAAACTCTTACCAATTCTCCTCAAACAGTCCCATCTCTTACTTTTCATCTGCTTTAGCAGCCACCAAACTGCATGGCAAAGGATATTGTATTCACTGAAATGACAGAACACCCACGCAGTAAAAGTGTGTGTGGTTTCTTGCCAAGTTAGCAAACGGAATGGGTTCACTGTGCAATCCAAGTGGCACAGGATCCCATGTGACAGACAGGTGATCCCATGTTTGGGAACAGACAGCAAGGAAAAAAGTATGAGAATGTCTGAGAGCACAATGCTGTTATTTTGACTTTGAATCTAAATATTAACTCTCTTCTACTCTCTGGATGCTTGGCTTCTGCTTTCAGCTGTCTGCTTTGTAAATACATTTTCATCACACCCAAGGGCAGCACTAAATTCCTGAACAATAGACAAGTCCATGACTTCAAGCCTAAAAGTGTTAAGAATGGATTGAGAAATAAGAACTTTCAAATGAACCCAGTCAGAATTTTATCTAAGTGAGTATTGGAAAGAATATTAAGATCTGGAACATAAAATGGCACAGCTGCATAGAAAAAGATGTGATTTTTTTCATTCAAGATGTATATTTCATTCATTTGATAATGAATGAATGAAAATGAATGTAAAAAACAGATACAATATTAGACAGAATTAGGTCATTATTTTTTCCCATCAGATTATTGGAGGCCATAGAAATGTCACAAGAAAGTTGTTTAGAGTAAAAATCCTAACTCAAAATTTGGCAATAATGAAGTCAGTCAAACATAAAGCTGTTACGTTGAATTGTAAAAGCTTAATTTTAAATTCCATGTGAGACTCTGTGGTTAAATTCTGGTTTTATAGACAGATGGTAGGGTTTTTTCTTTGCTTGTTTATAATAAATGTACTTGAGTGCATCTATTCAATTCACTGAAAAAAGAGCTGCAAATATAATTTGCAGTATTCTAAACCACAAGGCTTAATTCCTTCGCAATTGCCATTTCAAATGTAGCAGCTGATTCCACTGCCACTATTGCTACAAAGGGATTAACCTTTCCCTGTTGATTTTTTTATGATGAGGGGAAAAATGTAATTGAAGGGTTCAATTACTTTTGTAGGTTTTTGTTTATTTGTTTTTCCTTTTTGTAAGTGTGACCTCATCATTGCAATTTTTCATAAAGGTTGGAATATTCTGCCATAATAATGCTATAAGACATCTCTGTAGTCCTGCTTTTTGTAGAATAGTTTAGATTGGAAGAGACATTAAAGATCATCTCATTCAATGCCCTGCCATGGGCAGGGAGGGACACCTTTCACTAGACCAGGGTGCTCAGAGCCTCATTCAACCAGGCCTTGAACATTTCCAAGGATGGGACAGCCACAGTTTCTCTGGGCCATGTGTTCCAGGGCCTCACCACCCTCACAGGAAAGATCCTTCCCCTAATATCTAATCTAAACCTACACTCTTATCAGTTTGAAGCTATTCCCCCTTGTCCTATTGCTACATACTCTTGTAAAGTCTTTCTCCATGTTTCTTGTAGGCTCCCTTCAGGTACAGGGAGGCTGTAACTAAGTCACCCCTGAAACCACATGGAATAGTAAATAACTTCTAATATGGAGAGTATAAAGATGGAATGAAGAACATTATTAAAAGTAGCTTCCACTGTAAATTTACTAGCAGCACTATAGAAAAAAAGTATATTTTCATGTGTCCACAAAGAACCACACTGGTGCATTGCAAATCATGGCTGTTCTACTTTCATCACTTTTCCTATGTGCTCCACCAAACCCTTTGATCAGGGAAGATCTTATTTCTTGATTCAACAGATTAATGCAAGCTTTATTACCTTAGCAGAGAGACTCTATTATAAAATAAAACTTGCCTGCACTCTGGCATTGAGTGTTTTTATCATAATTATTTTACACGCAGAGTATAGGTCAATAAAGAAGCTTCAATTCCTTGGGCAAAACACTGCCTTTCTACACTGGTAAAGCAGTAGGAGATGGACAGGATCCCTAGCTATGTGCATGCCCAGGGGCAAATGAAGAGAGAAGTCATTTATCTGGAGTTACTCCCAAAGCAGCACCTTAGCTGGAACCCAAAACTTCAGCTATCAGATTCTCAGCTAGAACACCGTGTTCTTTCTTCAGTCTGTTTGTACTGTGTATTTTCAGATCTTACCTTTTTGTTGTTTTGTTTGGAAAGTATTGGAAGAAATAGAGAGAGTTCATCTAGAACATTTTTTCCAAACCCTTTTTAGAATCCAAGGACCAGACAGTACTTCAGGAAAAAAAATCTGTGGAAAATGTTGTACTCTTTTTCTTGGTAAGAAGGCATGTGATAAATATTTAGCATTTAGGCAACCAAAGTTTATGAATTTAAATGTTACCATATGTATCTTTTTCATTTAAAATAGCCATTAAAAATACAATAATAATATGGCCTAATTTCTGACTTAGTCTGTCAAAAGTCAATGGCATACAGCTTCTAACTCACATAAAAACGTATGATGTTTTTGATGGGGACACCATCTCTTCTTTAGGATGTTCCCATGGTCTGTGGGCTTTTGATTTACTCATATCAGTCTAGTCCATCCTTCTGCCCTATAGCAGAATGAATTATGACAGAATCACTTCTGAGACATTTTACACAGCACATCAGAGCACATGGTCAGAGCTCGGGCCACAAATTCCATAAAGAATAGTGATTACCTTGAAAATGCCGATTGCAGCACATTATACACTTTTGGTGTACATAGTTATGAATCCTGATTACAAAATATTATGGACAAAAAAATCTGTCCTTATAAGCTCAGCCAGTAAACACTACAGACTTCAGCAAGAGTCAATGTTTTATTCAGCCTGATTTTCCTCTGATTCAGTAACTCTGTGCTCATTGTGTCCTACCAGTTACTAAACAACATCCCAAAACTCTAATAGATTTTTAATGGTCTGACACTGACATTCTGTCCATAACCACACCGACCTTTGTAAGTGTCAGGAAAAGCCCCTTACAAAGACTCCAGTGCTGCTGCACATATCTGTGTTTTTAAAAAGTCAGGAGAAAAACATCAAATTCCATGTGGTATCAGCAGGCTGCCAAAGGTAAATGTTAGCAGAAGGGTTTTAATGTTCTCTCTAAATAAGTACTGTTTATTCATCAATAGTCTTTGTTATGAGCTGGAACCAGGATATTGTCTGCAGTTTGACGTAGAGAGTTAAGAACATAAAATCTGTCAGCACATAAGGAAACAAGGTCAGGAGAGAGAAATAGTGTTTTATAAAGCAGTATTTAGGGCAACTGCATTTTAACATAATTAAGTAATGCACCATTGGAAGTAAAGCAAACCTTGCATTGTTTGTAAATGCAGTTAAGCCTTTTAGTCAGAACATCACCTTTCAATAAAAAAGCCTTGTTCAATAAAAATGACAGCCAATAGATAAAATAAAATAATAATAGAGTATTGCTTAGAAAGATTGACCTTAGAATGTCCAAAATAATAAGCATTATTATTTGTATTATATATGTTTTACTAAATGTATCAAATTTTGAATATAAATCAAACTCTGCTACTCAGTATAACTCAACATCTTAGCTATGTTAATACCTCTTACTGCAGGAAATTGTTTTAAGAGACACCAGACTGGATTCTCTGTATGGAACTGGTATTTTGCACTGCACTCCAGTGTGCTCCATTAGACCCCAGTGTAAAATGGATGCTAACAATGGAGGTCATGCTCCTCCTGGTTTTCCCTGCTGCTGGCATAAATCCGGGCTCAAATCCCTAGTCCCATGGCTCAGTCTCCACAGGTCCACCATAAATTTGAAGTAGATAAATAACACTTTCTCTCCTACTAACAAAATAATTCTGTACAAAGTGGAGGCAAGAATTTGAGGTGAAAAAAGGCAAGCTGTAATGTCCTGTTGTGCACACATCTGGTTTTACAGCACATAAGTCTGCAACTCCCAGAACAGGAGCCACACTCACCAAAGCCCTGCAGCAGTCCCTGGTTATTCACACAAAAACAGCACAGCACTTCAAAGAGTGCAAAATGCAGGTTTAATACATAACGAGGCAAAATCTGTCCCAAAAATACATGCTGGCTTTTGATTATATGCAAAAAGAAAATGTTCCTCTTAAGGGCTGCATAAACAAAGCCTGAACTGAAATATAAAATGTTAATTAAAATTTAATGTATCCTGCGTGATGCCTTTGTTTGTTCTGCATCCCTGGTTTAAATCTGAGGCTGGTTATCTTACTGACTAATGGGGTTCTCCTGCTTTGCCAGTCACTTGTTCTGAAGGAGAAGTCATCCTTCCAGTAAACAAAGCAGCCATTTACCTCGGCTATCACGTCAGTGTCCTATCCTTAGAGACTCTTCCCTTCAAAAATAGGCCAGCAGATACATTAAGCTTATGTGTCACTGGCATTAAGGCAAGAGGCAAACCCTTACTCAAAATGTAATTCTGTTTATGAAAAACATGTCAATACAATTTACAGCTTTCAGTTTTTTACATTTAAAAATAGGAAAAAATATTCCTAGGAGTGTCGTTATTGGTTTAACTGGAACTTGTGATATTACTACTCTGACTGGAGAATTTCAGAGCAGACAAGATAAGTAAAAATCACAAAGGGTTCTGAAGAGAAAACTTTCAGCTCACAATTTCCAAAACTTGCATCTGATGCAATAAAGAAAGCATTGTGGAGGAATGGGATAAACTAATTGAAGCAATGCTCAGAGAAAGCAGAGTTATGGCAGTGATAGAAGAGTTGAGGCTCTGACTCCTACAAAGCATCTCCCTTTGCAGAATGCTAACCTGGATGGACAAACTGATCCAATTTAGCAGATTTAATTCGTCCCACTTCTCAATTCAAACTTGCAAATTCCACCTACTGCTGCAGCACTCTTTCATGCCACCTAAGGAATCCAAAACAGAGTTATTTGTAATGGAGTTTTCTCTCTGATTTACCTTCATACCAGTGTTCTGCATAAGCAAGTAATTGAGTGAGATGAAAAGGATTCTAAAGACAAGCACTGCCACAGTGCTGGCAGCTCATACTCCACCTTGAACAAAGACTTCAGTTTACCTCAAAACAGTAGAAGAAATTCAAAGATCAATGCAAAGAAAGCATTTTGCCTATGCTGGAATAAAACTTTGCTAATGAATGACAGTTGCAGCACTTAATTATCTCCAAACACAGGGCAAATCTAAGCAGAAATTAAAAGACATTGTCAGAATAGCAAAAAAAGCTATAGCTAAAAGAATGCCATTGCAAACCTTATATGAATTTTCTGATTTTTACATATTATTTACATGAAAGTTTTACCATGTGAGCTGCTGTACACCTCACACAAAGCACAGAAGAAACAAAGCACAGGTGTAAGAAACAAAAGTAGACTTACGTTCCTAACTACAAATGAAAACATTCTTCTGTTCCATTTTAACTTGCAACTTTGTACATGATTTTACCAGGAATAAATTTTAGTTGGAGTATAAAGGAAATGTAGGAAAAAAAGGAATGAAAGGAAAAGAAGTAGACTTACGTTCCTAACTACAAATGAAAACATTCTTCTGTTCCATTTTAACTTGCAACTTTGTACATGATTTTACCAGGAATAAATTTTAGTTGGAGTATAAAGGAAATGTAGGAAAAAAAGGAATGAAAGGAAAAGAAGTTGATGATCTGTCATCATAATGCACCTGCCCATCCCATCTCCTACTGCCATATAAACAACATTAAATATGAAAGAAAATACTATTTTTAGATTATTTTTACTACTTCTGTGAAACTGTTGGACAGGATATTTGTAGCAGAAAAGAACATCTAATGGTTTAACTTCAACTTTCAACACTCATTCCTTTGATCACAGTCATCCTAAAAGTTTCCCATGGGAAACATGCTACAGACATTTTGATGTACATGTTTTACCCCTCCTTTTTTATACAAAGTAACTCTTATCAGACTATACACCAACTTCTGAAAGTAAAGTAACAAATGGGAACAAAAAGCTCAAATCAAGCAGTTCTCCTAATGCACACTAAATTAAGAATAGCATTTGATCTGTTTGTTTCAAAATTTATCAGGTGCTGTCAGAATTAGCCATCCTTCTGTCAAATAGTGTTACCCTACCCCAGCTCATGAAAGGATCTCTGAAATACAATTGCCATTTGACCCACATATCACTCTCTCTTTTACGTTCTCACCTCCTATACACACACTATTCTACTGCATAAACCAGGTACCCCCACGTGGTCATTATATTAAAATCTTCCCATTAATGACCAGCCTAAACGAGCACCAACTGTTGAGAAATTGTACAATAAAAACAATGTTATTTATCCATCCCTTCTTTAGGTGAGAAACTTAAGAGTTACTTAATTTATCATTTTAATCTCCTTTCTCCCAAGTGATTTTTATATTCCCTCACATCCTACATTTCTTCACAAGCCTCCTAGCAACATCCCCCAGGCAAAGGCTTTCTGGAGCAAATTCTCAAGTGGAGCAATGACATCCTTACATCAGCTGAGGATCTTTTTATTACATATACAGCACTCATCAAATGCACTGCTGCCCTGTCTGCAGAGTCACCCTCTGCTCAGAAAAGCTCCAACTCCTCCTCCAAAATGAACAGCCAGGCCAAAAGATCCTTAAATCAAAATAATTATATTCATCAGTAAAGTGCAAAAATTTCAGCATTAATGGAGAGCCGCCAGCTGCAGTTGCACAAGGTATAAAATGCACCGTCACCATATTTAGAGGTCCTAATAAATATCTTTCCTCTCTGCTGCCATCTACAGACAGAGTTCAAGTTTTTTTAGAAATCTACTTTTCCATTCCAGATAAACATTTAATAACAGCATCTCAACATGCCCTACAAAACAATCCACTCCAAACATATATGATATCAATAGTATTACCTCAACATAGTAGAAGCTTCAGGAAAAGCTGAGCCCAAGTGATGGGTCCTTGAATGGTACTTTGATGGTGTTCACACTGCATGCTGATCCTGAGGACAATCCTCAGCTGGGAATCAGTGGCTCATGGTCCCTGTCCAATGCATAGGAGGAGTTCAGTCACACAGGGATGTCCCTCAGAAGCCATATGGGCTGCCAAAAGCGAAAAGGAGATTCTAAATCTCTATGATAGACAGTTTAAACACCTTTACTTGAGTCCCCAGAACATCTAATGCTTAATGGTTGTAGCATGACTACTTGCTGCCTACTTCAGACAGAAGACCTCCCAGTTCCACAGCTGTATGTTCTAACCAGAAGGCTACAAAATCAGTTTTCCTCTCTGCATAAAACAGAAATTCAGTACCAAAAGGGGTACCATTTTGAAAGCCCCACACCTCAGATGCACAGCGGAGACAGTGTAAAGCAGTATGATTGCAGGTCTGTGTATCTGTACTAAATGACTGCAAGCCCTATGGTTACAAATCTAAAACTCTAGGCTTGCTAAGGGCCCCAGCTGAGCATAGAACGTGTTGGTTTGGAAGAGACATTAAACATCTTGTTCCAGTGCCCTGCCATGGGCAGGGACACTTCCCACTGGAGCAGGTTGCTCAGGGCCCCAACCAGCCTGGCCTTGAACACTCCCAGGGATGGGGCATCCACAGCTTCTCTGGGCAACCTCAGTGAAATTTTCTTAGTATTTATCTAAACTTACTGTGTTCCAGCTTCCATCCATTCACTCTTGCATATCATTTGATTTGCAATAAATAATCACGTGTGAAAATAACCCTTAGCCTGAAGGCCAGCACGCTCCTGTGGCGCAGCTCCCGGGGGAGGTGCGAGCCTCCACACGCCGCACACCGGAGTCAAACCCCCTCACTGCTCTGCTGTGAAACGATGCACTGCCAGCGCCATCTAAGCACCAGACAGAGGCGAGGCTCATTTTCACAGCCTTGCCCAGGGGCACCGGGGGCCAGCCCGGGTCTCCCCTCAGCAGCACCGGCTCGCCCCGGCCCCGCAGGGCCCCCTCATGAGGCGCCGCGGGCTGGGGGGGCCCGGCCCCCGGGAGGGGATGCAGCGGGCCGGGAATGAAAGAAAACATCGCCAGCCCCTCCATGGAGGGGATTGTCGCACTCTGCTCTGTGCTGGTGCGGCCTCACTTTGACTCCTGTGTCCGGTGTTGAGAGCCACAATATAAAAAAAGGCATTAACCTGTTAGAGAGCAACCACAGGAGCGGCATGAGGAAGGTGAGGAGCCCTGAGGGGAAGCCGTATGAGGAGCAGCTGAGGTGGCTTGGTCGGTTCAGCCCGGAGGAGGCTGAGGGGAGACCCCATTGCTGTTAAAACTTCCTTGTGGGGGGAAGAGGAGGGGCAGGCACTGATCTCTGCTCTGTGGTGACAGTGACAGGACCCGGAGGGATGGCTTGGAGGTGTGTCAGGGAGGGTTGGGCTGGATGTTAGAGAAAGGTTCCTCACCCAGAGTGTGGCTGGGCACTGGAACAGGCTCCCTGGGAAGCTGTTAAAGAACCAAACCTGATAGAGCTGAAGAACTCTGTGCTCTGGGGCACAGTGTGGTTCTTGGGGTGTCCTGTGCAGGGCTAAGAGTTGGACTCGATGGCCCTGTGGGCCCCCTCCAACTGAGAACTCACATGCTGTGATTATGTGAGGGGGAAGCCAGCAGGAGCTGTGCCTCAGCTGCAGCTGCTGCAGGTCCCTCAGGAGCCCACACAGAGTAGGTCAATCTTTCCTCCTTTTCAGCTTCAGTCATTTCAGAGAGTCACAGCTGGAAGGGACTTCTGGAGATCATCTAGTCCAATCCTCCCTCCACCCCTTCCCCAGTCAAGGCAGGGTCACCTGGAGTAAGTAACAGGAGATTTCCACTCAGAGATCCCAGAAACACCTGCTACCCACCCAGCCATCAGCCCTGTGCAGGCCAGGGGAGCAGGTGTAGGAGAAAACACACGGCCGAACTGTGAAACACTGGTGAACCACACATGTCAGAGAGTGTTGTTCTGACTACGGACAGAAAAGGAACTGAATCCAAAGAGTGCAGGTAGTAAAAGAGGGGGTTTATCACTTCCCTCTTCATTTGCACTTGGCACTTCATTCCCATTTTTTACTTGTTCCCATTCCATTATTTCTTGCTAGTCTCACTCACCTAGATTAGGATACTTTACTGGTTCCAGAAAAGTTGAGTAAAAAGTAATACTGTGCTACCAATGTTTTTACCATTTAGTTTTTACAGTGCTGGATGTGATAGCCACTTTCATGCACTGGAGATCTTAAGAAACACTTAGATGCTGATAGGGTCATAAAATCACACTGCTGAAACAAATTAGTTGAAACATCTTTTGAATGTGTGTCATTTGATAATCAAAGCTTCATCTCCACAGTGGTTACTCTGTACCATATTGATATATTTTTTCTGCTTGACACAGAACTCTTTTGTCATCTCCCTTAAGATAAAGAATGTGAATCAATAGAGCATACAGAACATTTAAAAATGTCACACTTTTTTTGTATTCTTTACTAAGTTATTTTAATTCTGTTCCTGTCTTCTTCTACTTATTTTTTGCTTCTCCATTCCCTGTTGTCAAAGGTTTCTTTCATCTCTCCATTTCTGTTGGCTGTGCTTCTAGGACAGTGGCCTTCTTGTGGTTATCTGGACAATTGTACTAATTTGAGCAGCTACTCCTAAAAATAAGCTGGTCTTGAAGACATTAAGACATTTTGATTTTTTTAATGTTTTATTGTTTCATATAACTGAAAATTTATACCTGAAAAATTTATATACTGAGAACTTTTTTTTTTGGTCGCTTTTTACTTTATTTTCCTACGAGGTGGTGACTTCTGCTCCTTTTCCCCTAGCGTGCCCAGCAGCAGGTACAATTGGTGCTGGCAGAACTGTCTGTCAGCAAGAATAAACGACCAGTGACAAAGTACAGGTACCTCCCAGCATCCTATTTTCACCTCAAAGGGGAAACTTTGCTTTTAAATGTAAGGTAAGGTTGTTTAATCTGAGCTCTTTGGTAAATCATCTAGAAGAAAGTGCTTATTTCTTTTCTCTACTTATTTATGTAGTGAAAAATGCATGGTAAGAGAGTTCTGTATCAAAATCCTCTGTGCTGCTCATACGGCCTTCAGGAGTCAAGATGCATCTCTAGGATTTGGGATAATTAATTTGCTTAATGTGTGAAAATAGCAGAATGGCTAAGAGCCACCAGGGGGCATTAAAACAAAATAGATGGGTATAAATTGGTTGAAAGATTGAAAACATATGAAACTGTATTTATAAAAATTACTGATTAATAAGGAGAGAGGCACGCTGGGGTGGTAATGAAAAACAAGCAGGAAGTAAAGCTTTAATTCATTGTTATCTATGTAATAGAATTTGGGACAGTGGTGAAAAGATTTCCAGCTTTCTTCAAACAGCACAGAATGTGTAGTGATTATAGGAGAGCAAGAAAGCTGCATTTATGCAACAGTCCTGATGGCAGTGACAGTAGGAGGTGACCAAGACATTGGACTTAGATTAATTAAATTAACTAAATTAATTGCTGGAATGAATCTTGGAATTATTTCTATGGAAGGATAAATTAGAAGTGATTCCTGCTCCTCCTGCTAGGAGACTCAGAGAAAAAACCAGTTGTTCTGGGTAAAGAGACATTGTCACTTCCTTTCTGTGTTCCACTTCAAACAATGCTGTTTTGTTTCTGCACTAAAAGCAAGCTGAGCTATTTTGTCACATCTCTTTTCTTTAAGACTGAGAGGCAAAAGCTGGATAACAAGATATTACTTGAGCATATGCACCAAGTAACCCTTTCAATCTCAGCCATAATCTTCTGGTGAAGAGTGAGGTGCACATGTGGCCTTTTCAACTAAGTAAAACTAAGTGACGTTTATCATACTTTAAAAAAAAAAAAAATTTCTATAAGTCAGTTCAATTTAGTGGGGTTTGTATAAAGAGCTTTTGTTCCCCCCAACCTATTGTTTTTACCAGGATCAAAATATCTCTCTCACCCAACCAAACAGAAGTGTTGTGGCCAAGTAAATTGCCCCCCTGTGCTGCTGTTATGTCACTGTATGTGACATCATGCAAAACCACCCACCCCACCCCCTGCCCCCAGAATCATTTGTCCTTACATCGTTGTACCACAATATCCAAATTATTATAGCTTGCATGGATTACTGTAGTAGTTCAGAGTGAAAACCTAAGGGATTAGATGTTTACAGAGTATGAACCAGCATGAAGTAAAATTTTTTAAAAAGTGATCAAGTGCCCCAGCCTCAGGTCTTAGATGCTGCTTTATCAGTCCAAGTACTGTTCTAAGATCAGAAAGAGATTCCAATAGCAAAAGAGTATTTCTATAGCACTTGTCAGGTAAAGTTAGTCTGGCCTCATTTTTTCAGGCGTCTGTGGCACTCAGCATCTGGTTTCCCCCTTTACTATGCCTCTGTATTTTATGCTGTGGTGGAAACCCATATTGATTTCACCACCCCTCTAAGAGAGGGGCAACTCTTTTTCACAGCGCATCAAGACAGTATCACAGAGCTCCTACTCCTGCGTACAGGAGAAAGATGAGAAGGGTGTGCTGTTCCTGCCCCTCACACGTGGGACACAGCACACCATCACTGTTCTCTGCACTTCTAATTACACCACCTTGCCTCGATCACAACTGGCCTAGAAGCAGCAACTCACCAGTGGTTCTCATCTAAGTCTGACAGCCTGCAAAGTCCTGAGAAACCTCGAGCCAAGAAGAGAGCAGCTCCAAAAAAGAGGTAGAAAAAGAAAAGAAATTCATTTCAAAGAGGGAAGCAAAGGAAAACTACCTGAATGGTATTTTGCAGTTATGAGACATGATTTCAGTTTTCTAGCCTTTCTTTTGTAGTTCCTCACACTCAGGGGTGGAGAGCAGACCTCTTCAAGTTTAGTTTGTTTCCTCCCCTTTTGCCAAAAGGCATACTGGAGGAGCAAGGAATATTAGAGGTACAGGAGAGCTTCAAGGGACGGTTCTGTACTTAGAAAAGGTGCTTTGTACTTCATGCTTGGTTGATGTTCATTAAGCAAACACTGATCTGAAAGCAAACAGCTGATCTATTTTCCTCTGCATTCAGCTCCATGTCAGTGGTTTATCTTCCCTTGTCCATGGCCTCTACAGACACCCTTCCGAAAGCCGTACTTACCTTCTTTAGGTAGGTTCCTCAGCCTTCTCCATAATTAGTTCTTGTACAGCCATGTAATTAACTTTTTAGAGATGTCAGTATTAAACTGCTAAAACTTCATCTCTTCTTCAGTAATGACCAAGATTTCCCAAAGAGTCATCAGCTTCATAAAACAGCACATCTTCTCCCAGGATGAAAAGTGAGGAGTCTCCCCTTCATACCTGCCTGGACACCCAGGGCAAGGACCAGACCTCCAGCTCACCCCTGGAGAGGCTCACGTGAGCTGTGCAGGAAATGAGCTCATCTGACTGGTGATTCCCAGCCCTGGGAGAGCATCACCTGCTGCCAGGAGACTCCCTGCTAGTGCCCAGGTGTGGAAGAGTCTGGCACTTCACTTGCTCTGACAGATAGGTGTGAACTGCTGTGGCCAGCTGCAGATAAAAGGTTCTCACAGGGCACCCATCTGTAGGGAACCTCGGAATTCTTGTTTAAACCCTAACAGCTGATTTGAATTAACTCTGACTGCTCATGTTGTCTTTTTGACTCAGGTTCTTTGCATTATGAGGCTGATAGTAAAATGACCATTTATAACAAACAATTATTCTTCATTTGTAATCACTGTAAACCGTATGCTGTTGATAGGCTACACGTTTGCTTTTATCCCTCTTTCACCAGCTTTAGACTAAGGCCTGGCAGGTGCTATCAAAACAAAGACTGGTTTGCAGAGGGTTCAGGTGAATTTCTGAAGACAGAGTCATGTGCCTGTGGCTGGATGCTGACGTGACTGAGGCAGGGAGGAACTGGCAGGACTGGCTGCTTATAATGGGAGATTATATCTGGGGCATGAGAGAACATAAGCTTTGGGCTATTTCAGGTGCACAGAAGGAATTAATTAGATGTGTGATGTTACACCACACATCACCTTACCTTCATAAGAATTAGTGGAATTTGTTCAACCTAACCTACTGTGGAACAACACACTGGAAAAAGAGTAGTTAGAGCAGGAGACTTATGTCATGATATGCTGAAGATGGTTACAGCATGGACAGTTTTCAAGACCAAAGATCAGCTCATCTTCATCACAGCCTACTCTTCTACCTGGTGTCAGTACAACCTGGCTTCAGGACAAGTGGTGTTGCACTCTGACCTGCTTCAGCAGAGCTGCTCACCCCCTCCTCTGACCCATAGCACTACTATTTCTGTGGGACCTACACATGTTATTTGTGATACTTCTTTTGTATAACAGAGAGAAAAGACTTGCATGCCTCTGGAGCCTACGGGTAGGCCAAGGACACTCTGGAATTGTCTCCTTCTGTTCCTCCAGAAATTTGGCCCTAAACTGTAATTTATGTGGTAGGACTGCAGACTAATGCAAGAGCCTCTCTCCCTTGAGGCAAATGGCTGTTCTGAGGAAAAAGGGGTGGCTCAGCAGACCAGCAAAGCTAAACACACCTGAGCCTCATTAAATTGTGATGCTTAAGATTAGGTGTGTGCCATATGGCTTTAGGTTTGTCCTATTCAGTAGGATATATGGTAGCTGAGAAAAGGTAAACATCATTAACCTCAGAATTTTTATTAACAAGTTCACAGAAAGAACAAAAGTTACATTGATTTCAGTAAAACAAAGATCAATCCCCTCAAATACAAAAACTGCTAGGAATATGAACTCCTAGAAAACTGAATATTTTACAGATCTTGAAATACTGAATTCCTCATCCTCTAGGATGGTTCACATTATTGTAATTTAATGCTGCACATTAAAATACATTAAAATACCCTTATCACCAGTGAGAATGGCTTCTTCAGCAACCTCAGTGGTAACTAGCTGAAATACTGCATACTGTACATTTTCCCCCACCAAAAGCCCTCAGCAAATCACACTGGGCCTTGGTATTCACTGTTTCATTCTACACACAAGACTGAATATATTTAGAGAGCAGTGCACCAAAGGAGAAGAGCTTTCAGCAGCCACTGGTGAGCACGACAGGGGTGTGCTCAGGATGGCCAGTTCCCACCCACACGTGATACAGTGCCAAGAGCAGAAGTCCACGAAGCCACAACACAGCACCAGCCACCTCTCTGACCCTCTGCAGAAAAAGTTGTAATTAAAACCAGCTTCCCTAGCACTGCATAATGCAAAGGTCAATACAAAGGGTATCAATTCCACCTGCACAAACCTCATCACACAACTGCATAGGTATACAGCATCTTCTGAGCCATTCTGGTATTCCCACTGCTCTGGTAAATGAGTGACAAGTTAAAGGCAGTATCTCTTCTCAAGTCTGTTTGATCTGTTTCTATTCCCTGTAAAAATAATGATTAAAAAAAGCTATCAATACACAAAAACAGTTTAAAAAAGAAACATGAGTAGCCATTACAGTGGAATCAAATGACATATTCATAGCCAATAAAGGCTTTCAGCTGCATGGAAACAGAACAGGTATTCCTTGTGCCCTCCCTTTTTAAGGAGTTTCCAAATCATGTTGTTAATCACCAAAGTTATAAAATTTCACACTCAAAACATTAGCTCTAAGTTAAATAGCCATCTTATAAACCAGCAAACCACCTTAATTTGTCTTTGTATGCTAAGTATTTGTTTCTCCAACCAGAACATGAATATTGCCTGCATCTTTCACAGACTGCTGCTCTCAATTCCCAGGGCTGACACCCTCAGCTCTTACTTTACCAACACTGCCCGTTTTCTAAACACCCTTGCAATGTTTCTACCTATCCATTCCACAGACCAGACTTGTAAATGTATGACACGTCCATTAGGATCCAATGCAGATCAATTAGAATTAAACTGTGGCTCAGATGCAATTAGGCATTCCCAATACTGGTCCATCTTGCTCCAGCATGCTGTTTTATAGCATGGGTGAGTATACAGAACTTCCAGTTATAATTCATTGCATGTAATATATAGAAAGGTCAGCTACTTAAACAGCAAAAGTTGTTTAGCAATCCTTTTTGCTGTTGCCTCAGCCTATGAGTAAATCCTTCAAAATTCATACATCTTTGAACTTAACACATGCTTAAATACATTATCAGGTGACAATCAGATTTGGGCTTCCAATGACAAGGAATTAAAGTAGAAATTGAAGGAGGCACAACTACAGAGATTTTATGTACCTATTTTAACTATGTCTAAGGAATTCTTCACATTTTCCTGACTTTATTCTCTGTCCATAACTTACAAAGTTACGGTACCTCTAAGGTGAGGGGAGGAAGTTCAAGTGCTCTTTGGTAATAGTGGATTGCCAGGTGCAGCAGTCCCAGCTGGTGCAGGCCACGGCCTAGGTTGTAGAAGGACTCCTGGCATGGTCCACGCAGGTCCAAGTAGCGGTGAAGGAAGGAGAATCCCTGTAAGAGAAATTGAGCACACAACTTTTTCTCCCCTCCTGTGTATTTTATTTTGTTACCATTTTGGAGTGTGATGATTCTGTTGTAAACAGAGAACCTTCTTTCTAGTAACCATGTTGGTAATCAGAGAAGGTACTTCCTTCAATATGAAAAATTAGTTCAGACACAAGCAGCTAATGATCATAATTTAGGTCGCCAGTAGGTCACTGTGGCTGAATTACTAATTAACTACCATAGCAGCAAGAAATGATGTAAAATCACTGAGTATAGTAAGCAGGAAATGAGAAGAGAGAGAGCAGGGAACTGTATTGCCAGGGGGTAATATAAATAGGACATTGTTCAAGAATGTACAAAAAGAGAACAGGGCAGCTCCTGTAAAAAAGGCAGGCCGGTTACAGAAAAACGTGGATAAAAGTATTAAAATTAGGTCAAAGTTTGTAAGTTCAAAACGTCTTGAAGTTGAACACTGTCATAACTGGTTTTGTGTTACAGCAGTTGGGGACCTGTAGCTTTTGTCAAGATCAATGCAAGCTACAGTTTTCCAGCAATTTCAGAAGTCACAAGAGCTCAGAATCCTCACCATGTTGTGCTGACTGAGCTCAGCAGCCACAGGAATTAAAAGGTATTTCAAGTTAATGAAAATACTTGGTGTAAAGTAGGAAATTACTTTCAAGATTCTGTTTGGGCCTACTCAGTCTGTGGTTTGTAACTGGATCTTGCTGATGAAAAGAAAAATGTGAAAATTTGAAGGTAGCTAAACTGGACCTCACAAGATCTTTACAAAGAGAGTGTGTAGAGGCACCTGAAAGGGCAAAAGGAAGATTGGGGGTGGGGGGGGAACCCCTTTGCAAGTCTGTACAATTTGCTTCAAGAATGCAGTTTATGAGACATAGCTATGAAGGGCACGTGGCATAGATTCCACTCTACAGCAATGCAGGCCAAAAAGAATTTGAAAGATAACTCAGATTACAACCACCAAGAAATTAGTAATACTTTCACAACAGCTGGCAGCTGTTAACACCAAGGTAACAAGCTACCTTTACCCGTAAGGAGAGGGGATTCAGATGGTGTAACTATCGTTCAAAAGCACATTCATCCCTGCTCGTGCTTTATCACTTGCCTCTTTAGAAATGCCATCTTAATTATGAAAAATTACTTAAACAGAGTGTGTTGTAGCTATAACCATCTGCAAGATACAAAGCCAGGAAACACTGTGGGTAACAAGAATCATGCTGCCTCACCTGTACTAGAAGAGCATGCCTTTTCAGCACGTATTTCTGAGAGGCCATGTGGATGAAAGTCAGGCCAATACAAAGACTGTACAAAGGCTCATCTGGGTTTGCACGGAAGGCTTGCACATACTGACCTAAAAGCAAATAAATGAATAAAGATGCTGGTTGTAAAAAACATTCCTTAAGAAGTTACAAGCAAGAAAGAAAATATTTGAATTAGAAGTGTGAACTAAGAAAATAAACTGTTTATTATACTGACATTAAAATACACAGGAAAAAACAGGAAAAAAAATTGTGTATTTTCAGCACCCACTGGATTCTGAAGGAAGAATGCAGACTGTGATGTAAAAAAGGAAGCAAAAAACGATCAGACACAGAAGGCAAACATGGTCCTTGCTGGGATTTAAATGTGACATTTGGAGGACTTGACTGAAAGCAGCAGGTTTACTTTGAAGGCCTGCTTAAAGCATGCAACCAGCTGTATTTGCTGTTTAAATTGGGCTGGTTCTGTCATTATTATCATCATTAGCCTCTAATTATCTTTGCAAGTTAGTTATATTTGCAATGTGTGCTAAACTTGAAACGTGCCAGCTTAATTTTTATTAGCAAAACCCTTCAGCAGTGCTCTGATTTGTGTACAGAATAATTAAAGCACCAGACTAGCATTGTGAGCCTATAATTTTCTGATGAAAAAAGAATCTTTCCCTTTATATAAACTTTCACTTGTTCTATTTGTTGCTATTAGAACATGAAAGATATTACCAAGAGCATGCTTGAAACTGCCTGACACGAAGGCATTGTGCCCATTGAGGACACACAGCACGTGATTGTCAGGATTTTTCAGCATCAGGCGGAGACAAAAGCGATGGTGACGGACATCCTGAGACTGCATAGTGACCTGATTGAAGATGTTCCACAGCTGGGGCTTATTGACATTTTCCATGACCATGATTCTACAGAATGAGACGTATGCAAGAAATTAGTAAATGCTATGTAGTATTTACTGTCTCTTCAATAAAATCTCAGCAGTTCAGGGAAGAAAACAAAGAACAGAAACTCAAAGAGAAGGTCAGTGACTGAGATAAAGATAAGAGTGGAAAACAGAACCAGTGGTTCTGGCCAAATCAACCAACCTACTGCATTGTGCATTTTTGGAATCTGAGGCTATTGGAAAGCTCCTTCAGTTTCAGTAGCCTTCCCTCATTTAGCCAAGGCTGGAAAGCATCAGCCTGCCTACTTCAGCAGTATCATCAGCAGTGTGACTACAGCCTCAGTGGAGGCAATTACAGCACAGACTGCTCTGCCTTATCAGTAGCCCACCTGATATAGTTGTAAGCTTTTCTGAAGTTCTTGTCCAGAATTGCAGCAGAGAGCCCAAAGTACTCCAGCTCCTTGCGCTTTTGTCTGTCCTCATAGAATGAGTAATATTCCAGTGAGGAATCCACAAGTAGCTCTGCCTCCTTGTACCGGGAGAGGTCACACAAGGCATATATAGCCTTCAGGAGGAGGTTCCACCAGTCATCTTTTGTCAGAACGCTTGTGAGGACAGCAAAAATTGCTAAAAATATTGGAGCCAGAAAGTTGACAAAAATTAGAACAAGAAAGATACATTTTTACAAAATAGATGCATATGTCAAACTGATATTTTCAAAGACATTGTATCACTAACAGCCAATAGGAAGTATTTACGTTTTCTCATTTAAAGGGCAGTTCATAAAACACCAGCAAAAAACACTCTCAAAGTGGGAACAAAGAGCAAGCAATGCACCCAGTTCAAGCTGCAAACATACTACATGTATGCAATGAAGCTCTTCTCCCTAATTTATGAAGCAGTGCTTAATAAATGGTTGAGCATGTGGCCTGGCTCAACCTGGGCCAGCTAAAAAAAAAAGTCACACAACTTTTACAATGTATTTGTATTACATTCTAGATTTGTGTGTATGATATTTCCCCTGAGGTGAATGTTGGCCCAAAAGATCTCTAGAGGCCCTTCTCAATCTGAATTATTCTCTAATCTTACTATTTTTCTCTGAATGGGGACTGTTCCCTTAAGATATTAAGATCTTCAGTTTTGCTGCCTTCTTTGCCCTAGAAATAAAGCAATGTTAACATGAACTGCATGGATTTAGCATGCAAAATAGGAGCACGTCCATAATTTTTCAGAACTATGGAGGTCACCTTTTTGCTATGTTTTTAATAAACAATCTGTGATTTGTTACCTTTTGCATCGCAATTTGCTGTCTCTTGGTCATCATTGTCAGAAATTTTATCCCTTGACACCTTAATAAGATAGAGGTGTCTCTCTCCAGATTTGGAACTAGATATCAAACACACCTGAGCTCTGCTCATTGCTACCTAGAAACAAATTTAAGGGCAGTGTTTCAGATTACAATGTAACATCCTATGACAAAGGCAGCTTTATGGCCAATCCATCTGGCTCACCTTGCATCCCAACACAGTCTGCAACACCACCATAGAGCAAGATCATCAGGGAGAACATTCCCAACAGGAATATCATCTCTGCATTGCCTTGTGCTCCAGTGCAAACTGGGCTAAGCAAAGTGATACACAAATTCTTCAAGCTACTTAAAAAGACTTCTGGGATTAGAACATCCCTGAGTTTATTGAAATCAAGGCTCTTTGCAGAGAAGCATAAGAAGAAAAATGCCTTTCTCTATAATTTTCAGAAGTTTGTGCATAGTCAGCTCTTCAACCAGTATAATACAATAGTCAAGGTGCTGAGCAGATGGATAAAATGGAGGTCTAAATATTCCTTTAACTCACTCCCTATTTATAAATAAACAAAAACTAATTAACGCAAAGCCGCCACCACTGTATTTACTGGCCAAACAAATTCTTATTTTGTCCTTTTATCACAAGAAAATAATAAAGAAAGAAATCAAAAAGAAAATTGTTGAAATAGAACAGTATCAGCCAGTATCAACACCACAAAAAAGCTGCGTGCTCAGTGTTAAAAAGGCAAGAAGCAGCTTTAGAATTCAGTGGGTTGTAACCACACTGAGAACAGGGAGTTGAAGTCACTGTATCAATAATTATACACACAGTCCTCTGTTCTGAACACTACAGGCACGAACACCAGTATTGCAGGCTACCTGCAAGATTACTACCTAACAAAATTATGAAACCACTCACATAAAAAAGCCCACTAGCTTTCCTCCTGAGTTCATTTGTAGTTTGTCTTGACCCAAGTCACAGCTGCCCAATTTCATACAGTGCAGCTGGAGAGACTGGCTTACCTTCAGCAGCATTGCCAGCATTGTAAGCAAGGTGTCAACGTAACCATACATTTTGCCTTGGGAATACAACAGCGTGGAGCGATGCAGGAGTAGCTTTAATTCCTGGACAACAGTGAACACTATTATTCAACCTCTTGCATGGAGAGAGTTTATAAAACAAACCATTTTGACTTGGTACAGTACTAAAAGGATTGTAAAAGCTGTAAGAACCTGCAGCAGCACATAAGCTCTCCCTAAACTGCCCTCAGGAGTTACTGCTCCAAATTCTCCCATTTCAGAGACATCTGGCATGACTCTTACCTATGGTGAGGGTGCTTCTAGAGAGGGGATTCAGAACCTCTACTTACAATCAACAGAGACCAAACCACGTAGCCCACATGTAGCAACTGCTTATCAACTTCATGTAGAGTCATTACTGGCTCTCAGTGGCCAAAAGCTTGTGCATTGCACAGAAGTTCTCAGGTGGAACTGGGGAAATGCTCAGAGAATGGTCAGGGACAAAGTCAGGAGGATATGTCCCTGATGCTGTAATGGAACAGTCACTGTGCTCTGCACGCTCCCCATGGGGAGAGATAAGTCTGAATCCCTGGTCCTATGCAGACATCCTGGACTAGTACACAGGTTGGCAGAATAATGCATCCTAAATGGAAGCACAGAACACTCTACCCACCTGCTGTGCAGCATTAGCATCCTGAGCCAGAGTATCTGGGTCATACATTGGCTCCAGGGCCTCCAGAGCTTTCTCAGGCCGGCCCAGCTGCTGCTGAAGTGTTGAAAGTGAGATTCTTGCATCGAGATGCAATGGGGCAAGATCAACAACTTTGGCATAGCTCTCTGCAGCACGCTCCATGTGTCCCAAAGCCTTCAAGCACTCTAGAAATACCATAAGCAACACAAGACACTTAAGTGGCAGAAAAAGAAGATTTCAAAGTTTGCAAATAAATTAACATACTATCTTAGTAAAATCACCCCAAACATGTATTTTTAAGTGATAATATTCAGATATATGCACTGATGCCTCACTTCAAACATCAGCAGCTGACACAGGATAAAATGTAGAATAGATGCTGTTTCACTTACATGAACATAAAGTACTTTTAGCTGATGTAAATTTCAGTGTACATGAAGAAGAAAAAAAATGCTTGACAGAGTTGTCATGATAAGCTTCATTCTGCAAATACCAATTCTCATTCAACCAGTCAATCTAAAATTCCTGTGATCTTGGATAAAGGTGCTGGAAATGCTCAGCACTGTATTATCACCTCTCAGTCCCCCATGCTCAGCAGTCCTGCCTCCTCTCACCTGCGTGCCGAAGCCACACAACAGCCAGGTTGTACCGTTCTGAACAGACAAGGGAACTCAGGAGAGGCAGGGCTGAGTTGTATTCTCCAACATCCAGAAAAGCCTCTGCGACATCCAAATACAAGTCACCCATTTCTTCTGGATTTTGTTCCACCAGAGTAGTCAAAAGAGGCTTTAAGAAAAAACACACAAACACTAAAGCACAAATAATCAATTTCTTTAAGGCATGCTTATTGGAAGCATGCATTTTTATCCTATGATTTTTATTCATTTGCATTCTGAACTATACTTCCTTGAATTAAATGTTAGTTTAGAAGTGAAAAATAAAAGATCTGAAATTCAGCATTCCTTAAGAAGCCCCATTTTTCTATTCCAGATGTTTCACACATCCAGTGGGTTAAAGTGTCCATCAGTGAGGAGTCTCCTTTTTGAAAGAACAGTCTTCAGATTTAGTATGGTTTTAAAACAAAGTGAAAACATGCCCCTCAATGTTCACAGCTTTGCAACATGGTCCTGGGCCTGTCACAGCATACAGACTGTGACTTACTCTGCTTTAGTAATGTAACTTACACTGGCATAATTTCTAAGGGCAAAGATATTTTTTCTGCTATTACAGGCCTATGAGGTTTCTCTCCTGGAGTGGGAGAGAAGCAAAAAGAATCCCCACAGCTCCTTCAACCACCTCAGTCTATGAAAACAGGAACAATTACTTGCTTTTGTGATTTCTTAGAACATTCCCCCCACCTTGTGAGTTGGTTTCCACTTACACTGAGTGGCTCCAGGATGTTCAAGTGAATCAAGCACACCATCAGCTTGACCGTGATGTCTATGGGAACACCCTCAGGTATGCAGCAGCTGACCTTCTCCACAGCTAGGACAAGATAAAGAATTTCCTTCTCAACTCAGAGGCTTTAAGAAGCACTTCTCAAGCACCACATCCCCTCCAGGCCATGCTCAGGAACTGAGAAAATATTCTTATCAGCTGTAGCAAGTGTTTGTCTGCCCTTGTTCTCCTCCTCCTTTATCTTTTCCAAGAGTTGGAGCAACGTCTTCCTACTGTCTCTGAGACGAATAATTCCATGGGAAGTACCCAGTGCTGTCAGTCTGCATCGACTCCAACAGCAGGATTCCACAGCATATGCTTAGATCCTTTGCCTACTTAAGGATCCTGCCTACTTTATTGCTCAATAAAGCTTTCCTTTAACAACTGATGCACCTGTACCCTCTCCTCCTTTATTTTTTTAAGGAAATGCCCTGTATGAAGGTGGTTCTCCTTCCTGCTAAGTGAAGTTCTGTGTAGCAGGCACTGCCTGAACACATTGTTAAACAGAGTTAATACAGAACTTCACACAACAGGTAAGGCTGAATGCAACCTGATCAGAATGCAGAATGCAAACATGAGGCACAGCAGCTACCCATGACAATACCAGCAAATTCCATTACCATAGGTCCTTCACATACAGTCATGACATCTCCTTAACTCCTGGTTAAGTTCTCCTCCACTTCAGTGCTTGCACCAGACATTTAGTGCTAAAACCTGAGAAAACTGGGATTTCCAACCCAAGGTTTTCCTTTTACCTTCTACATCCACATCCCTTTACTGCAAATCACAACATACAGACTAATTCATCATTCTTTGAACACTGCAATACCCAGCACAAGGGTGACTATTTCCCTATTGATATATTTTTACAAAATGACAACTCTCTGGATTAAAGAGAAGTTCTGAGAAAGGGAAAGAAGAAAAGTACAGAAGAATCCTTTTCTAGATGAAGCCCTGTTTCTGTGCTGTTAGAAATCTCCAGCTGTTTTATGATTGCAAGCTGGTTCCTAACCATATGATCAGTTCACAGACTTGTCTGAAATTAAAAAAAAAAAAAAAATTACTTACCTGGAGCACTGGATTCAGCAACTGGATGACTCTGGTTGTCAGTCACTGCCTCCTGCCCTTCCTGAGTTTCTACTGCTGCACCTGTATCTTTTTTAAAAGATTATCAGATTAACCAGTAGTTACTTGCCTTTGAATCCATAACTGATTGGCAGCTTACTCTGAAAAGCAAACTGGGTTTCTCTTGTTTTGGTTTGGGGCTTTTTTGTGTTATACTGTTTGTTTTTTAAGGACATCAGTACAGGAAGCAGATATAAAAGTTACAGAAGTTACGAAGCAACAGAGACTGGAGAACCCAGCTCTATTTTAGAAGCCCTCTCTCATCCAATGGACACAGGAGGTAACTTGGAAACATTGTGTTCTAATTCCTATACTCATTATAGTTTTGTTTCTTATAAATGACCTTCTGAGTGTCTCCATCATTACAGCTGTTATTGGGCTTGCTCAGATTGCTGAGACAACCACTTTAATCACAAAACAGACTGTCTCCTTATGGAGTCAGTGTGCTGTGTCCATTCTACAGCCTAAATAAGCATTTTCAGATGAAATGACTTTGATAAAGCAGGTTTCTCAAAGACAACCCACTTCATTAAATTATGAGCTAGTATGCCTAGATTTCAGTTAGGTGGTTAATAACAGATGGAGGATGTATAAAGAACATTACTCTCAGGTCAAAGGTTGATATTCTTGAGCACAGTTGCCACTAAGCTTATCTTTTTATATATTTTTTTTAGTAGTTATGTAGTTGGTAGAAATAGCTGGTCTGATGTAAACACTCAGAGGAATGTTTAGAGCTTTAAAAGCCCTCCAGTTGCCTGGAGAGCAGTCCTTGTCTTCAGTGAATCAGCAGGGCTATGGGGACACCAGAGTAACTTCTTACAGCAGGCTGAGGTCACACCATGTAACTCACTAAGAGCACACACAGATTTCAATAGAGAAAAGCCTGTCAACAGTGCAGCAAACTGTACCCAGGAGTTGAAAAGGTAAAGGAAAGATGTCATATCACATGAACAGCAGGGACACAGTAACCACTTGACAGCTACTTACCCTTTTTCTCCTCAGTTGCACTGCTTTCTGGTGCTTTTTTTTCAAGTACAATTCCCGTAAAATCTGTAATAACCTGAAACAGAAAAGTAACTTGGATAATTTCAAAGTTTTAAAGTATAAATGGAGCAACCAGACTATGTGACAGTTTCAGACATCACAAAAGTCATCAGAGTTAAAGCTGCATTCATCTTTTTGAAGTAGAACCTTCAAAAAGAATCAGGGAAATGGCTCTGTGACTATACTTCTACTGTATTAATAAATCCAGAAGCTAAATGCTGTGTACATAAAATTGACTGACTGACATTTAAGGAGGGAAGAGTACCAAAAAGGGGCAGAGGAATTTTGCAGGCTCATGATACTGTGCTCTGACAAAGAGCTGAATAAAATCTAAAGAAAGGAGAAATAAAACCCTAAGTAATTTAATATCAACAAATAAGAATGTTCACAAGGAGAAGTCCCAATTTACAGGGTCTTTTCAATCGATCTTGGAAAGTATGACAATGGCCAAATACCAACATCTTCTCTCTCAAAGCCAGACCAAATCAAGTTGGAACTATGCCTCAAAAGAGAGAGTTAACAAATTTGGACCAGATAAGCAACATTCTCTAATTCCCGATGCCTTAGAGCTAAGATGGATTGTCTTTCTGGAATGTATGCTTAGTGCTTAATGCATAAATTATTAGTTGCAACGCAGGTCTGCCAGAAAGTCACAACAATCTGCATTTGAACCATCGGAGCATTCAGTGTCATGATTTTAACCTTCCACACAGAGAATGACCTCTGCTGGTATTACTCACAAAACCAGCCTGAAGGTCTTCCCTGGCTACTAAGATTATGGTCACTATAGAGAAGGAGAGGAAGGATTCCAGAATTTTAAACTTTGAACAATGTACAAATCTATCAGCCCTCAATTAATTCAATCCAACCATTAATTTAAATGCTAATTACTACAGAACTAACAGCAAGCAGTCTGTTTCTGATGAGCTCTATTTTTACAGAAGCAGGACTCCATTTTAGCACTGCAGGAACATAAATTATGAACATAAACCATCCATTCTGGCAGGCAAAGAGGTGCTGAAAAGGCCACCTAAATGCACTGAGCCGTCCGTACCGCCAGAGCTTTGTCATACTGTTTGGAGGAGATGTACAGTTCAGCTGCAATGTTAACATCCTCCATGGACACGAGGCTCTGGTGCTTGCTAAAGGCCTCTTCCACTATCTCAATAGCAGAGGTCACGTCATTGGCTTCGTAGTAACTCCTATAAAACACAGACATGAGCTATCAGGTAATTCACATAACTGACAATGCATACTTTGAACCAAAGTGAAAGGATTTTCATATTTCTCTGATTTTTGCTTATTAGCGAAGATTTTCATTAGCAAAGATTTTCATTAGCAAGTGGATGTTATAAAAGATAGTGAGAAAGGGGGTGGTTTTCCTTTCCACACAGCTGTAGAAAACTTTTACGTATTTCAAATCATTAACAATTTTTTTCTCCCCTGTTTGTTAGGACATTACTGGAGTGTTCATCACAGTCTCCCCCAATGAAGTCGGACATCAATCACGTCCCACATTAACCTGCTTTAAGAAACCTTCCCTAACAACACTGTTGTAATATACATCCTTGTATATTTTGGTACATTTCCCAAACAGGAAGATCAAAAGAGCTTAAACTGTTTGGTAAGAGGCAGTAACAGCTTTCCACAAGGAAGCAGTTCACAGGTAAAAAACGACTGTGTGAGAGCTACACACTTGAACCACAAGGCTCCCGTGGCAAAGCAAATGCCAGTGTTGGCAAGCCCAGCTCACTTGGCCATGTCTCGGGCCAGCTGCATGAAGCGCTCCCCGTCGGAGGGAGCCAGGAGGTTCAGGATGCGCCGGTAGCCGTCCATGGCCATCTTCTGCTCCCCCAGCTGCTCGTACAGGCTGGACCTCTCCCACAGGTAGCGCACATTGCTTGGGTCGTACTTCAGAGCTACAGGGAGAAGCAGCAGCACGGCAGGAGTTTAGGAAATGCAACAGTGGATTTCACATTCATTTCCTTGATTCATGCTAGTGGACATGCACAGGGTTTTTGCAAGGACATCCTATATTACAGATTCATTTATCATTCATCTTTCATCATTATCATACATCATTCATTCATCTTTTATCAAAGTCCAGACAGAGGTATCAGAATCTTAGCACCCTGAAGCAAACTATACTAGAAAGGAGAAGATAATGTTTGCTACACTACCTTTTGTGTAGCAGAAAACAGCCTGCTTAATATTATCCTGCTCCAGTGACATTTCTGCCAGTCTAACCCACTCCTCGGTATTGCTAGGATTTAAGTGAGCTGCAATCAGTCCAAACTGTAATGATTTCTCCATATCACCCTGGTCTTCATAGATCATGGCAAGAGTGGAAAATGGCTCGTGAGCAAGAGGAGCTGTGAAAAGACAAAAAAAGAATGACTAAGATTTATTGTTTAAAATCCACACTCAAAACAAATAACTTACCTTTCTCAAAGAACAGGTATCAGAATTATATGAAACATGTGCTGTTCAAATTCAGGAAAAACTTGCAGACAAGTTTCTGATTCCTGTCTGCAAATTATTAAACAGGCTGACTGAATCTAACAACAACCATTTATAATATTATTCTATACTGCAAGGCATGCTGATGCTTATACATCGTGTCTACAAAGACAGTAAAAGCAAACTGTGGAAAGCTAGGCCAAGGCCTGGGCCTCTGCAGAATTTGCATGGTAGTTTCTTTTTATAAGCAAATAAATAAAAGAAGGGCACCACATATTCTTAATTCTACTCCTTATACCGTGACTTTGCTTGTACTGTTTATTTTCATCTTCAGTGAAGCCACACTGAATCCTGCTCCTGCACATGGAAACCTCACCCCACCCTTAAAGCCCAAAGGTTGCCCATACTCCCATACCTTGTCGAATGATCTCCATGCACATCAGAATGGCCTCCTCACGCTCTCCTCGAGCAAATCTGATGTTGGCCTCTCCCATCAGACCCCTCAAGGCACGGGGAAGTTTGCTGCGAGGTCTTTTCTCCTAAATGGAAAAGGGATGCTGTTTCTGCCCAAGGCTGAGTTGTGCCCAAATTCAGGAGACACCCTGCTGTGCTTAACACCACCTAACCCCAAGTTATTTAAGTACTAGCAATAATAAATGACTGACCAAAAGACTTGCCAATGTTCATAGTTTTCTGATACTGGGAAAACTGATTTCATTATTTCTGAAACCTTTCAAACAGTAAACTACAGTGCTTTTATAATAAACAAAGACAGCATAACAAACACCAGCAAAAGCAGGACTATGCTACATGGAACAATTTTCAGGCAAATTTCTCAATAAGCAGCTAAAAGTCACACAAAGTGCCTTCATGCACTATGGTCAGGGGACACATGGAAGTTAATGAAAGTTTAAATACTTGCTTTCATCATTTTCTTGGTCTCTCGATTAAGAACCATCTCCAAAACAAAAACATCTCCAGCTGTAGGCTGCTCTGTAGTTTCTTCTTCCTCCTCTCCTTCTTCTTCTTCTCCTTCTTCTTCCTCCTCCTCCTCTTCATCCTCCTCCTCTTCATTTTCCCCAAGCATGGATGCAAAGACCCGATGGACAGATTTACTGACCCCATCTGCTGTTTCTCCTGGTTGAGAAAGAAGTAAAACAGGTTTTTGATATAATGAAGGGAACATGCTGCTTCCCTGGACAAGTGCAGAGAAAACAGCAGCCCACTTGAAGCAGCTATTCTGTAAGAGTGCTGCCTGAAGAAATGCAGAAAAACTATTAACAGCCTCTTTGGTTTTAAAGCTCTGCATTATTCATCACCAATGCTTGGCATGGCCCAGCCCGTAACATCTTTTGGTATCTGAAATGAAAGCAGAAAGGAACACACAGCACACAGAATGGAGCCACAGTTTAATCAACATTTTTCTCAGTCCAGAAGAAGATTAAGCAATTTTCAAGCATTAGGCTGGCTGGCTGCAATCAGCTTTTCAGCTGAAGAGGCTGTAAGTGAGCAGGAAATTCTACTACACAACAATCCGGCAACCAGTTTTTCAAAGCCATTGAAAACAAGATGTTGTAACCATTCCATCCATGACAACAAGTACCTTTTAACAGGTCTAAATACAAAATCCAGATAATTTGCATTTCTCTGGAAAAAGAACAGAATTCTTTAAAATAAGTAAGAAAACTATGCTAAGTAATTTGAATAAACATGCTTAAGGCACATGTTTTTAAAAAAATTCCCATTTTTTATTTACAGCTTCTCATTATGAAGTGAACTCAAGGTTATAACTGACCACAGCTCTATATACAAAACTCCAAATATGTAGGGTTCAAAGGTTTGAGCTGGGAAATTGGACACCGGAATATTTGATTAAAAAATAACCACAGTATCAAGTTTGGACAGAAAAACAAATCTATCATGTATTGCCTATACAGGAGAGGAACTTGGGGACCACAACTGGTTATGTTTGGTTATTTGTATTCTGACTTGGATATTAAGCATCAAAACACAATACTTTTCTTCCCCTGCCCCCATCTGAAAAAACCATAATTATTAATGTCCCTTTTATTTCAGTCCCTTCAGAGACCAGAAGGGGAAAAATGCAGCCAGGTTTTTCTGAAGTCAGTTATGGAAGAGCAAATACTTCCAGTGCCTTTTTAAACAGGAATGATTATGTTAGAAACACCAACCATCAGTTTCATCCTGACTTTGGGATTTCCCAGAGGCTTTTCTGGATGAAGATGGAGCCTCTACATCTTCCTCATTTTCCTCAGCAGACGCATTTTCGCCATCCTACACACACCAAATATACAAATTATTACCTCTAGAGAATTACCCCTTTTTTATTTCCCCACATATTTACAGTTACCATTTGGCTTTCCAGCCTTTGCACTGCCAGTGAAACAGGTGGGATAAGCACTGTGTAAGTGTGTTTAAGTGTATAAAACCCAGAATTCCTTGCTTTCAGGACATTTATATTTTTATCAGTGTGGGGAGACTCAAGATGGTGACTGTTCACACTTCATTTGACTGAAGAGACCAGTCCATTGATTATTGGGCATTACAGTGAGGTGGGATGACATGGTACTAGAAAAAAAAGTTCTGTTTGACAAATCCTTCCAGAAGCCTGTCAATATAAAAGCAGCACTCATTAATCCGGTAAGAATGCTGCCCCAAGCCAACACTTATCCTTCCACGACAGCTGAGTTCTGCTCAATCTGCTCTCTGAAGAGCAAGAAATGCAGAAATTCAGTAGCACGTTGACACAAATATAGCAAAGGTAAAAAGAACTGCAACACTCCGACAAATCATACGTGTTTTCTTTTAATCACACCGGCTACATAGCGTCGGACACAATGTGTTTCCCTATATTTACTGCTGCCAAGTCAAACGAGGAGCCGCACTGTCTTTCTCCCTCAGATGCAGGTGGGGGAGCTGGAGCAGCATAATCCGGATGAGTTCATACCCGACCCAGCTCCTTGCCCCGATCCAAAGCACCAATTTCCCGCGGGGCGGGCGGTGCTACCGGACCGGTGCCTCCGCCCAGAGCGCCCCGCCCGAGCTGCCGCCCCCCGCCGCGGCCTTCTGCTGAGCCGGACACCGACACTCGCAACTCCGGAGCCGGAGGAGCGGGGAGCGTGAGCCCCTCCACACACCGAGCACGGGCTCTGCCCTGCCAGGTGCTGACACCGACACTCGCACCTCCGGAGCCGCAGGAGCGGGGAGCGTGAGCCCTCCACACGCCGAGCACGGGCCCTGCCCTGCCAGGTGCTGCCATGGGGGTGGCGGCCCGGGCCGTGGGGCGGCCAGGCGGGGCAGACTCACCTTCTCGCGGCTCTTACGCTCCTCGCGGCGCTGCTCGAACTCCTCGAAGGAGATCTTCCCCTCCAGGTACTCGATCAGCTCCGGGCTGAAGCCCGACATGGCTTCGCCACTGCCCGGGGGAGCCCTGTGAGGGAAGCACCGCGTCCGTCCCGCTATGGCGCCCGCCGCAGCCGCGCCCGCCCGCGCGAGTTCCGGGCGGCGGCGCCGCGCTGAGGGGCCTGAGGGCAGGGCGGGAGCTGAGGGCAGGGCGGGAGCGGAGGGCGGGCACCGAGCGCAGGGCCCGGGGCACGGCGGCTCTGCTGCCTCGGGCCCTCACCACCGAGGGGCTTGAACTCCGTACGCAGGGCGATGGGGCAGTTCTGAGCAGGGCAGGGCGGGAGAGGGGCGTGCGGGGCTGGGTGAGGCACAAGCAGCCGGAGCGCCGCCAAGAAGGGGGCTGTAGCCCTTCAGAGAGGATGCGAGCACCTGTCACACAACAAGTGCCACACAACACCTTGGGACATGTTCTGATAAACTGCGGGGGAATGTTTATTTCCCAGCTTTGAACAAAGACACGTGGCAGTGGTTAAATGCACGCTGTTGCACTCCCCATTTATTCACGCTTAAGCACGATTCCGCTCACAGACTGCGGTAGGGACGAGCGCGCATTTGTCAACAGACAGAATAATGCTCGCTGCAGCGGGACACCAGATTCCACCGGCAGAAACGGGGACAGTGAAGAAACTTTGGAATTGTCAGGTAACAGTTAAAAAGTCAAAGCAGTAAAATTTTTATGTGAAGGTTTTCACTTGGCATGGACTTCTGAAGTTAATGCCTAAAAAAGAAAAAAAAAAAACAAACCCAAATACATGAGACAAATACAAAAATATCCATATGCAACCAAGGTGTGATCCAAACCAAGACAAAAAAACACTGTCTGAACCTCTCTTCCCACAAAACAGTTCTGAACACTGAAAAGAACTACCACAATCATCCTGAATTATGCAGGACAAAGCTTCCACCAGTCATTTTCTTACTGCTGCTGTGATTTATAGTACAGCATCCCTTCTGAATTCCCTTTTCTTTTTTTTTTTTCATGCACAAAATACACATTCTTTGGTAATTCTATTTTTCATGACATAACTCAGCAAAAAGAGAATTTAGTATTAAAATTTGAGTGCAGTCTTTATTATGGTTCATGATAATAAAGCTTTGATTTTGATTATAAACAGACAAGGTGTTAAGCAGTCCAAGAACAGGACAGAGCTGGAAATCCTAAGCTGAATATTGATTACAAATTAAGTACTTTAAGATACTGAGTAAATCACCAGAATGCTTTGATTTAAATCTTACTGAAATTCTCAGCTATTTGTAAACCAGAAGAAAACAATGTTTACTGTGAATGTAAAAGAGAATTATGCTTTGTTAGTGCAATAACTTATGCTAAATTAATTTTCTTAATATACATATATCACAAGAAACCATTAATTAATCTCAATTTGTAATCTTACTCTTTTCAATTCCTTACATAAAACTTGCATCCCCTATTATGTGTACATTTTCAGAAGTCTCCTCCATATGAAGGAGGGGAGCAAAAAGAGAAAACAAAATCATAATCTACGGAGGTCTGCACAAGTAGCATGTGTTATTTTATCTAAGGAGCAATGACCACATAAATCTCTGCCTCAAGAATTTTGAGCCCCACTTCAGGCAAGGGTTAGGGTACTACATTTTTAATTCCTTCTGAGAAAGAAGTTGCTTTTATACTTCAGTCAGACTCTTTTCTTGGTTACCCGTAACATCAGAGGACAAGGCACCCTCTTTTACCTTCATCAGCAGAATCTTTCAGCCTTTGAAATAGTTTTGAAAGGATTTTTTCTTTTCTTCATAATCTGCAAATGCAGAAGCAATAGGATCTGAGTAGAGCCTTGGTCCTTCATTGTTCACAGTGAAAGTAGCTGGGAACTTCCTGAGATCGAGACCCCTGCCCGAGAAGTAAGCCTGGAGCGTTCTGAAAAACTGAGCAGATTGTGGATGTGAGAATGAACAGAGCATGACCCATGGAGATTAGTTATTTCTACTGACACAAATGAGATGGAATGTTTATTCCTCTGTGGGATGAAATCCTCAACTCTGATCATAACCTGATACAGCAACCTAATTCAGACATGCCCACTCCATCCACGGCTTGTGCATCTTATGTGAAGTCAGAAGAGCAGCAACTGTGTCCTGCTCATCTCTGCTCCCCACTGAACCACAGGGGCTGTGAGATAACTGCCCCCCTTGTAAAACAGGCACAGCCAAGCCCCTGCTGAGAGAAAACAGGACACCTCTGTAAACATTTTGGTCAGAGTCAGCAACAAGAGGCAATTGGTTTGAACTGGCCCCCAGCAATCACTTCCAGGGAGAAATTAAAGCTTTTTAAAACACTGAGTATATATCACGGGAAACCAATTCTTTTCCTTCACAAATTCCTTTTAAGATTGTGCAAATGTTCTCTGAGTGGTATTTTCATAGCTGTCAGATGCAAACTTATTTGTACTTCCATGAGATGAAACAATATGCAATCAGAGCACACATTTGAAAGAAACACAGTAATCATTCCTCTTCTGTTTCATAAAACAAGTGGCTGTATAATCAAAATAAGTTTTTTAAAACGAGAGCTGCTGGGTGGAGATATAAGCACATTTTGAGCACTACTGTGCTCTGAGAATGTCTCTTCAGTTAAGGGGTACATCTTGACTGAGAAATGGTTATTGACCACACAAAGTGCACAGCTCCTAGCATCCCATTACATCTAATGGGCCCCTCCTGCCTTTAAATTTAGACAATAAGGAGTCTCTTCATGGAAAACAGAAAAAAACACACAAAACTTCAGCTCTCTTTCCTGAAACATTTCCTTACCAGGTCTCTGTTTCTGGGGTTATCAAGAGGCTTCCATTTATCTTCTGGTTGGAAAGGAGCACCCTTTGCCAGTCCTCTCACAGCCAATACTACATACAGACCCAGGAGCAGCCCTTTCCACATGCTGGAGATGAACAGACTGCCTGTAAGAAGGGCAAACAGACATACTCCTGAAATCCTACAGAGCTGTTACTGGGAACACACAAAGCACGTGAATCCAAGGCAAGTCTGCCCACTGCAGATTACATCCATGTGCTATCAACTCTGTTTTCATAGTACTAAGGTCCTTGGAACAACAAATTATTCTAAGTGTTTCCCATACCAAAGCCATTTCTAGACACTGGACTCTCTTCTAAGGGACCAGCAGAACACTCAACACAAAATATTACATTTTCAAGTTTACATTTATTCCATAAAGCCATTTTCAGTGGCTAATACAGCATCAGAACTTCGTATGCTCCAAGGAGAATGCAAAAATATGACTCAGGATCCAGAGAGCTCAGCTTTATAAAACTGCATTAAATTTTACTACACATAATAATAAGTGCAATGGTATTTATACAGCCTGGTCTAACATACTAGAGATCCATTTCACAACTTGACTCAGGGGGAGAAAAGGAGTTCTCCCTCTCACATTCTTTAAAATAGAGCTTACCAGGGAATTTGGCTTTGGCTTGCCCCTTCTTGGTTGGTCTCCTCGTAATCTGTGAACAACCTGATCTCTGCACTTATATTTCTAGTTGACTGTAGGTGGGTGTCAATGACGTTAGCAGGAGCTCAAAAATACAGTAATGATTCCATTTCCAACCATGACATAAAGACCCTTGAGAATTTCATCCTTGGTACTCTTCAGACCTGTTGCTATCGAACACTGCAGTACAAATTCCACCCAAGCTGTATTGCAGAAATTGGTAGTAGGCATACAGGAAGTTTAAAATAATTCCCAGGAGAAATGGCACAGCTTTATTAAAATATTATTTTTAGTTAAAAGTAATTAGCTGTATCTCTAGAATGGTGACTAATGGTTTTCAAGTAAATGAGATATGGATCACTCTCTTGATGCTGGAAAAAGAGAGGGAAAAGTAAGGTCTGCTTCAATATCCAAAATCATAACATTTTAATGGAAGCATTGCTTTCCTACCCTGATTTTATCAGCAATTAATATCCTCCTGTCACACTAGAAACTAAGACAAAGGTTGCAAGGAGGACTCTGCTAATTTACCTTGGCCTTAGTGCATAGCATTCTTCGTATCAAAGCTGCTCATATTTTTTATTATTTCACTGCACTCTTCTCTCCACTACGTTGATGATACATGATTTAGCATCACATAAAATATGTCCCTAAGTAGACATGTTAAAATTAAAAAATATTTGACCATCACCTTACTCCAGAGTGTAGATGTTTATGTCTGACTAGAAGCTTTACATTTTTCTTTGGTTTAAATTTTGAAAGCAAAATAAAAACCTGCCACCACCCTTCCAGGAAGCTGAAGTTTTGGATATCCAAACATCATTAGCAACAAAGTAAACAAAATCCTAGCAGTGTTATTTTCAAGCTGATCCCAAGCACCAAGTCTTCCATTCCCAAAGATGACAAAGAAACTCACATGGCCCCAGGATGTGCCCTGGCCAAGGGGAGAACACTTGATAACTCCATAGTTAGCACTTGTTTCTGCTCCTATTCCCTTCTGCTAATACAGCAGCTCATTTTCATGACTACAGTAATATATAAAAATTCAAGACAACTTATCCAGCTTATTACTCTGCATATTTGGAGTTTTAAAAAAATCATACACACAAAAAGAAAATCCTTTAAGCCCCATCAATTATGTTTCATAACACTCAACTTCCAGATAATGGACTCGTCAAGAAAAGAGCAGTAGTAGAAAAACTTGAAAAAGGCAGGTCCCAGCATAAGGCAACTGTCTTTGTTGATCTTCTAGGTAGATACTTAGTTCAGCTAGAAGTAGGAATATGCTTCTGTAGAGAAAATGACAGGAAGGGGAAAAGGCAAGACTTACAGTTTGGGATTAGATTTTAGTTTCTTTACAAAGAACTGGGGATATGCAGTGTGTTCAGCTAATAAAACATACTGAAGTCATCTGCAAATATGAAACAAGCTTTGTTACTGGAGGAACTCAGGCAATGTGGGTGATGAAGCATGCAGATATGCAAGAGATTCAATTAGCATATATTTTCTGTGAGCTGTCTGAAAATAAATCCATACACACTTGTATTGTTGCTTCCTTAGCTAACACTGTGAGAAACTGTTGGAGCTAAAAAGTCTGTTTAGACCTATAGCTCATTTTAATGTGTGGGTTGGTCTTTTTTTAGTAATTTCAATTCTTTCCTTCAGGGAAAGTCAAATATAAGCAGAACACATTCATATTAAAATACTATTAGTATACTTACACTGACTGAATTAAATTGTATCCTCATTTTTGAGGACTGTAGCTAAGTTTAACAAATGCTGTCAAAGCTAGATGTCGGAGGGCTGCCTTTTTAACACACCCAAATTTAAGCATTAGGTTTTCTTGATAATCATCTTCAATAAATCAAATATTTTCAAAGTGTCTATACTAATTATATAGCCTTTCTAGCACACAAAGTAATGTTCATGTATGTTTGAATTAAATTGATGTGAAGATGAAAATGCTGATAGTATTGCTTGCTCAGTTCCACACAATTCACCTCTGAAATGTAAAAATTTAAAATGTACTAGTTTAGCTGAGAACAAGTTTTATACATATGACGCTCTATATAAACTGTATTATTCAGCAAACTCTTTGAATTTTATTGCATTTCCCAGCCATGAAGCCCAGAGTGTTGGAGTTAAGATACTGAGCCCAGCTTCATCTGTCTTTCCAACTATCTTTATTGCTCTGTACTTGAGGTGTGAAAGAAGCACCTGTTAAAGCACTGCTCCAACCACAAGGCTTTTTGTTTACTACTTTTATTTTCTGCTTAGAATCCCAAGTATTACACGTCAGAAGGAAAAGCACCAAACTGCTCCACATGAGTACCTGAGGCAAGACTAAAGGCAAACACTGCTCACAACACTGATCAGCGTGTTTGTACAACAGCATACAGGTAACACAACACCACAGAGCAGCACTGGCAAGTGGCACTTTTTGTGATTTACAACCATTTGTACCAATGCAAGCACGTTGGAATACCATACAAAAATATACAGAAGTGTTTCTTTAGCAGGGGATTTGCTATACAATGTACTTAAAGTCATACACACTTAGATTAAAAAAAAAAAAAAAAAAAAAAAAAAAAAAAAAAAAAAAAAGACAAAAAACCCAATTGAAGTACACACTGCAGCCAGGGAAACCAGGAGACAAAATAGGAACATCCCAGAGCAGCTCCCAATCAAGTTGCCCTCAACTACAACAAAAAAAAAATATCTAAATGCAGTTTTTAAAGACTGTGAGATTTCATCTTTCAGCAACATCAAATCACATCATCATCTCAAAATACCTCTTCCCCAAGGTTTTCTCAGCATCTCACAAGACAAGGACTTTGCTGAAGTTTATGATACATGACACGATCTGTAAGAACTTAATTATAAACATTTTTACAAGCACAATAATTTGCTATGGCATTATTCAAACATTTATAGATAAGACCCTGTCAACATCTCTAAAAACATGTAAATATTAAGAGTCAGTTCATGTACAACATCAGATTTATGGTAGCTACATAATAACTAAAAACAGAGGAAGACTTAAAAATTTCTAAGACAGATTGCTTGAGAAGTGATAAGTTTTTCCCCAGAAATTACCTGTTTTCTTCAAAGTTTTAAGTCCTTTTACAACCAACAAATCCTTCCCTCCTCACTAATCACCCAAACCAGGCATTTTGGCCTGGTTTGTCTTAGTGCTTGAAAAAACAATTAAAAGGTCAGTGGGGAATCAAGTTAGACAGTTTCTCTCGAGTTATCATCATACATAAAGGCCTTAATGGTAGTTCTACCTTCTCAAAGGTTTCAATACTAGAATATTCCAGTGGCTAGAAAATCACCAATGGCCAGGACTGCTGAAACATCACCACAAAATAAGAAGTGAGGTGACTGGAATGAGTTTAAGCAGCAGGGAAGACACAAAGATTGTGTGTTCCACGTTGTGCTCAGCAGCAGCAGCAGCAGCAGCACTGTGGCACCCAGACTGAAGGTGGAGCTCAGCGAAAGGAAATGTTTTATAACATTGCTGTGTATTGCTTCACACCAGCTCTGTAAGCAGCTGACAGGCAGTTGTTTGTGTGCATGTCTAAAAACCCCCAGTAAAACAATAACCTCTGAGATGGCATCTCTTTCCAAGGTTCAGTGCTATATGGGGGGGGAATCTCAATTTGGGGGGTTTGTTCAAAACACACAAAGAACAAAGAATCCTCTAGAGATAAAGTGGCTTTTCCTGAGCTCTCTGTATTGAAAAATACATGTAAGAAATCCTTCCACTATATTAAAACAAGATTTTAAGATCTTAAGTATTTCTAGTTTTCTTTAATGAATTAGGATAAAAAAAGTGTAAATTTTTTTTCTCCAAAAAAGGGAATCTACACGTGAACTTTCAGGGATTTACATGTGAATATTTTTCCTAAAAAGTAACATTTTGTATTCAAAACTTCTGGAGCCTTAACAAAAACAATCAACCCCGCCTCTGTCTAGCTTTCTTCTCACACTGGTGAGGATTTTGCTATTTAATGGCTTAAATACAGTATTTTGCTTAAACTAAAACTGAGTTTTTTTGTTTTTTTTTTAATTGAGGACCAAATATCAAAATGTTTAAAAATAATTTGACACACAGACTTCAAAGTTGAAACAGATATCTGCAAATAGTTTTCCTTCCTTATTTTTCTTTTGGTCATAACAGAAAGGCTTGAAAAATTCAGGTCAGCTAAAGCTTTCTGGCTTTGGTTGGTGTGATTCCAAACAAAATATATGCTGTACTTGTCATAAATCTTCATTTCTCTAAGTGCAAAATGGGGTCAAAATAATTTTCTTAAGCATTTTTCCCAAATCAAGTTTCAGTATGATCCACACAAATATTTTTGGTCAACTTCAAAAATCAAATATAAGGCTATGGAAGTCCACAGGCTACAGTTAGAGTGTATTCATTTACTGGTTTAAGGCACAATATATATATATATTTTTTCTCTCTAGAAAGCTACAAGTTTAAAGTCACAGTGAGGAATTTCACATTTCAGTTTTGGTCTACTCTAATTATATGTGTCCTGTCTACTACCTGTAGACTTCTGTAAAGTATTCCAGCTGTCAGGTGCTGCAGTCTCAAATCCCATTTCCAAACTCACACTGAAGTGGGTGGAAAATACTGAAGCCTGAATGGATCCTAAAATAGTGCACAAAGCCTTTTACATCAACACACTTGCACATTTGTTACTTAGCTATACCCTGAATTATTCAAGTTGGAACAGAAAACGGTCTTGGCTGATATTTCAGCAAACAGAAAAAGTCTACAGGACACAGCTGCTGCACTTCCTGCCAGGTGAGTCTCAGTTGCACTGCTCTGGGAACACCATGCTGGGCACTACAGGGCAGGGACACTGCAAACCAGAGAGAGCTGCATGGGGAAGGAGGACCCACAATGATGTGCCACAAACACCAAATATTATGATGTTCACCACTCCTGGTTTTTAGAGACAAACTCAGCTCTGACACCACACGTTCCTACAGAATCCAGAGCACAAGCTGCCAATAACTGTAGAGAGACAATACTTACAAGGTTTGTTTATGACAGCAAAATCTGTCTACATTTAAAAATGCAGAAAGAAAACTTACATCTCAAGAAAATAAATTCAAAATATCACAGCTCAGGTTTTCATCCTACAAGGCAATAAGCACATATTTGAGGCAGTTATGTGCCTAGACACCTGAAAAACTGAGGGCTGGGCAGATTTGCTTAAGTAAGAGCTATGGAACTTTCTCTCCAAATGCTTAAAATTCATTTTTAAAAGCAGCACTGTCTATTAATAAGACAAAGTGTATACTTTTTACTTGAGTTTGAGGATAGATGAGCTGATTAAAAGCTTTGAACACATTCACCCATAAATAAAAATATACATCAGAAAGTATAGTTTTTGCAAAAGGTTTTCAAATTCAAGACTTTATGGATTCTAATATTCTAGTTCAAAGTTCTGGCTCTAAAAAAAAGGTAAAAAATGTACTTTAAAATAAAAAACAGATTAGTTTTGAATTGTCCTTCATTGTCACTTATTTCCTGGAGGCTCTACAACAGCAGTATGTAGCTTTGGTGACAAAAGTATGTCTCCCCTAAAGGAACAGTGATGAAAATTTTATATTTTACAGTGCTAAATGCTTACAAAAGCTAGACTGATTATCTCCCAGAAACAAAAAAAGAGATGCAAAAAGTCAAAGCTGTAAATGAAGTGAGAAACATTCGCCATTAAAACATTAAATGGAAAATAAGCATCAAGAATTCAGTCTACATTACAACTAACAATTTTCTAGTAGCTTAGTGATTTGGAACAGCAGCACAATTCTGTACAGACTCTACAACCACTTCCAAAAACATTTTCATAACTGAGAGTATTAAAGGTCAGTAAATGGCTGGTTTTATCTCAGTATAAATACAACAAAAGTCTAAACACACTCAACCCTGTATTGAAATAACTTGATTCAAATGAAAGTTTCTCAAATGTTTACATTTATTAATGACTACATAACAGACTTCTGTGCTGTCAGATGGATCAGATTTATCAGATTTCAGAAAAACACCAAGTGAGTTTATCACTTGTTACTGGCAAACACATGGAAAATGAGATGTATCAAACACTGACATATGCAATGCTTTTGTTAAAATGTCAATACATTTTGTTTAAATCTCAATACATTTTATTTTGTTAATCATTCACTTTAAAGTTAGTCCAATTAGGTTATGAATGAAAAATTCACTTAGACATACCAGCAATCTCTATGCCTTCTACAATGTATTACTAGTGCACTGCTTACAGTTTTGTCATTATTCATCTATTTGTTATGAAATGTAGCAAATTAATACTAAGGAATAATTTGCTACATGAAGAAACCAAAATCAGGGAAGAACTCTAAATGTCAGAAATAATATTAACTTCAATTCCATTTACTGCAGGTTTCTTGGAAATAAAACATACAGAGAAACCTCCAACCAAAACCCCCAAACCAATCCTCTTTCAATAGGATGCTGAAATGTGACCCACTGCACTTTTAAATCACAACTAAGAAGATTAGCTCTGGACAACACTAATTCACTCAGTTCCAGGGTACACTTGGTAATTCCAGTGAAGATGTTTTTCCTTATCAGACACAGAGACTTTCTATGAAGTGTTAGCTACACATGTCATTGCAGCATGATGAGACTGTGAGGAACATGTTTGATGACATCAAGCAGAAAAGATTATAGACTTCCAGAGTAATTTCAGGGTATGAAGCTATCACCAAAAGCTTCTCATTAAATCTCTCCCTGTCAAATAAAGATTCAGATGTAGCAAAAGTTAGTGGCATTTAGTATTTTGAGTTCTTACCCTGTTTCTTCATTCTGTTTCTGATAGCTTATTAAAAAAAAAATATTAGATGCACATAAACAGTTCTTATTTTGAATGCATCCTGAGGTCTAAACCCTTACAATTTGTGCCTTGATCTCCTCCCACATGATCTAGATAATCTAAAATGTGAAGAATAAAGTGGAATTTTAATGTAATTAAATTTAGTAAGAGACATTATAATGTATTTGCCAAAAGCTGTTTTATAAATGCAGCCCACTCATAATAAAGGATATTTCAGTAATATTTACATCTTCTTATATATGCAATTAACAGTGTGTGTATATATATATATATATATATATATGGTTATCCTATGTTTCTGCTGAAATGATAATTGAACACTGGCAGAACTACAGATTCACCAGAAGCTACTTGTCCAAAAGTAACAACAATCATTGTATTTTACCTGAAAAACAATCTCAAGACTGTTACAAAATCTAGTCCTTTTCAGAATGACAAATAGGAGAACTCATCCTCTCTTAGAATGGGATGAATTCTAAGACTTGTTCTAATCCTATTACCATCCATTGATTGTATGGCAAATCTAATTGGGATTAGACTTCTAATCTGCCAAACAGTTGAAGTTGTCCAGTCCATGATCACTGCACAATCCAGACACACATCCCTGACAACAGTTAAATCTATTAAATGGCACACAAGGCATTTAAATTCAAAATAGGAGTAAGACTTCCCCTCCTTTCCCCAGTAAAGGTAAACCATCTCTGAGAAAAGGGAGTGTTGAGGGAGATGTGAAAAACTCCTGTTATCTGGGATCTCAGACTCAGGATTATACCTATTCCTATGTCCAAACTGAAAATCAGGCAGGAAAATACAAAAGATACCAGAACCCACTTTATGAAGAGTGCTAACAATCATCAATAGAACACCAGCTAAAAAAAACCCCAAAATATTAAATTAAAAAAAAAAAAAAGGTGTTATCCTATGCTGCTGTAATTCAGTAGGTTTCACTTAATGGCATATTTTGAAAGCTATCAAAGATACCAAATATCAAGTCTGTTTCATTTCCAACAGTTCCAACAAATGGATGCATGCAGAAAGAGCCTGTTAAGGTGGCAAAACAAAATCAGAAGTAAAAAAAGTAGTAAGCCAAATGGACCATGAAAGTCAAGCAAATCTGTCTTCCACAGAAATCAGACCCTGCACATTTCACAGCCCTTTGCCAGCCCTAGTGCAGTTCTGCCACCATCTTTCATTCACAGCCATTTGCAAGTACAACTCTATTCTTCTATGTCTGAACAGCAATTTCTAGTTAAACTGGTGCATTTAGCTACAAGTATATTAAGTCACACAAATTATCCTATATACATATACTGTAGCATACATTTGATTAGAAAATATCAAGATATAATCTATTCAAATAACTTTTCTGATTTACAAACACTATATATAATCTAACCTTCTTTTTGAAAAGGTTAAGACTAGAATACCAGCACATAGATTACTGATAACAGTGACAGTGGTTTGGCTAACTACAATACCCTTGCTCAGTTACAGCACTTGGAATGACTTACTAATAACTTGAACTGCTGACATGGATATAAGCAAAAAAACACATGTGGCTTTCTTCATGTTTGTCCTTCATTTTGGAAAGTCACTGTGTGAATTGAGTCTTTCCAGCCAGCTCAAAGGAATTGACCCTAACAACATATTAAAAATAACTGAGGCACTTAGGCAGGATTATTAAGATATGATGGAATTAATGGGTCAGGCTGGCTGTACTACTGTATCAAGAGTATACTTGATTGATTGTGAGCAGCAGATTTCCTCTTGGTATTCCTAGAAGATGATTGAGCTGGTCTAGTATTTCCAGATGAAGGTAACAGGTATCTCAGACACAGCAGAGACAGCTAACACAAAAGCAAGTAGTAAGCTCATCTCTACACAGAATCAATACATCATTTAAACCTAAGGACTGTTGAGATTTCTTCTGTTGGCAAAACACATGCCCAGGGGACAGAATTCCTTACACATAGCTATTGTAGGCTTTATTATAAATGGCAGTCACTGTAGCATCTAGGCACTAAGATAAAGTTTATACAGAGCAAATAATTATGGTCAGTGTTTCCCACTATTACTGAGTTTGCCCACATGCAGAAGTTAGCACTGTATGGCAGGACAGGAGTTTGCAGGGTTGCAATTATTCCAAATTCATTTTATGTATTGGCATTTATTAGGAGATGTTTGGTTCTCTGCTTACAATAGGAAAAAAGCCTGCCTTGTCTACTTAGAAAGAGTGCAGCAACTGCACTGGTAACTCACACCATATCTCAACGTTTGCTAGCTTCTACATAAGGACAAAGTCCAAGGATTAATTTCAGAATTCCAGAGAAAACTGACAATGTTTTAAAACAACATTACAGCAAATTGTTTATGAATCTGCTGGTATCCTTCCTGAATAGAAAGCTACATAGAATACTGTGTCTTCTCACTCTCACAAAAAGTAAAATGTGTAAGACTTGCAATAATCTCACAAATGTTCAACTCACACTGATTGAACAAATGATTTGATAGAAATAACAGTTCTATATAAGCAGTACATTCTAGTTTGTCTAGACACAAATGTGGCAGCTTTTGAATGTAACATAAAATAATTCAAAGTATACTTGGCTGTGTGGTTTTTGTGATAGTCACAGTGTGCTTGAAATGTATTGAGTTTTAACCAGCATACTTTAGACCTGCAAGAGATGCAAGTTCAGAACACAGACACTGCATGGCACAGTGAGTAAAAAAGGTCTGTTTCCACAAAGCAGTACAGTGAAACACCAAAGTGTCTACAAGGCAGAGTATTGAGATGTTGCACTGATAAGAGTCATGTGCTTATACACAGTTAAATCACTCCATTTTCAGAGACATGAAATAAACACCAGGAAAAGTTTTCTAAGCAACATTAATAAAACCATGAATTTTCTGTAAAGTATTCACAGTTCTGTCCTCTTTCCCACATAATGTAAACTACTGAGCATATTAATTTAGGCATTTCTGTGTTGCAATTTTCCCATCTCCAGTGTTAAGTTTCTAGGGTGCTTTGTCCTATATAGAATGAACATTACACAAAACAGCACAGCACATGTAGAAGAAGAGAAAAGGTTACAAAGTGTGGGACTCTGTATAAATGCATTCGTCCAAAGGCCAACATTGCAACAGACAAAGGGAGTGGAACTTTGGCTGCAATCTTCAAGAGTTTACTGTAAGAATAGAAAGAAAAAAAAATTATCATTTTGTAAACACATATGCAGAAAGTGTGCAAATGCCATATCATTTTCCTTTCCAAAATAACTTCTATTTCAAGGCTTTGTTAATCTTTAAAACCGAACAACTAGGTCTAATAGGCCATAAAAACTGATGCATCAGCAAGAGAAATTATTTTAAAAGGTTAATGTCATTAAAAATATTATGTTAATTTAGAAATTTGTTCTCTGCAACATAGGAAGACTTAATGGTTAGGATCACTTGAGATGACAGGTACTGGTCAAGGGGATAAATGACATTTGTTATAATTGTCATTCATGAGGCATTAACTAATTTCATATCTCAACAATAAATATTCTGTCAGCAAAACCAAGTTCTCATAACTTCTTAATCCAGTAGAGAACACAGTATATTTCTGCTCCCATAAGGGGAGCTACAATAACATAACTCTAATCTTGTATAATTCCCTTTTCCTTGTAACTGTCTGACAATAATTGCTCCATGGATTTGGATTCTGTGACACTTGAAGAATCCAATGAATCGTGAGTTAAAAAGTCACATTTCAAGAAGTTATTATTCAGCCAATGCTTAGATAGCACATACTTCATTTATTTCCATGTGGAAAACAGAGGGGATTTTTTTCCTCCTAGCTGAACTAAAGGTGCTTTTGCACAAATTTTATCTTTTAGACTTAACCATATGAGTTCACGAATCTCTACAGAGGCTGAACAATCACAGTGTAAATTAAGTTTTACCACAGAAATGGTAATTCACAAAGGAGCAGAAAAGCAAAACTAGAGATTGGGCTACAGTACCTTGATTTCACTTCAGAAGTATTTGAATTCATTAGAATTTCTAAGACGCATACAAGGATAATAGCTGTGGATCTACAGGGATCAGGATCAAGCCTAACATTGTACCTGCAAAGAAATGGTTTAAAAAGCATATCACTTCTAAACTAGGCTGCCAAATAACATCCATGTGCTGATGACAAAAAAAAAAACCCATGAAATCCATATGGCAACCCAGCCTGATTTTAAACCCCCTCTGTAACATTACTTTGTTCAACATATCACTGATTCACTTAACACCTATTTACACCACAATACAAACCAGACAGGATAGAGAAAACAGTAATAATTAACAGTAATCTTTAAAACTGTAAGGTAACTAATAATGTAAATAATCAAACATTTATAATTTGTACTATCTTCAAAGGTTCTTGTAACTTTCTTCCACCTCTGTGTCAATTTAGGAATTTACCTGAGATTTTTTAGCCAATAAATTAAGGATGGCAAGTTGAGCAGCACAATCCATGTGAATAAATTAAGGACTGTAATGTGCATCTTAAGATTGTTAACAGCTTCAGCAGATGTTTTACTGTTGGAAGGAGACTGTGTTGCGTCTGGAATGCTGTCCACTGAACTCTGGGCTTTGACTGTGTGTGTACTGGAGTTCTGTGAAGTTTTTTTTGAGTGGCCTGAATCCTGGAAATGAAAGACAGAAGTCACAAAAATGTGCACAGGCTTGTAAGAACCCATGCTGGGGAAAGAGGAGGGGAAAAATATCCTAACAGTATCACACCAGCTGTGATTTAGGAAGAAAACCTGCAATTTATGCCTCAAAAAGCCACCAAGAGTAAAGTTCAATTTTAAAGCATCTAAATTTAACCAGAAATTTCTCATGCACTGATAGTGTATATGTCTATGGAAGAAAAGGATGGAGACAGTAAATGCCCTGACACCAATGAAATGAAAAGCAGTTCTTGGAAGGGGGAAGAACAAAATAAAAGGAGTAATAAAGCATGGGGGTGAAAAGTCACAGGTGATCATTCACAGGAAAGATATAGGAAGTAATGCAACTGGGAGTAAAATATTTCCTGTAGGAATAAATAGCAAAGATAAATTAGTTGGCAGATACTAACTTCCAGTGACAGCAAAAACCCCACAAATGAAACAAAATATTATATAGAGATGAAAGGAGAGTATTTTCAACTAAACACATGAAAAATCCACCCAAAGAAAACTTTCAACAACTTTTTGTGTCAGACTTTGCTCTATGTTTACAAAAAAGAGCAGGTACTTATCATATGCTGTTATCCACACCTGCTTACATCTTTGGTCCCATAACTTAAAATAATCCAGAAAATAAAGTTCAGACTGCATGGAACCCAACACTTCTTCGCTGTGTTTTTAACAGCTCCCTGTTTACAGCAGTCTCAGTCCATATTCATCTAACACATCCTATTTGTCATCTCTGGACTAAAAAAGCCTTGAACTCCACAAGCTGCCTCTCTAGAAAAAGCAGTTTTACCTGCAGTATAGATTATTACTTAGAGTTTATTTTCTTTTAAGATAAGCCATGCATAACCAAATACCAAAAATTTAGAAAAACCCTGTTAATCTGTGTATATTCAGAGACAGAGTTTTCTTCTTAGATGAGAATTTCACATTGCAGAAACTTCAAACAGCAGTCACGTGTGATGGAGCAGGCTGCTCGTGGCCTGGCTGTTCTTTCACATCTCACATGCAGCGAGTGAACTACAGCTACCCAGTCACAACCTAAGAGTACCAAGGCAGAAGTTTGCCAGAGAATTTTTGGCCAGAGTTTGGAAGAGAAGCAGGAAACAGACTCACCCTGTTGTGCATGTTTTGCTCTGCTCTTACAGTTACATGCAGTTTTACAACCTGTAAGACAAGCAGTTGCTTGTTTAGTAAGGATTTTTCACACAAAAGCTGTAGTACAGGAAAACAAACTGAGGACTCCTTACTCTTCAAGGGAGGTATTAGTCTTTGTTTTTATAATACCACCTAGCTGTAAGTTAAAATTTTCAATTTTCTGCATTGTAGTGGGCACATAGGACCACACATTTCTTTGTAAGAAGCATTAACAAAAGAAGAAGAAAAACTCTGCAGATGATAAGATTATGACAGTGAGAAACTAGAAATACCTATATCAAGTATGAGAATAATAACATTTATGTATGAAAAAGGGTAATCTGGATTTTTGCTTTTAAGCTGGGGTTAATTCAAAGCATCTAAAATTTTCAATTCAGTTACACATACAAAATATTTAGCCTTTCAGTACCTTGAACAAGTATTGAAGATAAATAATGAGTACAGCAAATGCACCACAAGTGGTCCAGCTAACCAAAGCAAGGGATATCATCCCACAGAGTCTGCTGGGTGTAATCAACTTATCCTTCTGAAATTCAGGAGGTCTAAAAAAAAAACAAACCAGAAACAAAACTCCTGTTGTACTTCTTCTCAGACATCAACTTCCGCTTGCTTTCAAACCCAGATGTCTAAAATCATGTATAAATTCAATCTGCCCAGAATTCAATCTTGCCCAAGCATTCCCACAGTAGCAAACAAACAAAAAAAAAAAACAATTGTTGGGGTCAAAGTCATTTAGAAGAGCATAATTGTATAGCATCATGTTGTTTTACCTAATCAGAGTTAACCATAATGAAGAGAAGAGTCTCAGAGATGTAGAGAAAAATACTCCACTCCAGTAGGCAATGCCTGTCCCAAAAAGAAATAGAATCAGGGACACAAGGGGGAACCATGCATCCTGACTACTCAGTACAGCAGCATCCACCTCTGGTAGTGACAGTGATTCCCATATCTCTCTAAACCAGTTAAACCTGCCAAAAACATGAAAGCAGTATTATTTATCACTTCCAGTTGCTCTTACAGTTAGATATCTATCAACTATTCCTTCTATTACAGTCTTTCAAGCAAAATAACAGTCAGGTGTTTACAGTGACTACAGATAAAATAACACTCCTCCCTAGCAACAGTGTTACTGAAACTTGTTTTGGAAACTGCTTTAGACAAATAAATGATGCAAACTCACCCCTGCAGAAACACAACAATGCTTATAAGAGGTTCTACTTTGTAGGGCTTTGCTGTCTTAACTAGCTCAAGGGAGAAGTCTGAACACTGGCCTAGGATCAAGAAGAGAGAGCATCTGTAGTTACTGCCATGCCATGAACTTCAACAAACATCATCCACAACAAAATATAAATTCAGACAATTGTGAGTTGACTTGAAAACAAGATAGCCATGTCTTGTAAGAGTACTGCAAGGCTGCATACTTTACCACCAAGGCCCTCCTCCACTGGGTCCTCACATTAAGGTAATATGACACATGAGCTTCTAGAGACATTGTGGAGTTTGTTACAAACACCCCCTGAATTTTAATAAAAATGCATTTTGTCTGAAGACATGACAGCATAACAAAGCTGCAATGCAAATCTCATCTTCCTGCAAGAAATAGTGTTTTCTGCACATTAACATTGTATTTTAAACTTTAACATGTATTTTTAAGTAGATTTCTGATAATTTGAAATGACTGCGCAACACCGATATTTCACAGAGAGGGACTGCAATTTAAAATAATAAAGAAGTATTTTGCTACAACACAACCTTGAAGAACTACCAGCCAAGAAAAAATTAAAATTAAGAGCATGGATCTAAGTATTTCTGTAAGTTGAATGATACTTAGCTTAAAAAATTCACATTTAGCTAGTCTTTCATCAGTAAATTCAATAAGCAATCTCCCTAAATACACTTGTGACAGAGAAAAATATACAGATTTTTAGAAAGCTACCTGTTGATCTCAATGTGCTCAGTTGTCCTCCATAAGTAAGAAGAATATTAGAAACAATATAGACTGGAAAAGCACCAGCATGGAACCTTACTATCTGAAAGACAAGGATAAAGGGATAACTTCATTTCTAGCTATAAAAATATATTTAAAAAACACATACACAAATATTATCATGAAGCCAGAATGATGAGATCAGAAAATCTTTCTTAAAAGATCCAGCTTCTCATTTTAATGCATATTTGATAATCTCCAATAACAATTAATCTTATAGATGGGAAATACTAGAATCTCTCATAAGCAGTTAATGAAACAGGTTTGGATAAATGATCAAATTTGAAACAACTGGGGTTTTTTCCCCAGTCAAGATAAGTATGAAAAAAATCAAGTATTACATTTCAGTAAATTAAGTTTAAAACAATTTAAAGGCCATTTTCAAGCAAAATCTGCATATAGTTATATATGCTTTTAGGCAAAAAACTTTTGGAGTTCTATGCATGTATTAATTGGCTTCCACTCTCTCAAGTAATGATTAATATACCAATAGCCTATAAATTCTGTAAATGTTGAAAAATAACAACAAAATGAAAAATCCTTTCTCTAAATGCATCTATTCATGTAGAGAACCTTGCCAGTTTTATTCCAGCACTACCCTTAGGTGCTTGCAAATTAATTACTCTTTAGATGCAGAGAACTGCAGATGGCCAGTCTATTTTTACTGATCCCCATGTCGAAATGTATTCTTCATTGATAACCAAAGAAGATTTGTTGAAAAGGAGCATATGGACCTACTTAGACTTTTTCCCCCAACTTAATTGATGCCAAATGTATTTTAAAGTTTTAACACCACTGACTCATCAGGCAAGAAAGTTAAAGTGACCTACAGATATTGAGCTCACCACAAAGCCACATACTCCACATTTACAGCAGCTCTTTAGAGCTAGAGAGCTTTTCTGCTCCTCTAAGGACTGGGGCCTGACATTCATCTGGGAGGGATCCTTGCCAAGAGGGAAAAGGCTGCAAAATGATCATTGAATAGTGCTCCTCTTGGCATTGAGAAGGAACCTGAAGTGCCACAGTAAGGAAGGGAGAAAGTAAAAATTTCTATAGATGCTACTGACATAGAAAAACCAATTTAGTATTAGGTTTTCTTACCTGCCCAAGAACCTGTAGAAGTGATGTCTTCAGAATTACCTTGAAAAAAAATATATATTGTTTCATACAATGGTAAGCATAAAATACTTTAATGTTTAAGAAGCAAACTTAAGTTCTAGAATACAGCAATCCTACAACTAAAATGTACATCTTACTACTGACAATTAAAAGCAAATGCTTTAAAGTTTTAGAGTCCAACATCCAGTATTAACCCAGTTGCTGCAAAATACTTGTAACACACACTACATGTGAAAAAGGCCAAACAGCCCACCTTTAGATTTGTTTAGTATTTATTTAGATAATTTAGCTATGGTTTAAAAGATTGAATTATGCAAAAATTATCCAGCAATGCAAACTAGCTATAAAATAAAACTGTTTTACTCACTTCATACTGACAGTCTGGGGAAGAGTAGATGTTTAACTCAGGAAGGCTGCTGTCACTGTGAGGCTGAGCAATGTGCAGTTTGGCAGAAATCTCAGCAAGAGATGGAACTCTGAAACAGCAACATACATGGTCACTGCTGTCCTTATGACCAAGCAGAAAAACCAAAGGTGTCTCAGTCTTCAACAAGTGCACATAAAGCAGATCTACCACACCAAGTGTCACCTCAAGCTGTGAGCAAAATGGTGTAAGGAACTTGTTCATCCTGTCACAAAGGACTACGTAACATCCTCAGTTCCCTCTCCTCTGAACTATCCTGGGACATGGCACCAAGGAAAGCAGACGAGTTCAGTGAACACACTGCCTCATAGAGCATGCAAATATGCTGAGTGCCAGGAAGGGAAAGAACATATCCTCAAGAATACAATCTAGTTTCCTGCAAGTATTATGCTGCTGGAAAACACAGGGGGCTGGAAATCGTGAGGTATCCTTAAGACTTCTAAAATAAACTAGAAATACAGTTTTCCTACCATCTAAAATTCAGTCAGGTTGTTCAACTTCATATGTGACAAATATATTTCAAGCTGTTTAGTTTGATTTTGTCAGGACTAAGCTGCTGAAGCAAACATTGGGCTGCTGTGTAAACCAATCCCTGGCTCCTACGAGGAAGCCAGCATCCAGAGCAGCCACTGCTCTCCACTGATGAGAAGGTCAATGATTATCCTGAGAATTTCAGACCAGCATATCTGACTTCTTTTACAAGAAAATTAGTGTGAACCATTAAGCCAACAATTAGTAGGTATTCTTATTCTATGAAAAGTCAAAACAACTTTGTCAACAAGGGCAGAAAGGTAAATGAGGAAAAGATGCGGAAGCGAAATATTTAAGAGTGGAGAAACTATCTCACATCAGAAATATTACCACAACAGGCTGCAAATCTTCTTCAAAAAACATATCAAGAAGTTATTAATTGTTAAAGTCCTTACTTTGCTACAGTTATTGAGTCTTCATATGACCAGGGGATATGAAGTCTATAAACACTTGGTTTTCTTTCTGAAATGGAACAGCATTACAAAATATAAACTTAATTAAGAACCAGAACTGTCTCTAAAAACTACAGGGCCAATAAAACAAAGGTGGCACACAGATCACTACACAGAATCTCTGGGCTTGCACTTACATTGCAATTGACATTGCAACGCAGATCAGAGCAGTTAGCAGCAAACAAAAATTACACAGTTAAACTCAGGTTGTTACAGGACAAGACAGTGAGACATCAATGTTTAAAAGAAGAACAGCTTTGAGAAGAGTTCTGCTTTTCAATATGAAACAAAACCTCAGTCTAATAAAATTCATCACTTTGTTTTTTTTGAAACAGGGTCCTTTAGCAACCCATCCTGTTTAAGGTTATGTAGCTCAACATTCAAATTTGAGTCCCGTTCTCAGCAAATAAAAATCCTAGGCCAATGTGCTCTTCTCAAGAAACACTTTCAATATAAGGCAGAATCCTGATGGAAATTCAACTTCCCTTTGCTGGGAAATAAGAAAAAGAAACATTAAAAGACTAATTCCTCATTTTTGTTGATCCATGCTTCTTAAAGTGGGAAGTGAGAAATATTAGCAGACGCATTTGAACAGACCATAGCAGCATTGCCTAAACTCCATTGCATGAGAAGACTTGAGTTTCTACAAATTTTCAACAATTTTTTCAATAATTTTGTACTTTAGAAGACTTCTATTTACCTTTGAGTGACTGGCAGTGACTGTCTATATAAATTTTGAAAGCTTGATATATCTAGAACACAAAAAAATAGAATTCACTCACTTTTCTCCAGACAAACAGTGGTTACATTACCTTAAAAACTTAAGTAGCATTCTTACTTGGTTGAAGTGCTGGAGCTGTACATTGTAAAGTAATCCAGTTGAATTTAATAGAATTTTGCTTGAAGAAAACCCTGGAAAGGATACAGTATTTTCAGTTATTAGATAAAATTATCTGAGAACTCACAACATATTCAGATTATTTCTTTTCCAAGAGAGTTACATACTTTCATATCTAAAGTCTAAACCCCCACATTTCTTATTTCTTTGTTACTAACAAAAGCAGTGTAAGCCTCAGTGAAAAAAAAGCCCCAAAAACCTCCTGACCTGACATTTTTAGGCAAATTTATTATCCAAAGGTTAGTTATATTAGTTTTCCATTTTTTCCAAAAGCAATATGCTATACTTACCAAATGAAAAAAGACTTGTTACAGGGAGCTGGACTGTTCTGGAATCCTCTTTGAAGAATTCACAGCCCAAAGTATACTGCAATTCAAGATATTAAAAACAGATCTAAACCAAAGCACAAGACTAGAAAGCCTCTGTACTTGCCAAATTACATTTCCCAAGTGATCTCTCCTCTATCTTTGCTTACCCTGAACATTGGGCATTGCTAATTTCCCTGCAAAATGTCTCTGTCACAACTATCTGAAGATACACTCAGAGAAGAACATCACACTCACTTGTGCTGTGAATAATTTCTTGGATCATGGATTAATATACCACAGACTCAGAGACTGTATTTGTGTCACAGAAAGCCATGTCAGCTCTGATTAGACTGGAAATTCCAATTCAGTACTCTGCCATTTCCAGGACTAACTGGAAAGGTCTGCCAGATCCAGATGGGTAACACACTAAGCTTTCAAATGTCCCTCTTACTGGGATCCTGAGAGCCCTTGATGCAAAGATATCCATCTCATTTGTGAGACTCAAACTGTTAAACTCTGCACAACTCAGTCTACTTCATCACTTGTGGTTTAAGAGCTAGCAGAGCTATCTGACCTATGCTTCCCAGAACCCAGGTGTGCTGCCTTCAATTATCTGTATTCTCTGCTAACCTGGGTAAGAGAAATGACTGTTCAAAGGTATGAACATTCAGTAAATCAATCAGAGTATTAAGAAGAACAAGCAAGATTACCATTACAATCTCCAACAAGAACTCTGAGAACTGATTTGAGAACTGTGTCTTTGTACATGCTTCAAGAGCTGTTCATTGCCTTGTTGTTTGGGATTTTATCAAAGTGTTCCTGAGCTTACAGAAGCTACTTTCAAACCACACTACACTGTGGGTCTGTGGTTTCTCAAAGTAACTTAGCACATATTAAATATACTTCCTTTTCTTCCTGTCATAGCCCCTGAAAGTTATGAATACACTGAGCAAGCAATTTCTGAATGTTGTATTTTTTTACCTTATTGCCAACCGCAGGTGGTACCTGAATGACAATGTGGGACAAAGAAGGATAGTCCAGAAGTTTCAGCATTACAACCTTAAAAATAAAGGAAAAAAGAAAAAGAAAGAAGGAAGTAACAAAGCCATTACTGAACATACCCTTTAGCTTGCCTCTTGCCAGTTCCCAGTTGCTGGCCTCTTGTGCCCTGTTCCTGTGGAATACAATCCATCCCAATGCTCCAAACAGACCAGCTCCTTCCTCTATGACTTGCAACCCCCCCCCGAAGCACCTCTCTCTCCTACAAGTTAGGTCCACACTTACCTTGGTGGTTGGAAGTAACTCAGCTCTCCAGGATAAATCAGCAGCTTCCAGGCTGTAAAAATTCATGCACATTAAAGGATGAGCATATTCATTATGCAGGCCCAGCATTATGGCAGTGGATTAATATACCAGCTTCTCTCTGAATTAACATTTTAAATTGAGAAGAAATTTGGATGTACTGCTACCACAGTAATTTATCAAACTGCAGTACTTTCAGATAGTGCAAATCTTATTTGTGCAAAACCAAGCCAAGCAAAGCTCCAGCTCTCTCATACAGAAAACCTGCAGCACATATTAACCAGGCAGCTCAGATAAAAAATGAAAACTTTTCATGAGCTAAAACTGCACTAGCATTGAATTATCATGCAGTTTTATTAGCATCTGTTAAACATCAAAATCACAAATTTTCCCATGAAAATGTCTAAAATAGATCATATAAATAAAAAAATTATTAGCTGTTAAAGAGTCTGCAGCAGTTCTAAAATGTGTTCACACACTGAACTGCAACACATCCATTTGGTCACTTCAGGTTTTGATTTTTTGAACACCAGAATACTGCTGCTTCTCTAAATAGTGTTCATGACCTCAGGACAGTCCACAGCCAACCCACTATTGTTAGATGAGGTTTAAGCAGCAGTCCTGAACTAGTAACTTCATCACTTCATGCTGATCAAAGGTTCTAGAGTAACAGCCAACTTCTTGGATCAGGAAAAAGTAATTGTGGCATTGGGCCATCTGCTGGAGGCAGGACTCTGGCTGTACACCTCAGTGATCCCAGAACAGATGAAAACTCTGCTAGTTCAATTTTGCCTGGAAGCTTTCCCTAATTTGAAGGGTAGGTTAAATTTACCTTGAATTTATTTTACAAATTTAGGGTAAGATAATGTTTTAAATCTATTGTGTAATGACTGTCATAACAAATAACCACTAAACCACACGCTTTCTAAATACTTTTCATATGACAGTAGCAAATTTGAAATAAGAAAGAGATGCTTTAATCCACTCTTTTGAAGGCTCTGTGTGACATTTGATGTCTTTGTCACAGGATTCTAAAGAAACAGAATGACAGAGTGGTTTGGGTTGAAAAAGACATTAAAAACCATCTAGTTCCAACAGCTCTGCCATGGACAGGGACACCCTCTACTAGACCAGGTTACTCAGGACCCCATCCAAGCTGGCCTGGAACATTTCCAGGGATGGGACATGCACAGCCTCTATGGGGGAGCTGCTGCAGTGCCTCACCACCCTCACAGTGAACAGCTTCTCCCCAGCATCCAACCTAAACCTGCCCTGCCAGTTTAAAGCCACTACCCCTTGTTCTGCCACCTCATACCCTTGTGAAAGGTCCCTCTCCAGCTCTTGCTATGAAGGGCAAAAACACAGCTCCTGAAGAAGAAAATCACCTATTTTAAGAAAATCTATTCTTTCCTGTTTTCCTGGTGATATAGAAAGCATGAATTATTTACAATAACGATTTTATTTCCCAATCCCTTCCTACCAAGGATAATTTATACACTTTAAATTCAAACAGTCTCACAAAACCCATTTGAATAAAGAACAGGAATTGTTCATACTCACCACATTGATGAATTAATGTTCATGCAGCCATAAATCCAGCTACTTGTGTCCTGTAAAGTCAATACCATAAAATACTCCATTACCTATGTGTGATTGTATTTATAAATATATTAAAAATACTGATTACTTCAAACAATGCAGGGGTTAAAACTGATGATAATTAAGGACTGATATCATAATCTTGCAATTATAATTGCAAGGACAGAAAGGTGAAGCTTTAGAGTGAATGGTGGGGGATTCTAGGAACCATTTTAAATAACTTCAATTTGCCACCCTGTATATGAATAAATACAAGGTTAAGCAAACAAGCTTTCATAAATTCTCTTTAAAAAATATCTTACATATCATGTTTAATCTCTTCTAACTAAAAGGAACATCTCAAGGTACTCTTCTAAGCAGTAGAGGACTACTTGAGATATTTAATGTTCTACTGCCCTGTGCCTTGAGAATTTAAGTGGTCTGAAGCAACAGCACCATGATGCAGCTCTCAGACGTTTGTTTTGTACCTCCCTCCTCCTCTCAAGCTGTGCTGGGCCTGTGTTTCAGACATTATAAAAAGGGCAAAAGTTATCCTATCAAAGCCCAGCTAAGATCACCACATCCATGCAAACACTGAAGGTGCCACTGAGAAGGACAGTTACAAAAGCACCAAGCACAGACAACTGCTCTTCACAATGGTGGTAGGAATGCCACCTCTGGCAAGGGGAGGAGTGGCAACAGGGACAGGCAGCATGAAACAGAAAAGCATCTCAATTTTCTTGCCACTAATGTCAAATACATGATTCTGGAAAGCTTATTTATTCATCTTCAGTTTGCCAAGAGATTAAATTTATTCTTGTATAAAAACTGAAAAAAAAAATTGGCTGAATGTATGTGTCTCAAGCTAAAAATACAAGAAATTCACATGATGGTGTTTCCTCTTCGTAGGAGACAACTGAGATGGTGCTGTCTCCTCATCTGTCTTCCATTCAGTTTCTCTGCATAGTGAAAGATCTCTGCAGCCTTTCAGGCTCACTTAAATTTTATTATGGGAAAGCAAACCTATAAACAGCTTTTCCAAATTAGAAGTATGGCAAAAACACAGCAGCACTAAAAACAACTTCTTCCTTCAAAACCATTGATACAGAACTGCACTAAATGCAAGGACACAGTAATTAGAGCTAAGCAGAAGAGCTGGAAAGAAAACATCTGAGGTTCAGGTGGCACTGAAGGTTTCAGATCTTGACTGCTAAGTGTGACATGCTAAAACAGGCAGTACCTGTGACATGCATTAGGCTGTGATTGTAAATGGATGGCAGCAATTTCAACAGCTGCTCATTAATTGTCTTAACACTGCAGCAAATGGAAATTAAAAAATACATCTTTATAAAAAAACTCCAGACATTAAATAAGTATTTTCTCACCAACATACTATTTTCACAGTAAACATGACTGTATGATTTTCTGTGGCTTGCAAGAGGAAACGAGAAATATTTTCCATCAGAATCCTAAAAAAAAACCCAAAAAACTCATTATTAAAATAAAAAACCACAACCCCCAAACAAAACAACCAAAACAAAAACATAAACACACAATGGGGAAAAAGTATTACTTACATTGTAAACTGAGTAAGTCCATTTTGAGGCTTTGACTGTAATCCAATTGAAAGCTCCTAAAAATAAATATTTCAGTATGCTGCACTGCAGGAACAATTATACTTACATCCAAAACCTTGTATTTTACTGATCACCAAGGTCTCATCTCCTATCTGTATATGGATATAAACCTTATGTGCTTTCATCAACCCTGAGGACTGCTACTGCTAACAATTACATGCAACGCTTATCATTAGTTACACAGGAAACAATAAAGCCCTAGGATCCTGTTACTAAATACTAATGGCAAAATAAAAACCCCATGGATCTTAAAACAAAATAAAGGCAACAAAACAAATAAACCAAATTATATTCATGTAATTACAAGGTGAGTGATTAATGATGAGGCAACATTAGGAACAGCGCCAATCTTTGTTCCTGTCAGCCTTTTAGAAAGCTAATACAGAAACTTGTGCAGAAGAACATCAGCAAAGTGAATAACACACAAAAAAACAGGAGCAGTTTAAAGATATGGCTAGGGAAAAAGAGGAAGGTACTAATGAAGAGCTCAGAGTACAAACAATGCAAATTGTCATGCAAAGAGTTTGTATGGTTCTTCCATTTAAGGAGAGTAACAAATTCATGACAGAAATTCAGCTAAATGTCAAGAGGTCACCACAAATAGGAAGACAAAAACATGAAATCTAATTTAAACCAATTTTTCTTATTGCTAAAAACTGACCCAAAAAAAGGCAACCCTCCCAAAATGTCAGTTTCACAACCTCTCTGGGCACCTGTTGTAGTTTTTGACCACCTTCCTGGTGAAATATTTTTTCCTAATACCTAATTAGAATGTCTTTTGTTACAACACGATTTCTACTGCCAATTGTGCTATCAATGTAAACCTCTGATAAAAATCTAACTTCATCTTGTCTCCAATTCTTCATTAGGAACTTGAAAACAGCAATATGATCCCCCTCATCATTTTCTTTAGGGTGAAAATCCTCAGTTCACTCAGCCTCCTTCCCCCATTTCCTATGCCCCAAGAACTGCCCATTTTGGTGGTCTTTTGCTCCACACTCATTTCAGAGATGCCAATGCATAAATGCTTTCATGTAAGAGGGTGCCCAAAACTGGACACCAAAGTACAAGCTACACTGGTACTTCTACAATGTCTTACACTGAGAACATTCCTGAAATAAATGGTTTGTGTAAAATGCTTCAGCCCAGTTCAGCAAATCAAAGCTTTGCTCTACAGAAGTTGTGTTTAGTCCTTAAGACTCCATGCAGTCAAAATCTCTCACTTTTAACTCTGCATCCTTAGGAAGGAACTTTACAAGGAACCCCTTAGTGAAAGGTTCATTTCACCCTGCCATGTCATGGGAAAAAGTGATTGATGGAGCAGGTCTGAATATTCAGGATTTCCATGAGCAGCACAAAACTACCACAGTGGCTCTGCAACAGCCATCCAATCCCTCTTGCAACCACTGCAGAAAAGACTGCCCTTTTGACATCCAGCAATTCCCAGTTTCTGAGATTTCCTGCTGGACAGCCTGGTGTAAATATGAGTGGGTTCTCAGAATCTGAGCTATATAAAAGTGACAGATTTTTGTACCCACCCTTGTTAACCAATTTAATACCAAAACCAAATAAAAGCAGACTCTTTAGGCCTATAACCTGCATATTGCTTCAGTTATTCTGAAGGAGGACAAAGGGTATTCTGAAACTTTGCTAGTGAGAGGATTAACCATTAACAAAGCAGTATCACTGAATCCTATTCAAAAGAAAACTGCTGCTCACCTGTGAGGTGTGTAAAAGCTTCAGGATTTTCCTCATACATCTTTGCAGGGTGTCTCACAAAGTGGTGATTCAGTACAGACATCCTCTTCTTTGGATCCTCAGTTATCTAAAACAAGAGCACATGATCAATGTTTTACCAATGTGTGTGATTGAAGATCACCTCATGATCACAGCTAGCAATACAGTTTTGTGGGGGAAGGCAGGGGAGATTGTTAGAAGTCATTGAGCCCTTTCTGTTCTGAATTCAATACTCTGAAGTGCCACCAATAGTGAACCACTGCAATACAGCAAATCACATTATAGAGCACAGCCAAAACTTTCAAGAGTTTTACACTCTCACCAACTCATAACCCCAGGAAACCATTCCATTAAACTTTCTTTATAGACACACATGCATTCTTCCTGAAATGACACTTAGGTCACAGCTTAAGAAAAATCCTCACATTTAGGCTAATCTGAGTTCTCATATCCAGCTGTATAGCCACACTGGGGTTCACTTTTGTTTGGGGTTGGGATTTTTGTTTGTTTGATCAGTTTAGTTTTGCTTTTTCCAAATAAGCCTTCCAGGACTAATTTTTATCTCTTCCACTTTCAAAACTGAGGCCATTTCAACTGATCTCTCAAAAGTTTTACTCTCTAGCACAGTCAGTGCCACAGAACAACTGCACTGCTCTTTTTGTCTCTCTAAATCACACACTAAAATAAGTACACATGAAAAACTAGAGGAGCCTGTCCCAAACAGCCTCAGAAGGAGCACCTAAAATCCTTCCTCTTCTGCGTCTTGGGCTCTGCTCTTATGTACACATCAAGAGGTCAAATTCACAGCTACAGATCACACAAAATTTGTTGATCCTGGTGCAAGGTCAACTGAACCTGCTGCTTTGTGGTAGAAATGTTCAGCCCACAGCTCAGCTATAAAGCATCAAGCAGTCAATAATGAAAACTGAGCTAACACCTTATTTCTGACTGTTTGGTCAAACAACACAAAGGGATTTCTCAGTTACTGGTACAAAATGGAAACTTCTCAGGGTGACTTAGAATAATCAAAAAAGAGCTTTCTGTAAAATAAGGAGATATTTCTCCTGATTAAACATTCTGGGATGGAAGAAGGAAGTGTGATGGGTAAATACACAGAGATCACATATACAGACCTGCCTTGTGTTTTCATCTATGAGATCAAAAAAAGCTCTAATGGTAGCCAGGATCAGTTCTTTGCACCTAGAAGAAAGAATAAGTAAAATTAAATCTAGAAAGGAAAGATCCAGGGTGATAAAACTGGTCAGAGGAGACCTCACCATAATATTAAACTGAAGTTAAATTATGGTAGAAAGTGATAACAGTGGAGAAGAGAGCTATGCACAGTCAGTCAATTAACCTTTGTTCCATGATCTTACCACACTATGGAGAGATGGTCAGTTGAGGCCCAAGCTCTAGGCACAGCTGAGCTCTGTTCAGGTGAAGAAAAATGTTAAACTTTTGTTAGTACTCAACATTCTAAAACTATATGGAAAATTTTCCCCTCCTTATTTAAACATATTTGCACAATTATTAAAAAGAACAGCCTTTATCTTAAGAGTTTCAGGGCTTAGGATGCAACAGAATGACATCTTCAGTCACCCATCTTGCAAGCACTGAAGCCTGTGCAAGATGGAAAGGATAAAACAAAATTACCCAAGTATCTATGTTAGATAGAAGAGACTAGGGTTGAAAGGGCAGAAAATGGAGAGGAGGAAACTTACCAAAAATTTCTTCAAAGACTGCTTCTATGACTAATCTTACTATTTTAATAACTGATCCTGCCACACGAGAATAGCAGCATGCCAATGAAAGCTGTTCTTGAGAAACCAAGGGCATCCTCAACAGCAAGAGCCATCAGAACACCACAAAGAAAGTCTGGTGACTCTGAAGCCTATTACTTGCTTTAAATGGATTCCAGGTATTATATTTTAGGGACTAACACTATCCAAAAAACCTCCTACAAATGGAGCTCATCAACCTATTACTCAACATCAATCAAATAAACTATGAACTATTAATGCATCATTGGGAAGAAAAAAACAAACTGAACAATAGCAATCACAACACAACCTCCAAAACAAACCAAACAAAAACCAGAAAGAACCGGTACCACTACTCAGGAAATCTCGTGCAAAATTCTGGTCACCAACACTCAAGAGAAATGAAAGTAGAGCAGCTGCAGAGAAGGGTTACTAGGACAAAGGGAATGCAGAGTTAATCCTCTGAGCCTAGCAGGATCTGAGCTGAGCCTATTTATAGACAGCTTTCTGTACAACACACAGGGAGGTAAACACCAAAGGAATGACAGCTATTTCATAGAACATTTTAAGCAGATGTCAGAAGAAAAGCATTAAAAAACTGGCTTCTGCAGTAAATGGAAGTTGGAAATTACAAGTTTTCCACCTCCTTGTGATTGTTTTCCAGCTTCTCCATTGTCCACGTAGGGAACAAGTTAATGGAGAGAGGATGGAACAACAAACCTAAATACTTCCTGATGACCCTTGATTAATTTTTAAAGGATAGATGCCTCAAAAGCATTAAATTGGACTTGATGATCCTCTACATCCTTTCTATTCCTAAATTCTTTGAAAAATAACAAATATAAAAACAAGGTGCTATGCCAGAGCTCTCTTTTATAATAGAACACTCTACTTCTATACTACACCTTCACCTTTCTCCATATACACATCTCTTGCAAAAACACGGGGAAATAAAACCTGAGTTCTGGAACTGAAGAAGTGCAAGCAGGTGGTCAGAAGAAACAGCACCAAGTGACAGATGATTCCAATCAGTGCCACACATACTCCTCCAGTGGAGGCTCATTTAGACTACATCAACTATTTTTGATTTTATAACCACACAGTATCCATCTAGTGTTTGAACATGCAGTATTTTCATATTTATTGACACTATGCTACCCATATAGACACTGATACATGCATTACATTAATAACTATCAAACACAGTTCCATGCAAAACCAAAAAAACAGTTTGCTTTTTTACCACAACAGATAAGGCACTGTCATGTTGACTCAATCTTGGTAGAAAAGCCAGTCCTGAACGAACTTGGTAATCTCTGAATCCTCCCGCCACAGAAAGGGTAGTTAAATTTCTTAAATCTTGGGCCTTTAGAATCCAATGATTGTTTACAGCTGTATAAAAATCTATAAAATATATTCAAATCAATAACCATTTTCCCATAAGCCTATTTGATATTAAAAAAAAATCAAAACCTATATAAAGATTAACCAAATGTTTCTGTAAGCCCCCTGAGAGACATTTGAGCTCTGATTATCACTTTTGATTCATGTAAGAGAGGAAAATTATTGTTTTAACCCGAAGAGATAGCAGTTAGAAAAGACAGATACATTTTCTTCATCAGCTGAGCACATATATTGTTAGAGTAGCAATCCCTAGGTTTACGTGAAGGACAGACACAGATTTAGTTGAAGACCAGAAAGAGTCAATAAGGAAGAAACATTGCACTGAAATCAATTGTAGGATGGAGAATTAATACAAGAACAATAAATCAAATCCAGCAGCTAAAGATAATTCATTCCTCTTGGGTGTCACAGAGAACAATGAAAATTAATGTCTGTTCCCTTTCCTTCACCAGTTCCCTCAGTATCTCCATGTAGCAGCACAAATACCACAAAACACATATTTAATCAGTATAGCTTAATCAAATCTAGCTTTTCAGGAAGTGTATAGTACATGCGTATCATTTTTATTCCACACTTATTTAGGTGAGGGAAAATAAGATCTTTTTTGTAAATATTTAAAATAAATAATTACATCTATATTTATATTCTCACTTGTACAATCTTTGGGTATGAAAAACATTAAATTTATCACCTTTTACAGAACTAACACTATCTCATTCAATAAAGATAAAAGTCATTACGGAGGTCAAGTTTCAAAAGAAGAGGAAAAAAGATAGAAAATATGTCATTCACTGGAAAGCTTACAAATTTAGCAACTTATTAAATTACAAATTATTGAGAGCTCCAGGCCTCACACACAAACTCAAGTCCACATAATCCATTCTATATGACACTTGACTTTCTCTGAGTATCCTGACATCCTCAACTACCTGAGTAACAGATTCATTACAGTAAATAAAGCAGCACATTCTGCTGTTGATTTGCAAGAATCTCCCCACCAAAGCTCGAGAGGATCAATAAAAAATACCATGTGATTAGACAAATGCAGTACTCACCAGTAAGATATTTGTCTAAAGGCATTACAGGTGCAACATGAGGTGTGGCTTGTGTAATGAGCAGGTTTATAAGTTCAGGCTTAAAATTCTTCAGAGTGAGCAATGCTCTTGCAACAAGACCACCCATGGAATGCCCAACTATTGCTACACTGCTCGGTGCAAAATCTCGATCCTTCAGCAAAGAGCAAGCAGACACATCAGAAACAGATTTGACATCGAACTGTTCTTATTAGCTGTAGATTCAACCCCCTCCCAATTAACTTATTGTCTTTCAAGGACAACATGAATTAGCATTAACTTAACAAGCTTACAAATTCAATAAAAATGTACTTGCTGTCTCATGAAAATGTACTTAATATGAATTATCCAGCTCAAAAGGAAATACCATGTAGCCTGTGTAAGCTTAGTAAACTTAAGCTAATTTAAATTTCTGAAACTTTTAGGAACAAAGGACATCAAAGAACTTTCCCAGAGAAAACTTGATGCAAGGCAATACTATATGAATATTTCAGTAAGCTACAGATGTTTACATCTCTACTAGAAAAAGACATCCATTGTGCATAGAAGTATTTATTTAGAAACACAACACAGAACCTCCTTAAAGTTCTGGGTTTGTCACAAGTACTAAAAATCCATTAAAGAAAAGTAATTCTCTGTTGTATTATTATCACCTTGCAATATCTAGATGCATTATAAAGTCTCCCTCCCCTACTCCTCACTCTTCAGTTCTGCAGCAGGAAAGGTAGCCCAGAATTCCATTCCCAAAGGGAAGTGCACTGCTCAGCACGTGTCACTACTTACCTTGTACAACTTAAGAATGACTTTTATGCACTCATGCACAAACTTGGTCTGTCGTTGCAGGCTACCACCATACAATGCAACCAACTCCTCATTAAAGTTGACACTGAAGAAATTAAAATGATACTTGAAGTCAACATCTTCTGCTTTTCTAAGTGCAATGGAGCCAAGAGAACGTACTAGAAAAAGAAACCACAGCAAATAGAACAGTCCAAGTCACTGCTTAGCATCGCTTAAGTAGAAAAACACATAAATACATAATTAAGAAACAAATACATTAAATACATTGTTCATCTCAAGTGATTTATAAAAGATATTTTAAACCAAACCTTCTCTTTTTAGCTTACTGCTGATAACAGAGGTATTTTATGTCAGGAATAAATTTATACAAGCATCATGTTCCTCCACCTTAGGGCTGCTTTTCTCATCTCATTTGCACCTTCTTAGTGCCACCAGGAGAAGAAGGCATTCTTGATTCCAACTGTAGAGGCAGTCCTACTGCTAGGCTTTTCTAAAACTCCTTTGAAGGCCATCAACTCTAAGAAAACATTCCCAAATACCACTAAGATAAGTATGGGGGATTGCAAAACCAAATCCTAAAGGACACTTGTCCACCTAAAACCTCAAGTGAGAAAATGTTCACTTTACAAGGTCTTGCTTCTGACCTGTCTTCCCTGTCTAACCCTGGCTACTGTTCAATTCAGCCTTTTGTGTGCAGAATTGTCCCCAAGTTTCCATGGAGACAATGCAGGATGGCAACAATAACAGCTGCAAATAAGAAGGCATGGTAGCAGAAGCAGAAAATAAAAGAAAAAGTCCCAAAAGTGCCTATATAAAATAACAAATGATGGTCATAAAGGTCTGCTCAAATCCAGCACACAGGAGCAAGAGTCTCTTACAGTACAGGTTGAGAGAACAGCAGAACCCTCCTTTTCAGATTGTCTTTTACTCAAAGTCTGAATTTTGTTTTACAAATTTCATTTTAGTGCCCATAAAAGATGATTAATTAATATTTCAAAAATACCTGTAACCACATAAAAAACTCCTGAAGATGGGTTTTGAGTGAGCCTCTTCTTTCAAGTCAAAGGACAAGAGGAAATGACCTCAAGTGCACCAGGGGACATTTACACTGGATCTTAGGGAATGTTTCTTCCCCAAAAGGGGGGTCAGACATTGCTGCCCAAGGTAGTGGTGGAGTTGGCATGCCTGGAGGCATTTAAAACCTGTGTAGATGTGGCACTCAGGGACATTGGCTTAGTGGTGGGCTTGGCTGGATTAATGCTTGCATTCCATGATGTTAAAGATCCTTTCCGACCTAAATGGTTCTATGAAGATAACAAGGCCAGCAAAGGCAGCAGCAGCCCCGTCTTTATTGTTCAGCAAATATGAATATATTTTAAACAACTAAGAAAATTACAACAGCAACACCTTCTCTGCTCATCTAGGCATGAGAATAAAACTGCGTTATCTCACAACAAATTCTGAACAAAGAAAGAATTAATATGAATTAATTTTAACAAAAGTTTTGCAAAATGCACAGATGATGTACTGCCAGTCTCTCTAAATCCATTCCAAAAAGATTATTACTAAAATATTTATTGTTCCCATGGCATGGAGTACTTCTGCTCACCTAGTTAGTTTGTTTTTCAGATCCTCCTTTTGATTCCTAAAATGCCCTGAGAGAACCATTCTATTTCCTGCATAGTGATGTACTGCCGTGTGTTTAGAGACAGCATTAATTCACAGATTTGCAATATTTGATGCACAATCACAAAAGTCCATATGGCACCTCTCATAATCATTATGTTTGTAATCTTCTCTGGATGCTATTGTGCCTGGAAGTCTCTATGGGTTTTCTGAAAGTACTAATTGGTAAAATATTTTACACTGTTATAAGCTAAGCAAGTGCATTCTCAAAAACCCCAGCTCTCTAAAGGTTCTCTGAAATCAGGTAATTTAATCATCAAGTTTAGTGCTAATATAAGGAAAAATTATCACAGTAAGGAATCAGGGCTCAGACTATGCTGGTTTTCTCCCCCACACACACATATCCATTTTCTAACATCATCAGTGTTATTCACTGTTTCAAAGCACATTTTAGGGAACAAAAATAACAGTCTGACAAACCCAGACTGGAAGGAATAGCAGGTACCAAAGTAAACATTGAAACACAAAACTTCACGTACCATTAGCTTTGGTATTCAGAAAATTAAAAATGCTTTAAAATGATTACTGCATTTTATTTGGAGTCTAGAAATGTAAGAGGGTAAACAAAAGAGGCTATATGTAAAGTGGGAAGACAATGTTAAGGAAAAACCAGAAAAACCACCACTATATAAAGATGTAGGGAATAATGAAACTAGAGGGCAAGCTTAGATGATGCTGATTTCTATAGCATGCAATTCCTTTACATCACAGACAACAGATGGTGCAGTTTCCCCTAAACAAATTCAGGTCGAGTTTTATTTGGCACTAACAGAACTAAACATTGTTCAAATCAAAACCAACTAGATGTTTGCAATCAAAAGTACAGCAAGGGTGCAGTGCTGCCAGAGCATAAATTGCATAAATTGTACTGTTTGTGGCTTTCAAAAGCCTTGCTGCTCCAGAGAAATATTATAGCTTAACCATTTGACTGATTTCAAACAAAAATCATGTATCTTGACTGTTTGGATTAAACAGAATAATATGATCAACCATTATGACTCTGTCTGATATTATTTCAAACAGAAAACTACCTAATGCACAAATCTGAGAGCTTTTTTTGTATCAAAGCTTTAACTCAGCTAAACACTTACCTTGTTTATAACTGCCAGCATTCCCAGGCAGAAAGAGAACTGGAATTCCTGTCAATAGGAGATTTTTGTTTTCTTCAGCATAGTTCCCTTCCCCATAGAGATACAGCTCATATGCTGGGTATCGTCTGGCTGTTTTCTTGGGTAATTTTATTTTCTATTGCAAAAGTTAAAAAGAGTTTATAGAGTTACAAACAGGAAAATACAGTGGCTATCCAGCCATTGAAAAGATCTGGCATATGTGGTTTTATTTTTATGGCTGTAAATTACAGTCTAAAGAATACAGAATGAAAAACGGGGTTTGGCTTTAAACAAAACTAGTTAAAAATGGAATATCAAGTAAACTGTTTAAGTATTACTGGGCATAATGAATGGGCATTTAGTTACTCTAAGCAGTGATTACCTTCAACTAGCTGTGAAACAAACTGCAAATGAATGCAATTATGTATCTATCAAAGCTGCACGTTCATAAAGTAAATCCAGCCTTATAATACAGGTGGGGGAAAGGAAAAAAAAAAGGCTTGTCAAAACCCCACCAATTCTCCCAGGAGAAGAGAAGTTGAGAGCAGAAATTGGGGCACAAGAGTGATGCTAACTATTCCTGCTGCACTGGAATGGCTCTGGAACCCTTCCCAAGGCCGTGGATCTCAGCAGAAGGATCCGACAGCCAGAGCTGGAGGGCAGCGGGATGTGGGTGACTGTCGGGTACCACCTGCTACCTCAGGGTAAACTGCAGCCCTCGTGGGAATTCTCTTAGCTGGTTTAACAGAGATGTCACCTGCAGTGGAGTTTAAACAACAGCAGTGACCACCTCAAACAGCTCAGCAGAAAAAACAAACCCGTGGTCCTCAGGCTTTTTGTGTTTCCTTTTCAGAGCTGGGCTTGTGGTCTGACAAAGTGCCTGGCTCTGGGACAGCTCAAGGTCTAACGTACATGTCAGCTGTCATTCAACAAAAACAAGTAACCCTCTAACCTAGCACACATCTGATTCACAGGATTAGGATCCCCAAAGAAAAAAGAACAAAATCCCTTTGATCCCAAGGGCTAGGTGAGGATTAATCTCACACCAGTAAGTCAATCTCTTAAGAGTCATATGGCACTGTCTTAATTAAATGTGTTCTTGTTTACTACTATCTTAGTTTAACACCTGAATAGAGGCTGGTTGGTTTATAATTCTCAGTTTCTAAGATAGAGATTTTTAAAATTTTCATGCAAATACACTCATTCCAATGTTTGATTTTTTATGTTACAATTATGTAACAATTGAAAGAAAAATAGCATAATACAAAAATAAATTTATTAAGGCGCAATTTACATTTTAAAGAAACACTTTTACAGTACAAGGTCAAGACTAAACTTAGTTTTGTATCAGAAATCTCCTGTAAAGTCTCCTTTAGTTGCTTCCCTGAAATAGAAACATCTTTAATACAAATAATTTATTATTTTCTCTCAGCTGCATCTACCATAAAGGTGATTTAGCTTTAATTCTGTGCCCCCACACTCCTTCCCTTCCTCTGTTCTTGTCTATCTCTCCTTAGCTAATGACTGTTTTCCTTCCCCCTTGCCCTTCAAAGTTTTTGGTATACTGGTTTTTTGCAAACTATTTTAATTATGTGTTATATATAAAAAAATATCTTTATTCTATGAGCTGTATCTATGTGTGTGCATTATTTACAGTTTTTAAAATATCTTGATTCATTAACACAGTGTGAGACTGTGAGTTAAATTCTTTCAATGAGAAGAAGAAAATTTAAGCTTCATTCAGGGCTTATGTCTTCAGATCATCCTTTGGTCTTCTCCCTTTCTTCATCGTCCTGCCTTTCCAGCTTCACTCACCTCACTGTCCCATTCTTATTCCTTCCTGCTGCTCCTATTGCAAAGGCTTTCAAAATTATATAAAAAAAACCCTTCAGCAGTTCCCATTACTAAACTAAGATTGTCACCAAGATGTGCTTATATGACTTCCTGACACATCAAATCAACTGTTCATCCACAGAAACTTCCTGGTTCATTGTCTTTTCAAAAACTTTTATGGAACATAAAATTAACTCGCTATTCTTCCTTGGGGCGTTGTCAAACACAAAAACCCACACAACCTGCGAGAACTGTACTGTCAAAATACTGGGGGGTTGGGGGATTTTTTGGTAAATCGCAGTATTTAAATATTATAACAAAATGGCAATGTATAACTCCAAAGGAAAAGAGACATTCATGTTCCATGACAGTGGGTTTAAACTGTGAATTCCCAAGACACTGCTTATGTAATCAGTTGTAGCAAGCTACAGCAACTTCTTACAATGTCAGCGCAGGCTTGGTTTTTCACCCTGGTTCTGTAAGAAATTAGGTTTATGTGAACAAGTCCTGATTACTAACTTCTGAATCTCTTGCCAAGTACAGCTGAACAGGACAAGGGCAGGTTAAGTTCAAATACATGCAAAAAAAGATGAATAATTACAAGGCTGACTGTGAGCTAACCCACACTGATGGGCACAAAAGAAATTAAACTTCTTGTTTAACTGCTCAAGCAATTACTTGTTGTGTAACGTGATACCAAATCCGGAAGCAAGGACAGGTACCTCCCACTCGAAACTCCCACCCTGGGGTTTCCTAGTGAAGGCAGCACTACACACAGCACAGACACCTCCAACAATAAAAAGCTACCTGTAAAGTACAATACCTCAGCAAACCCAAACGAATTCACAGTTTGCCCCCCAGCCCAAAGTACTGTTTTGTGCACGGTGAAAGTGATTACACAGGAAACAGAAATTCCAGAGGGCAATACAGCCAGCTGTGACTTGCATCTCCTGCACGGAACTACTGCTCGCCTTTAAGCCTTGCATCCCACCTAAAGATGCCTGAATTTAAGCCCTTCCATAATAAGTAAATACAAAAGATGTGGTGGCAGACAAGAGTTTCAGGCACCCGCCAATTTCCATCACACGGATTTTGCCAGTAACTTTCAGCTGGTTGGCTTCAGATTGAAGCTGAAGTAGGTTCTGGCTGCCAGGAGATCTCAGAACTTGCTGTGCAGTATTTAAGTACTTATAACTGCTTAAACGAATTTGTTCTACAGCACTGACAAAACAATCCCTGTAGCCATACCAAGTTCCTCTTTTGTAGGCTAAGATGGCTATATCAAGGTTAGGAAATGAAGGTTAATAGATACAAAAATTAACTTTCTGCTTCATTACGAATTTAGACACTGAAGTTTTGTTTTTCATTTTTACTGTGCAAGCCAGCTTGCAACCTACTTCTGAACTGTGTTATTTAGAATAATTACTATTTTTTCTAACATAAATTAGATCTCAGATAATGAAAAATGAATGTTCAGAAGTCAACCAATTATGCTGACTTCTCCAAGAAGTGAGAAAATGCTGTAATATTTACTAATATCAAAAAGAGAAATAGTTTTCTAACAACTGCGTGCTGCAGCATTAGCAGCAAACTTAAATATGCATTTACATCCTTCCAGGACTAAGACAGAATAGTGTGTGGAAGGAGCAGTCCCCTCTCTCAAACTGATCCCAGGTTTTCAAAGAGACTTCTACAAGGCTGTTAGCAGAACAAGAGGGACCTCGGAAGGCTTTATAAGCTCTCCCGTGTACATTGTGGCACATGCCACCTCCAAAGCGCTCTCCGAGAAGACTTTGCACCACCGCTCACCACCTTGAGAGACACATTACCAGTCAAAGCTCAGTTCTGCGCTTTTCCGACACACCGGTTACTTCTCACTAGGAAATCATGAGAAGGGCCACGAAGCGCAAGGCTCGGCCTCCCGGGCACTGCCCGTGCTGGCGGAGGAGCCGGCCCAGCCCCTTGCTCGGCCAACACCCGTGTGAGCTCCGGGGTTTCACAGCGCCACACGGAACCCCAGGCACGGGCAGCTCCGGCCGCGGGCAGGCTTCGCACGGCGGCGGCACCCAGCGCCCCGCAGGGTTACAGGTGGGCAGCTCTGCCGCCGCTCTGCCCCCCGAGGGGCACCGCCACACCGCGTCCTGCCAGCCCGGCCCCGCTCCCGCCCAGCTGCCCGTGCCCCATTTACCGAGTTCGGGGCTGTTCTCCCTCCCCAGGGGAGCTACGCCTCAGGCTCCCGGCTCCGGGCTCCGGCCGCGGCGGGGCGGGCGGCACCGCCCCGGGAGCGGCAGGTCCCACCTGTTACACCCCGCCGCACTCACCAGGTACTCGGGGTACTCGTACATGTAGGTCATGCTGCACCGGTTCTCCTCGTAGAGGAACATCACGTCCCGCACGCCCAGCAGCACCAGGGCCGCCAGCGCCCCGTAGAAGAGCGCTGCCAGCGCGGGCAGCCGGCGGCCCGCCCGCCCCATGGCGCCCCGCGGAGCGGAGCGCTGCTCCCCGCGCACACGGGCACGGCGGGGCGGGGCGGGGCGGGAGCGCCGCCGCCCGGGAGGCGGAGCGGGAGGGCGGCCGGGCCGGCGCCTCAACCTGGCCGCCGCCGGCGCCAGGGGGCGGCCGCCATGTTGGGGAGGTCGGGCGGCCGCCGGGCCGAGGGGCCCGCCCGCCATGTCGCGGCTCGCGGGGGAGGCGTGTCCGCCATGATGGGGAGGGCGCCGCGCCGGGGCCGTGAGGGGCCGGGGCCGTGAGGGCACATCCAGCCCCGCCGGAGCCAGCCGGGCGCACCGCGGGGCCGCGCACCATGCCGAAAATAAACCCGCACACTCCCCTGGGCACGGACCCTGCCCCGGGGGGAGCGGTTCAATGATGAACGTCCATAAAGCTGCAGGCACTCACCACCTAAAAAGCCCTGGTGGGGATTTGATTCTGTGGTTTGGTTTTTTTTTTTTCCTTTTCCTTTTTGTAGGCTTTGTTGTTTGCTTTAATTCGGGTGCTTTTAACACCTTACTACGGCTGTCTTTAAGCTCTGTGCTACATTTTAGTCCCTGTGGGACTGCTGCCCCAGCCGGCTGCAGGGCACACCCAGCAGTGCAGGCGGGGCTCACCAGGGAAAACAGTAAAATATTTTATAACTGAGCAAAGAAAAAAATTTCCGTGTTGGTTTATTTTGCTCCCCCACCTTCCTCGAATCTACAGAGAAAGGACAATCAGCTTTCTAGGGCAAGGGGTATTTACATATGAGGGAAGTATGAAATACTTGCATTTTCATACTGCGAAATACTTAGGCCTCCCCGGCTCCCCCAAAAGCAACAAAATTTACTCCGTTTTCCACTGTATTTGTACCATTTTTATTTGTAAAAATAACCATCTGAATGCATTGCAATAGTAGTTTACAGTTAGGGTTCTTTATTACATCAATACAGCATTCAGTAGTTTAAAAAGTTATTAAACTGTGCTTGAGAAGATTCAGGTTGAATTCCAAGTCATTCAATGAATTAAGTTTTTTTTCCTCATTTCACATGTGACATTTACCCAAGTCCTTAAACTTCAATTTACAAAAGCAAACAATACCGACAAACCCCACCGAAACCATCAAACAATGTTTTATATAGTTTATTACAAATGTTCTGCAAAATATAACACTGGCACCAGATGCATATCACCATGGTTTGCAAAGATATATTGCACATGCTAAAGCATAAAATATAAGACAAAACCTACAAAACATAAGATATTGGCTTTAATATGTAGATCACTGCATAAGAAATGCATAAAATAACATTTTATACACACACTCAAGATTGTCACTAGTTTGAAACGCCCTTTCCTATAACACTGACCTAAGTTTACTTTTTGTGTAATAAGAAAGCATTTTCAGCACTGCGAAAATTATACATTATTCCTATAGAAATTTAGCATATTAATTTTCATTTCAATGCAGGTAGAACATATGAAAAGAAGAAACACTTTATACATTCAAAGAAGGTCTGAAATGAAAATTTACTGGTAATATATTGCTTTTATAACACTCAAATGAAAAAAAAAAGACAAGTTTCACAAAACATTTCCATTATACACAAATATAAAAAGGCACTCTAATATTTCTTACATGACTAAGAATAAAAATCACAATTTTTTTTTTAAATCATCCTCAAATACATAACCAAGTTTCTCAACAGTACAATGGATAAACAATTCATTTCATGTGTTTGTTCTAATTCAGTAACCTGGCAGTTGTTGACTGCATAAAAGTACCAAACACATTATGGTGCCCTTTTAGTAGCGATGAACAGAAATCCCCTGAGCTATTTCACAGCTAATTCAGGCAGTCCGGAGGTTGTAACTCAGTATTTATGAGAGACACTTGGGAGCCTGTCCTGCTCTGGATTCCACCTGCAGCTGTGGTTAAAATACAGGATGAAACGACCCTGCCAACACGCCTGGGCAGGGAGCTGCCCCTCCCCAAGTGCCCTCTGCTGGGTGCAGACACAGAAGCTGTCCGCGTGTGTTAAGTTGCAGGATCCAGGGTTAAGTGCAACGATTCTGTATGATTACTCTTGTAAGGAGTCCACAGAAAGGCAAGGAGATTATTTACAAGAGTAACATTACTCGCATGCTTATATACCTGCCCTAAACTACACATTGATTTCTACATGTGATAAATTACAGATTAATGCGCTAGCATACAAAAAAAAAGGGATTCTGGTAACTCACATGAGATGTGGGAGAGGCCAACACTGAGCACTTTCGAGTGTCTCGCTTGTGGCAGTTTTCCTCCTAAATCCAGCGCCCTCAAAACACGACCTGTGCAGTGCCCTGGAGGTGAGAACAGCCTATGTTCCTGTGCTTTTTGGAATGCTGCATCCTGGCAGCATTGTGAGGTTTCATGGATAAAGGTTGGATTTGGCTCCTGAAAGGACCAGCGTGTCTCAGAAATAAATCACCTCCACTTCTGGGATGCACTAAGAGGCAGCAGCTGTTGCACTCGACAATTACCAGTGTTACGAGGTATTAGAAAAAGTTTTGGTAACTGTATGGGCAGCAGGTAAAAATACTGAGACTTTTTAAATGGCTGCTTAAAATAATATAACAACTTTATAAAAAGAGGGCTGGTTTTCTCTTAATGAAGCACTGTCATGTAGGATAACGCAATTTTCTGTATTTCAGGGTGAGACTTACAACTAATCCTGCCAAGGAGCCTGCCTACATTTCTGGTTAAAATAAGATTGAAATGCTGATTCTGCTGTTAGATAGGTGGCAGCTATTTCCCATATGTTTGTTTTCAATGCCATCCTTCTACATTAAAAAACCCCCAAATTTGGGATTACTATTCATTTTGGAACAGGCGCCACTGAAAATTTTAACAATTGTTCTCTCCTTATTTTCAGTGTTTTAAGTAACATGGTTATTGCTATTCTGCAACTTCTAAAAACAAAAATGCTGAGAAAAACCAATTAAAGTATTATTTGGTGCTATTTCTGAGAAGAAAACCAAGGTTTCAGGTTCTCTGTTATTCTACTGTAGAAACTACAGAGTTGAGAGAAAAGGGTTTTTTTTTTGTTGTTGTTGTAAACTTTGGAAGATTGCTAACATCCAAGGAAAAAAATACTCAATTTTAGTAAGGCAAAATAAACTTAATACATCAATTTATTTTTTTTTTAGTAATTAAAGAACTGAAATCTGCCAATAGATTTTCAACAATCCAGCAGAACAGAGCTAAAAACTGCAACTAAAATTCAAATCGTTACTTTTCCTTTACTCTGCCAAAAGCGAGCACCGAGGAAGGTCATTTCATCCTCCCAGCACAGACACAGGCCTGAGACAAGCTGAATGTGAATGACAGGAACACCTGACTCCTTGCTCTGCCACAGCTGTGTGGGTTTTCTCACCTGTCTGGCAAGGGGCTGGAGCCTTCTTAAGCTCTTCAACAAAGGAAGGTGTTTTGCTTTCTGCTTTTTCCCAACACAGACAGTGGACCTTTGCATTCCAGACAAGATGGGCACTCTCCCAGTGTGCATCCACCCTTCCTTTTTGCTCCTCAGGCCCTCAGTCTTGCCAGATTCACATTTCATTTCAGTATGCATGAATGCTAACTAGAAGAACAAGCCATAGTGATTTTTCCTGGGCATTTGTTTCATCCCAAATAAATAGAAACACATTTACATTAAAAGTATATGAACATATTCTTAAGTCTGGGAAAAAAACCCACCTGTGGTCAACACATCATCAGTTAAAAATGTCAACTTGAAATCTGTGTCATAAAATGTAAAATTCACCCAAGACTACTTTTACCTCAAAAGTTTATATTTTTCTCATTTAGAAAAAACTACTTCATTATGTCACTCACATTTGAAAAAAAAATAAAAGTAGCAAAGTCTTCAACTGAATTACTGAAGCATTTTGGTCCTCTTGGTATAGCTGGTTAGTTCATGATAGTTTTTTGTTTGTGGTTTTTGTTTTTGTTTACAAAGTCTCATTCTTCCTTTTGTACATCTGTTGCAGAGGAAGGTCGGGGTCCATTTGACCTAGAAACTTTGGCAGAAGGAGTAAACATATTCACAAAGTTGACACTGCTTTAAAAGCTGGTGACAAAAGGCTCTTTAGCATCTATCTCTGGTCCCCCACACGGTACACTGCTATGTTTCTGGTGTTTGGTATTTCAACTTTTGGTGTTACGCTTTCATTGCTTTACCTTTGCTCTGTTAATCCAAACACTGGCAAAAGTATCTTAAAATTTAATACTGTTTACAGTAAAAATAAATGATTTAACCATAGAAAAGGAAAAAAGCGTCATTTAAGTTGGCAAATAATTAGAAACTTTTCCATACACCTTTGTCTACACATGATTTCTCCCCCTCTCCCCTTTTTTTACTGGTACTGGATTCATGATTAATGGCTCAGGTGACAGAAACATCTAATGACCCCAATTCTGTAGTGCAAATAAACATCTGTCCTGAATTGAAAAAAAAATAAGGGCCAAGTGATTAGCATCTTACAGAAGTGATGTTCATGGGAAAATATGGTGAGATGAGCAGAATTTGGCCTTTAGAGTTAACAACTACATTTTTCTAATTGTGTACTGCAACTAAGAACTGTAAAAAGTGCCTTCTGTACGTTTAAGTGCTTAATACAGGCAGAATGTAAAAGGTTTCATTTCCTGTAGAAAAGTAATACAGGCAGTTTTAAGATTACAACTTTACCTTTGGTTCATGTAAAAAAATTATCTAATTAACAGAGCCCCTGGAAGCAGGAAACAGACAAACATAGGAAAGGGGCGATGCTCAAATCTGTGAAGGCTATGCTGGAAATAGGATTGTGCACTAAAGGTGCAGCTAAAACATGAAAGAACTCTTTACAAACAGTTCCCTGTTTACTTGTGCTGTCTAAAAGAAAAAAGGCATTTTCTCTTTTTCTACTTAAAATAAGAGGTAGAGACTTTCCACAGGGGCACTTTGGGCCTAAAGAAAACATCAGAAAACTGAAAAGCTGCAGAACTCTAATAGGAATGTGTTCCAGTAAATCCCTCTAATTTTGTTATTTAAAGGCTTGATTCTCATCAGCACTACAAATCTTTCAATGCCTACTTGTCAAGAATAATAATTAAGAATATAACTGTGGGATTTAAGCTGCTTAAAAAGACAAAAATGAAAGCTGAAATGAAACAATAACGAAAAAATTTTTGGAATACCAATGAGTCAAAATGTTTCAGAATCTGAATCATTTTCATTGTACCCATCCTCTGTTCCTATGTTATTACTCAAGGGCTTATCATAAGAGTTAATGCTGCCCATAGCGGAGCCATCGCAGAGGTGCGTCCTGCCCAAATTGTCTTTTTTAAAACAAGCGAAGTTGAAAGCCGTCACTGAACTGGAGGGAGAAAAAGGCATCATGGTAGCCAAAATGAGTGCCAGGCAGTCAGCCACGTCTTTGTTAGGAGCACAAGCCAGGGCTGGCGTATGACCTGGGCACAAACGCAGACAAGGCAATGGTTAGTACTGAGGGCACCTGGGGCACCCGGCATTCCTCAGGTACATCTCTAGGGACACCGTGGGGACATGGATGGGGTTACACATGCCAGGCGTGTTACTCACTCACACGGGACATGCTGGGAGAGACACCGGGGGCACCGCAGTCACCGGGACCACAACAAGCACTGCTTGTGTGAAACCAGGCAGCAAACACTGCGCCAGGTCAATCAAAGCTAAACACAGTTCTACAGCACACACAGCATGGCCGATACAGAACACAGGGACTACAGCAACAGGGACAGAAACTGGCTTCGGTTTCTGTGCGTATGAACGAGTCTCATTCTGAGAGCAACAACTTTCATTAAACATGAAAGACAGTAGTTTAAAAAAGTTTGATTTAATAAGCGAACAATTTTAAAGATTGATCAGTTGAGTATCTACTCAACTTGGCAAGCAGTTTATTTAGGAATTATATTATAAAATAATTAGACCAGTGCAGGGGGTACATGGGTACCAGGTGTGACTGGATGTTTAGTTACCCAAATATACACTGTGTTAGAAAAATATTAGCTGTATTCAGCAAGCATGGCATACACTTCAAATACACAGCTAGTAAGACTCCAATGTCAGTCACACAAAGGACTAGGGAGCTATTAGAAGCTTGTCTTCACTGCAGTTTGACTTGGGTCCTGTCCAAGCACTGCCCTAAAGCAGCTCTTCACGTACATGAGCCCTGGAAGCCAATGTGCTCATTACACTTACGGTCTGTACATTTTACACGCTGCTGTGCAGAACTCCAGCCCTTTCCAACAAATCCTCCTTTTATGCTAAGAGCTGAAAAATTCTTTTGCAGATGGTTACATCTTCAGCACTGCAGCAATAGTAATGCGAGGCAGTGGCCACTTCTGGTACCTACTGCCTCGAGGAAGACAAGATCTGCAGCGCAGATGAACTTGGTAGGCAAAAAGTAAATACAGTTTTGTTGCCAAATACCCACATTTAAGCACTGACTGCAGTCAGTGCATTTCCTCTTCCATGTGTTCCAAGTGTTAATATTCTTTAGATCTGTGAATATGCTAAGATTCTACTTGAACATCTCTCTTTTAAAATGTGTATGTTGTTCCTAGAAAAACTATATGTGTATAAAATTTAAATCTAATTGTCATGTGTTACATACAAATTAGCTGGACCTGTATGTACTATTTTAAGGATAAAATCTGTGGTTAAAAGACAGTCTGGTTAATTTTTCTGTCCCCTATCTCTGACGTGAGGTTAGGGTCAGATGACTTCTGTGGAACTCATTCATTCAGGTATAGCTAAGTAGCATTTGGCTTATACTAAATACCACTCAGTTCTTTTCATCCACAGATCTCAAATGTCTTGCAATGATGGGTGAGTAGTTACTTTATTTAGTGTTACTTTACAGATATGGAAAAATGGAGGTACCCGATTGTTACATTAATGCCATGAAGTTAGTATTGTAAGAAAGACCAACTTATTTCAGGAAGATATTTTTAAAAACTATCACTGTAGAATCACATCCCTCTCTGGTTCCTTATAATTTTTAGGGAAGGACTTCATTGAAGTCTGAAATAAAATGATTTAATTTAGTAACCAATTATGTATTTTTATGAAACAACAGTAATTTAATTGCTTCTTGGTCAGATAATTGGCAAGCACAAGGTTTGTTCTCAGAATGAGCTGGGACACACTCAAACATATGTTGATGGTTTTCTTCCTACCCATTAAAACATGCGCTGATTGAATGCAAATTCCTTAATTCTTCTGCAAGGCGTCAGAATTATCCGGTGCCACTTGCATGTTTAGGAAATTCAAGTTACCACTGCACTCAGGCATTAAAAAAGACTAGCTGTTGACAGTACATGCAAAATGAACAGTAAAAGGGACCACTGTGATGTTTAAAGTAGATTCTTATACTAAAGAAAGAGTATCTTTTCATTTTCTTTTTTTTAATAGGTACTCACACAACTCATTGTCTGTTCTTGGAAGGATAAAGGCATCAACGAAGTCTATCATCCCCTTTTAAGTCTATTGCTTCAGTCTGTTGTAAAATTACCTCTTGGGTCCTACTGAAGACTGTCAAAGTGTATCATTTACTTACCATTTTCATCTACTGCCAGGACACAGGCCCCTTTGGCCAGCAACTCTTCAACCACCATCTTTAGGCCATTTCGTGCAGCAATATGAAGAGGTCTACAAAAACATAACAACTAAATTCAACTTCAGTTTACAACAGATTTTCTGAACAAAATCAGGCAATGCTTAAAGCATACCCAGCATCTGAAAGAGAATGGTTTCCTTCCTTGGATCATTAGAATTATATTGTAGACTAAATTTTATTGCAGCCTTTGAAATAATTGTCATGTTCCACATCTCTAAAACAAAATTTTTTTTTTGTGCAAGCACACAAAGATTGCTTAATACTTTTCAGCCTAAAGATCTTTAAAAGGTTCTCATTTTTGCACTGTTTGCAGCACACAATTGATGTTTAAAAGGAAAAGGAATCCAAGACTGAAGAAATGCCTTGTTCTGTCCTTAATTCTGGCTGCTACAGGCTGTTCAATATCATTGTATTGCCTTTTTATCCTTGAATACTCAATTGCTCATCTCTGCTACTGCAGAGCAGCTGGAAATTAAAAATAGACATTGGTTTGCTCCTTTTTCTGGCCCAACACCCAATGCTCTGGTTTGGGGACAGCTAGCAGGACAGGAAAAACACTTTCATGTTGGAAGAGGGGAAAAAAGGACTAAGATGGAATAAATTCTTCTGCAAGCTCTAGGTGATCTGCCACCTGAACTCATGGTTGAATCTCCTGTGGTGGGATTCCCCATGCAACAAACAGTTGCAGCTGATAACATATGCTATGGACAGAAATTGCACATAAAATAGCACCTAAAAAACCTTCAGAGAACTAAATGTACCACCTTAAAGTCTAAGTAAGTCTAAATAAATTATTTAAATTTAGGATGAAGTTCACTAGAAAATGCCAGACGTATACTTATATGTCCACATGATTAATAGACATTTTGATATAGTCTTTAAATAAATGACCTCATCTAATTTTTCCACCAGATCATGCATAGAAATGGCATGAACGGAATCAAAATTAAAAGTGAAACTGCAATACAATTTGGGTCTTTTTCAAGGGAAAGTGTTCCAAAAAATCAGAAATTAACTTTACTGTTCTATTAAGTAATCTGAGACATGAATTTGAATTGGTAAATTGGAATATTCTGGTGAATAAGTGAACTTGAGAGGATCAGGCTATACTTACGTCTGCAATGCATTATTTTTTGCATTAATAAGGCTCTGTTCTTGGATCTTGTCAAGTATTAACAAGGCACATTTTTCATGACCCTGTAGTTAGGGAAAAAAACCAAAGTGTTAATTTGCTGAGGAGTTTGAAATAGAGGCAAAAGAAATGTTACATAATAAAAGTGAAATAAATTTAATAACTCAACTTGAAATACAAAAGATGCTGCTCAGTAAGCCTGTGTAGAAGGTGAACTAAGCGAGTCGTAAAATACCATTTGTGACCCATCACTGCTGGGATGTTTTAGCACATTTAGAAATGTAGACATTCACCTGTCTTTCAACCCTGCATTCATTAAATATGAATTCACTTCCTCAGCTTTCAGAGAATGCTGTTTTCTCTTGAGTGAACATTCAGTGGATGATTTATCAGAACTACACAGTGACAGAGAATGCTTTCATCTCAGAAACGAATACCACGCTTTGTGGGTCTTTAAATGCCTTTCTGTATTATTAATAAGCTGCTAGAAAACCTCCTCAGTGTCAGAGAGCTCTAACAAGGGAACTTTGGGAATAATACAGATCCAGGCCTTCTTTCTGATCCTGTTTCTGCACTGCAAGTTGCAGATGCTAAGCCTACAGTCCTGGCAGGGGAACAGCTGCCTGAAGGACCTTGAGAATTCAGCAAGGCTCATGTGTCTGCAGAAACTGGAGTAATATGATCATACTGGAATCCAGTCTGTGGATAGGAGCAAAAGAAAAGGCCCAGGAAAGGGAATCCTCTCTGCATTTTTTCTTGCAGAAATAGCAGTAGAAATTGGAATTAAGAGGAGAGGAGAAGGCTTAGGAAGAGACACCATCACCCATCTAATCAATACCTCCAGTTTCACTCCTGCTTTGTTAAGGGAAAATTTTGGTCTCCTTTCACAGGAGATAAATAAAAAATAATTTTATTTTTCTTTGTTATTGAACCTGTTAAGCTGTTTTACAGTGAGATTACCTGGTAAAACCTTAAAGGGTTTCCTTTACTCCTCTTAGTGCCTTTACTTCTCTTAGTGTCACTTACTTATGTTTCAGCTGTCATAAGAGCCATCCCTATTTCTCAATAGACAATACTTTAAAACAGACAAGAGAAAAAGCTTGGAACAACTTTCCCTTCCTCACCACAACTGTGACCACCACATTTCCACTGCAGAAAAAAACTTGGGAGCATAAACACACACACATATTCATATAGACTGATGAGAATAAAAGCACAGAGAGGTCTTCAACTTACTTTACTGCTAGCCAAGTGCAAAGATGTATTCAACTCCTTATCTTTTAATGTCAGGTCAGCCTTGGCAATGTTCACCAAAAAGTCTGAGGTATAGAGTAGAAATCAATGAACAAACCCAATGGGCAGATGAACATATCAAAAGAGAGGAAAAAAATACTATTTCAATATACATGTGCATAGAGGCTAATCAGTTAAGTCTTTACATGATGTAAGCCTAATAATAATGAAATTAGTGAAAGAGAACAGACTAATTTTGTGCAGTTAATCAGCAGGCAAATGCAGAGCTAACAACTTGTTTGTGGTGCCCCAAACTGTCAAACATATATCAATCCTAATTTATTTATGGACTTCCCTATTTGCAGATCAGCAGTTTTAGCCTGAATCATCTCTGCCTCAGAATCACAGTAAATCCTGCTTTGAGAGGACTAAGGGGATATGAAGAACTTGGGGTGCAGCCTGTGCTGTTGAAGCTAGAGAAAAGGGAATTCTGCAAAGCCCATAAGGTCCCCAATCAATGTGCCTGTGGCACATAGTCTAGACTGGAAAAAGCAGCTGCTGATAGTTGCCTTTTCAAGAATGGGGCTTCCTATAAAACAGGATGGAAAAGCTTACATAATCTTTTTTACACATGTAGCTTTACTGCTCCTCAAAATCAAAGAAGAAAACAGGAAAATAGAATTACTACTGCCCTCCTGCTCTTTACAGTGTGCTCTTGGGAGGAAGAAAAACTCAAAATTGTTATTGCAAATCTTCACCAAGGCTGCAGAGAAGTAGTATTTTTTAATGGATGAAAAGCTATTTTCTCGCAGAAGGGTATTATCCACACAATCTATTTTCCTTGCTGAGTTTTGCCAGGATGCCGGGGTTCCCCTGTGGGGCAGAAGTGCAGGAGCAGAGGGCAGGGGCTGCACTCACCGACGGCGCCCACGTGCCCGCTGTGCGCTGCCATCATGAGCGGCGTCCTGCCCGCGCGGTCGGCCGCGTTCACCCGCGCGCTGTGGCTCAGCAGCAGCTGCAGGCACTCCACATGGTCAGCAAAGGCTGCGGCGTGCAGGGGCGTCCTGGGGAGCAACACCCACACAGCTCGTGCTACAGAGGGGCAGTGGCCCCAGCTCCCCAAAAACCTCCAAGTGCAAGAGGTTTTAGAGCTTTTCCCTATCAAATTCGAGTTATCACCATAAGGAGGTTGTAGTAGCAGCAGCTGAAGTTAGTTAAATAATATTTCCAGTCTCCAAAGGTGATAGTATGGAGATACAACACTGTGAAGACTCTTGTATTAGCAGCCTATTTATTTTAATAGAGCATATTGTGTAACATGAAAAGCAGTACAATCCCTCATCTGTATTAATCTGATTTAACCTTTTTTTTAGCAAGCCTCAGTTGGGAAGAACTATCAGAAAAGAATAGATCATTATTTTAAAAAATTAAAATATTTTGAATTGTAGTCAAAGATACTGCAGCAACAAGCCACAAGTAACTGCAGTACTATAAAAGGCAGAAGGAATTCTATCCACTTTGAAGGTTATCAGTTTCTTCAAGGCATAGACATTGGAATTCATGCACTGTGGCTGTTTGGCATTTTGGGTCGGAAGGGTGACTACTAGAGATGAAAGATAGCTGGTACACAGCCCAGCTCGGTGTTGCTTCTGTTTTGCTAATCAGCAAAGGTGAAGTGCTCTTATCCTCACAGAATTATGTAATCACTGTTACTGAGGGTATAAAATTTGTTCTAATCAAAGAAAATAATAACTGTTCACTTTTAGAATTTCAGCAATTTCAATTAAATATATACATATATGGTGAGGAGATTCTCAATGTGACAAATGAAGGATTGGGCTGAATGCCCATCTCTTGCTGTAATAGTTTTATTTTCCTGGACAGATATTCTCAGCTGTGTGCCCTGAGAATGCCAACATAACAAGGAAACAATTAATGAAATACTTTTCTGTATGTACATAGTATCACTCCATTTAGCAAAGATAAATGTGTTTAAACATTTAACAAAGAAAACAGGTCCAGGGAAACAGCCTATAGCCATAGCTGTTCTAAACAAACAAAATACTATTACTTTTATATTTTTTTCATATGCACTCTGACATTGAATACTTCATATTCTTGCTTCAAGTGAGACACCTTTTAGCTGTGCTGTGGTGTAAACTGCTGTCTGAAAGAGTCAGCATGACAAGTCTTAGCTCAACCATAACAGATAAGGATTAGTGCCAAAGGTTCAGAAAGAACTAGGAAAAATATGAAATGGAGTCATGAGATGCAGTTTGTCCAAGGAACTATTACCTTCCGTTGTCATCTTCACAGTTGACAATGCTGGCGTCGATGGCTCCGATGAGTAGTGATGCACAGTTTTCATGATCATTGATTCTGCCAAAGAAAAGACATTTTTAAAAGGCCATGTCTACATATTTTTCCAGTTTCCAATATTGGTTTTCTTGACTTCCCATTAATATTTCTTAGTGGTTATTTCTAAGTTACCCTAATATGCCTTTGTCTTAATGCTTTTAGTCACACTTCTGCATATTCATAATTTCTCCTTTTAACCAAACTGCATCTGCTATGATGGATTTCAGTCTCTAAAGCAAAGCTGATCCTTAATCACTATGCACCAAGGTAATTTTCAAGTCCAGAACAAAGCTAGGATTAAAACCTTAATATCTTAAAATCCTTAGTCTGTATGTCAGACACCCCTGGGCCTGGAAAGCACTCAGTCATAGACACTTACACGAAGTGAGATTTATTCTAATGCTTAAGGTACTGAAACCCACGTCTCTTCCAACTCACACATTTAGTACTTTGATTTGATGGATGTGTTCATTTAACACTTTTTCTGGGTTTTGCTAATTTGTCTAATTTCTTTATGAAAATGAACAGTATTTAGTAACAGTAGTAGACACACAGTATAGGTAACAGACTTCCACATTTTATTAAAAGCTATTTTCATTTTAAATTTGCACACATGTTTAAATTGCACACATTTTATTAGTCTTGAAAATTGCATACTCGTTTAAAATAATATGAATATTGAAATTTTTTTCAAAGCTATTACTAGAAATTCTGATTTCAAATAATATGTTTCAGCCACAAAGAATTTTATTTCAAGTGATCAGCTTTAAAATCATTTGCTCATGCAAATAATTTCCAAAAAAGCTTGCTTTTTCTCATACTGCTACTTTCTGCAGACATATCCTAAAACAACACTCAGCTGTTACTGGAGATTTCTACTTACACGGCACAGTGCAATGGAGAGAAGCTATTACCATAGAACTTGTGGAAAAGTTTTTGTTCCAATAGTACCTCTATGCAGTTTTCATGACCTGTGAGAGAGCAGATATTTCACAGTGTTGCACAAAGCAGGTAGTTCACTTAATTCATATTAGGCTTACAAAGGTTGGAATCTAACACTTTTAAGTTAAAAATTGAACATGATGTGTATATAAGCTCTTATGTGATAAATCAGAGGATTTTTAAATTTTATGGCAGCAGCAAGAGAGATCTGGGCTAATATTAGCATTTATTAAGAAAAAAGGAAAGCAAAAAAGCTCTTTTTATTTGGATGTCATGTATGCTGCATTACATCCAAAGCTTAAATGACAATACTGAGACGCTTTATCCTTATATCAAGCAATGAGTTCAGATTATCCATTTTAGAATAATCAGTTCAGTTCAGAAAATCCATCTAATCACATGGTCTCTTGCACCAAGAGCTCAAAGGAGCATTCCTGGTCACATAGAAATCAATTTCAGCATGGACATGAATAAAACCAGAATTTCATCCTGGCTTCTTGTGTCTTGGAGCAAATGAGCTGCAAACTCCCTGGGAGGTACCGCTGGAACTTCCCTGGCCTCAGAACTGAAGGGTGCACACAGCACATGCTAATACAGACAGCACACAGGGATAATTTGCCTCTTCATTTCAAGCTCCCCCACCAGATTTCCCCATGCTGAGGCCACCCCTGAGCCGGGCAGTAGCCCCAGGAGTGCCTTACCATTGTAGGAAGCCCAGTGCAGGGGCGTGTAGCCCTGGTTGTCCTTCAGGCTGCAGTCCTCCTCGGCAAGTGCCACCTGCAGTAACTCGCTCAGCCACGTGGCGTGACCCCGAGCTGCTGCAAAGTGCAGAGGGGTCCTGCCTCTGGCATCTTTACACAAAATAGAGACTTCTTTCTCTAACAGCATCTGAACGCATTCTTCATGCCCAGTCATGATCTGGTAACAAAGAAAGGAGTAAACAGGTTGACGCAACACAGATTCTTGCCCCGGAAATATGGAATGTGATTGACACCTGTGAATATGAAATGTGTGGATGGGATTCAGCAGACAGAGATGAGAGCCCCTTTGCTCACCTGCTGAACTGCTCACTGCAGTTACCATAAAGTTCTGTATAAATAACATCCCTTGAATCAGCTCCACATTGGGTAGGAAGCTAGACTTAGCTAGGAAAGTCAGCTTAGTCAAGCTGGACTAGGAAAGATTAGATCTGCCTCAAGTTTCACTGCCTCTAGGAAAAACTTACAGGACTAACTTGCACTGTTCCAAGAAAAATGAAAGTAACTACTGGCCAGTTCTTTCAAAACAATTATTTTCAGAATTCTTAAGCTGGTCAGTTAGAAGAATAATGACTACTATTATAAAGTGTCTAGAGAAAAAAAAAAGTGGTCTAGTTATTATTTTGCATAATTAATTAACACAAATGTGAAATAAAAGCAAAGCATTACTAAGAGCGGATCTGTCTTGCTTTGTATCTCACTGATTATGCTTGGTCATGTTTCCAATCATTTACAGTGTTCTCTAGATTTAAACATCCCTGTACTTCTAAGTGAGTTGTAGTCACAGCAAAACAAATAATAAAGGATTATAAAAATTAAGTCACCCCTCGATGTAAAGCTGTGCATCCCAGGAGATCAGCTGCATCTACAGATGCTTCTTTTTCAAGTAATAAAGAAACAGCATCAATGTGCCCATATGCCACTGCAAGCATTAATGGAGTTCTAGGAAAAAAAAGAAAACCAGAGCAGTCAGAGCTATAAAATGCCATACTATTTGTCCCTGCTAACTTACAGAGAAATCAGGAAGCCCTGCATTTCTTGCCACTCCTACCCCCGAACCCAGTTCTTTTCCCCATACTTATATATGACAAACAAGTAAAGGCCTTTAGTATGAAATTATTAAGATGTTTAACAACCAACTGCCACGACTGAAATAGTAACAAACCCACTTGTAAGCAGTTTACAGAAAACACCATTCAAGACAATCTGTTCTCTTAATAACCTACAATTACTGTCACCTCCAGGGACACAAGAGTTTTACAATACCAAGTCTTGTGAATGCATGTCCTTGCTAGTTACCAAGATGACAATGATCCGAAGTATTTCTTCTGTAAATGCTGCACATTTGCTTAAAGGGGATGAAGGGACATGAGGAAAATATTCAAGCTGAAATTTAGACTAACAGATCTTTAATTTGTTTCTGAAAGAGATCTATTCTCCATCTGTTTTTAGGCAGACTAATACCATTTAAAATTAAATGTGCAGACATTTTATGTACAACATTATATGTTCCAGACACCCCAAATGAGTTTCTTAAACCATTCACATTTTCACTTTAAAAATATATCTTATTCTCCCTCTATAACTGCCATTTAAGAAGCAGTAAAGTTTTTGTAGGAACATCTCAGATGCATGTGTCACTTCAAATAAACACTGTGTCCTACTGCACCAGTCTAATGCACCAAATAAACCCTAGAATAGCAATGTTTTAGAAAGAAGAAGAAGACTTTATAGAAACATCACAGAAGCCTGTTCATTTTTTATTGAATCTGGCCCTCAACATCTATAAAAGACTATTTAAAGTATGAAGCAGAGGCTAAGATTAATGATTAGTCCTTTCCACATGGCTTACATCAACTGAATGTGTACTTTGTAATCTCTGCCAAATTCTATGAGGAGAAGTGCAGGAAATACAGTATTTCAAGTAAGTACTTTTTTGTGAGAAATATGAGATGCTATTTGAATTACAGAGCTGAAAAAAAAAAAAGCCCACAAAGAAAACTTACTGTCCTTTGGCATCTGTCACATCAGGGTTGTCTGCAACTTCCAGCAACAACCGTAAACAAGGTGTATGGCCATTAATAACTATAAAGGAAAAAAACTCTGTTTAATTTCAGATACTCTTCCACTGGAATGCTTAGGGATAAGAAATGTCCTTATAAACAGGGAAAAGACTCCGCCATATAACAGATCAACATCCCCCATTCCCCCAATTTTCATTTAGCTTGTGCCAGAAATGGTGAGCTGTTTTCTTCCTTGACCTCATGAAGATGAGGACTGGTTCTCTTAGATACAAAAATCCCAAATGAGTAAAACAGAAACTGTGACATTCCCTTCTGAGAAGATTTCTACTAAAGCAGACAGCATTTCAAAATCCCCCAGACTGAGCAGGCAGGCAAGGCTTTCTGTGGTCAGGGTTGGAACACAGTAGGAAGTACATTGTCAGGGCTCCTTAATTTTATGTGCACTGTACAAGCGAGTACTTCACTGCTGCTATGAAAAAAAAAAAAATCTGCAGAGAATGACCAATGATTTGACAATTGTCAAATTCATAAATGCAGGTAACACCAGAGAATAAAATTCCCTTTGAGATTATCCATTTTATCAAAAATAAGACTTATCAAAACATTTGGGATTAGTGGCGTTTGGGGATTTTGCTGGGGGGGATATTTTGTGGGGTTTTTTGGGTTTTGTTGTTTTGGGTTTTTTTATGTAACCCATTGCTGCTAGGAAACAGCTTTCAGTCTCTACATTCTGTATGGCCTGACACTGAATCCCATCTGTGTGTCAGCTGGCTTTAAGGCTTCAGACTTTCATGGGATGAAGAGACAGATATTTTCTTCTTTGAAAAACAATTCCTGTGCTCAGCAGATACATGTTGTGTTCTTATTACAGCAAGTCATGCATTCACACTGCCCACACCCTGTGGGCTGAGGCAAAACCCTTGGACACCACCTATGTCACATCATGCTGGCAGAGAAACCGGTGCACATCATCACATTTAAATTACTCATCCAAAAATAATCTTAGTTGATTTACCCAGAAAAATAAAAGGCATTTTTAATTATTTACCACTAAGTAATGACATATACATAACGTGTAAACAGTTCTGCAGGGCTGGTGGTTCACTGGCTTCAGGAGGGGAAATAAAGGTGTGTGTTCTTTCTCCCAGCAGGAGGAAGACAAATCATAACTTGTTCACAAAGATGTGTGAAAATGATTTTGGTAAATGAGTTTTAGAACAGATTCTTCCAGAAACTCCTAGGAGCTGACCCAGTGATTGCTAAGCATTACAGACCCTGCAGGGAACATTAGTTTTGCCAACAGACCCACGACACTAACACCAGGGGAACATTTGCAATGGATTCCCCAGGCTAGCCAGAGGAGAGACTGAAATTACACAGGGAACACATCATTTGGGCAAAGGAAATTCTCCATGTTATGAGGCCAGAGGAAGTCTATTACTTCACGTGGACAGACAGAAAAAGAAACACTTCATTAGGTGAGTTCTCAAGTCACAAATCCCTTTACTGACACAAACGTGCAGAATTCTGTCATCCAATCCACCACTGAGGCCTCCTGAGCTCAGTGCTCAGCAGCTGTGCCGGTGTAATGGGAAGCAATGAGGGCAAACAAGTTTAAGGGGATGGGCACACGTTGCCTTCTTGTTTCTTCTCAGTGCAGCACGAGCAAGTGCTCGCTTTGGTGCGTGCAAATGCAGGCTGGCTGTCAGGGGAATAACGCAGCAAGAATTCTGTTGGATTTCTCAGGAGACACCGGCTGACCTCCCACCCTCGCAGCAGACTGGGAACGTGCAGCAGCTCCCAGCAGGTGGCACCAGCCTTGCTCCAACACTCCTCACCAGAGCGCTTCCCTAGGGAACGGCAGCATGGAAATGGCACACTGCAGGGGATGGCTGGAGCGGGTGCTGGGAGGAGCTTTCCTCCAGACATCATTTCCACAGAACTCTACAGAGCTGCTGAGTGGAAGGTTCTAAACCTTGTCTTAATGAATATTTACCTGAAGTGCACTTAACTCACATTTGAAAGCTTTCAAATTCATGCCAGTGGCGAATTTCCTTTACTGAGGAGTTCAAGTACTCAACTCATCTGTGCATTACTTTCCATTCTCTCAAGGTACATGTTCCCTTTTGTGTCTCATTCCTGGGTAGGATTTTTTGCCTTTTTTCTTGGTTGGACTTTTTGTACATGTGGGTTTTTGTTTGTTTGTTTTTAACACATATCTGACCTATTTTGCTTCACTGCAAATTTAAAGAACAATTTATTTGCACTCCTGGGAATGTTTTTTAGTCCAAGACGCAAAAAGCATAATGGACCAGAAAAGTCTGCAATGAATCTTCCTACTGGTTTCACATGGAAGGCACTCAATACTACAGTGATGGAGGTGATTCAGAAACAAATTAAGAGGGGATGGGGGAACACAGTCTGAAATTTTGTGAAGGTAAGAAAGGTGTGTATTAAAATAACATCTTCTATTCAACAAATTTACTCAATTTACTCAACAGATTAGTATTTTAAGTCAGAGCTGTTAACAAAAATATGGCTTTGTTGCCATTCACTTTTCTCAGTACTGAAGAACCTTTACAGTTCAGTTGTGACAACTAAGACTTTTGTCACTATAACTACATTTTTAAATAAATGCAAATCTTTGCTATAGTGATAACATTCCAGACCTTGTTCACATCAGATCCCAAGATATGTTTGAAGTAACTGCAGGGAAAGCTCTTGATCACCACAGCTCAGTTTTGTGGTAGCACTAATATTGGTTTCAATTAATCAAACCATCAGTATTTATCATGGGGAGAAATGTGCTGAGTTCTGATGCAAAGTTTAAGCAGACAGGAAGCATTTTTAGTATGCAGTGTGGGTCTATTATGAGCATTTCCTTCAGTACTGCAGACAAAATTGCTAAGTCTATTTGACCTTATGTTTCGAGGCTGCACTTACATGATCACACACAGAGAATAAACTGATACTACAGAATATATCTGCATTTCAGCAAGATTAAAAGATAAACAGAAAGACAATGAAGTCGGGTACTGAATTAATTATCCACGTGGTATTAATTTTCCTTCCCACTAGAGGCCACTGCTACCCTGCATGGAGCCCCTCCTGGAACAGCAGAGGAGACACGTTCCCTTTGGCACCTCTGCATATTTACCTGACAGGTACCTGTCAAATAATAACCTTCAAATAAATGACAAAGTCTACATTTCCCAGCTAATTTTGCATGTTACATAATTAACACCCCACACATGAGGAGAGCAGCAGGCTGCCAGCAAGTGCAAGTTCACAGGCTGGCTCAGGAGGAGGAGGAGCCTGAAAGAGGGGGGTGAATTTCTGTGGTGTTGCCACTGCAAATGATTGCAAGTTTTGAACACCAGAACATTTTCATTGCCAATCAGAGCCCACATCTATTTTTCAACCTTTCTTCCAAAGGAGAAGCAGCGAGGAAAGTGTTCCCTCCTCCCCCTCCTCCCCTGATTATTTGGTTGAAGAAGCAGCAAGAGAAGGTGTCATGAGGGAAACATCACACCTCCTGAAGAGTAGGTGGTTACAGAGAGAGGCAAGCAGGTAAGGGCAGAGCAGTAGTGGTATGCAAAAATAAGGGATTCTGTACGAGGGATGACTGAACCACTGGGGTAGAGGGAAAAAAGATGAATGAAACAGTAGAAAAAATGGTTTAAATGTACAAGATTTAAATGTTTAAATGTACAACAGCAAACAAGTATGACTCCTCAGGACATGTGAGAATGTTCCTCCCTTTAGAAGAAATGTGCATAGCAACAGCAGGTAAGTAAATGTACCTGCTTCAGTGTGGGAGGGTTCATACCACAGGGGTAGCATAAGATGACACTCACCTGAGGCATGGAGGGGGGTCCTTTTGGTGACATTGTCCTTTACAGTGACAGAAGCACCCTGGCTGATAAGAGCTTCCACACACTCTGCATGTCCTCTGAATGCAGCCAAGTCCAGAGCAGTGCGTCCCTTGTCATCCTTAATATCCAGATCCACCAGAGACTGGAGAAGTACCTCTAGAGCTTGATGATGACCATTATAGGCCTAGAATTATGAAAAATGTCATGTAAAGAACACAACTCCTGTCTTTCAAAGACCTTTCCCATAAATTCTGAATAAAATCCAGCCCTTTCAAGGTCTCCTAAACACAACAGAAATCTGCTTTATTGATTCCTTATGACTGTCTCTTCAACATGAAAGGATTTTTCCAAGTTACACTTGTACCCAAGAAATTAAAAAATTCCTAGAGTTCAGGAAAAGAAATTATGATTCTTCGTTTGCTCCAACCTTCTAGTACAACCCAAAGTGAGGAAATTTCAGGCAGTAATTTGCCAAGCCAGCACAGGTTAATCAGCAATTCATTTTTCACATGCTACAGTATCTGACAGGGAAACATTTGCTTCAAAAACCAGATTCAGTTTAGAGCTCCATGGATTATCACCTGACTGGTGCTGAATTCAACACATGTGCTGGTCTCCAACTAAACAAAAGCAATTCTCAAACCAGATTTTTGTGCAGATGGACACTGCTAAACACAAACTTGACCTGCTGTTTACAGCTGATGCTTCATAGAGAATTCCTGCCAGCAGGATCATGTGGTAGAACAACTACAGTGGACAAGCAGATGCACTTCCAGACCTACAGCCACACTGGGGCCAACAGCACAAACAGGGGTGGCATTGCAAAACCCCAGTGGACAGAGCCAGAAATTGGAAATGTTTTGTTCAGCTTTGTAGGGCCTGCCCTCCTCTCCTCACTGTCATACTCAGAGCATCCTTTTTATTTACACACAGTTGTATAGTTAGTGTTATCAGAGTTGAAGCTGTGAACTCTCCATGCCTAAAGACATTCAAAATGTGATGGGGCACAGCACTGAAAAAAATCTGCTCTAGCTGATTCTACTTTTACCACAGAGGTGGGACTCAATCTCCAGAGGTCCATGTCAACCATGTCAAGCCCACCTATTCTGTGATTGAATAAGAAAACTGGGAAGAGGAATCATGCATCTTGAGCTCTTGGGACAGGGGAACAGTTGCTATCTCTGAGGCCACCTCTGCTGGATCCTGTTGTGATATGCCAGTGTCCATAGCATTCTCACAGGGCACTGCTTTAAACACTGTCCCACACCCTGCTGTGTACCAAACAGTTTTTTTTGCACTGCACCTCTCCACCAGAACATCAGAGAATCTCATTCCATGAGCAAAGCCTAGGCTCAAGCTTTGGCCACGTATTTATAAACTAGCTCTAAATACAAGTGTGAATTTCCATTTAGTTTCACGTCAGTGTGTCTGTGTTATCTTCCTACCCAAGTGTTAGAGTCAGGAAGAGCCAAGAGCTTCAACTGCCTGAAACTTAATTAACAATTCCAGCCCAGAACCTGGCTTTGTTACATCCCTTCCCACCTTTTTCAAAACAAGCCCACAGTTAAACTTGCTTTAAAGACAGAGATTAAGGAACTATTCTAGGAGATACTGATCAAATGCTTTACACATCTTGTACTTACAGCTAAATGCAAAGGACTTTTTGTAGCTGCAGAATCAGATTCCTCAAATATATTGTTGGTTTTTTCCAGAAGCTGGGAAGAAAAAAAGAAAGTCTTAAAACATGAGACAGGATAAATTTTCATGGACTATAAATCTGTAAATCAGCAAAGATGTATTTTGGCCACAGTAATTTGAAGAATTGCAAAGTATTTTCAAGCTTTTCTGCACAGGGTAAAGCTATAAAACCAGTTTAAAAGCTTGTCATGAACATCCTTACCCTGATTAATTAGTTTCCATGAAATCCCGGGGCCTGCTTGGGTGAGAAAGGAGCCCTTAAAACAATGGATTTGTGGAATAGAGCCCTCAGTAAATTTACATTGGAGAAAGCTCAGTTTCATGATTATACAGCATGTGCAAGCCATGTCTGATACAGTGTTTTGGGTAATTCTGACACATAATTAGCACTGGGAATAATTATAACTGAGCTGTGAATCACTGATAAATTATAAAATTGACTGAAAGAACAATCTGCTCCTGCAATGACAGTCTTCCAAAATGCAACATGTCCCTGAACTCTTACAAGCATCCAGTAATATCTAGTAACAAATTTGTATAATCCTCTTCATTTTACAGCTTAAAACCAAGGACATTTCCACCCATCTAGAAGGAGGAGCTATGGAAAAGTGTCGAGAATGCTACTGACAATTTAACATTTGTAGAGTGGCATTGCTGATGTGCTTGGCCTTTTGCTCAATAATTACTCAGAGTTAGTCTCCAAAAGCCTTTAGGACTGGAAATTAACATTTTACAGAAAATCACCAATGGGAGACTGTATAAAAGACATAAAAGCATGACAGTCAACTAAAACTGACTTGTCATGTTTCTAAGGCTAGAAGTACATTTTCCAGTCTTTTTCAAGGCTTTTCACTTGGTTGGTTGGCTGGTTTAGTTTCTGGGATTTTTTAAAGACACTAAGGAATTAATCAAAAGACTGAAAAATAAGAAAGTATGTTAAGTTTTTTGACAATCTAGACAATTTTAGGCTATGACAACATGGAAAATTCTCCAAAGAGACCATGAAAGGCTACAGGGGGCTTGCCTGGGCTGCAAGATGATGGCATATTCCTAAATACTGCTGTAGGCCTGAACTTTTAGTGTAACAACTTAGTCTGCAATACAAATTGGCCTTAATAATGCACAAGGTGTTACAAATCTCTTATTCAACAAGGCCAATAACCTGAACCCTATGGAAAAGCTAGAAAATTAGGCAGTAATTTAATTTACTTGTATATTTTGTGCCTAGCAATATGTCAAGGCTATGTGTTGATAAAAATCATAAGCAAGTAGGTGTGTGTATTAACAGATAATGCAAATTTTAACACTTCCCTGTGGCTAAGAGAAAGGAAAAAAAATCAAGCCTCCCACCAGTTTCTTGGTAGGTTTGGGGCAGAGCTAAGAAACTCATTTGGTGTTGCCATGTAGAACCACCTCCAGTTAAAACACTGTTCTTCTCTTATATAAGAGAGCTGTGAACAGGATGAAGCAGTAGCCAGCTATGAATACACAAATGCATCTGATTTTCTCTAGTGAGTAAACAAGCTAAAAAAATCTCACCAAACAAACCCAAGCACTAAGCCTGTTCCCCTGCCTGTCTGATACTGGCCTTTATCTGTGTCCATGAGGCCAGCACAGCAGACTAATTTAATCATTTTTAATTACATTTACCATCACCATGTTGAAATTCCAGGATCAAAATCATAACAAGCAAATACTTCCCTTCACCTGTCAGAAGGCTCCAAAAGTCTCCAGGAACAAGGCAGATAATTGCCTTTCAAATAGATGAAAAAAACCACACAGAAAATTGACAAAATTAAGGCTCTAAAGGCACAAATTGTGGGATTGGAGAGCCCCTCACAAAAGGCATCTCCATGGCTTAGTAAAAGCAGCTTAGGCTGGTGCAGACCAGGCTTAATGAGCTTATTAGTCATAAGGCTGAATATATCCATCATAAAGTCAAGTGCAAACACGAATTTGATGGCAAACCTGGAAGCTCTCAGAAACAGAGCCATACACTGCAAGAGGAGAAATTATAGAGGAGAACAAGAAGAGAAGAGAAAAGACACGGCACTAATAATTTTTTGGCATTCCTTGTCAAACAATCCTTTTTTGACAATTAAGTCACTTGAATGATAAACATAATGTACAAAGAGATAAAAAGCACCAAGTCCAAGTCACCAAGAAAACCCCAGTTTTACCAATGTTTCCATGGTTCTAAGGATGCTTTTATAGTAAAATCACATATATTTGCTATAATAACACATAGAACAGTGTGTCCTTGGGGGACTCGAGCTCCATTATACTTGGAAGAAGCTATTCATGGTTGCATATGTTTTTCAAAAGGTACATTTATCATTCAGAGTCATTTGTCCTGGCAGCCATGGAAGCTTAAATCCCACAGAGCTCACAGAGCAATCCCTGCGTCTGCTGTGCTGCAATCCATCCCTGCCTGTGGAGCTGCACTTCACCAAAGACAGACAAAAAAGCATGAATTACCAATAGTTTATTGTTACTGGTGGCTGACTGGACAATGTCCCAGCATATTGCATTTCTTATTTTTTGAGACTTTAAAAGTTTGTCTTGTAGCAGATTGCGTTTCTCTGTACTGACTGCCACAGATTTCAGGTGGATGTCAGAACTGTGCAAAGACCCTGCATGAGAGGGGAACTCTTCCCTGTGAGCAGGTCAGAACCTTTCTGAAGGCAACAGTACCCTTCTTCTCTTTCTGCCTCTTGGGAATTCCCAGCATGATCATTTCACTTCCTGTGACAGCATCATTTAATACTGCAAGTTATTTTATGAAGTCTTCCTCAGACTCAGAAACAGGAACATGAATGCTTTGGGAGGTGCAGACTAAGATAAAACATCCATTATTCAGTTCTAGTCTTACAAACTAACAGCACTACAAGGTTGCTATTATAAACTCTCATCTCTTCCCCAGTTCAGCATGAAGATGCATAACTTTGACAGTTCACACCATTTCATTTGTGCACTAAGGGTATTTACAGGCATAAGAGGATTTACTGCCTGATTTTATTCTGTGGTTATAATAAATGCCTCTACAGCAGGATACAGTGTGGGTTCCCCCCTTCATTTTTGGGGCATTTAATGAGTCAGGATACTTCCTATGATTGTCCTGAAAATATATGCTAAAATTTAGCTCTGGTTTTAAAAAAAAAAAAAGCAAAAAAGCAGCTTCATGGAGCATGTCAGTAATTTAAAGTTTTAAAATTACCATTAAGCAGAAAAAGTGATAATACTTTCATCATGCATAAAAGGTTTAAGCTGCACTTTTCAAAGCAAGAATCAAAAGAAACTCCAAGCCATAGACAATGAAATGATGGGCACTATCTCAAACCTTCAAAGAGAACAGGATGTGTGAATCTGTCCAAGCCACCATGCACAGGCACCTCCAGGCACAGCCATTTCAGTGCACTCCCAACAGTTATGTCCCAGGTTTGTGCTAACTGGCACTGAAGTTAAAGAAACATTTCTTTGAGAGTTTTGCTGTTTTATTAAGGCAGTTTTGACATTCCAACACACACACTGGCAGTACTGCTGGTGAACCCCTGCAGTTTGGTGCCATTCATGCTGATTGTAAAATGGCAAAGCATTAGATTGACTGTGTATATTCTAAAACTGGCCTGAGAAGTTATTAATCTAACAGTGTTCAGAAATATCCACACATGTGAAGAGCTGATCAAAAGGCAATAAAGACAAAAGAAATAGTTGGACACTGCTCTTCTGCAGCAATGCCACTGATCACTCACAAGGTTATTCAGAAGTGGCAATTGGTCACAATTTTTAATGTCACTTTCAGAACTGAATACAAATATATGAGCTAGGTGTCACTTTGCATCTCGCATTTCCTGATAAATTGCAACAGATAATTGTCTCTGCTCTGGGAAAACATGCCACCAGCAGCTTCTTTTAAATAATGGCTTTTCCAGCAAGTAGCCAGGACAAGATTGAAAACCCTCATTATTTGTTTCTGATGATACAGAAAAGAGCAGTAAAATTAACCTCTTCACTACTTTATCTCTAATCAGGGAAGTACATTTTAAAAATCTCAGAATTATTCTTAACCGATGAAAAATTCAAAGGTGAAGTGGCACAAATATATATCCTCAGGGGAACAAGCAACCCTGTAAGCTCTCTCCATATTCGCAAATACACGTGATCAAATTATTTTAATTTGATCAGGTTGAAACCAATACTCCTCTTAACCTAGGTGCTGATGCTTTCCTGAGATCAGGCTTTAAAAATCCAATTCATCAGTACTGACATCAATTTCATTCACATGCACAGGTCTGGGTGAAGTTAAACTAACTCAAGCAAGAAGTATTTCCACAAGAGCTCAGGCTGAGCCTGAAGAGATGTGTTAGTAGCTCCGTGCAATTCCTCCAGTACAAAGTTTAAGTGCCCAACACCCAGCAGCCCAGTCACCACCATGCAAACAGGACACTTACCTGGCATGTAACAGAACACTGTTCAGGTCTTTAAACATATCTAAATCTGAAACTCCAGCAGGCCTCCAGGCCCTGGGCTGTTCTCAGCCGGGGCACTGATCTTCTCTTGGAGCTCTTCCACTCCATACAAAATCATTTCGTGTTAAGCCACAGGAGTGCCATACTCAGTGGGTCATGGGGACAGGTGATTGTCACCCAGTGAGTATTTAAACAATGCAGAACAGCTCCAAATGAGAGTGAGAGATCACCCCCAGCACCAGCCTGCACAATATGTTGGTTACTCCTTGGGATGTAGAAGTCCAATTCCTTTGTCAGTCAGAGCAGAGATTTGAACCTGGGACTTTCACACTCAAATCACATATATCATGTTTCTTTTGAACCAGAAATTCTACCTCAGAGGTCCTGTAAAACCTCACACTTTGCTTTAAGGAGTCTCTTAGCCAAAGAAACTTTTGCAAATCGTACAGGTGTGCAAAAGGTATAGGAAGGTTTATATTTAGAGAAATTATTAGAAGTTTCCTCTTTAGATAGAAAACTTGAGGACTGGTGAAATACAGTGACAGTCAATTTTTAAAATGCGCATTTCAGTGTTATTTTTGCTACTCTCCTCTCATTTGAGCCTCTACTCTGAAACACACACAAGTACTTTTTAAATTCAAGCTCGCTTGAAGCCACGTAATTTACATTTCTTCTCCAAAACACTTTAAAATTGGCCACAAAGTTCCAGAAAACAGCCAAGTGTGGTTCCATTTCACATTCCTAAATGCAAAGTTACTTTAACATCCAGGGAAGTGTCATGCCAGCCAGGTACGTGCACTGGACTCACAGCTCCTAAGACTGACTGAGGAGAAGCAACAGCCTTGAGCAAAGCAGGAGCCTGCAAGCAGCAGGAAGAAGGAATTCCAATGGAAGCAGAAGCAGCACACATGCAATTGCTTCAGGTACATGGCATGCTGGTTTAGAGTTGTGATTCTTCTTCCTCAGGCTTCACCAGAGTAAATACAAGGATTTGCAAAATACTAAGAAGTTTAAATAAAAATACACAACATGCAATCGCTTTTCATTTACTCACTATATCCAAGGGAGTTTTGCTTCCAATCTAATTAAAAATGTCAATTAGAATTAGAATAATTAAAGACAGAAACACTCAAGTGTAATGGTAATCTGAAAATGTTCCTTGGTTTATTTTTCCTGTACAGTAACTGCATTGCAAGCAGTGCATGAACAGAACCATGGACCTGACCCTGAATGCCCCATCCCTGCACTGTCCACACCCAGCAGAAATACTCCTGAAGCAATGACACCACAGGCACTGTGGATAGATAGCAGTTACATTACTTCATAAGGGAGGAAGGAGTGAGAAGAATAATGACAATGTTTAAGATCAATCTCCTCGACTGACAAAACACAGACCAACAGATACATAATATACACACACACACAGTGGGAGGCTTTGCTTAATGAAGTGAGATTGCTTTGTAAACCTACAAATACCAGTAAACCAGTGACAGTTTCTGTTTGAAAGTCTGCTCATGCAGGCAAACATCTTGCCTTGGATAAATAAACCTGACTGCGCCCCTAAAATCCCAGTGACCACAGCTCTGAGAACCTAATACTCTAATGCAATGCAATATTCCTTGATCAAATGTCCTTTTCTTTGGATTCAGTAGATTTTAAGGAGCCAGATATTCTTCACACATAACATTTAAACACCACACACACATATACACAGAAAGGTATTTCAGGTAATGGCAGAAGTCTGTGATCTCTTTCCTAACTGAAGGAAAAATGTCTCCTGAAGTTCTGCAGTGGCCTTGCTGTTCTCTGTCAAAAGAGTGTCTTGCTTCTCACCCCAGGAAAATAAAAACACAGACTGAAAAAGACAAGATGTGTCAGAGAGACAGAAAATAAACCCCAGAGATGCTAAGCAATACTCTATCCTACAAGGCAAAGTGCCAGCAGGGTGCCAGGGCAAACAGTAAATTCCTGCCCTCGCTGATTTCCTAAGCAGCATTAGCTTTTTAGAAAACATTTTTAGAATCCAAATTATCTGGTTTCCAAAACATAAAATCTAAGACAAATTGCACTTCTATAAACTAATTTATATCAGTGTATCTAGCCTATATGGGCTCCTACTGATTATTTAAACAGTGGGTACATATTGTACAAATGCTGACATCAAAACTCAACCAATTAAATCAGCCTACCATGATTTGAGGGATTCTACTACTGACAGACAAATTAGGTGTATTAAAGTTATTTTTGAGCATTAAGTTCCTAAGTTCTTCTCCTTTTTAGAACCACTTAAGTTAATGACTTTGTGCTTCTCTGCTCCACATGAGAAAAGCTCTCATAGACACATCACACAAAACACTGCTGCCCCTGACTTCAGACAACATGCTGCCTTTAAGAAAGAGGGTGTTGGTTGTGGAGACAGGCAACTAAGAAGGAGAAAACCCAGGTTGTTTCCCCTGAATAAAGAGATCTGGGTCAGAAGGAGGCCCAGGGGCTGCCACTGGACAAGCATCCAAGCCAGAAGCTTTTCCCATGTGGAAAAAAGCTTTTTAACACCTATCCCAGCCCTGCTGTGAGTCACTCATCAGTAATTACCAGTGTCCTGCTCTCAGATGGATGAATGAGCACATTTGTGTTGATAGGAGACAGGTAATTAATTAGCAGCAGCCACACTGGAGATTTATGGAGTCAGTGATTTCAATTTCTCCACAGCTTAAGGAACCAAGTGTTTGAAGGCATGGCTTATCTGCCTTGCAGTGCAGAGCTGCTCTGATAAAGGTGCTCCCCAGCCTCTCCATTCCCAGCTTTGTGCTTTGTGGCTTTGTGCTGGCCACACACCTCCCTCAGCCCCTGCTCCCCAACACACACAAAGGGATTTGCCTTTTCTTCTGGGCACAGCTTTTGGTTAAACCATGCTCCTTAAATGATTTAGCCCCTGTGACGATTCAATTTCTGTTAGTCAAAGAGGGAATTACATTTGCTGATGGAATAAAGAGAAGAGCAGATTAAAAGAAAAAGTATCCATCATTTCTTACAGTCAGAGAAGAGATTTCACTGGAGGAGACAAGCATTTAATTCTGTTTGTCCTAGCATTGCACAGACACCTGTTTTTATCAGCACAAAGTGCAAAAAACCACAACATTTTTTTCTTTTTCTCAAAGGAGTTTGGTGATGTGATCAGCTCTGAAACAGCAGGCAGCAGTGATGACTGGTAACAGCAAAGTGAGCCCCAGCCTAAACAAACCTGAGGTTATTTCTAGAGGCAGGAAGGCAGGTGGGAGTTTCAGTGGCTTGCAAGCACACATGCCCACCATTCAGCCTTTATGAATGGCTCCCTACAGATGGAGAAACAGCTGAGGAATCAGCTTCCACTCTTCTCTTTTTGGCAACATCACATCATTCATTGCAGGCACTACCCCGCTAATATTCCAGACAACCTAAAGGTCCTCCAGGAAAAAGCTTCTCTTGTTGAGCTCTGTGGTTGAACACCCAAAACATAAATTTGTTTTGGGTCAAAGATATGACATTTTCACACTTAATCCTTATTTCCCCCAGTACCTCCCCACAAAGAAATGTAGCTAAGTTCCAGCCAAGGTATTGGACTCACTGTAAACACAAAAGTCAAAGAATGAAAATATGTTTCCATAGATAAACCAGTCCTTCCCTAAACTGCATTCAAACATGTAAATATTTTATAGTGCTGAGAAACTGTGGTGCTTAGAGCACAGACCAGATTGCCCAGTGAAGGAAACTCCACTGGATACTGTACCTTTTTCTTTGGACTTACTTTTAAAAGTGAACATTTATTACAAATAAGCTCTCTTAAATACCTACTAAAAAAAGCTGGGGAGAGGGGGGAAGGCAAGTAAAAAATAACCTTACAAGGCCTTTTACAAACTTGGCATATTCTGGAATACCAAAATAATTCCCTAACATTTTGCTGAAATTTGGTATTGTGTATGTAGAGAAATACTAGTAATCATGATTCATAGAAAAACAAGATTATTGTTGCACCCACCTTGACTTAGTTTTGACCACAATTAAAGCTCCATATTTTATATGAACTCTTTCCTCTATCAAGTTTTAGGCCCATAAAGAACTGTCTTGTTCTAGGCAGGATAATTCCTAGTTATTTTCATTTATCAGCTATGGATAATAAACAAAAATATTTACCCAGGGGATAAAACAGTAAAATAACAGCTAATATGGCACTGAAAAATAATGCTTTGTTTACATAATCCCACTTGCCTTTGCTTTCAGCCCTTTTGCCATCCTGAATCCCAGCATTGCAAAAAAATCAGTGAAATGGTGGTGCCTGTATCAACTAGTTAGAGTGATCAAATGTAAAGCTGTTAAACTCAGGACTTGGTAACTCATGACAAAAAAACTGAGTCAGCTTCTTCTGCCAGTGGGTGCAAAGATGACAGATCCTGGTCCTACTGTTGGACGAGCACAAATGCTTTCTGACACATTTACCCTTTGTATTCCAGAGAGAAAATGACATGCCTGTCACCCTCCAAACACCAATGGAAAAATCCTGGTTCCCCAAAAGTTTCAGGCTGGCACCCCAGCACACAATACTGGTCCTGTGCATGCAGAGGACTAAAATTCCCAGCAGTTGTTTTTCACCATTGTACACAGAACAGCTGTGTGACTCTTAACTCTGTAAATGATGCTTGACCTTGGGTTTCCATACTGCAGCTTTAGTCACAAATACAGGAAGACTGTCAGGGAAGAACATGGAGTTTTTCTGCTTGAATGTAGAACACTTGCTGCACAGCTGTCTCTGGCCCACCAGATTAAAAGAAAACCCAACACCAGATTAAAAGGAAACCCAACACCTCTGACATGCACTGCATTCCCAGCTCTTCCTTTTGTCTGCCCAGCCTAAGAAATGCCAGGATTTGACAGCAGATCATTGCCTGCAGCTGAGATGTGCAGAAAATGTGCCCAGCAACAAGTACAAGAGAAGAGAGGGGGCCTTGCTCCGTGCCCAATCTGTGCCTCATAGCACACAGGGACTGACAGGGAGGCTGAAGGAGAATCCCCAGTGAAGATGCTCCCCCTCCACCCCCACAGGCAGAGTCTCCAGAGATCAGTGCCAGGAGAAGGCAAGGCCAAAGTCACCACCACAGGCAACAAAGGAGCAGTATTATTTTAAGTGTCCTAAATAAACAGGCTTGCAGGTGGGAGCTAAAAAGGCTCAGCATCCCACCTGAAATTCTGCCCCAGGCCTGCCCTGGCAGAATTACTCCCCCAGGTTTCCAAGCTGCTGGAACCAGCTGCAGGCCAGCTGCAGCATTTTCCTGTTGTAGCACGTGTGGTGTGAAAGCAGCATGTGCTGTGCAGAGCTCCTTCTCAAAAACTAAATACTTGACTCTTCAACACAGAAAGAAAGAACCAAACAACACGTAACACTAAACAACACACAGTGTTCTCACTAAAGCATGAATATCTATACAATTTTCCAATTGGAGCTTAGTTTTTGGAAGCAATTTAAGTCAATTTATATGTAATATATACTATCTATTATATAGCATATATAATGTATATAGTGATAATACATATAACATCTATAATTTTGGATCATCCTGTATATCAAGCAGTAAACTCTCACCTTTATGACACTTTAACAAGTCAGATATGTCTATAAATCCATTCTATACATCTCCCAAATCCAGTGTTTGGCTAAAAATTATTGGCATCTTAGAAGACGCAATTACTAATCACTCAGACCCAGAATATTAAAAAAGGAATTAAAAAAAAAATTCAAAAAACCCCAAAATTCTCAGCTGTTTGCATATAAGGTTGATCTTGATTATGGTAACTTTATCAATGTTACCATTGTTTTGCCAGAGACAAAAAAGAAACTGCAAGTATGAAGCAAAAGTTATTTACTCTGTCAGTATGCAGGTCAGATACAGGGCCAGGTGAATCAGGCACATTCACTGCCATTTACCGGGAACTGTCCCTTACTCCTGGCACTTAGGCATACACTGGGAATATTTTGATCCCACTTAAATTTAATTTGTGCATACATAAACTCCACTTGAAGACAACCCTAAAGCACCAGGTTGTTGAATTAGGACTTGATTATCACGGTAAAAATATTTTAAAGATACATCTGGGAGCAAATATTTGAGTTTACTGCCCCGTGTTGCAGGTTTCCACAGATTTCCTACTATCCAAAGAGCTCCAGTAGCAGCCATGAGGGGAGTTCCCCATGCTAGCACATGCACATTCCGTATCAGCAGACAGGGAAGTCCCAAGGCGAGCACTCACCAGCTCCAGGCACTGCCGGTGCCCGTAGGCAGCCGCGTAATGCACGGTGTTGTAGCCCTCCTTGTCCTGGATGGAGGGGTTGGCATCGTTCTGGAGAAGGAACTCGAGACACCTGTGGACAATTCACTGGGGTAAATGTGGGCTCACAAGATTTAACAGGCTCATCCCTCGCTGCAGCTGGAAGTGGCACTGAAAACTGGCAGTGAATGCTGTTCTTCGAGCAGCAAATCACTTTTCACCAACAGCTCCTCACATTCACCTTGTTTTTAAACTCATCTTTGAAGATCAACTTCATGGAAAAGATCTTCACCTTAACTCTTGTGGCTACTCTAGATTACAAAATTGATTTTCTGTTACAAAGCCCAAAAGATTCTGTACATATGACATAAACAGACTAGAACTGCTACTCCTCACATAAAAACTCAGATATCAAAATATTGGCCTCCAAGCATGCACTAGGGCAGGATGCAGAAAAAAGATTTAACCGAGTTACATGAATATATTCTCTTCACTGGCTTTTTTTCCAATCATGTTTTTCAAAAGATCCCTTTTGCTTTTTCTAGCTCTTGTCACTTCCTCTTATACCATCAACATCATTTTGTTATTAGTACTTCCCTGCCTAGCTGAATGTAAGGCCATTATGTAATAAAGGGGATTTAAAAAAAACATTAAGCAGATAGATGAAAATGTTAATCCAAGTGAATGCATTGAGAAAGCCATTGGCTACTTTCTTTTGCAACGTACAGACTTTGCTGTGCACGACACTAAAGACACTGTGTGATACTAAAGCACATGATATTAAAGAATTATAAAATTACTGAAGCTGTACATCTTCCATTAAAAACAGCAACAAGCACAGAAACAGAAATATCAGAGAATATGTGCACAGAGAAGAGCGTGGAGCTTTTTCCTTTAGGTGAGCCCTCATTAAAGCCAAGCATTGTTTTTAGCAGAGCAAAGAACAAGCAAGAGCAGAGCGTAAGGCTGCAAGCCAAAGCCGTGGCATTCTCCAGGAATGAAGTCTAACTGCTTCTGTGACACCAAACTTACAATGCAGCTTCTTTTTCCTTCATCTCAGTGGCTCTTTCAAGTTCTTCAGCATTTTCATGGGAGTTACCTAAAATATTCTTTCTTCTTAGCACAGAGGACAGAAAAATGCAACTTATTCTCAAAATACCACACCGGCGATTTTGATGCAGTCTGCTACCCACCCCCAACCTCCTCTTCAAGGAGCTGACTTCCTCCAGCCAGCAATGAGGATTTTTCAAGTTAACTGAGTGCACTGCATGGGTCTGCAGGTAGTAAGTTTTCAAAGCTGGGGAGACAACCATAGCGTGGCAGTTTATTGTCACACAAGTCAATGCCAGAAGAAAAAAAAAATTAATTGGGGTTTCTATCAGGTCCAGTTTGACCAACATTTTCTACAATCCTTCTGCTTTAACCACAGCAACGTTGTGCACTTTTTTCCTTTCCAGAGAGTAACTCAGATTACTGCACCTTGCTTCCTCCTGCAGTAAGCTGCTAGTTCTTCTCTAGCATGTAGGATTTAGAGCAACTTTAATCACTGATACTAAATCACTCTGTCTCGAGTCTGCATTAGCTGACTCGCCTCACTTTCTGTCAAATATCTTGGCAACACTGTGTGATCTCTCAGTCAGGTTCTTCTCCCTGCTCATTAACTACCCACATCCAGAGTTAATGATGAATATTCTTTGGAATGAGATTGCCTGATCTTGCAAGTTTTTTGACATTCAGCAGGAAAAAAAAAAAAGATTTGCTGACCTATAAAATTGTGGTCTGCAAATAGCATTTGATCTATGTAATAAGGCTTCTTCCAGAACATCTCAAACTGAAAAATTTAACGAGAAGACAGAATCACCACATCAGAATCAATTTAGGTTTGGATTGTGAGGACAAATAAAAGCCATACACTTCTTCCAAAGTTCAGGATGTGACTAAAATAAGCTTTCTTTTTTTTTTTTTTTTAATGAGGGATAAAAGTAGAAACATCCTGAAGTTAACCAAAAGCTTGTTTAAATGCAGGAACCTCACCTACCAAGAACCAAAAGCTGAAAAACACACACTGAATCATCATTCTCAACCCCCCCAAGTAACACCTCACCCTGGTAAGACAGAATTAGAAACAGGCAGTGGTGAAAACCTTCCTACAAGCTTACACTGGTTTTCATGCCAAGCACAGACCTCTGATGACTCTGCCTCCTTCTCCCCAGCACTGTTCAGGTTTGAGGGAGATGGGGAAGACATTTTTTATATCAGTACTATCACAGCAAATGATAAAGAAGCTCTTGAGGCTCTGATGGGGCATTCAGAACTTTGCCATAAAGTTAAACCAAACTTCCCCTGCTGTGGCACTGAGGTGGTGTTCTGCTGGGAGAGATGAAGCTGTACTTTTACCAGACCTCACACTACACAAGAAAGCAAAAACTAGACCCTTGGTGTCTAGAGACACTGTGAGACAGAAAAACATAGGATGACCCAAAACAAATACAGGTTGCTAACAGTTTTAAGAGAGAACTAACAGGATAATTGAGTCTGGTTTATTCAGTGTGTTATAAGGAACAGATTGGCAGAATGTTCAACTATCTGGGAATTAAAACTGCAGTCAGTAACCACAGCATTTCTAAGTTTTGCAGCTGTTTTACCTTCTCACAAGAACACCACAGCATTCTGACAAAGGTTATTCCTCAGACATCTCTCTAAAAGGCAGCCTCTTTGGACAGGATGAGCATTTTTATCTGCTCTGACAGTGGGGTGAGACTGATGGTTAGATCTATCCCACCCTTCCCACAGATCTGTCAAAATGCCCAAATGTCTGTCTGCCACTGCAGTCCCCCTCAGAAAACCTCTCCTCCTGCTGTCTCTTGCTCTGTCCCTTCTGATGGACTTGCAAAGCAAATGCAGAAAATTCTCTGAGCTTAATCTTGTGAGGAAACCACAGAGAGGAAAACAGAGGACACAACACTGTGAAAATAGTTCTGTAGGGCAGGCTGGCTGCAGAACTGTGCGCTCCTCCAGAGGTAAACCGTGCAGCTGAAATGCCACATCATCTGGGGGCTTGGCTTCCAGTCACAGCAACTCACTGTGGAGCTATGCATACATCTGACAGAAATTCCTGTGCTAATGGGATCAGTTTTTGGCTCAAACAGCAGAGCACCACGAAGAGACTAAACTGACCCTGATTCAGTGAAACACTGGAAGCAGGAATTCCCCAGAGCTCTCTTACTTTCGGTCCATATCAGAAGCAGCAGCGTAGTGCAAAGGGGTGCGTCCCCAGTCATCTGTTTCATTAATATTGGCTCCTGTTGTCACCAGGGTCTCAATGCAGTGGAAATGACAATTTGCAGCTGCATAGTGCAAAGGTGTCCTGGAACATAAGTGGCAATTTGTTACCTCATATTCCAACATGTACCGAGGAGGAGGATAAAGATAAATCTTCATCGCTGCTTCAATCCTACAGATTTCCAGCAGTCAATATCAGCAATTTAATTTATGAAAATTTAACAAAATATTGCATTAACAGGAAGCTCTGGTGCTGCTACGAAGCCTAATAGGATACAGAGCATCAATCTGTGTCTTGCAAACAGCCTAATGCCTGTGAGAGCCTCTGCTGTGGCTCTGCAGACACGCTCCTTCTCCCAGCTGGGAGGCAGAGCAAAGCACCGTGTCCATCACAGCATCTTGTTTAGCTGGCATAGCAACACCCATAGCAACGCTTTCTGTGGGGGGGAAATCCTCTAGGAAGCCCATCCAATGGCAGCTATCCTGCCATCATAACTCAGGTGGTGTCTTGGGCACACCAGCACAAGAATTTAGGCAGTAAGGAAAAAAGAAAAGCTGTGATATTTTTAAAAAGAAAACCTCAAGAGGGTAGGAGAGCTTTAATGGATTTAATGAAGCCTGCACCTGTGTGGCTGGCATGCAACTGCAGCAGCAAGGGTTCTGCAGAGAAGGCCAAACTACCTGATTTTGCTGCCATTTTTCATAGAACATATGATTTTCAGTTTTGAGGTGGCCTTTCTTCCTTGCCTGATAGATTCATTCTTTTTTAAAAGAGCTTTGCAATTTACTTACCTTCCACATTTGTCCTTCTTATTAAAATCTGCTCCACTGCTTTGCAAGAGTTTTATACATTCTACATTACTGGAAAGAGAAGTACAGAAAACAAAACTTGAATAAAACAGAAGCTTACACCTGCATTGCCGCCTGTCCCCCAAAAGGAAAAAGTTACTCTAGTTATTTTTGTATTATTTGCAGTGCAAAAACTATAACTTGAAATTCAATCAAACAGGAAGCGAAGCTCTAAAATTTTTTTTTTCCCCACTAGAAAACCTCAAACTTCTCTTCTGTAGAGGAAAAGAATTAATTTTCCAAAGAGAGCACAGTAAATGTGATCAGTGTGTTTGGAGATTTTCAATGGCAGCTGTACTGTAGTGCTTCCCATTCTGACCTGGTATTTTATAAAGGAGCTTTAAAAATAAAGTTGTTGCTAGCTTATGAAATGCCAGTCTAATAATGAAGAGGTGACATTTAACGAAATCCACCCCCACTCAGCAGAGCATTCAACAGTAAGCACTTTGCTCAAATCCTGTTTATTTAAAAATGATGAAATATAATCACAAGAGTTACTTGTAGGTATATTCTGATAGGATTTGTTGACTATTGATGGATTTAAGTCCACCTCCAAGTGCTTTGTTAGCAAAGGGGTGTGGCTATTATAATGATTGTCACATCAATACTGCATTTATAAAAGTGGAGGAGAATTTACCACAACCTGCCTCTTTCTTTGTCTTGTTTAAAACCGGGTAATTTTTAACAGAAAACAAACCAGCTGTATTCTGACATCTTTTGTAATTCAAGCAAATAAATGTAGGACTCCAAGCCAGAAAATGACAAAGTAGTGCAGCACTTTCCAAGACCACTTGTCTTTCACAGGGGCATCACTTGTGCTCACAATCAGACAAGCAGACCTTTGAAATTCTTTTCCTAGCACCCATGCAGCTCCCATTAATGTAATGGCAGTAAAAGGCCTGTGTCAGGAAATACACTAATGGCTTTTGTAGCTCTCCAGCTACAGAAAAAAAAAGGGACTGGGTGCAATAATGCAATATTTTGGTGTATGTTGATCCCAACTCTAAATTGTGGTTGCATTAAAAAACTACAGAACACTCACCACAATGCACTAAAAATAAAAACACTTGCTAGTGATGACAATCATAGTAAACCGTTGGGAAAATATGGTTTATTTTCATGAGTCACTTTTGCTTCTTATTGAAGCCTCTCCTTCTCTTTAGGACTTCCAGGATGTTTTTAGTATCCTTCTAGGGTGTAGCCATATCAAAGAGGTAGCATCTGAACTATATTAAAATAATCTCCATCCAAGCAACTGTCATGCCTCTTACATTAAAGTGAAAGAAGTATCAAGATGAATAATGCCAAAACAATAATAAAACCAAGATTTGGATCAATTTCATTAGGGTTTGGGGTTTTTTTCCCCCAAGAGCAAAAACTTCATTATACAGATTTTGGTCCACTGAGAAGAAAAAGCAACTTCCAGAATGACTGCCAGGTATTTTCTGTGGATGAGAATGCTCATCCACAGCATTCTCTGTCTCGTTATAACCATGGAGAATCCAAGGGCTGTAGCCAAGCTCAACTTCAGCAGTCTTCTGAGCCATAAAGTACTCAAACAGAGGAGTCAACTCAATGCTTGCTGAACATTGTGTCCTTTTGCTAGATTAACCTCTCAACACTTCACTGACTGGATTATCTGGAAATATTTAAAATAACTGGATGCTATATTTACATCTTAAATTGAAGCATTTCAATTTCCCTTTTCTGCCCTCCCACCACTTTTCAGGAATGCATCACCCTGAGAGAGGGGCAGCCTTCTCACTTTCTAATTTGGAGGCTGTGGGTTTGGTTTTGGTTATTTTTTTTGTTGCTGCTTTGGTTCGTTGGTTTTTCTTTTAGAAACTTATTGCACCTGAAAAATGGAGGAGAGGAAGATGAACTACATTTGGACTCCAAGGCTGCAACCTGATGGGCACTGCTGCACAGCTGCATTTGCAGACAAGGACACGGTCCAGAGTTGGAGGCCAGGAATAACTCCCCTGCCAGCAGCAGGCCAGGTGCTCCTGCTCCTTACTGGGTGTTCCTTGGGACTGATGCTTTCCTGGAGACTGCTGGCCCTTGGTGACTGTTGTAGCCCTCAGGGAGGCTTGGGCAAGTGCAGCACCCCTCTGAAAGCTGAAACAGCCTTCTCAGGGGCATGAAAAGGAAGAGTTTTCCCCTCTGCCTGAAACCCATGCACAGCAAATCAACTCAGCTCACCCTACACAAGGGCAGCGGCAAAAGAGAGCCTGAAATGACCCAAATCACGGCATCAGACTGCCTTGCACAGCAATGAACTCCTCTGTGGACAGCAGGGCCCAAGTGGCTGTCCCCAGGATGCCTTGGAGCAGCCCCAGCGCAGGTACTCACCCTCCGGCAGCGGCCGCGTGCAGGCACGTTCTCCCGAAGCTGTCGGGGGTGTCTATGTCAAAGCCTGCAGACAGCACGTGCTCATTACTAAACAAGGACACTATGCTACACTTTTGTCCTAGTTAAACCACAAGAAACATTGCAGAGACAGAAAAATCAGTTAGTTGGGAAGAAAGCAGAAGGCAAGGCACAGTCAGAGAGGCTGGCACGGGGACGGCGAGCAGCTGCTGGCGCTGGCAGCGCTATCAAAGGAGCTGCGACGGTGAGGAGCGCCTATTTCCACATCCAGCTCCTCCACATCCCTGTCTGCAGCCTGTGATGGGCGCCTGGGAGGCTGAGACAGCAGGACAGGAAGACAGAGAACATGGAGACAATGAGGAAGAACCACAGAGTCAGCCTAAACATGAACTGGGGCTGTTTTCATGGCGTGTTGCTGTCAGGTTGGGAAGAGGCTTCCAGCAGCATGAGAGGATATTCCTCAAGATGCACGAGCCAAAGGTTGCAGCCTGACAGTGCTAACTCTGGTCACCTAGAGTGTTTTCTCTTCCTATCTAGTGGTAAAGACCAGAGCACACCAAGTCTCAAAATAATAGGGTATGTAATTACCATTTTTCATGTTTCTTTTATACCCTACAGGACTCAAGTTAAGGGGGAAAAGTAGTGTAGGACATTTTATTTGTTAAGTAATGAAGAAGTTTTCTAGAAAGCTCATATGATCTGGGCCAGGGTTTTTTAACTCATAGGAACTCTTGCCTGGAAAAAGCAGAATTTGGGATTTGACCACTGATTAATGACTCTTTTGAAACGGTTTGCATAAGCAAGCTCTGGCTGCTTCTGCTTTGGGCTCTGGTGAGGATCCCAAGACTGTTCTCTTGACACTACACTTCCACTCAATTTCCCTCTCATGCCCCCAGAGCTTTGGCTAGCCTAAGTCCTTAACTACAGATTCAGAAACACACTTTAGCTACATGCAAAATACATCATCATCATCATCATCATCATCATCATCATCATCATCATCATCATCATCATCAGTGAGATGTAAATACCTGTGCCAGTGCAGACCCCAAGGAGAATTTCAGAATTGCTCCTTTGGTGGGCAAGGGGGAGAATCCCCGAAGCAAAACAGGATCTCACATTCCTACAGTTTGGAAAGGGGTTCTAAATTCCCTCCCTCCCCCAGGGAATTAGTCTAAATTCTCTGAACCTGCTGGGAGAAAAGATCTTTGGGCATGAACAACACAGAAGTACCAGCATGGCTTTGGGAAAGCCTTGCATGCTCTGGTGCACTGCCCCACACAGCCCAACACAGCAGCACTTTCATTAGAATAAGTCACAACAAAGCATGGAAAGGGGCTGCAAGCAGCAGAGACAAACACTACTGCAGTTCCAGGGACACTGGGGGATTTACTCACCCGATGACAACAATTTCCTGCAGCAGTCTGAGTGGGCATTCAGTGCTGCTAAGTGTAAAGGGAACATGTTGTGGATCCCACACCTGAAAGGGACAACAGCCTCGTGAGAAAATGCAGGTTAGATACATACACAGCACATCAAAAGCTCCTTCCACAAAGGCAACATTTTCTCATGCTTTTCTAGGAAGATTCTTTCTTGGTGCCTGCCATTATTTTTATCTGTATTTCCTTAACAGCCTTCTGGAGAGTTAAAAATATTCTGGTGCAGCAAAATCTTGGCATTTTGCTTTGAACAGAATGTGGCAGGATGGTTTGCAAAAATTCCAGGAGAAGTCAAGGTAGGGGAGGAAGTAAGAGAGCAGATACTGCTTGGAGTCAATTGCCCAGTGAGCCACAAATTTCTGCACCAGCTACATATACCAGCAACTGCCATTCTGAGGGAAATGTAAATGCCAAAATCTTCTCTAGATTATTCCTGATTTTTTTTTTTTAGATGACTCTTCACACTTTCCTTTAGGTTGCCATGTCACAGTTTTCTTCCAAAGCCTAAGAACTAATAATCTAATTTTCCTATTTGCTCCAGCTACTCTCCTCACCTCCCCTTTCACTTTTTCCTCCCTCTTTTCAATCACACAATAAACTTGCAGAGCAGACATGATGGGTAAGAAAAGAAAGGGCACCTTTAGATTGAGCCTATTTATCATTAGTCTAAATCCATATCAGGCAAACATGTAGTTTTTAAACAAGCTGAGCACTCAGCAACTTCAATTAATATCAGGAAACCATGCCAGTTCAGTCCCTAGGCATGCCACTGCTCACTGTCTTAGAATACTTTTGGGTCTGGACATCTTGGTGTCTTTCATTCAGCATTGTTTTGTGTAAAGCATCTTGTTATTCTAGAAATATTATCCTACTGGCAGTTCTCCAAGTGCACATAAACACAGAGCCTCTGAAAACAACTAGCTTGACAAGATTATCATCTACTGCCTGCTCCAGCAGATTTTTTTTTTAAATTACAAACTCCAGAACAATAGCAGATGGGTTCCTGTCAGTCCTTCACTTCTGTGAGACAATTGGTGGATGGGAGAGTATGGTCATCTCATGGGAGAGGATTTCAGATACAGACCCAAAGACAAAGGATCTTGTCTTTCTAGACACCATAGATCATAATTACTTAGGAAGCTTAAGACAATAATTAATGTGGATGTTTATAAATATATTGTGCTCTCTCCAAGATTTTATTCAGAAATGTATTTAACTAATTTGGGTTTGTTTTTGAAAAATTTATTATTTCCTGAATCCACAAGCCCATTCTCTTTCTGTCTTCACATGTCCTCCTTGCTGCTTCACTACACTGACTTGTGCTGCTGTACAGATTTGAATTTTGCTATTAGCAGCATCTATATCTTACAGTAAATTTATTAAGAGATGATCGACAGCCTGTTCTTTGAAGAAAATATTGCAAGCTTCACTGAGCTGCTGCATCTGTACAAACAGGTTGCATTTTCTAGCCATGTACTAAGTTATTTAAGAGAACACTGGATACTCCATATTGCTGTTTCTCCCTACACCCATTTCCCTCTGCCTCCTCCTCCACCTAGTTATCTAACACAATATTATTCATCTTTTTGGTCAAGATTTCCACCCAGCAGATGTTTTGGTTGGTTTCCACCAAAATCCACTATCTGCACATTTGCTAGCCAGTGTCCCACTTCTGCAGTGCTATTCACACTGGTTCCTCCCATCATTTGCACACTTCCCCTTGCAGTGCATTGCCTCAAAGCCTGGCCGAGCTGCCTGCACTTGTTGTGAACAGTGCTGCAGTTTTCTTTCCTAAGCCTGTTTGGGGAGCTCACCCAGAGTTATTTACATGCAGCACATATTGAAAGCACATTTAGCACAGGCAGTAGCATCATTTCCATCTGCCTGGTATCTCTGAGCCAACTTCTCTTTTCACTTATTTCTGCTGCTGGAAAAAGTATTTTATTTGATCAATGTTCCAGTTACCCAAGTGTGAAATAGAAATTTCTAACTGGATAACCCTGATTCCAAGAGTGGGGTGGGCTATCCCAGTGCATCTCATTTTCCCTTAAAGCCTCAAGATAACAGACAGCAACTGGAGAAAGAGAGAGGAAAAACCTACACCTCTATTAAGATACCAAGATCTTCATGCTGTATTAATAAAACCCAGTGACACTAGCTGAAACCTGTGGAATTGCATTATCCATGCCAATTGAAGATCTGTTCCACCTTTTGAGTTTGCAGGGTGACAATTGTACTTAGCAAAGAAAAATGGGCAAATGTGTCACTTGCATGAACACCACCAAGCAAATAAACAAAATATTGAGAGCTGCAATTCTCTCCCAAATTCAAACCAGTCATTTGCATTTGAAAGCAGGGTTTCCTAACTAGGAAAGTCAAGACAAGTCCCTGGTTTCTATGGCAGGTTCTATGTAAAAAAAAAATTATATTTTAGAGACATGTGGAGGTAGTTTCCAAAACCTTACATTCATGAAATGAATGTTTCAGATGCTGCTCTCAAGTACCTGGTACAGGTATCCCTCATGGCACTGCATTACCCTGATCTCACACCCCTGTGTTTATGTTCCTTTTGACAAACCCTAGGAACTTGAGCATAACTAAACAATACTCAAGTACTCTCTGTGTGTATATATATATATATATACACACACACACACATCCCTACTTCGTGTACATGAACACCACTGTCCCACATCAATGGTTCAGGGTGAAGAAGCAGTGCTTGTACAACTTGTAATCACGCAAGAGGGCACAACAGGAACTGAGCAGAGTTTGCTTCCCCTGCACGCTCCCTAATTGTTCAGATTTTAGTCTCATGTCACCCACTGAAGTACAGTACAATTATGCTTGTCAGTTTTAACCTTCCCACTTCAGAAGCAGCTGTGTTTCCAGACATTGGACACGACACTTGATCCTTACAAACAGCTCCACTTGAGGCACCTACTTGGCAGTATCAGCTCCGCTGGTTATAAGGGTGTTGATCAAAAGCTCGTGTCCATATCTTGCAGCCACGTGCAGAGGGGTGTTACCATCCTTATCTACACAGTCGATTTCTCCCCCTGCAGAAGAGATTTTCATACAGTTTAACACTGAAAAATTCACCATGAACCAGGGACCGCAAGTTCTGTTTGTCTCTAGCAACAGCACCATAAGCAGCCCCAAGCTGCTCTCTTAGCCACAGAGACACAGAATTTCCCAGGGCAAGGACCAGCAAGCTCTCAGCTGTCAGCCATGGTCTGGCAGCAGCACTTGCACCTCCCTCTCCACCTGCAGTGGTGGGGAAGAGTGGTGGGAATGGGATGATGTGCAAGGGTCAAGTGCATTATTTGGATTTGCTGCCTATCTAAAGGTGCAAATAGGTGCCCTGAAATAAACTACAAAATAATCTGCTGAAACTGCACCCTCATTTGTAAAGGCATTGCCACTCAGCCTTATCTATACAGCAATGTAAATTAGAGTTCACTCCAGAGGCCATCAGGAACACGCTGCTTTTTGTGGGTCTTACAAAAGAACAACCAACAGTGCTTATGTAGAACCTTTCCTTCTGCAATTTAAACCTGGTATCTTGTGTTTTAGTCACATAAAAAGGAAAAATGGATTATTTCTTTAGATAGATTACAGACAAATCCCTGTTTTCTTTTTGGACCAAGAACTCTAACTTTTTCAGTCCCTCCTTGCCAGTCAGGTTTACTGCACTCCAACTATTCTCTCTTTCCCCCAGGCCTCTCCAGCTGGCCTGCATCCTTGTGGAAGCAAAAGCCAACAGCAGTACTACAGCTAACATCTCCCAGTGCTGAGCTAAGCAAACAGAATTACTTCATGCCTGCTGGCTACACTCCTATCTGTGCACTCCTGGACATTGCACAGCACCATGGACATCCATTACCCATTTCTTTAAGCACCACAACACTACTGACTTGTGGTCAACAACGTTCTGATCCTCTACAAGCCCCAGATCCCTTCTGGAGGGACTGCCACCCACCTGGCTGCTGCCATTCTGAACTTGTCCAGCTGACACTCCTGCTTCTGTGGGTGATTTTTCTTTCGCTTCACTTGCATTATAACCTCTGTCTCCAGTTCTACAGGATCATTTTTCATTCTGACTCCACCTTCTGCCAAACTAACAGTCTCTCCCAACTACATTGTTTTTTCTCCAAATGTTAAAAGCACATTTTCTATTCCTTTATCCAAGCATTGAATGAAAATACTGGATAGTTCCAGACCCAGAAGGGAAACTGAAAACTCCCTCACTACACCTTCCATTTCAACAACAATTCATCTATTACTAATCTCTGAGTGTAGTTTTACAACCCATTATGCACTAGCACTGTAGTATTTTAATACTCTTCTGGTTTGCTGTGAGAATGCTTCCTGAAAGCATGCAAATAGTCTTGCTAACATCAGGATATAGTAATAATTTACTGCATGTCCACTATTCACAGGTGATAATAGGGCTTATTTGCAACAGGAAGAGTTCTAGTAGAGCACTAGAGAACATCCCCTGAGAAGCTGTGGATTCCCCATTCCTGGAAGTATTCAAGGACAGGCTGGATGAGGCTCTGAGAAACCTGATCTAGTACAAGGCATGCCCTCCCCATAGCAGACAGGCTACAACTGGATGATACTTAAGGTTCCATCCGACCTTTCTAATTTCTAATTTTTTAATAGTGAACGAAGGACAGTGAAATGCTTGAACAGGTTCCCTGGGGTAGGGCATCCACCAGTGGAGGTCTCCACAAACAGAAACTGCACATGGAAAAGTCAGAGAACTGTGTTCACAAAGCCTATTAAACTACTGTAGAAGAGAACTGTGCTGTTCCAGCTTCTTTCACTCTTGAGAAATATATGCAAGATAATGCCCACTTTAGCTGACCTATGCAACATCCCCAGCATTTCTTTTTCCTCATTTTTAAATAAATGTATCACACTTGCAGTTTTCCAATTTTAAGGTAATCCATTCTTTCTCTACAAGCTGCCGTAGACAGCAACCAGAAGTTGAGACACGGTTAGGCAACTCATGAAGTACTGCAGAATGAAACTCTATTGCTTTAAATCATTGGCATTTCTCTCTTCCCCAAGATCCCACGGCAATGAGGCATAAAGTCATTTGCAATGAGATCTGTGTACAACACTAAAATTAGAGGGGCAGAAAACCAAGAAAGAAAGAAGTGAAACCCAAGTAAGTGGAAGAAGAGTAGAGAGGCATGAAGGGCAGATGAAGAGCTGCCAGGCCTTTCACACACAAATCCAACAGTGAGCAAACAATGGCTCTAAGCCTATTAGACCAAACAACTAAAAACTGCAGTAAAGCACAGTTTCTTGCATTTTGCCCCAACCCCCTTTTATTATTACTTTTTTTTTTTAATCCCAGGAGAGAGATAACAGTTTGCATGATGACCTGAAAGAAGCATGATCTACCAGAGACCTCCATTTTAAAACACAATCTTGTTTAAATGTGTCATTACATTTAAAGCACGATTGTTCAACCATCTCCAACATTTCACACTTCAATTCCAGGTTGGGATTTTGGAAATCAAAAAAACCCCAACCAATGAACAAAGCCCAGACTATCCTGTTTCAGGTGGTGGCCCAAACGGGGAAGCTTAAGTAAAGACTCAGTAATAGCAACCTCTGTCATTCAGAAACAGGCCTCTGCCAGATCTTCAACAAGAATAATTGCTGTATTCTACAGTATTCTTGGACAAAAAAAGATGCCTGAAAAATGACTGATAATCAGGAATCCTGGCTATGCCAAAACAAACAAGGTAGTACGGCTCTCCTCCCTCCTGAGTACACAGTCAACACTTCATGGAGACAGTGGCAAGGGATGGTGAGAAAAGCACAGCTGCTGAGTGCAGAGTAGAAAAATGGTTTGAGCTCTAAGAACACCAGACTCTCAAAGGAGGACAACTAGAAAATTGTGCATCCTTCTCAGCAGAAAAAAGACCTGAATACACCTCTGAACTCCTGCTTTCAGGTTAAGAATCTCAGTAGATCACCTGGACCACTGTCAGCTGGAAGATTATGGAATTTTGTTAACAACCAAAATCTCAGGTTGTCATGACATGATGGAATGAGAGCTGTCAGTTCAGCTCAAACGCAGAAGTTCATGGAGCTGCCCTCTGGGCCAGAACAACTGAAAATTGCAACAGTGGACATGCCTGATCTCTTGGAGAGCCACTCCAGAGGCACAGAAACTCACCGTTCTGGATGAGGGTCTGCGAGCGCGTGAACCTCCCATGGACAGCTGTCATGTGCAGGGGGCTCTTCCCGTCCTTACTCTGACAGGAATGAAACACAGCACTGCTTTAGCATCTGAAGGCTTATAAAAGCAAAGGTACAGTGAGTACAGAGCAATGTTCTGGGTTTTAGAGAAAGAAACTGTGACCAGGAAAGCTAAGCAATGGGAAAATAGATGGGAGCGGTACCAGCCTCCACTCACATCACTTCATGTTTATTGGCATGGGGTTTCACCTTCATTGGCAAGCATAATCCCTAACTTCTTAATAATTCTGAGTTCAAACAGTGCACTGACTATTCACTGATCTTAAGGGACTTGCCAGAGGTGTTAAATGCTGGAAGTTAAATGCTAGTTTCATAGATGGGAAACTGAAATACAAAACTGTTAACAAAATTAAGTCAAAATCTTGTATGAACTCAGAAGACCTCAAGTTTTCTAATACTTATACCAGTACCCTCTGTTGGATAACAGCAAGTTCCTTTCAGCTTCATCAAGATGTGTAAGTTGTGCCTTCAAGAATATTCAGATATTCTAAGCAGAATCAGAGTTTGTAAGCTGGGGCTCTAAAGTAGGTAACAAGCAACCCCAGAAAGGGAACTTTTTGGGGGTCAGGTTTAATTAAATCTATATTATACAGGGAAGAAAAACACTAAACAGGAATAGTTCTTTGACTTAGCACCATTCCCTGAGATAACATTTTGACAGAGCTCTTGGGACTATATTTTAGTACTTTTTTGTGTCTTCATGAAAGTGGTTGGCCTAGAGTTTAGAGTTCTCATTGTATTTATCAAGGCACTGCGAGCTCCCCTGCTGGGATGTAATCTCACCCAAACAGTTTCATGATCAACATTCTCAGCATCACTAATTCCATCAAGGATTTAAAGCCATGCTGTAGCTGTTGTTACAATTTCCTCCTGAGATATGCAAAATAGGCTAAAGTAAAACTGTAAAGCTGGTATTCAAGTTTTACCTGAATATTAACATCTGCCCCATTATTCACTAGTAGTTCAAGACACAGTGCTCCATGAGTGGAGGCAGCAGCAAAATGCAAGGGGGTGAATCCATTGTTATTAGGCTGATTTACATTAGCACCATAGTCAATCAGCTCATTAACAACAGAGTCCTGACCGTTGTAACAGGCAATGTGAAGTGCAGTATTTCCATAGATGTTCATCTCATCAATCTAAAATGAGACAAGGAGACATAGTTAAAATTACAGACATCAGCTTAGCTTTTTACGTAATGCATCACACGCTGCAAATGGAAATAGCTGGAGGCCTGAACTGTCATAGGGCATAGTTCTCACCAGACATTTCATCGACAAATTATACTCCCAGACAGCTTCCCTTGGAATGCTTTACCTTTCCTATTATTAACTTTTTATCCTACTGACAATTTCGAAAACCAGTGTGAAGCTTAAAGCTGATAGCAGGACTATGTAATGACGATAATGATGACAAAATTCCTAACAAGCTGGAAAGATTTTCCATGTAAGTGGAAAAGCAGGATGAATAAAAAGCTCACAATCTTTATATTTAAAAAGATTGCAGCAATGACTATTGAGTTTTTGTGAACAGAACGAGGTATAACAGCTGTTTACACAGTTTTATTTTGGCTAGGGAGTGAGGGTATCTGAGTGAAAGCAATGTGAAAGTGCACAGATATTTACACTTCAATAAGAAACCACTTTCAGTAGCACAGTGTTATAAAGATGTAATTAAGATTATGTTACTTCTTGATGACCAACTTAGTATTCAACTGCTGTTCTGTAAAACAGGACAAGACAGATTGCACAAAAGACTCGGGAATGGCATGAACAGCCTTCCATGAAACACAGGCAACTCGAAGATCATATCCCCCGTGGTGGAGAATGTGGAACTTAAAGGGACTTATTAGCATAGCACTGTTAATAACAGGAAACAGCTATTCCCCTTCACAGCAAACAGCCTGTGAACATGAACTTCTGGCAGGTCAAGTCAGCTGAAAATGCCATGGCAAAAGCAATGGCTTTATTTGACATCTCTGATTAGGCTCCTCTCACCACTGCTTTGAGGAATTGGCAATAAAAAGAAGTCTGTGCCCTGAAAAAAAAAAAGTTCTATTCCAGAGTGAAAACAATGTGTCAGCATTGCAGAGGAAATACAGGTCTGTAAACTGAAAAAGCCTGGGCTGCTGTTTAGTAAAGTACACAGTGTATATGTTGAGAACAACCACTCATTGTATCAAAGGAAATGCTGACCCAAGGAAAATTTCAATATTCCATCATCTTCTGCGAGAACAGGATATATCTCCTGATTCTTTCAGCAAGGTGGCCTGCAATTTACTGTCCATATCAGCCTTTATTTAATACAGAATATGGCCTGACTCTTGAACTGATAAACCACATGAAGCATGAGGTGGTCTGGAAAATGGGGCCCCTTTTCTTTAGAAGTCGCTGTCTTTAGCAGCATCCATAAGAAAGAAGAAAAGACTATCTCTAAATAGAAATAAAGTGCACATTAGCACATACCTCCACCCCCAGGTTAAGAAGTTGTTTCACAATGTTAATCTGCCCATTGGATGCAGCTGCATGAAGTGGGGTGTAACCCTTCTTGTCTTTACAAGTCACTTCTGCACCATGATTAATCAGTAAGGCAACAACTTCCAGGTGACCTTCAAAAGATAACAATCAATGAGTAGACCATCCCATAGCATCACTTCTCCCAGATTACTGCTTTCTTGCTAACACACTGCCCTTTCACTGCAGCTTCAAAGTGCTCCCACAGTTTTACAAAGGAAGAAAAAGCATTTTCATAAATGTTTCTAATCCTGGCTCCAGGCCTTGTGAAGAAATCCATGCATTCACCTTTTCTAAATGTGTCAAATTTCTCTTTACTAAATTGATTTTCCAGTTGCCAAAAGAACAAAACCACACCTCTTTTCCATTCATTTCTCTCAAGCTAACAGAGTGTGTTTTATTCTCCCTCTTACAGAGGACAGTGATACAGTGAGCACAGGAGCACGGCAATGCAAGTCTCCCAAAACAGCATCCTATTGATGTCACCTGCAAACACAAATGCTAACACTTCTTGGGTTTTGTTAGAGATAAAAAAATAACCTTAATAAATTATAAAATTAAGAGGAACAGTCTTATTGCTTCATGCTGAGACAGAACTGTCTTAGAATTAAATATTTATTATGTCAAACACCATACAAAGTTGTGCTCCATCTGGGTTGCACAGCACTTTCATGACAGGGGCAGCTCTGGTCATGTGCAGGACCTAGGAAACCACATGTACAAAGTCTATAGATAATCAGTGTCCAAAAATAATTAAATATTCCAGAAACTCTGTGAGGGTTCACAGCTCTCATCTCATTACCTAACTTCTGTCTAAATGCACTACAGACTCCATTGCTAATTTAGGCGTTAGATGTTATCTAAATACTTTTAAAAGTGCATCATGAATTTCTGAAAACATTTAAATGGAAAAGAGGAGTGGAATTGCACAGCACAACGTAAGAGCCTTTCAAATCTAGAGAGTGAAGTTCAAAGTTTGTTAGCTCAAAAGCCAAATCACAGTTGTTGGCAAGAGCCTTTCCATCTGTGTATATCAAAAAACCACACAATATGCTTTTCTCACAGTTGGAAATCTCCTATTATCTCATTTCTGCAAGTGCCAGGATTAAAATAAAGATTTCTGACATGTCAAATGAAAGAGTTCCTGGCTGAGGGTGCACAGCACCCCACAAATTGTAACCTGAAATACACAGCTTGGCCAACAAAAGCTCTTGAACAAGCATGACCGCTATCACAGGCAATCTCATATTTTAAAATTCTAATGTCCTACTGTAAGAAATTTGCCTTTAACTTGAAAAGAATAATAAGGCAAACTGTTTGAATTAAGCAGTATTTGGTAACAGCACTTATTTTTTGAGGAAATATTCAGTTTTTCTTGTCCACTCTGGAATAAAAGGTGACAGTATTCTTCTAACAGGAAGAAAGTGCCTATTATGCATTTCCTAAGAATATCATTACCTAGCTGCTTATACACTGCAATAAAAAACAAAATTTTTGATCACAGTTACATGTATTTCATTGAAAGTACCTTTTAGCAAAAACTGAAACAAATATAACATGGGTTTTTTTCCTAGCACAAGTATAGTTCAGGTTTGACTTAGAGTCAGGATAAGAAGACCAAAATGAAAAAGTAACACAAAAAGCCCACAATTAACTGTCTTAAAAAGGAAATCACAGCCAAGATCTCCCTAGCTGCACATCCATAAATGGACAGTGTTTATTTAGATCAGCTGAACCCTTCCCTCTTCAGGGTAATTACAACATTCTCTTTCCATGGCCAGGTCTGTTCCTGTCCATTTTAAGACATGCTATCCCTTTGTGAATAGGAAATTCAAAAGAAGGAGCAGCAGCCCAAGCCTTACCCATGTACGCTGCCCAGTGAAGAGCTCTTCTGTCCTTTTTGTCAAAAGCATTGATGTTTGCCCCCTTGGCTAAGAGCAAGTTCACCATCTAGAAGTAACAACAGAAGGTAAACCAACCCTCCAGATCACACACTCAAAGGTTTATAACAAACCAATCTTGCAAGAAAGCTGGGATCACAAAATGGTGCATTTGAATGCTCATTTCTCATATTCTCTATCAAAAACATTCAGATTAAGGCAGTTAGACACAGGCATTACTGTCTCTTTCCTACAGTCCAGTGTTTTAATGGCCAAATACCATCATCATTTTACAGGAACTACCATTTCTCTTTCTTCTTTTAATTACAGTACAACTCATCAACTTTCATTGACAGAAGCTTACTGATCCAGTCTAAGAGTTTTTATTTCCTACCTAGATCTTCAGGTGTGGAATGGGAAAATGAGGATGCTTAAACCAAGATCTAAAGACTAGCAAAATCTAGAAGGCAAAAATCTAGGGGATTTATTTACGTAAGCTTTTTCATATAGTTAAATATTAATACTAGGAAGGTTTGCTTGTATAAGTAGGGAAGAAAAAAGCATATTTTCTAGAAGGCAAATTAGAAAAGCAGAATGACTGGACCTCGCATAGCTGCATGTTTCTTCAGTATGAAATGAATCCACTAGTTTTCCCTTCTTCCATTCCACCACTCTTATTTTCACAGGCACTCCAGCTCCAAAGAAGCAAGGAGACCCTGGAGCTGCTGGAAGCGGTGGCACAGCCATCTCTCCAGGAGTGCATGCACACCTCACTCATACCCTGGCTCTACACAGCCACTGCTGTGTTCCTGAAAGTAGGAAACCCATCCCACAGTTTGGGAAGCAGCCAAGTGACAGCAACCCTGGGGGTCAGGGACATGGGGCTCAGTCTAGACCCAGCCACAGTGGATCTAGACTGAGTACTAGAGCTGAGTCTAGACTAGTACTAGACTAGAGTCTTGTGGGGGGATAGACTGTAAGAAAATATAGTGCAGCAGGTGATCTCACCCCTGAGGAGTTGCAGCTGTACTAATTCCCAAAGATTAGGAACAGGTCTGCCCTTAACAGGCCACAGCTGTGTCCCATGAGGATGAGCGCTATAAAAGAGTGGGTTAGCCAGTAGAGAAGCCAGCTGGAGTTTATTGGCTGTGCTGTGAAGAAGGAGGTGGTGCTGTGAGGAGCTGCCCATGAGAAATCACCAAGGAGGTACGGAACTTTTACAGTAAGATAACAACAGAGTCTAGACTGAGCCTAGCAAAGAGCACACGATGAGCCGGCGGTGAGGCAGGAGCGGGGCTGGCGGCGCTCACCTCGATGTGGCCGTTGAGCGCGGCGTGGTGCAGCGCCGTGCGCCCGCCGCGGTCCGACACGTTGACGCTGCTCAGCAGGGGGATCAGGATCTCCGCGCACTTCACGGCCTTGTTGGCGGCCGCCACGTGCAGCGGGGTCTGCCAGTTCTTGTCGCGGGCGTTGACGTCGGCCGAGTGCTTGATGAGCACCTGCACGGCTTCCTGCAACGGCAGCACGGACACAGCCCTCAGCTCCGGCAAACGCGCGGCGCTGCCCCGACAGCTCCGGCACGTGGCTGCGAACAACACCCATCCCAACCACCGCCCAGGCTGCTGCAGTGGCACTGTCCATTCAAATGGCCCAGCACACAGCACCTCTGCTGTCACTGAGAGCAGCAAAAAGGCCTCGCAGTCAAAACGTGCCAGGTGGATTTGAAGATGTTCTATGCAGAGAGCCCACCCTGTTTGGTTGATTAACCATCAGGACCTCATAGCTGTGCTTGCAGTGAGGAAATGAACTCACTTGAGCCATTCCTGCCATCACTGATGGGCCCAGCCTTGGCCAGCAGCAGGACACTCCTGGAGCTGCCTGGACATGAAGAAGCTTCCAGCAGCTTTTCACAGAAGACACCCCCACTACCACACCCTTGCCACACAAACCCAACACACACTGCTACAGGAACCACTCACAAAATGAAAAGCATGTTGAAATAATGGCAAAGTGCCGCACATTTTATTTATAAACAGGAAAAAAGAGAAAACAAAGAAGAACATGTGAAAACAAAACTTTAGCTTTGCAAAAACATGAGAATGCTGGTGTCCCCAGCTCAGCATTAAGCATTCCTTTCCTTCCCCAAGGCCTAAGCATAGGCCAAGGGTCTTGACTGCAATATCCATTCTGTCAGCCTGAGACCAAACAACATCTTTTAAGGTTCATTTTGTTGGTTAAAAGTAAATATTTCCCAGTGAGAAAATGAACTGCTCTCTCTTGAGAGCCCCTCTTGCTGGAGCACTCACAATCAGTTAATTTCTGCTCTACTCATGCATATGCCATTAAGCAAGTCAGATAAAAACCACAAATTTTTCTCAAAATTGCATTTCTTTTCTTCCTTTTTCCCCCCACAAACAAACAAAATACAGAGGAACTACTGGAACACAGTAGCATTCAAGCAGCCTCATCTGATAAATACAACTCACATCTGGTACGTGGGAGAGACCTAGTCCTACACAGTACCTTATTCTTTTTCCATAAACTGCAAAGTTTTCTGTTAAGTCCAACAAAATTTTATTAATGAATCACAAATGCATCCAGTATGTTTACATAGTACTTTTATATCTAGAATGGCCCAGGAGGGTGCCTGCAGTCTGTATCAACATCACATACATACTGGGAGTTTTATGTCCTTGTCCTCAAATGATCTCAGCAGTTTCATTTTCTACAGTCATCTCACAAACTCTCCTCTAACAGATTTGTTTAGATTGGTGCATCTCTTACAGCACCAATAATGACATATGACTGTTGATGTCTCAACAGGATTTTGTTTTTTAAATCACAGGCCTACTATTTCAAGAGTCATTTCAATGTAATTCACTGGAGACCTACGCAGCTGGGCATGAAGTCAGCAGGAAACCTCATGCACTCTTAGTGAAAGAAAGAAAAAGTTAAAGGAGAATTTTTAGAAGTAAATAATAAGGACTGAATATCCGATGCTAAAAATACTTAGATTTTAAAAGTAAACAATTTACACTTTTATTTACATCTGCAGTCTGCTGCTCTTTCAGATTTGGGATCAAAAGTTAAAATCCTTATGGAAAAGTTTTAATTCTGTTGTTTTTAGAGTATTAGCTCTACCCTTCTATTATAGTTTCTCCATATGCATGCAGTGCCCAGCCATGGTGTAAGCCTCTGCAGTCAGTGTCTCTAGCTATCCCAAGTTATCACAGTGAAATCTCTAAACTTTTTCAAACTGTTAAGGGCTGAAAGCTGATATATCCATTAACAATCCTACACAGAGACACCCTAAGGGTTGCTAATTTGTAAATAAACATAAATCCCTAAAGCCCCTGAAAATCATTAAGACATAAGTAAAGAAGAGTCCATTCTTTTAATCAACATATAAAAGGATTCAAGGAGATAACTTCTGAATCCTCTGAAATCTTCACAGTAAAAGATTGATAATAAAATTTGTTGGTGATCATTGTAAAAACAACTGTGCTCATAAGAACTTCCAAAACTACACCAGGTCCTACTGGTCAGCTTCTGGACCACTAATTCACCCTCTTCTATCAATGGGAACTCTGAATTCACCTACTGCTATGTATTACTATCACCATCAAAGCTGCACATTTGCTCACTTGTGTAAGAAGGTACAAAGCAGCACTGAAAGAGCCTCAAAAATAATAAATCTTGTTTCCAAATTGTTACCAAAAGTATCAATTATAGTATAAATAATGAAGAAAAATGCCAGGACAAGAAAGCTGAATGTGTTTATGAAATATACCATGAAAACTGATGCCTTCTCCTGCTGCCTCACTAATGCATCTGGGTACTCACTGAGAGGTACCAGAGCTGCCAGCACACTTTCTCATTGTGCTTCAGCTGACAGTAAGTTAAAGATGAGGCACAAAGCCACAGAAAGGCATACATTTTCTGCTAGGACTGTGGCTGATGATAAAAATCATGTACTCTGACACATCCAAAACCCAAAACCAAGCACACTGCAATTCCTACATCAGCAAGACTGCGGCTGTTTCTTAAGGTTTAAGTCTGATCTTTGTTTTCCAACATGGCTTTTTGTATTTTGCCTCATTACAGCATTCACTGACTATCAGATATTCCTTTCAGAGGGTTCCAGGGGATGCCAGCAGCTGGGAAGCTCAGCCAGCAGCCAAACAATGCCTGAGTTCAGAAGCGAGCCCAGGATTCCTGCCTCCAGGCTTGGCAAGCCCTGGATTGTTACAGAGGTGATTCGAGTCCATCAGGCTCTGGAAGAGAGCCACCCTCTGTCTATTTCACAACCCCTCCCCTCATCCCCAGCCGCCAATTCAGTCTGCAGTTGGGCTCACTGGTAACGAAGTATTGGGAGGGTGAAAGTAGACAGGGAGGTCCACAAAGGAAAGTCAAGAATAATGGTGCAGTTGGAAACAGAGTAATGCCTGAGCTGCACTCCCAGTAGTTATTGCTGCTCCTTTTTAAGATAGCAGTGGAAGAGGTACAACATGATCCCAAATATTTCTATTTGTTAAGTAGAAGAAATATGGACAAACCCTCCCTTCTGCATGAATCAAATGCATTAACAGAAAACCTAACGGATGCCTTGAAATGTAATTAACCAAAACAAATTATGTGGTAATGCATGTTGGATCACATTCACATCCACATCCACTCCCTTCTGGCACACACACAGCATGCACACACCCACAGGGATTTCCTTCTCTTTTTTCACCACCTGAAGATAGTGTGGGCACTGTAGACCACTGTGGACTCTATCCCTCTCATGTGAGTCCTGCTCACCACTCCCTGTGACTTGCTAGGTAATGTAAAGCAAGGGGGAATCAAGCACATGAAGACCCAAGAGCAGCTACAGGTAACACGTAAACACTGACCTCCAGCTGCAAAGCCCTGCATGCAGGAAATGCCTTCCCTCTTTGCATGCCCCTGCCACCTACCACAGCTCTCCAGAGTTTGCTCTTCCCCCAGCATGCTGGTTATGTGTAAAAGCAGGGTAATCAAATCTTACTCACTTCACTTCTCGAAGCAACTGCTCGATGGAGAGGAGTCAGCCACATATTGTCCTTGGCATTGACACGAGCGCCTGCAAATAGACAGCAGAGGTTACATGCATGCCTTGGGTGTGCCACTGAGAGCCCTGCCCAGCTGTTTCCCAGTAACCAGAGCTGAGTACTTGGTACTCTCAGCGCTCCCCAGGACTTTCCTGGCACGGTGTTCACCTTGAAAATGCATTAACAGGTTTCAGATAGATGAAGGGGGATTAGGAAAGAAAGGAACCAGGTAGATAGGACTATTATTAGGAATTGCTTTGTTTACAGGACACAAAAGAAGCAAGATTTGCTGGAAGAAATTGCATATGTATGCACATACACGTGTGTATATGTAGATCTATCTTTTTAGATCAAATGATACAGCTGGGGGGAAGAAAAGCACCCTTTGCTCAAAGCACTTTGCTGTCTGCAGACATGAAAGGAACTAGCCTGAGCAACCACCTCTTGTTTCCAACTCCATCAGGCAGACCACCAAAAAAAAATCACTTGCCTGCTTCACAAATCCTGCTGGGATCAAGAAAACAGGACCAGAAAATGCTCAGGTTAGAGACAGAGCTGGGCACTTACTACATCAGGTTCTGTGGGTGTTACTGGGCAAACAACAGAAGAGCAGGGATGAAGAACACAACTCCTCTGCCTTTGTGCAGTTCAGTGCTAACAGATTTTTTGACAAGGGCAGCTGGGCAAGAGGATGGATTTGGGCTGGCTTGCCAGAAAAAAGGATAAAGGAAGAATATTTGACAACCACCGTGGTCCTGGCTGACTGTAAACCCCCATTTAAAAAAAAAAAAGGTATCCTGTACATTTGTGGGATCAAAAAGATTTCTTTGCAAGAAATACTAAAGCTATTCACTGATGGGCTACCTCAGGAAGGACATCTAGTGATAAGGACTAGAGAAACTAAGTCCTTAAAAGGGCTTAACCTGTAAATACTGTACCTCACAGGTCTGCAGGTAGCAGCATTAGTCTGAGAAGGGTAGCACATGCAGAAAAAAAATGTAGAGAAGCACAGCCTGGGTGAGCCTCTGAACTTCATGAACAAAGGGATGCTTAAGCTTCATTTTGCACCATAACTTTAGTGCATTCAAAAGGCTGTAATTAATAAATCCCACTCTCTGAATCACCAGTACTTTCTGAGAGCTGATTCTCAGGAATATTAAGATGCCTGCCTGTGAATCACAGTGGTTATTGGGAATCATTCTAGATAATCAGAAAAGAAACAAGTTCTTGCATATTTCCACAAGTCAGGATGCAGTTTTTTGGCTGCAAGAAAAACAATTCCACTTTCATTAACTACTGCAACAATTAGAGGCAATCCTCCAAACTCACCTCAGAACCTGGTATCTAGTGGTACAACCTGCTCTCTGGAAAAGATACAATTTCAGAGAGTTCTCTAATTAATCTGTCTAAGGAAGGAAGCTTTTGCCTTCTTTTTTCTTTGTGAGAAGGCCATTACAGTTGACACATTAGCATCCTGCCCTTTGCCTGCACTGTGTGAGGCTCTAGAGACCAATAAAGCAATGACTTTCTTCACCATCAGGAAGCTGACAGGACTTCAAGGCACCTTCCATTATCCTGGTTTGGCCTGGTAGGGGTCTTGGAGATGGAAACTGTTTATGTGAATTCCTAGTGATTGACAGCAAATAGCTCTTTTTGGTTTTAGGAATTGGTTTTGTATTTGCCTCGGGGGTTTTTGCCCTATGTTCTTAAGTAAGGTTTCTTTTGTTTTATCTCTACCCATTCACTAACTCCTACAAGCAGAGGGTTACAAATAAGAAAGGCTAGTATGTAGAGTAGCAAAGCATGACCAACATTATTCCTCAGTATTTAACAATTCCAGCTGCACTGGTGAGTACAAAGATGATGAGAAAACCTAGAAAAGTATCTCCATCAGTAGCTATTTATGCCCTTCACTGATCCACTTCACCTTTGAGAAACTGAAATAGTTACCAAGAAAGCAACTGAAGAAAACAGTAAAAGGAAAACAAGACCAGTGTAAATAAAATAATGCACAGCACACTATCAGCCTTTTCTTTCTCAGCTGTTTTCCACCCCTTTACCTCTTTGTGCCTCTTTATGTGAAACAGTGAAATTGCTCTTAGGTGTGTAATGCAGTGCATCAGTTGAATATGTTTGTGATTTCTGTTTTTCAGGAGCTACACAATTCACCTGTTGCCTGTTACAGAGCATGCTCTTGTGCTTTTACTGAGATGCACATCTTCTGAAGAGATGTTTCAAAACATTTCCTCTTGTACTGCCACTTCCTTCACCAAAATTCTAGGTTCCCAGCAGTTCTTTATGGGCAATGGTTAACGACAGTGAAAAAACTTCACCAGCACTGATGCACTCATTTGGGGACAGAAAATACCTGTCATTTTAAGGATGATCAAGCAGAGGCACTGGGAGAGCAACGCTCATGTTTTCAAAGGTGTCCTCTGCACTCCAGGAACTTGGGAGCCCAACCTGTGACAGCCCTGAGGACAGCCCTTTGAAAGCAGAGTAACACAGAAATACAATTCTAAAGACTAAGTGCTAATTTTAAAGACTAGAACATGCTGCCACAGCTAAAATGGGCTGTGTAAAAACCCCAGAAGCTTAAATTCTCAAGACCATCCCACAACACATCCTCCAAGTCAACCAGAAATTCAGTGTCCCTCTCTTCACTCTGGACCAAGTACCTTAACCATGTTTCAGTGTACTTCCTACAATACTCCGTGAATAGACACACTCCTGTGTGTCTGTAAGGACAAACAGGGCTGAAAACCACTCAAATTGGTGTAAATTGTGTCATTCATGGCACAATCTTCCTTGAAAATAGAAGTTGCTTTAAAGATTTCATTTCCACTTAAAATCCTTTCAGATAGCCACAGCACCCACCCATCCTGTACAATCTCCACTTTAAAAAAGAAGCTCTTCAGAGTAAAGCCTTTTCTCAGCCTCACTTTCTCCACCATGCTCTTCCTGAGCCTGACAGAAAGGCTTAGCTGTAGGGATCTGCTTTGTGAGGCTGAAGTAGACAACATAACATATAATGTTACAGATAAAATCAACAGAGAGGAAACTTTCTGTATTCTACTTTTCTTTAATATGGCTGTTTTGTAATCTTTGCCATTTTTCACTCTCAAATTTTTCTGCCAGAAGAGGAAATAAATCTGAAACTGCCTCTGATCTTTTGAGATCTGAAATAAACAAACTGATGCTGGCTTTCAGGAATAAAGTTAACATCTCTTTATCATAACCAAACTACACTTTTCCATCCAGCACATCTGCCAAATCCACATCTCTAAATTCCACAGTCTAAATCTCCAATATTAGGGATAGTCAATGGAGGAAGAAAACTGTACTCTTTAACCTATTAATGTCATTATTTACTTGCACCTTTCCAACTTCTCCTGTAAGACACCAAAATGTGTCTTACAGGAGAAGGCCCACCAAAATGTAAGGACAGCTTCCTGGCAAGAAGCCCAGAGCCTTCTGAAATAGTAAAGCAAGGTAATATTGCCAAGATGGCAAGTGCCTTGGTGGGGAACAAGGGCTAAGGGGCTGAGCTCAAACATGATGCTCTCAGGAGCCAGCCCAAATGGGAATGCAGCTTGTATTTGCCCAGACAATTGTTCCTGCACGTCCATGACTGGGGCACCATACAGAGATTACTTCTGTGAGATGGTTACCTTGCTCCTTCTCCTTTCTGACAGAAGGAGGTAAAGAAGTGCTCAAAGCTCCCTGCTGTTATGTAGCCTGGAAAAACAAAACGACTCAGCACCCTTCACCAGCTTGAACCATCTGATTAGAGATCAGACCTGGGGGCTGGTGTAAACCTATCTGGCTCTGACATTTAATGGGCCAGGGTGACTCACACCAGCTGAGGGATCTGGCACTCTCCTTCCTGTACCATTTTCCAAGCAGAGTCCATTTCAGTGGCTACCTGAAAAACCATTCTAGGTCTGTCTCCAACCACCTGGGCAGAAATTTCATTCATTAGACACTACATTTATTTGTGCCACCACCAGTTTATGGACCACAAATCTCAGAAGGTACGTATTTAATTTAATTTCTCTCCTGAACATTGTACAAAATGAAATGTGCTGATACTGCTCCTAGCTTCTGCTCATGCTGAGAATATTGCTTGACACCAACAGCAAGTGTTTGTGTGCTTTCTCTTTGTGAGAACACCATTGCATTTTAAGTCAGACAACGAAGTTTTTCTGCTTATGTAACTAAATGTTATGTTCAGATTAATATTTTATGATACACTTTCACTACTACCATTTGCTGACTGACGAGGTGAAGCAAAGGAAGATGCTGCACTTGTCCTTGCAGCCTAGTTCATGGAGAGATCACAGTCACAAAGAGGTGTTTATAACAAGTCATAAACCTGCTCCTCCAATTCTCAGAAAACTCCAAACCTGCTCTTGGATACAATACTCCTGCCCATCATGAGTAATGATATTTCAGATATTAAAGAACAATGAATAAGTAGAATATACAAGACAAAATTAATTTTGGCTCATGCTGAGCTAATGGGGAAAGATCCACATAGTTCCTGCAGACTGAACACAAGCACGGTCCCACTGACACAAAGTTCCATTTTAAAAGCCCACGTTATAAGTTTTTCACACTCATTTGGATATATAAAAACTCCCCAGGATGCATCACCTATGTTTTATGCTGTTGATCAGACAAACCCTATAACCTATGGACAACATTTTGGCAGTGAGGTGCTAGAAATAAGTGTCCCAGAAGAACACTAGAAAGCCTTCTTCCCTCATCAGGAACATTCACTGGGACATTTTTGGATGCTGTTTGGGAAAAATGAGCAAAACAGTTTCACTTTTCTCTTTATGAGGATATTGCCTGTGCTGATGCTTGCAAAACTTGAAAAAACACATTGCTCCTGCAATCTCCTCACACCACAGTGGAACAGCAGTATGAGACAAACACCACACACTGCAAGAACACATGCACAGATTAAGTTTATTAACTCCTTCCTCCCAAGGAAGAAAATCATGCTTGCATCCAGCAACCCCCCCCCTGCCCCAAGCATAACCTGTCAGCAGAGCACTGCTCTTTTCAACCATTCTGCTGCCATCAGGGGTAGAGCAGGAAGAGCTGATGTATGATGTATGCCCAGCTAGTTATCCTCACTAAGCAATTAAGCAACCCAGAATTCCCCCAAAATGAACAGAGGAAACACAGCCACAGCAAACTGAGTTCTCATTTCCTGCCTTCTCCAGGTCTGGCTAGACTGGTGAGCCAAAGAAATACAATTGTGTGATCTGCATGTACCCATCAACAGCCTGATCTGACTTTGAAATTCAGTGCTTTGAGCAGGAGGCTGGATCAGGTCACCTCTAGAAATACCTTCCAGCCTGAATTATTCTAGGATTCAAGGCTGGAAATTAGAAAGTGCCTTGCAATCGAAGGGCTGAGAATTCTAAAATAACTTTTAAAAATATATGGAATTCATTTGAAGAAGCTGTCTAAAAAATTGTGAAACCAGCTGCATAGCAAGGTTGCTTGCAAGGGGTTAGAAGTTTGTACCATAAGGTTCCTTTCAGCCCCACATTCTTAAATCCCCATAAACTTCACTCTTACAGTTCTCCAGCTTAGAAAAACACTGCCTTTGAAATCTGCCAGCACATCCAGGAGTTTGCCATGAATTATGCTCCCTTCTTGAGAGATGACTGCTTTATGCTTTGTTCTGACATATTTTGATCGTGTTTTCTGTCACTACAACAGTTGGGAAAGTTTTTTTTAATTTCTTTTGTTTAGATACTTCCTACCACACAGTTTCTAATATCCAAATAAACTTCCTGATTCTTAGAAACATGCTTCTAATGTAAATAGCACTTACAATTCATTTAAGCTGATTAATAATTTTTTTGCTCTTATTCCATAATTTTTGCTTAACAGGAATTCTTGGATTTTACTCCAGGATATGAAGCCGCATTTCAAATATGTACTTCAGCAAGTTTCTGAATCACAAATACTGTCAGTTTGAAGGCTTTAAAAGTTGCTAAAAGCTAGTTACTTTGTTTATTAATTCTTCTCAGTCACAGGGTACATTTTATGATTTTATCACCAAATTAATATATTTTCTAAGCTTGCAAGAAATGCAACAAGCTCTGTGAAACTCAGAAATAAACAATGCCCAAAACTCCCTCATATATGCTTTGCTGTGGCTTTAAAATTAGCTGATTTACTAATTAACAGCAGTGAGGGACTGTACCTTACCTGACAAGATGAGAAGCTCAATGATGTCTGCATCCCCCAGGAATGATGCAACGTGAAGAGGCGTTCTTTTCTCGGCATCCTACAAAACCACAGATTGTCCAGTTATAAAACGTGGTCAATTAAGTGCAGCCATTGGTGTTAAAGAGCAAAGAATTTGTAAATATTTCTATTTCCATGTGCATTTCTGTTTGTGATTAGAAATGCAATCTCAGCCAGTGAAAGAACAAAATTCAAGACCTCAGCAACACTCTTCCTCCCAATAATCCTCTATTTTTTATCACTCACTTCCACCAGACCTTGCAGAGATATTGCCTTTAGTTAGATATTCTGTTACAGGTAGATGAAATCAAAGCTAAAATGAGCAGAGACAGCATCTTTAGGTCTCTTTCAGAAACATTTTCCACTCTTAGATATCACAGCAACATAATCCAGATGCTTCTGGATATCAGACTTTGTAATGCAGTTTGCATCAACAGTACAACACCAGAGTCTTCAAAAGGCTAACTCAGGAGAATTATTTGGAACCACACACAAGGTAAAGATGCAAACTTCTCTTGGTCTACAAAGGTTCTTGTGCACCATAGCCTGGATATCTACAGCAGCCCAAGATGGATATGTACACCGTGACTGACCTTTAAATATAAAGAAAGTATTACCAGTCAAATCTGTCTTTAAACTTATAAGAATTGCTAAGATACATATATATTCTGAAGTTACATATATATATAACTTCTGAAGTTACACACACACACAGACACACACACACACATATATATATATATATATATATATATATATATATATATATATATATATATATATATATATATATATAAAACTTCTGAAATACATGCAGAGTTCTTTTGATTTCTGTAATTTTCCAAAGGGGAACAACAATCACAAGAACTGCTAATACTGCTCATTGTGCTCTTTTCAGTCCTAAATGTATTTCATTAGCAATCCAACTTATTGCAACTTACTAGCATTAAATATTGTAAACTGGTAACAACCTCCTGCAAACAGTATCAACAGAGAAATCCTACCAATACTTACATCCTGTCCCTGAAAAAGATCTCTGAGCCTGTCATGAAAAATATCACTTTCAACATGCCCAAGCGATCATCAACCACAAGCTATTTTGGAGTATCTTCAAAGTATGCTATAAATGTGGACAAGTCTGTGTAGCAGAAACATTTGTCATGGGAATGTTGAAAATTGTTTTCCATCACTGACAAGTACAGAGCCACTGATCACCAGAACAGTTTATGTTTAATTTTTGTGTTTGTATGGTTTTTTTAAGCATACATCACGTACGTTATCCTTAAATTCTGCCGTGTTGGGTTTTGATCTTAGGTATTGGGCATGCAGATAAAACACTCAGAAGACTGGTTACATAAAACCCTGATTGTCAGAGGGGAAGATCTCTTACAGGCTTTCACTTTCTCACATGGTAGGCAAATCAAAGGAATATTAAGCAGTGTCCATGCAGCAGTGTTCACTCAGGAACCAGTATCACAAGTTATTCTTGTATGCTTCATTCCTAACACCACAAAACAGCTGCTACAGGCTACATAAGTGTCTGCGAGATCTTCCACAGCTTTCATATTCCCTGTCCTAAAGCTACCCCGGCAAAAAATACACTGACTGATCAAACATATATAGAACAATAGAACCAGTTTTATTTTTTTCTTAGTTTGTTATTAATGCATGAAGCTCTCTTTAGTACAACACAGTACTTGCAATATCCATTGTACCTGTCAGTGCAGCGCAGCCAAGCCTGGCAAGGGCAAAGCACTTGGAAGTTGAATGCTAATGATACAAGACCAAGCAATTTTCTGTATCATGGAACCAAGGCTACCCAGTGCTTTGTTGATTATAAGAAATTTTCTGTATTAAACTGTAAATGTGATGCAAATTTGATAACTGAGGGAGGAAAGGACATGAAACAGAAAATTTTACTCTTCTGTAACAATACAATAGATATCAATACAAAGCCCTATCATATTGAGTGTGAATCCAGTTTTCAGAGAAAGACAGGTTAGTCACAAAACTGAATTTAAGCTTTATTTCTCCAAGAGGAAAAAACCCTAAAATTTCTCCATTTATCACAACCAGGCACAAACCAGCACACAGGCAACATTTTCAGGAGTTTGGCAGGGAGAAACCCACACACTACACCTGCAGCCGAGCATGCGGTGAACAACTCACAGGAGAACATCCCTGAGCTCCTGTTCAGACTGTGAACAGTGAACAACTCACAGGAGAACATTCCTGAGCTCCTGTTCAGACTGTGCACAGTGAACAACTCACAGGAGAACATCCCTGAGCTCCTGTTCAGACTGTGAACAGTGAACAACTCACAGGAGAACATCCCTGAGCTCCTGTTCAGACTGTGCACAGTGAACAACTCACAGGAGAACATCCCTGAGCTCCTGTTCAGACTGTGCACAGTGAACAACTCACAGGAGAACATCCCTGAGCTCCTGTTCAGACTGTGCACAGCACTGGTACCCCAACAGAGGAACTGAGGCTTCTGCCTGTCTGTCCCACCACAGTCATGTGTCCCCCTCAGAGCCCTGATCCTTCACAGCCACAGCTCCTCACTGTCTGGCTCAGCACCCAGCATCCCAACACTCATTCAGCTCCAGCTCCTCGTCCTGTGCTGCTGGGAACAGGAGCACAAAAGTGAATCAATAATGATCTAAAGACTGGAGGCTACACACAGAGAGAGGGATAAAAACTGTCCTTTCAAGGAAGGGCTTGGCAGAACCCCAAACCTCAACATACATTATCAAGGAAAGGAAAGTAAGGGGAGGAAGAGATGATAACAGGATTACAAAAAGCATTAAGAGAAATAATCAGACCTGCTTCAAGTGCAGTTCTCAGAAGAACAAAAGGCCAGCAAGAGACAGTAGATAAGCTATAAACAATGGCTAGAAAATCATGCAGAGATGAGATAAACTCTCTTTCCAGTACCTAGAGGGAGCCTACAAGAGAGGTGGAGAGGGACTTTTCACAAGGGAGTGTAGTGATAGGACAAGGGGAAATGGCTTCAAGCTATAAGAGGGCAGGTTTAGATTAGACACTGAGAATAAATTCTTCACTGTGCAGGTGGTGAGGTACTGACACAGGCTGTCCAGAGAAGCTGTGGATGCCCCGTCCGTGGAAGTGTTCAGGGCCAGGCTGGATGGAGCTTTGAGCAACCTGGTCCAGTGAAAGGGGAAAGGTGTCCCTCATGACAGGAGTTTGGAATGAGATGATCTTTAATGTCACTTCCAACCCAGGGCATTCTGTGCTTCAATGAAAACTGCATTAGTAGCCTATATTAGTTCACAGAAAAGATGATGCTGCGGGTTAACATTATCTGTACACCTTTTTTTTTTTTAATATAATACAGATAAAAGAAACTAAGAATCTAACAGCCAGGCAATCAGGAACAGAAGGCCTCAGCAACAAAAACACTCAACACTTGCTTAAACTGTTCAAGTGATCACAGTGGCACAGATAAGGCCCTCACAGGCTTAAAGTTACACTAGTCCTTAAGTGCTTTATTGGATCAGAGCCTGGGGTACATGAAGATTAGCAGAACAGTGAGCTGAATGAATCATATCAGCACCTGTAAAATTATCAGGCACATTAAGGAAAGGCACATACATTTTCTCCTCAACACAGCCTACATGTCAAAGGAGCTAATGGATTTGAATTTTGATATCAACTGCAACTGCTCAGATCAGTTGATGCTTAGGACAGAGTTACTTACTATTAAAATGTAAATGCAACTGCTGCAGAAAATAAATGTATGTAATCTTTCTTTGTCACCAAACTGACTGAGCAGCTAACAGGAATAGCTGGAGTTCAGAGAAGGAGTTTAATCCATCACAGAAACAGAGTTATTGAAGCCTTTGAATTTCTACCACCTTCAAAATGTGCTTGGGTGGCAGAAAAAAGCACACTAATGAATATAACTTCCACTGATCAAGTCCAACCAAAATAATGACAGAAACAAACCTCCTGCTCATTTACTCCATTTATAGTTGTTACATCTGAGTATAGCTCATTTAAACAGCACAGCCATTAAAAAAAATTTCAGATACAAGTTGACTTCAGAAAAAAATAAATATTGGGAACTGTTAGGAACTACTGAAGAGGCTAAAAGCTTATGAGCACCTATTTCTTGGGCTATTTACAACTGTTTGGAGCCAAAAGCTGATGTTTTACCAAGAAAATCTCTGCTGCTTCAAGGATTTCCTCCTCCTCATACATTCTTTTATTAAAGCCCGTAATTCAGAGAGTAAATCAAAGTGTTTGATTGTGAGCACCACAGGTGAAAGTCAAGCTGTGTAACTTATACTTTGTGCTCTTTCTTCTGCATCATAACAGAAATTCCTATCTGAAAATGCAGATCCTCATTCCAGCACCTCTCATCCCACAGTCTTCAGTTCAGCCTCAGAAATAAAGATTTTTCTGGGCTGAGTCTTAAATTGCCAAGTGTTCATGAAGCAGAAGAGGCAAATAATTTGTTCTGAAAGATCAAGAAAAATTATCTTTTTCTCCCCCCTTTTTTAATAATGGCCTTTCATGTGGCTGACAGTGACTTTTATGCTAGAAAAGCATAACTTTAGAAATTAGTTACTAATTCCAGATTGCGACCATAGAAACTGTTATCCTAAAGAATGAAAATATTTTGATGATTACTGGTGTTCACTGTAAGACTCAAAAGATAAGACTTGAACAACTCCTCCACTTTTATAAACACAGTATTGACTTTGGATGGGGGGTGTTAAGGCATGAGAGCACACATCACTCAGGATGGGAAAAGATTTAGAAAATTCAAGTATTTCAGGATGATATCGCTGCCTTTGAAGACAATAATGCAGTTACATTCAAACCCTGCCATGAGAGTTTAATGGTCTATACATCCTAAACTGCCTCAAACTGATGAGTCACCAGCACAGATATATATAACATAGTAACCATTATTACACTACCACGCTGTTGCAATGCAACCCAGAATATTTCAGACTCTCAGTCTCTCCAGCAGAATCTTCTGCACAGTTCAAAAATTTTCTTTATAAAGTATTAAAAAAAAAATCTAAGCAAACAAAAAAAAAATCATCTAATCAGAAGTCATGCTAGCTACCTTGCATTGAGAACATCTGTGTAATTTTATTCAAATTTGCTACATAATGGAGAATTGTTCATAATTTCTGTAGAAAAAAAATTCTCCATCACTTCCTACTTAAATAAACAGCATATTAAACAGCACTACTAGAGGCTAAATACCCTCTCACAACCCTAAATATGTGCCTCATATATGTACATATATGTACCCTCAAGCACTCACAGCACCTTCAAAAACATGCCTGGCAATAGTCCAGGAATATATGGAAATTGTGTGCATGTGGGAAGGCTTGGAATGAGCCTAAATCCTCCTGACAAAGGCAGTCCTGCAAATCTATGCCTTCCCAAGCAGGATAATGAGGAAAAAAAGTCATGAAGTGCACACATACATGTCTCTCCATAATGACTTCCTTCCTTCCCTCTTTATCTCATAATAAACCACCTCCTAAATACATGGTCCTGCATGTATGGCCCTGCAGTCTCTGCTGGTGCTGCCGCCTGCTCCTCTGCAGACACTCTGCAGCAAGAAACAGGGTTCTCTCCAAAAGAAAACACAGCATTAGGGGATAAAAAATAAAAACAGAGAGAATGAAATGACTTGTAAACAACACATCACTTACACTAGAAGGTTTTTTTGACTTTGGATATTTTGAAGAGAAACTGAACTGGAAGACTAAGATAAAAATGGAAATTTCACAGGGAGGATTTTAGTTTATAATACTGCACACAACAACTGGACTTTGCAGATGTAAGGTGCTGCACAGCTCATGTATTATGAATCCCAAATAACAAGGGGTGACAACTGGATCCAGATTAGTCCCTAGATTCTGGGGTCATTCTCTCCCACTCTTCCCTAAGTAAAAACAGCACCCCACAAGATCCCCCTCTACATACACATAGCATGTTCACCCTGCTGCTTTGAAATGTACCAGACAGCAAGTGTAGAAGTGTCTACCTGCAACTCATCTGGCAGTCTGGATTGCCCAAGTGACATCACAAATGTCCTGGGAAACGGGCTGCTGAATGCTGCCCACACTTCCCATGGACACAGTGTGGACTCATACCCAGGGGGAGGGAATTGCTCGTTGCCAGCTAAATGTAACAGTGTCCATGCCCTCAGGATGCACAGGTGGCATCATGTGCCCCCAAAGGACAGGTAGGGACTGGAGAGGTCAAAGTGACAATTACAGTGGCAGAAGAATTAAAGCCACACTTGTAATCCAAACAGATTTCACTTTGTTTTGAAGTAGAAGTCACAATTACAGCAGTATCCAGAATGTAGCCATTTCCATCAACAAACAAGTCCTTGGCTTGGGAAGTTACTAATTATTTTACCAGACCATAAAAAAAGTAATCTTCTAAACTTCTGGTTTCCTCCAAACTCTTTCCTGAGATTAATTTTCTCTTGGGATGTCTGCACATGCATTCTTCATTTTGTGTTGTTTCTCCACACACTTGGTCTTCCAAACACTTCTCTAGATGGAGATTAAAAATACCCTGGTTTTTTAAACTTCAGAAATACCCAAAGCTTGCTGCAAAACCAGACTTGTACTTTCTCTCCCTGTCCTACCTATATTTGAACTATTCCAGTGCTAACACAGCCAACCAAAATGATCAACAAAGGACAAATCTCTGCCAAATGGTGTCAGAATTTCCTCTCATGTGAGCAACAAAAAGCTAACATGGAAGTAATTAAAAACACCCTTAAAATAGAAACAGAAGCATGGAATGCAAATTGCCAGCTCGCAGCACAATGAGGGGAAAATCTTTTCATCTTTCTTCAGTGATATTTTAAGCAATTGACACCTCCCTGCAGTCACTATTCAGAACAAAACCTTCAGAGTTTGTGACCGGTATCTTTCTAATTACTTCAAAGAACAGCTTTGAGTTTTGCTCAAAGAGAATGCTTTGAGGAGGCAAAGCATTCTTGGGTGGATTTTGAGCATTGTAAGCAGCATTCTGGGCAAAACCATTCAATGACTTTTTCTATTAAGTATTATGGGACTCATCTGCAAAACACGTGTTGTTCATCTAATCTTGCACCTGACAGCTGAGAGCATCTCCCTAGCAACCATTACTAACACACTTGCAGCCAAAAGACAGAAAAACATTGGAGAAATCCATGATAATCTTGTACAGGAAATGCTGCTTTGAAAATCCAGCATGAAATACAGATGAAATTTGGGGATTGTGGTGTTCATCCACCTTGCTGAGGGGTTTTGTTTGGCTGGGTTTGGTTTTTTCTTTAAAATCATCAGCAAAAAACAATAAAGGAGAAAATTCAAGGGAGATCATTCTTTAAGGAAGCACTTTTAGGAACTTGCAGGAAAACAATCAGGTACTAATAATCATGAGGAAAGCTTAAGATCAAGGTCCTGGGTCAGACATAAAAGAGTGGCATATGTTTCCTTCTACTGGACAGCAAACAGGGTGGAACCCCAGTCGACCAGACCTGTAGGATCACCTCTCTAGTTCCTTTTGGTAGCTCTGAACCAGACAGTTGGACCCCACTACCTGCAAAAGCTGCAGTGCCAAGACCATACCAGACCAACTGCTGGAGTTAGCAATGAATAAACTGATGGTTTTACATCACAGAAAGACATGAAGAAAAGGAAGGTTGATTCAAAAGTCCAGGAAACACCTGGAAATTATAATTCCGCTTCTACTTTATATTCACACCACTTTGAGAGGCCACAGATTGTAATCAGGACTGGCAGAACTTGTTTCTATCAGTACGGATACAAGTTAAAATCAAAGAGGGGGAAAAAACCCACCCCAATTTCTGCAAAAAAGACCAAGTTGACTTGGAAATATTTTTTTCACTGCCAAAGCACTCAACTACTACTTGTTTACAGCTGCTTACCATTCTGGCTAGCATAAGCCAATCTGCAAAACAGTAATTCCTTTGTGGGCAAATTGTGGCCAAGATTCTGCTCCCTTACTCTCACAACTGAGAATTACAGTGGAGCTTTAGTTCAAGTAGAGTCAAATGCATAACAGCTCCTGATCTGCAAAGACTCTTCATAAAAGGAAGCCCTACAGGGAGTAAAAATATGCAATTTTCAGCTATTTTCATTCATTTTCTCAGTAAGAGAAGAAACAATGTCCCTGACTGACCTGCACATTTGGAATAATTACCATACACTTAGAAAATTTAAAGTCATCTGCTGGAGACAATTACATTGACTCCTCCTTAGGATACCACTGAAGCCCCAAATCTCTTACTTCCCAATAATTTCCATTCCATTACGTGTTGATTACGGAGGACATTTTTAGTACTGTCATTGCCACAAGCATGGTGCACAACATGCCAGTCACATACCAAGGCGTTGACATCCTCCGTTTTGTAGATCAGCATCCGTATCTCTTCTGGATCACCACTGAAAATCGCCTGGACCAGTGGAGGCTGGAAAAAGAAAACAGAAGCAGAAGCATTACAGGTTTGTTTATTTTCTGTTTAAACTGAGAGCATTTTACTCCTGCTAACAGTTGCTAAAGCTGCCCAGAGACATGGTGTGACCCCAGTCCCAAATCACCAGGAGTATCTCATCAGTAAGAGCTACCAGTTTGCTTGAGGATAAACTGAAATCATGAGCATGTTTGTACCTATAATGAGCATGTGTGTGCACAAACAGGGGCCCCCATTAGAACGGCAACTTTTGTCAACAACACACAATTAGCCCAGATGTTCTGCCTGGCATGTAAGGGGAAAACTAATTACATCAGATAGTGCTGCATGCTTGCTCTTGGCACAGATGAATGGTCATGCCATACACATTTAGAAACAGAACATTATGCAGATAATGAATTTCTGGGCAATCACTAAACAACTTGTATTTTTTTCCCGAATAAATACGCAATGAGCGCAGTTAATTTTAACCACCCAAGAAGCGAAGTAATTATCTTATTGTCTCAAGTCTGTTATTATGCTATTATGAATGGGAATGCAGAAATAAATAACCAGGCCCACAGGAGAAACAATGTGCCACGCTCGCTGCTCTCCAAGGCTGGCGTCACCGCCGGGCAGCGGGAGGGAGCGCTGCGTGCGCTCAGTGCTCCCATCCTCAGCCAGAGCTGGTGACTTCAGCCCTTCCGACCGCCTTGGCAGCAAAGATCTGAGCTAGTAACCAAGCTGGCAGCACACTGAACTAAAAGAAGAAAAACTGTGCTGCTGGAGACTCGGGAGAAGAAGGGGACAATTCACAAAGATCCCTATCCCATAAAACACGTGGTTGAAACAGGCCCTGCTTTCACCAGCACCCTCCTGAAGACAGTGTGTGCCCCCCAAGTCTCAATCCTGGTCCTACTGGCAAAAAGGAGTTTGTGGTGCCATGCAATCACCAAAATCTAAAATAATCCTGTAAAATGACAGCATGCATGACTACTTAAGCACATAAAACGGCAACAGTTCTTGAGATTCTACAGAATTTAACTATCTTGTAAACAGGCTATCTCATAATTCACAAAACAGGCTGAAAGAACAATGAAAATACCATTTCCTCCCTATCTTTTCTTATTCAAATGTGGAAAATATATTCCTAAGTTAATGGTGTCTATTTTAAGACATATTAATCCCTTATGTCCTTGAGAAACATTCATACTGGAATTTCATTCTTGCCACTCCTCCAAAAGTGAAAAGGACTAAAGCAGCATCTTTCATCACAATTGTCTATGTCTTACATATTGTAGTGGATGTTTGAAAAAGAAAGGGAAAAACATTGCATTTCACTTGAACCATTTAGCATGCTCCCTTCCCAGCCATCTCAGAATGGGCAGAGAATATTTCCCAACAGAGGATGCAAAGACCAGACCCTTCTGTCCTAAAACTAACAGCTATGAAGAATCAGTGAATCTTTATGAAATTATTATGCTTGCACCAAAATATTTGCATTTCCTGTGCATTTATCATAATATTTAAACAAAAAAAAAACCAAAAAAAACAACAGAAAAGCAGATAACTCCTCAATTTCAAGCTGAATGGCAATCACAATCCAATAACCAAGAAACAAATACCCCCAGCATCTTAGATTATTCCCTAAATCCATTTGCAGGTATGCTCAGCACCCAATGAAAAGTATCAGCCAGAATCTGGTGACATTTAAGGTGAGATCTCAGACAGAGGCAAGAGAAAAAAACTCAAAATTCAAATCTATTAGATTTAAAGGGGGAAAAAAAAGCAATGGAGTTCAAGTGCTGTTACAGGCAACGTTTTTCTTTAAAAAAAAGGAGGGAGTAAAGTACTGTGCATCATGACATTAAAAAAGGAAGGTCTACTCTTTTAAATAAGGCACTTCAATCCTTCTTCCCTCTGCCAGAAATCTGAATCAAACCCTTGGTTCACTTAACACAGAAAGCAGATTGAGAATATCATTGTGTTCTTTAGACCTGTGACACACAGAAGATCCTCATCTCAATTTCTGTCCACCAAACCATGGTCACATCCACCTGCAGTTCCTTAGATGAAACCCCAGTGTTCATTGTGCCTCTGAAGCAGGGCATACCTCCCACCACTGACACATGGGTAACCTTTGCTGACAGGAGAAAGTTGCCATGTACCCATTTCAAAGGCCTCATCCTTCAGACCTTTTTCCCCTGTAAGATTTAATTTCTATAAATTAATTACGATAACATCTATCTCTGATAGTAGTAGCAGCAAGACACAGAGATAATGGAGAATGATCAGAGCCTGGAAACTGGAAAGAGGAGATAAAAATGATCAAAGCTTGAAAACTGGAAAGAGGAGATAAAACCAGTACAGGTTAATAACCATCTTGAGTCACTGCTGTGCAGCCTGCTCCAGCTGGCCATTTTTCTAATTCACCATGTCATTATTTTACTTCATTTTCAAAGGTATTAGTTTTGAAATGAGAATGTATTATTTATTGTTGAGGCAATTTTATTACATACTGAGACCCATTTCAGTGTAAGATGTGCAGTCAAGTACACAATGATGTGTCCAGGAAATCCATGTCAGAACTATCTTGCAGCATTACTGCTCAGTCTGAGGTCAGAGCTGAGATGCATCCACATCCATCAGCACAATGGGAAAAGTACTGCTCCATTCAGCAGCTGACAGGGATGGAAAGGGGCTTGTGCAGTTACACACACATTGATGATGGATGCCCAATGAACAGATTACTTTTTTGATCTTCAGTGATAACCATGTTCATGCATCAATGACTTCAAATGGCCTTTTTTTAAAAAATTTTAATTCCTGAAGGGTAGATGATTTTCCTTTCTAATTATTAAAGGATAGTATATTTTTGGAAATAATTTCTAAAACCTGTGACATCATTAATGGGTTATTTCATTAACAGAAATATTTTACTTTAAAAGTCTTCAAATTCAGAAGCTGTTAAGCTCTTATAATAAAGGAGGGGAAAAAAAGCACAAGCACGGAGCAGATTATATATAACTATTATTAGAATTAAGCAAGGGTGCAGGATTTTGGAATGATGAACAACTGTTTCATCAGCTCAGCTCTCTGCAGCTTCCAATTTCTTAAAGAGAATTTCAGTTGGGAGTGTTCACATTTTTTTCTGAAAATAAACTCCAGCAGCTAACAAAAACCTTTCCATGTTACTTTTTGTACAGAGTTACTATGATAAGTAAGAAACTTACCAACAAGTTTTATTAGAGGCTTCTTTACTTTGTGCAGTAACAAGCATTTTAGTAAAAAATAAATTGTGTCTGCAAACACTTTCCAGTGTTGCAACATATTCCTATCTTTACTGAATGCAGGGCTATCATAAGCTGGACTTCAACCCACCAGGTAAAATTCACTTGTTGAACTGAAGGCACAATGATTTTTTCAGCAACAGAATTTAAATCCGCATGGAAGAAATGTCCTGTGGCTCAGCTGGATTCCACAGAGCCAACAAGCTGTTCCAAAAGAAAAAGTGCAACACTGGGAAATTCTCCTCCATAGATCTGACTGTTACCAAGGGGCACTGGCAAGTCTCTGACTCCAGAGGAGATGAAGCATGTATGGGGACTGTCTCAAGTATAATTTTAATTACTATGTCCTAAACAGGTGCTGAACCTCCTAGCAAACCACTTGACATTTTTTGTGGAGTTGCTTGTAACTGTGACATATACTGAACATTTTGCCTTGATTTTAGATATCCTGACTCACTGACCAGGACTTACTTAACCTTACTTAACTTACTTAAGATTTTTGTTTGACAGGAGTTAGAGGCCATTAGGGAAAGGATGATTGACTCCCATGCCCATTTGATCTCACAGACTACCATTTGTTCCTGTGAGTGAAAAGAAGCTACATTTTGATCCTTTATTAGTTCTAATTGCCTTACATCAAGTGTCTGGACTAAATACTTGGATATACCCATGTATTCATGTATCTAGCAAGGCAATGGAGCAAGACACACAATCATTTCAAAGTGGTATTGATTCTGACAGTGTTTAGCCAAACACCTCTTTTTATTGTGAAGGTACTCCCGCTAATCAAGATTACAAGGTTGTCTGCTATGTCACATCACATAGATCTATTTCCTTCCATTGGCCAAAACAAAAAGGCTACTCCTCTCCCTAATTTTAGTTTAGGACTTTTTCTCTCTGCACATATAGCACATGAATACCTGAAATGCTGTTTTAACTTACAAGTCTGTATTACTGAACAGCCATTAACTGGATTTCTCTTAATTCTTAGAATGCATTTCCCTGATGCTTAGTATTTATACAGTTCCATGTACAGAAATTACTCAATACTGATAATTTTCAATAGGCTTTGTAGTCTAGTTCCCTTGCATCAGGGGTTAGCCTTTTACTGTGTTTTAGGAATGAATTGCTGGGTAAACACCAAAAAAGTTTGCTCTTAATTTGATAATTCAAAGGATGCAATCCTGTTGTAGGAATTTCTATATACACTTCTGCCAACAAAGTACTTTCACAGAGCTGATATTTGGAGAAGAATGCCTTTGGATGGCTGCTAAGAGGTGTTACATAGCAATTACAGATCTTTATTAAGTGACTTAAGGAATACTTGTCCAAGCAACTGAAAAGCCAGTGAAGAGAATCAAATCTGTAGATTGGGTGTACTGGTTCCCTGGAAGCACTGTGACAAACTAACAGCACTGTTAAATGAGCAAATGCACTTAGGACATTTATACTGAGCAGATCAATAAATACCCTGTACGCTGCAACATTTCAAACATGGCAGAAAAAAAAATTTCAATTAATTTAATTCTATCTTATTATGTCCTTCCATTTATTGCAGACTAGCCTTGCAAGTTAAGGATTGCACATCAATCCTCTGCAGCAAGGACAGCATGCATGCCTACACATTGCTATTTATTTCAATTTGTTCCAGTGCGTTTGAATGCTCAAGGACCAACAAACTTCTATGACACACAAAGGCATTCAAAAAAACATGAGTCAACACTCCCAAAACTAAAAAAGAACCTCTGTGTGACAGAGGCACTTCCAAGCTGAGAGATCTTCATGTTGTTTTTAGGCCAGCATTTAAAGGATGCAACTGTGCTCTGACACTTTGCCTGCTCCAATGGCTTTCTAACTTGCTGCCATGCTGTGCTCTAAGTTGCTTAGAGGGATGTAATGGGCATTTAAGTTTTATTGCAAGAAGTGTTGGGTTTTCCTGTAATGGCCCCCATTTCTATCTATGTCATTTATAACAGCTCCTCCAAAGCCTCAGGCTGTGTTTGTCCTTCAGAGCATAAAGAGTACTCCACATCAATGGCATAGGGCACACAGGAGCAGCGGAGAATTGATCACAGCTTCATTTGCCGTTATGCACTCCTGAGAATAGGTAACAATTTATATATAAACTCCAAACAGAACATATGTTTAGCTTCAAAAGCAACTTTTACCTAACTTTTTAAAGAAAGAAGAACTGGTAGGGGGTGTCTGCGTCTGCCTGCACAACACAGCCCACAGCTGAAGGCCTCTCCCTCCAATGCTTTCATCTAATGATGAATGGCAACTTCATCAAAACACCAAAAACTGCTCAGTGACCAAATAGGAAATACCCCAGTGCACACCTGTGGCTCCCAGTATGGTCTAACCCTAAGGGACACATACTCAGTAGCAGCCAGGGCGTCAGGAGAGGATGTCGGCAAGAACCCTCAGTGTGGTACAGGCAATGCTCAGTGTGCTTGGTGCTTTCTCCCCTCTCAAGAAGGCAGAAGTGGTTCCTAAGTAATTGTTCACAAATGAATAATTCATGCAATGCTAACACAGTCCTTAGGTAGTTCCACGCAGGCATGCACTCAGCCTTTCCCACAGTGGCTTCCCAAACAAAGACCTGAACATTTACAGAAACATTTGGTGCAGAATTAATTGGAATACAGTGATTCTAACACAATCAGCACACACTGCCATTGCTGGTAACATTACAAAAACCTGAGATGAATCACTGGTGCACATTGCTAACTGCATGGCAATCACAAACAGCTACAGAAACAGAGCAGCTCCAGCCATACTGCTGGACAGCCAAGCAGCTGGTGCAGACTGCAAAGCCTTGGGCAGCATGCCCTGCAGGGGAGGACGGCATCCCATCCCTCCAGCTGAGTTCAGCTGGGTGCCTGGTATCCAGTACTCACCAGGTTCAGAGTCTGGAATTACAGCCTACCAAAACACCCTTCTGCATCTTCTGGATGGGAAAAATCACATCCTCAGCTTTAGGTGAACAACTATATTTTGTTGATGTACAATAGCTGTAATGAAGGAGGAAGGGAAAAGCATGATCACTGGAAAAGGGTTAAAGTAGTAGCAGCAGAGCTGTCTGAAACAAGATTGTCTGATGATAACCTTCCATTAAGGATCTTGTTTTGAACATTGCTTACAATAGGTTTGGAAAAGAACAATCTGAACTGCTTAGAGCATGGCTCAACCCTGAAAAGAGAGCAGGGCTGTCACAACACATCCTGCATCACCTGCTTTTAAATGATTTCCCCTCCAATACAGCTAAGTCTTTGCAAAAACAAGCTGGGCTTGGGATTGGAAATTCAGGCTGTGTTCCCACAGGCTTCTGTCTCTTTGCTCCCACTCAGCAAGGCCCTGATGGCTTTTGCTTACACCCCACCCACCAAACTCCCCATCTCCGGCCTCACAGAGAAGACAATAGATCTGATTCTATAATTAAACATAATCACAAATAATCATTTAGTAAGTGATGTGCAAACCAGACTATACTTCACTACACTTCCCCAAAAGCACACATCTTGTGAAGTAACAAGAATAAACCAGCTAAACCCCTGCCTCCCCACCACCACCTGCACCCTGGTCCTCTCTGTGCTCAACCCTTTCCCCTCTCCTACTTGAAAACAACATATTGAGACAGCTGAAACTTTAACATGATATTTATTTAGTCAAGCTTTCATGATACTTAAAAAGGAAAATAGTCAGGATTGATCCTGCTTGTGCAATGCTGGACCCAGCCTGGTATTTCTGTTCACACAATTTGTGATATGCCATTCTAGACAGTGCAAAACAAGCCTCTGGCAGATCTATTTCTGGTGCTAGCTTGGCTCCGGATTTTGGCTGCCTCCCATTTTTCATTAGGAAGCCTATCAACTGCTCTAAGAATTGCTTATATTTCCAGGTGAAGTGAAGGTTACATCCTGCCATTCCTGGAATCCTGAAATTCCTTTACACACTGAAAAGTGCTGCAAGTTGCCTGTGTTTCATTGAACTTATCAGTTAAAGGCACCAAAATAACTCTTGGCCTGTTAAATTTAGATCACTTCTAAAAAGGAAAAGAGCTCAGACCATTTAATTCAGCTTGCCCAGCATCCTTTCCTTCATTCTCATTACTGGAGGCTGTCCACCAGTCTTGATTTAAGTGCTAGGGTTTGGTTTTAGTTTTGGCATTTAGGATTGGGGGCGGATGGGGTTTTTTAAAGTGCCTCCAGATCAGATCAGAAAATTAGTTAATAAATACTGTCCTGAAGTTACATTAATCAAGTGGAGACAAAGACTCAGCATGATGCAGACTAGTTAAAATAAGAAAGCTTTTTTAAAGGAGACAAAAATAAACATAGCAGCATAACATTTGTTATATTCACCAGCGTTTGTTACCCGTTTTAGTAGAAAAAAGTCTGTCACAGACAGCATAATATAATTTGTTGGAATACCCACAAAGATTGAGGATAATCAATCTAATAGTACCCTGAATTTTTCTTGTCCTCCTAAATTTATTCGTTCAAAGTTTCTTGGGATTTTGTCTTGACACAAACTATGTGTTGTGTAACATCTCATAACAGACATATCAGTGGCACCATTAAATAACAGTCCTGCAATTGTAATGGCAGTACCAAAAAAAGGATCCAATTCCTTTTATACGTTCTCAGCAGCATGTGCTGCACTACTTATCCATTTGAGCACTTCTTGTCATATCTATATTTTGTTTCCCAGAGCTTTTGTCTTTTCTTTATCCCCGTCCCCCATAATCCATCAATCATTTAGTCAGAAGCAGGGAAGAAGTCCTGGCACCAAGGCAGTGTTTCTGAACAAGAGCACAGCAGACAGTAAAATCTCTGGGGGCATAAATTCCAGCTGGTGCAAATCAGCTGAAGCCAACTTCCAAGTGAGAGGCCCTGTGCCATGTTACACCACCTGCTTTCCAAAGGGCTGCGCACACTGTCCCCACCAGAGGCACAGCTGAGAGGTGGCCAAGGCAGCATGAGGTTGTGAACCTCAAGAGAAATGAAACTGCCAGCAGCAGAGCAGAGCAACAGCAGCCCAGTGACACGTCCGCTCCTCGCCAGAGATTTCAGAATAAAGCACTTAGGGGAGAAACTCGCTTGAAAAACACCAACCCTTGCCAAAAGCTTCATTTCCTGCTCACTTGTCTTCAAACACATTTCAAGCAATTTTTTTTTAACCAATTGTTTAGGTGCTAAATTCCACAAGAGAGAAAAAATTAAAAGACAATTAAAACCAAATCTGTGTGGAGAGAGGAATGCTCTGAGGGCTGAAGGGGTTCATGCAGCAGGTCAATTTAACCTGAGACATCTCCTCCATTCAGTGGCCCCACATCCTCTGGAGACCACTGATATCCTGCCTGCACCCAACTCCACCAGCAGCAATGGCAGTCAAGCAGAAAAAGGAAAAAAGAAACGGAAATGCTGCAAGTTTATCTCCCTTCAGTTTATCACTTATGAAACCCTGACTTACCCCTCTTCCTTGCCAAGGCAAGCGTGTGTAAGGGCTGCTGCACACACTGCAGCTGGCTGAAGAAAACCTTTCCATAGCCCTCTTTCAGTGCAGCAGCACAGCAAGACCTGCCCTTCATCTGGCAGCCTGGACATTCAGCAGGAAAAAGTAATAGTCCACTCCATCTGTAATTAAGTGCTCTATCTGATATATGCAGCATGCATTGATACTCATCACACACACTAATAAAAACCCTTTCCTTTTTAGAAAATTAGTCCTGATTTAAAGAACTATAAAGTGGCAGCTGATCCTGTAAGATCTTACTTGCTAAGATCAGGACTTCCGCTGGCTAACAGGGTCTGTTTTATATTACTGTACACACAAAGAAGGCAGCTATGAGACAGAGAGTGCCACGATAAATCTGCAGATACTTCGGAACTACAAGAGACTACACAAGGATGTTGGAGGGCAAGATCAGAATTTATAACCACCTTGACAAATTATACAAACTGCCAGGCTGGAGGAAGAGTAGGACACTGTTCAGTATGGAGGAGAACACAGTCTGCCTGTTAGTGAGAAATCCAGGGTTGTTACGCAGCAGTTCTGTGTAAGAAAGAATTTGGGACTGCATTTTACTAACTGAAAGTAACCGAACAACATTCTGAAAGAGGAAGAGACTTAAAATAGGATTATGACTTGCAAAGCACACGGCGGTCCTTCCACACTGCTCAGTACTGCTTAGGCTGGCTGGAGTGAGACATTTAGTTTAGGGCACCACTTGACTTGAAGACCAAAACAGAGCTCTAAAACATTATTTACAGGGAAAACCTAAACAGATCAGAGCTGGTCACAATACACAGAACACAATTTAAAGAAAACATGAGAACTATTTGCAATACATAAAAGGTTGTTATTTAAAGAAATTATCTGTTTTCCACATCCAAGATATACAGAGCTTCAATAGGTACACACAAGGAGGATGCATCTCTGCTCCATTAAGGACAACACAAACCAGGACATGCGTTACCAATTTGGCTGAGTTACAAACTGTGAACTGCAGAAGACTGTATTTCAAAAATAGATCTAGTCCAACAATCACTGAAAGTCAAAGGTATTCTTTTCTGCAGGCTTCAGTAGGCAAAGGATTGAACATATTTAAGCAAAAGAGGCCAAACAAAATTCACACCACACTTAGGTGAAGATAAAGGTTAATACAAAAGGGTAAGCCACAGCAGAAATCAATCAAAATATATTTCCAAAAGTTTGAGGGGAGCCTAGTGCCTTTGGGTAGATGCACACTAATGCATGGCAGGACTCCAGCAGAATTTCAGATCCCATCTTATTCACTCATCAGAAGGTAATTTCAGCTATGGGGTTTATTTCAATGAGCTCATGCACAGAGTTTCTGTTAAGGACAGATACATTTTGCAATCACAATCTCATGTGTTCCTGAACCTCATCTTCCTCTTAACAGTGACCTGCAACACTTCCAAGTCCAGGATCATGAAAACAACATTAGGAAGGGAGAAGATATTTTAGGGACTTCAGCAAAACCTGAACTATCAGTTTTGTTTGGTCTTACCACTATAATTCTAGTGGATCTTGCTCAGGTTCCTTGTGTGGCACGCCATAAACACAGCCTCACCACTGCCTGTCCCCTACGCACAACAGTGCAGCTCATTCCTCTGGTCAGCAGCTGCCACCCCCACAGCCACCCTCCTGCCAGCTCCAGAAAAACTCAGAAAATCTCCCAACTCACCCTCTCCTACACAGCCAGGGCCAAATATACTTTAAAAGACATTAAAGACTAACATTGATCTTTCCTGATTTCTCTTAGAGGTCATGGAGCTCACAGTGCTCTTGAAGAGCACCACAGTCAGTTATTACTGTTTTCATAACATACTAAAATCCTTTGCAGATTTTAGTCACTAATAGTTGTTTTCTGCATAGCTGATATAAAATTCAGATTAAAAATGTTTAACTACTGAGGCTGATGACAGGGTTATTTCCATTATTAGCAGAGTAACTATGTGTGAACATGAAGAGCGGTTCATAACACCACTTCATCTCTTTCTTTACATTAGGCATGCTACAGTTGGCATGGAGCTCTGCTCAACAACCAAAGCAGATGTTTTACCTCTATTTTGAATCTGGAACAGATTAGCAAAGTTAGTTTGATTCAACATGTCCTGATAATATCCTCATTCTCAACCTCAACCAAATTATTGAAGCTGACAGGGAAAAAAAAGAGGAAAAAAAAATCAAGCTTTGCTGACGAGTGCAATGTCAGACAGCCAGGCCTAAGAAATTAAATGGAAATTTAAAAAGGTTTCAAAATTGTCTTCACTTCAGAAAACAATTCAGTATCTTCAGAGCATGATGCATCTGACTGTGACAGATCCAGCAGTGTCAAAATTACTTTGTACAGACACAAATTAAACAGAAAGATGAGCTGGAAAGCTATAATGAGATATTACACTCTTTCTTCCAACAAGTTACCATTGCAAGTTATGAATAGCTTCGTTTGAATACCTTCTGAAAAGCCTGCAAGACGTCTCTGAGACCACTGCCACAGTTTTGAGACTCAGTGTGAGCCTTCCCTCCATCACACTCGATGCCACACATCAGGTACATCTCTGTGTGTGAGAACGGCCAACCTTGCACGGGCAGCACCAGCCAGAAGGGTCAGTGTGCGCATTCTCATCGGCCAAGGGAGTGGCATGCAAATCTTCCTTCCTCCATTCCTCCTCAAATAGCTTCCAGTCATGGTCACACTCTCTCTCTCTGAAACCCTTCAGCATTGAGAAGACAGGCAAGACAAGGGCTCAGTCCACCAGCTCCCAGCACTAGCTGATTTTGTACATGCAGCTGTCTTTGCATGCTTCCTTCCAGTTCCTGCCATACAAACCAGTGAGGTTGGTGAGGTTGGCAGTCTGACACAGCCCAGCTATGTTACAGACCCTATCTCTGTCCATGTCACATCTAGACACATTGATCCCTCTGGTCTGGGATAGCCCCATTTGGGCAATGGTTTTCTTTTCCAGAGAAAAAGGCTGAGCCTGGGAGAGCTCAGCCACAGAGTGAGGGTCCTGGCAAAGCCAAGGCAAGCCCCCTTACTCCTGAGCAGTCTCATTAGAGCCTCTTTGCAGAGGAGGGCAAAGAATCATCCAGTGAACAAAAGGGAAAATGAGAGGGACAGAGGGCAGTCCACTTCAGATGGCCCACTGCAAAACAAAGTCCTCAGAAATACTGGGGGAGGGGGGGGGGGGAAAAGATGGTTTTTAAAAATGCCTTTTTAAGCCCAAACTGTAGCTGCCATCTGTAATTCAAACCCCGTTTTTAATTTTGCTAGAGAGGCCATAGCTTATAAAGGTTGAAAGTTAATTAGACTTGCATAGCTTAACACTTCAGCCTCTCATTTATTTTCTGTGAATTATTCTACTTCAGTAGTGAAAAGCTTACTATTCTGTGTTGTTGTTGTGAACCATGAGTCTCATACCAAAAGAAATGCTTGCAAAAAAGATCACCTAAGCTTGCTAAAAAATAATTAGTTGAGGCTTTTTTTTAACAGTTTTTATACTAAAAAACAACAGATCTCTATCTTGAGTCCCTAAACACAGCCACTCAGTTATTTTGTGAATATTCATGTATTAATCTTGTTAAATTTAGCCCAGTAAATATGCAACCTTAATACAAAACACCCCTTAATCAGCTAACACATGTAACTGCTGCTTGTCAGGGCAGTGGCAATGTGCTTAACACTCATTTTTGTCTGTGCTGTTAAGCAGGGCATTATTCTCTACCTCTCTAATGGCAACAGCAGAAAAAGCTGATGGCAGCTTGATCAACTGCCTAATGAGATCAGGAAAGCTGAATTACAGCAACCTAGCTAAATGGTAAAGCCAAAACAAACCAGAGGATTTCCCAAGCCAGCTTGAGTTCACCGTTCTTTTGTGATTCCTTGGCCACACCACTGTGGATGCCTGTGGTATTTGAACACTTCCTTCTGACAGAGAGCTCTTTGAGTCATGCTACCCATCAGAGAGGAGGATGTTTGAGGACAAGCTCAGGGAACATGTCTATACTGCCACTAGATATCCCAGATGGCCTCTTGGAAAAGGGATGTCTTTCTGGAATTGTGCTACTGGATGTGAGCCCCATCCATGAACTCAAGAAGAAGCAGGTGTAGACCTTACAGTTTTCATTCTAAATCCCATGTGCATTACAAAACAGAGCCTGCAGAGCTAATTTAGTAACCTTCTCCACTACTTTTCATAGATTTTTACAAGTGACTCAAGTAATGCATGAGAAGCTGAGAGCATCTAAGCTAAGCCCAGGCTTAGCCCTTCACTTACCCATTTGCAAGGAACTAGAACTTACCCTCAACCCCTTTGCAAGGAACTGGTTTGGTAAACCACTGTCCTATTTTGCTGCATGATTTAACCACTCTAATGCTACCCTGCCCCTCTGATCTGCTACACAAAGCAAATCTCTCTGCTTCTCACAGCCTCCTCCTCTCAGTCCTTCAGAAGCTCTCTCCTGTTTTTCGTGGCAATGATCCTAATTCAAGACTTGTAGGTCTCCTTCTCTGATATCTTGTTTCACTGGTGAGTGCAGCTCACTCCAACACTTCAGAAAAAAATATAGAAAAGCACAGCCTTGCTGTGTCACAGACCTTGAATTTTACAGAACAAGCTAAACAAAATTTAAGGGCCACCTAATACTGTTCACATCTCAGTTGAGGGCAGAAACTTTCAAAAGAAGCTAAGAGACTGATAGCAATGCTTGGTGCTTTTAAAAATCTTAAACACATGAAGCTGCATGATCTTCTCAGGGATGGAAAAGTTTTCAGAGGCATGGAAAAGGTTGTGCCATCGCACCATCTTAAGTCACCATGACTGCAAGGAGTTAAAAAAAAAAGAAAAAACTGAAGAAGGAAACTAAAAAAAGGAAGCAGGCTGTTCCTGAAAGCCTGCCATACTGCTTTCACAGGGAGTTTTGCATGGGGAAGTCCAGGACTCTTCTGCTTGCAGCCACTTTATGCAGGGTCCAGAATCCCCTCTCCACTGGGTAAGAGGAGTAGATGACAGTTCCTCTGTGTTATCTGCCGCCTCTCACAGACCAACTGAAACTACACTGTAAATGGGGCCTGCCCAAAGGGAATTCAGTCCCAGGGCACTGAGCTAAAATGATGCTTGGCAGACAGCTTTAAGCCATGGGGGAAATGGTGATGTTAACAAAAAAGGTGGATATACCTTTCTCCATCCTAGTCATATACCTAAACAGATAATTTCAGGTTCTTTAAACAGAGGAATAATCTTGAAGAAGCAACCATAGAGAGGAGAAGGAAAAGCAGCAAATTTTTCCTGGTGAGGACAAGCCATCCCTGGCACCTGCTCTCCTGCTTTGGATTAGCCAGCTCTGTGGTCTGGACTTTGGATCAGACTGCACCAAAACCAGTGACTACACTGGTCCTGCTCCTCCAGGCTTCAACAAGAACTTAGCTATGTGCTTTGAGTAAGTCTCAGCATTTATAATCTATATTTAACATTTCTAAATTTATAATTCATAATCAATTTATAAATTGATAATTATAATTTATAATTATCAATTTATAATCTAATTTCAACTTCTAACTTGTAAGCTGGGTATCTTGTGAAATTCAGAAGGTGAAATCCATACCGGCATAAGCAGCAGACAAAACAGGAAATTTCTCATATCTATTCATGCCATAGCAATATGTAGACCAGGGGGGCAGACTCCATGTGTCTGACGTATTCTAAATCTAGTTCCTGAACTAGAATTCCCACCCTTGAAACAGTTTGGATCCTAAAAGCATTTTAACTGATTTTATTTCTGCCTCTACAGGAAGGAAAAAAAAAATCTCTGAGTCATATTAAATATTTGAACAGAATTCTGCAAACCAAGAACAAGACATTTCTAATCTAGGTCATCTTATAAAGACATTAGTGTCACCATGCTAAATTTCTACTCTCCTGTGACAAGCTGCCACTGGTTAACTTGCTGCACTGACACAGATTCTGAGAAAAGCCCCAGGAAATATTTTAGGCTGATTTCTGCAAAGAAAGAAAAACACAAATCACATTTTTAAATGGCTTCACCCAGCCCCACCAGCCCGCTCAGTTTCAGATAATGAAACCACACAACACTGCTTGCTCTTGCAGGAAGTAACAACTGATAACATGCCAGCCTTTTTGCAGTTTTTCACTGGAGTGCTCTCTGACTCCAGCTTTCATTCAGCTTTCTGTATTAAGAGAGCATGAGTTGGCCACAGTGCACTCAAGAGTTTGCTAAGCAGTGTTCAACAGAGATAAGGGGGGACATAAATCACATGGGGACGCCACTCATCAGCCTCCAGCCACACTCCATTCAGGCTGGATATGTACAGTCACCTTCAATCCCAAGCCAAAACGTCCTTTGCTGTGCAAAGCCTATGTTCTTCCATCTCCACAATTTGTTATGCCTTTCTTATTGACCAAGTTTCTCTTCCTCTCCCAGCAATTAATACAGAATCATAGAATAATAGAATGGTTTGGATTGGAAGGGACCCGAAAGATCATCTGGTTCCAACACCCCTGCCATGGACAGGGACACCTTTCACTAGACCAGGTTGCTCAGAACAACATTTGACCTGGCCTGGCCCTGAGCAGGGGATGGGGCTATCCTTGTGTGTTTGTAGCTATCCAAACACACAAACTCTCTGAGCTGTGTCCTCTGCAACTTCCCTCCTGGCTACAATCTCAGAGACACAGGCTCCACCTTTCTAGAAGAATCTTGAAAAAGATTCGTCCTTTGTATATGATTTAACTGGAAAAATGAAGGACAGACTACTCACTGCAAGAAGTTAGGGTTTTTTCATTATGAAGAATTATATTTGGACAAAATGAAAATAGGTTTAGGGCTACTGAACCAAGTCCTGGAGTGCCGAGTGTAAGGAAATCTCAGCGTGTGTACAGACTGAACTCAGACTTGTCCTGCTTAGTGGACATGTAGCCATTAATATTATTTGTGCCAGCAGCACCAATGCACCGTGGCTCAGGACTGACAGTGAACAGCTCTTTTGCTGCTATCATGAAACACGACTCAGGTTGAAGGCCTTTGTGAAAAGCTGTCACACACCTCAGCTTAAAAAAAAAATAATTCATGGCCTGTCGTGAAGGTGAAGCAGTTTTCCTAAAATAAGAACAATTTCCAGTGCTGTGCCCACAAGCCTCAACTAGAAATTCAGGAACAACATAATGAAAAGGAGATTAAGAAATTTATATATTAAAGATCACACAGCTTTAAAATGTAAGCAAACTCTTAGAGCTGTCAAGGATGGATTTACAAAAACAATGGTATACACCATCCAGAATGATCACTTCACTTCAAACCACTCCACAGTGATTTTAAAACTGTGCTTCTAGAAAGTCAAGAATTACACCCTGAATTACCTGGGGTGAATTAAAGTAATGCCTGTAGCTTGCCCTATGATGGTGATATCTCTACACACCTCTGCTTGGAGGTTATTTTAAAGTCTCTAATTTGTGCTAATTTCTAAAGAAGTTTAAGAAAATTTGGGAAGAAATTTTATTCTCATGGTCAGAAAGCCAGTTCTCACATTCATTTCTCACAAATACTGCTGCTCAAACACCCTAACATGTTTACATGTAATTAAGATGTTCTGGAGACATGAACAAATGCCAAGTCCGTTTGCATGATGAGGGGAAAAACCATCACTGAACAAGCTGGAGGTTCCTGAAGCCTACAAGGGGTAATTGTGCTGGTTTACAGCAGATTGGAATTGTATTACCTAAAGCTGATTAAAGCTGACAGGCAAGTGAAATGCTGCATTCACACACTTCCACTAAGGTGACACTGACAACTACAATGAAATCCATAAATCAGAAGAAACAAGCAGCTTCTGCTCTTTTGCTCTGCCAAAGCCATTGCAGGTGTCTCAGATCATGTTTTATATGCAATATGTGCTGCAGCAGCTGAGCAGAGGAGCCAGGAAGCACTCCCCCCCAAGCTGTCCATCTCCAGGACTTGGCTTATCGAGGAACAGACACATCCTGCTCTTACTTATCTGCACTTCTCATTTTGAAAAGTGACAGAAGTCATATTGGTGCTGGTAAATGTGTCTGGTCAAAGTGTGTGCGGCTGCCTCCAAACTAAATGAAGCACTCGCTGCCCTTTGTGGGCAAGCTAGACAGGCAGCAGAAAACTGTCAGACTGCACGTGGCAAAAAAATACATCTACAAAGAATGGCAAATTTGCAGGTGCTCTAAACACATCTAACATCAAAAATGACCCATGACTTATTTCTTAAAGACACAGACCTTCCAGCCTGAGCTACTGAGTAGGTTTGAGTACTCAATGCATACTGAAAATCTCCCTTGCAATAGCTCAGCATCTCAGCAGAAGCCTGAACTCACCGGAACAGCCACATCTTCCTTTTCCAAACTGGGGCTCAGAGCCACCACACTTTGCAGCTGGAGATGAAAACATTTTTTCTTCCCTCATAAAGGCAGATCCCAACTTCACAGACCAAAAAACAAGCACAGAGAAGCATTAATAAAATTGCTATGGGACTCATTCTCCTTTCAGGTATTTTCAGGTTTTATGCTTTCAACTTTTGCAAAGCACTAAGATATTTCTCCAATATTTTTTGTTGAGTGACAGCATTATTAAATTTCCTAAGTTAATTGGCATTTATAGAAGAAATGGTGATAAGATCTGTAAATGAACTCCCAGCACCTTAGCAAATGGAATTGCAAGAAGCTAGGAAAAATTGTTTGTGCTTTCCTCATCATCCTGTTCCACCCACAAAAGGCATTTACATTAACAGAGAACCTGGCATTCATAAACCTGTATGACATCACAGCACTGGGGTCACAGCTGCATTCCCACCATTCATTCAAAAGTGCCAGAATTTCAAAATCCTTGCTTCCACTTGGTCTCTGGGATGACTTGTTCATTCTCACTCCCAGTTGTCTCCTTTCTCCTATAGAAGCAAGGATTGAGACTGTGAACATCAGTCCCAATCCCTTTCCAAGGTAGGTGCCATAAAGTCAAGCCAATGAAAAATGCTACCTAGCTCTGAATCTGGTTGCAAAAACAAAGATGCAAATGTACATACTTAAAACACTTCACCTCAAAGACTGTCCATCAGGGCACCAACTGGACACAAAAAATTGCCAAAGGGAAAACACATCAGTGACTGAAAACCACATCCATATCAATGAAGCAGAATCCACTATAGGGGATTTCACAGCTCAGGCACTAGGACAAGGTAGAAAAGGAGGATGAGGGAGAGAGAACTCCAAGCTGTCCAGGCAGCTCACCCTACACAGACACAGAGCATCCTGGTTACATCAGAGGAACCTGTGGGAGTCGAGAGCCCAGCTGGCTTAATCACAGCTAATCAAAAGCCAAGAGAGAAGACCCAGGCAGTGAGGAAACAAAGATTAACTGCTTCAGAGAATCTTCATGCACTCATGGTTTCTACTGCCAAGGTAACACCATTTCTGTTACCCTCATCTGGACTCCTTGGGCAACACTGCTGGTTCCCACACTGGCCTGTGCTTTGAAAACCCAGCCTGTGGGAGAGCTGAGTAGCCCAGACACCTGCCTGCCCTTCCTTCCTAAGCAGCTGGCATTAGTCATGAAACAGCCCCAGTAAAGAAACTGGATCCATGATTGTTCCCTTTCTGCTGCTGTCTTGTACCACACCAAAAATCCCACCAATGCCCTCAGTCACACAGATGGCACAATAATTAATGTAGTGATGGGGAAAAATTCTCCTCCCTGCCCCTTCTCCCCATGGGACTGGTTCAGAAATGACAGCAGAGTAGCAAGGTGGTCTGCAGCCCTAGAACCCACACTTTATGGGGTCCATCACTCAGGTACCCAGCACCACATCTGTCAGCTGCCCAATATCCCCAGAGGACAACACACACCTCATATCTAACCAGACAGCACCACATCAGAGACATAATCAACCATTTTTCAGACCCACAGAACACAGGAAGGATGGAAGGAAGGACAGAAGGAAAGGAATGGGCAATTTTACCATGCTATAGGTACAGAAGATGAAAAGCACTTCGTGCAAAGTACAAAGCAGAAGAAATGCATTCTGACTTTAATATCCAAAACCTTTTAACCATAAGTAGATTTTTGCAAGTGTATCTCACAGAGCCATGGCTTCAGCAGTTTTTCCAGGCTCAGAGTGTAGTTCTGGAAGCAGTACATTGTACACAGACAGTTTGGTAACCCGCACACGTCCAACATGAGACTGGCTGTAAGCACCATTGCACGGCCACTGCCGATCCCTGAAAGCCATCCCAAGCAGCAGCCTCCCTCTCACATGGGATTCATTGCTAAAGTCCCTCTGTAGGAGAAGAAGGGTTAACTAACCTCTTTAAAGAACTATAATTAGTCCAACAGGAAAATAAATTCTGTCTTCCTCATTCAGGGACAGTGAGTGCCAAAAAGTCTGAGCACACATGCAGAGAGGGCAGATACGCACAGGTTCCAAAAGCAAGTTCTGCTCTGACACCTGAATTTATATGAGGGACACAGACTGATTTGTCTTTAGTAATCTTGTTTATAAAGTATAATGCTTTACTGGTTTTTGTTTGCTTTGTTTTTTAAATCTGTCTAGGAAAACCAAATTATGCCATACCTGACTCTTCTGCATCAGTGCTGCTTGAATTTCAAATGCAGATGATTCATTCTTTTTCCTTTTTCAAAGGCCAAGGAACTCTAGTATTACACAATTTCAATAAGTGCATTCTAAATAAGACCTTCAAAAATTAGCAGTTACTGTAGTTGATATATACAGCTTGCTTTGTAGATGTGGTTGACTAAAACATTAAAATGCAATACTGGATGAGTTTTACAATGCTTTTTTTTCCTCCCATGTAAATTTAATTTCATTTATCAGTTCAGCCTCAAGTCAGGAGTTCAATATTTAGTTCCTATATTTAATTACATTTCCTTTTCATTATAGCCTTTTCCAGATAAATGTTTAATCAGGGTGTTCACTGTAATATAAAAATTACTGGAGTGAAAATAATGAAGTAGTAATGGTCTCATCCTCATATGCAACATTGTATGTTAAATTCTAGAAGGTTGATTTAAAAAGGGCAACGATGTCACCGAATGAAGAACCCAATAATAAGCCCTCAAGGAGAAAATGAGTTAAATAGTGGTAAAAATGAACAACCAGAAGATTGAACCATCATACCTTTTAGAGAGTATCAGGGAGCCATTCATGCTTTAATAAGATGCAATAAAAGCAAAATAATAAACTGAAGTTCAATGCATGCCAGCTTCACCCATGATACCAGTGTCTATCTAAATGTGCCAGGTTTGGGGGTGGAATCACCAGTCTACACAACAGCAGTATCAAAAACATTACCTGGCCCCATCACTTTTGCACTAGGCCAGAGACTAGAAATCTAGTCTTTGTTATTTCAGTACAAAAACTACAATTCTTCATCACCCCAAACTCTTCTGTTCCATAAGAGTGCAAGGAATGACTAAAACTTGTTTTTGACAATGTCTGTGTGCAAGCTGAGTGATAACAACTATTGCTCCTGCTGTTGTCACTGTTACCCTTCTTTCACTTTGCCTTTTCCCACAGCGAATAACTTGGTTTTCCATGATTATTCAAAAAAAACTTGCTATGGACCAAACATCTTGGTTACTAGAAAAGAGGCAATTTTGCTGTAAAACCTGCTGCAAAAAAAATTATAGCTTTCCTATGTATTTCCAGGTAGTAATTCCTGGCTATGGCTGTGTAAGATATAGATGCCCTTCCCTAGTTTTGTCTGGTTTGATTCTGCTTTTTGCACGTTTTTTTTCTTTGCTGTAGTCACTGGTGAGGGCATTTCTTCCTGCAGAAATTACTCATTTTTAATGGGCACCATCAGTCTTCTGTAACTGCCTTTGCTTATTGCAAGCAGACCAAACTTCTAACGCTTCTTTTTTCTAGGTCTTGCAGAGACATGTTGTTCATCAAACCCTATCTACAGAGGAACTTTCTTTTTAAACTAGGCAGGAGGTAGATGCTTTGCTCCATAAAGCATGAGTTATTGCTCAGATTTTTCACTTTTTTTTTTTCCATTTACGGTCAAATAGTTTTTGGACATTTAAACCTGATGCAGCATATAAATCCTCTGAAAATATATAACATTAACTGCATTTTTAGACAAGGCTTCTCTAGGAAACGCTGCAAGTTTTTGTTATCCATCAGCATCCTCCATTTAGTAGTCTAAAGAATGCAAAGCTTCAATTCTTTCTACCCTGTCTTCTGTGCTTTCCAGAAATTAAAGCAGAGAGCCTTACTGCCCTAAATTGGGAGCTATCAGGTCACAGTCACACAGACAGAGGCTGCAATGAAAGTTCAGTCACATTAGCTTCCATGGGCTTGAAAAGAAAGACTGAAACCTCCAATTTAGGCACTGCCTCTCTTCTGGAGATTTGAACTGCCAGTGTTATGGCTTTTTTTTTTTCCAGGTCAAAAACTCACCCTGTCTTAGGGCTCTGGCAAGGGATGGTGGGGGAGAGCTGTGACAGCCTGAGCTGCTGATGTCCCCAGGCACCCACTCTGCACCTCTCCAGCAGCAGAGACACCAGAACAAGGCACATGCCACATCTGCAGCCCAGCAAAGCTGTCCCAGGAGGAGGCACAGTCCCACTTCCCCCAAACCTGCTCCCCTACGGACTCCTCTGACACCCATGAGGGTTACAGAAGACAATTCAGGGAGCTGAATCCTCCTCTCCAGGAGGCAGAGAGTACTTTTCTGCCGGTTTGAGTCTCAGCAGCTCAGTGAGCAGCCCAGCACACGCTTGCAGGATGAGGCAGGAATGCAGGGCAAGGAGCAAGCAAGGGCCCAGGCCCATCCCTTCCAGGCTGCCAGCACATCAGTGCACTGCTCATGTGAGCCCTTACTGGCACCTCAGTCAGGCTCTGCCAGCAGGGACACGCTTTTGCTACAGCGACAACAGCACTGGCAACCCGTCCCTTCTGTTCTCACTGGTCTTGGGGCAAAATCCACCAGAAAAATGTTTAAGGCAAGCCATGAACCTGTATCTGAAAAGGAAGAATTCCTCACACTACAATCAAATCTGCTAGAACTTGCCCATCAGAGCCCTTACATGGGCAAAAAAATTTCCTCTCTTGCAAGGGTTCAACCCAGTTAAAATGAGTGCTGAGAAAAACTGAAAAACATAGAATGCCTCAAATGCCCTGTGCTGGATTGCTGTTAATGCTTTCAAAATCAACACTGAGGTTCACTGACAACTTTGCATTCAGAGTGTAGCTTTGAAAAAGGGGAAACACGTTGGCTAGAAACCTAAAATATTTTCAAGGACTAAGATCCAACAGAAAGAAGGTATAAGAACTCTGCTTTCTTAAAAACACTTAAACAACAACATTTTGTTACTCTGATTGCTTTAAAAAAACCTGCCATATATGGATGCAAATTATATACAGATTTCTAGTAAAGATAACCTCAAGTACCTGGAGGAATTTAAGTCCTACGGATGACTGCTGACATAATTCAGAGCTGTCTGGGACAACTTTGGGACAACATTTCTTTTCTGTGATGATCTCATTTTCTTCCATGTCAGCAACTCCCTCAACTTCTCTTGAGAGCTCCAAAAAGGTTCAAGGGAAAGAGGTCGGGAGAAAGATATGCAAACAGGAAAAAAAAAGAAAGCAAGCAGTAGTAGTACCTGCAAATGACAGGCATCTCATGAAAGTAAAAGCCCCATCCCACTAAACTTTATCTTCAACAGGTTTCACAGTTTAAGCCCAAAGAGAAAATCTCCAGCATACAAGGCATGAAAGGCAACAAAAAACCCTGACTGGCAGTTTGCATTCTCTTCTTCATATAGGCATAAAGTCTGGACAAATAAAGCATATGAAGTGCGTTTCTGTAAGTAGTGAAAGGTAATTTTCATAAAGTAATTAGGAAGGCACAAGACAGATGTTATAGGACACTGTGTCTTCCCTGTCAGAACATCCAGCTTGTATCCAGCCCGTATAAATGACAGACAAATCTATCACATGAGGGTGATAGATGGATCAGCATCCATATTCTTAAAAAGAACATCTCTTCACAGATAATTCAAACCAAAATGAGGTTTAATTTATTAGAAAAGCAAAATATGGAAAATTAAAAACAACTGTGCTGCTGTCTCTGCATGCTTGTGACCAATATAAACCACGTCTAGATGCAAGCATCTCATGTTTAGGTGACTTTACAGCCCAAGACCACACAGCTGGCATTGGTCCCAAGCACTAATCTCATTTTCAAGAAATGACAATTACTGCTACACACTAGTGCAATTCCCTTAGGTGGTAGCTAAATTTAACCAGATTTCCCCAATATGAAATAGCTAAATAAATAATAAATCAGCAGAGAAGAGGGCAGTAGAATGAGGAAAAAGTAAGTTTTCATCTACAGAAAAGATGGCTCTTATTTACTCATCTCTTACAAACACTCCAAGAATATGCTCTGCTAAGCATTAAAATGCTGTAAAGCTCTGAAGACAATAATCTCTTATGTATGAGCCATTCAGCTGAGGGAAAAAGAAAATTAGTTTTGCTGATGTAACTGCATAAACTAAAACATCTAGTAAAGACTAGGGGGAATTGAAGAATTTTAAATCGTTTTGTTGGGGTTTACTTTTGATTTTAGTCTGTGCAGTTCACTCTACAAACTAAAATATAGCAGCACTAAATGTGGGAGGCCAAAAAAGAACATTTGAAATCAGAAAACCTCTACAATGCCTTGGGCTGACATGTTAACAGAAATTTCTCATGGAAGCAGAATATCACATAAATATTATAATTCAGAAGTTGATATATGCATAAGTGGATATGCAATGTGTATGTCCACCCCATTCCATAGAAACATCCTAGCCCAGACAGCTAGAGCTAAAGACAATAATGGAGTAGGATTAACCCACAGGAAAAATCTTCACTTTTACTTTTACAGAAACATGTTATTCCTCCTTAAAAACTTACACTTCACAGCCCAGAACTGTGATTTACTGCAGGGCCAAGAACAACTCTTGTACTCACCAGCCCCTCAGGTATTTAATGTTTTATTTGGATGCTTTTCAAAGCTGGAGGAAAACCCCTGGGATAACTGGCAGAAAAAACAACTGAGACAAAGGAACTGTGCCCAGGAATGCCAACAAACTGCAAGGGTGCCAGAAGATGTGCAACGGAAGCCAGACACCTCAATGCAGAGATCTGTGCTGCATCTCACAAACTTACCCAGCACCTTTGCACTGTATGCACATGCTGGATATGTCAGGCATCCATCACCTGGAGTCCCTCTCAGGTAATCCACCTCTGCAGACAGCAACAACTTCTTCCAAACTTGCCGAGAACATGCGCGTCCAGATACCGAAGTTCCTCTGCAAATTCCCCATGTGAACATCCAAGCTGAACAAGATTCCAGATCTGAACCAAGAGCAAATTCTGCCCGTGGAAGCAATGTGACAATAAAGCCATCAGCTCCTGGGCCTCAGGCTGCACATGTGGGTTGAGTGAGGAAGATCAGATGAAAAGCCGATGCCGACAGAGCTGTGACTCACAGCACTCACCTCAGCCAAGAGAGTCCTGACAAAAACATCACAGGACCAGAACGAGCAAGTAATCCTTGCTCATCACACAAAATAAAAGATAGCAGACATAGAGATCTTATATTTTTAAAAAGAGCATAAGACTGCCATGTGAAAGTATTATGCTAATTACTCTATTTCAAGAACCCTTCTGAGTAATGGACAGAAGGGAGACAGGAGAGAGACAGAGAGTAATTAAGGATTCATAATAATTATTTTTAACCAAAAGAGCGCTCAGTTGTAGGTCTGAGCCTCTCCAGGCATCTGGGGCTCCTGAGCAGGGATAGCCAGAGCTGGGCTCAGCCAGCCACAGCTCCAGAGCAGCATGGGCAGGAGCAGCGAGTCTCCAGGCCAGCCCACGGAGTGGAAACAGGAACCTGGCACGTGGCCTGTGCCGCCTTCCACTGCAGCTATTGTAATGCATCACTGGCAAGGCTCCTGCAGCCACGGAAAGACAGGAGGAAAATTAACTCAGGTTTAATAAACACTGTCGGGTAAACATGATTTCAGATAGACACCAAATATAAATACCCATTTTTTTCTTAAAGATACAGTTTGCTTCTAGACAACAGCACTCAGACCTTAAAGCCATGAAGTCTCCCACAGCTTTCCCTTATGTCTAAGTGGTCTGAGAAGGAGGTTTTTTCCCTCCCCTGTTTCAAACACAGGATCACAACAACTCAGATGACACAGAACAGAATGAAAATAGGGGTAGGTGTATTACTGAAGGCAGGTGTCTATTACAGCCCAGCCAGTGAGTATCCTTTGCACCAGATAGCCTTTCAGTGAAGATAAACAGCATCACCAGGGCAAGCGTGTTTGTAGGGTCAGGATACAACCAGAAACACAAACAAAGAGTTTGGAAAATGTCGCCCCTCTGTAAGAGTGCTGCCGAGAGCACCCAAGGATACAATGGGCCTCAACTGTACAAATCAGAAGGACAAACACATTTCCCAGTTGCATGGATGATGAAAAATTTCTACTGCTTTTGCTTGCTTGGAGCCTTGCTATTTTGGCATTGCAAAATACTCACAAAGACTCTCAGACAGACAAAAATTAATAAATGTAACCAGAAGAGAAAAGCGTATCAGGACACCTAATTGTCACGTAGTCTTTGGAGAAAAAGAAACAGTCTCTTCCAAACAGCGAGCAAGAAATCACGAAAATGCAACATCTGAAGAAACAGCAAGGTAAACTTCAACTTACAAGTTTGGCCCACATCCTAGATTTCATTAATATGTTATAGGAAAAGATATTCTGAACCTTAAACCATGTCTCAATATCACCAGCAATTTAATCTTTTGTGCAACACTGTCAGGATTCTCTACTCATACAAGTGCCCCTCTCAGAAGGCAATAGCGTTAATCCCTTGATTTTGACAGTTTGGCAGTAGAAAATTCCTGCTATAAATTATACTTGCTGTAACAGACAGTTTGTGCTGCTCCAGCCCAAGGTTTCTCCCCATCATGTTGTTGGCAAGGTAATGAAAATGCATCCACTATTCAGTTTAATGCTTCCTTTAGAGTGGCAGGATGAACTGCAAAAGGTGACATCTTAGAAGGCTTTGATGAAACAAGTATCAAAGAAAGCAGCCAAACACACAGAAACTAACATAAATAATATCAAAAGACAGAAAGTAGTACAAAGGGACAATCCATCCACTTTGCTCCAAAGTCCTGTTTTGATACATGCAGATGTAGCAATCTATTTCACAGAACAGTTTGGGTTGGAAGGGACTGTTGAAGGCGTCTAGCACAACCCTCCTGCAGGGACATCCTCAACTACATCAGGTTGCTCAGAGCCCTGTCCAGCCTGACCTTGAATGTTACCAGGGATCAGGCGTGTAGCACCTTTCCAAGCAGCCTCTGAGAGTGCTTCATTACCCCCATTACAAAAAACCCTTCTTCCTTATACCTATTCTAAATGGACCCTCTTTCAGTTTCAAACTGTTACCCTCTGTCCTATCACAACAGGCCCCAAAGGGCCTTTTGGATGTCAGTGCAAGAGGCTGACATCCAAATAAGTCTCATTTAAAGTATGCCTAAACTCTGAACACAAGGAGGGAATAAATCATCTGAGTAACTTTGGGCTAAAGATAAATGCCAGGACATTTCATACGATAAGACAGTCAAAATATATACAAATATTTAAAAAAAAAGGCATGAATTCTCCATGAGATAGAGCACCAAGAGATAAAGGAGGCCACAGGAAATACTGGTCCTGCTTCCAAACAGCATGGACACAGACTGTGGCAGAACAAAACCAAAACAATCCTCAGACTCCCAGAATTCTGCATTAAGCAAAGCCCTGAGATGAAGACATTGCAGAGAGGAATCATGTGAACAGCAAAGAGACCAGCTCTAAAGCATCTGCTGACAAATCACACCTACAGGACCTATTTACCTTGAGCTGATGAATGAATCACTGAGAGACACAAACCATGGGTCCCCCTGCAACAGTCAAATTAGCATCAGAAACTATGAATACTCTCCAAGGAATTTCCTCTCTGCACATGCTTCCCAATTACTTTACAGCACCCACGTTTCAGCACAGAGCAGCAAAAAGACATGAGGGCTCTGTCCCACCTTACATTCCTATTAATACATGACAAGTCTGAAGATTTCAAATTCCTTTCAGGTGCTCATCCATGAATCCACCCACCTGCATTCCGACAAAAATATCCAAGAACATCCAGAGCATTAGGCTGGCATCTGAACACTCCCATAAACACAGTGTCAAAATGAAAGTTTTGCCTTCTCAGCTTTGGCCAAAATTATGTTAGCAGAGCATCTCACTGTTCGACCTGAAACTGACTCCAAGACACTACCATTACCAGAAGAAGCTGATAGGTTTTTGTGTTCACAGATGCACAAAAATCTTAACAGATATAAAGAAGAGAAAAAAATTTTTTTTTAAAGAAAGGTGTCAAGATAAGATTGATCTGATCAGTGAAGGAAACTCACCAACCCATACAGCAACGCTTCTATTTGTTATTTGTCACAGTTATCAGACACCTTGACAATTGCTCTTTACCATTAAGCAGCAAGACAGTATTTCAGTATTTCAATATTTCAGTATGAAGGGAAAATGCTGACAATGAGGAGATCTTGCTGGGTGATGAATAAGTGAGCAGTGGCTGATGTGGCTGAGGCAGAGGCTCTCCAAGGACACAGTGCTCAGCAAACCCACCTTGCATTCCCATCTAGAGTGCAGCCTTGCTGTTTCCCTGCCCTGAGACCCTTTTTGTCACACGTGCTTCACCAAGTCCACATTCATTTTTCTCTTCCCACGTCTTCCTGAAAGAACCTAATCCTGTATTGGTAGAGACAGGCTGTTATTATTATCTACAGGAAAAACAAAAGATACCCATCTTATCTGAGCTCAGTGTAAACAATGGGTAAGGAGAAGGGAAGCAGAGATCACACCACAGCACTGCCATTCTCTGCAGCCCTTACAAATACCCAAGGTCTGAGTGCCTTGTCCCCTTTCTGCAGGCAGAGAAACACAGAGGTGAGGGTGGGACACTGTCCCAGGAAGGGCAAAGGCAGAGCCCACCACCCACAGCAGGATCTGCAGGCAGCACTGCCTGTGCAGCCCAGGGTTATCTCCAGCAGTGCTTCTGAGACATGGGGACCAGCATCTGGGTGAATCACTGCTTCCCTCACAGAAAAAGGAGAAAATGAAAAATGTTTCCCATTCCATGGGCAAACAATTTCAGCCACGCAACACTCATATGATTTCATCTACAGGGACGCTGTGCAGTCAGATACAGCCCAGCCCAGATCCCAGTGAATTGCTTCCTCAGACATGGCCAAGAGGATCAATGCTGTCAGGGATGTTTACAGCCCCCTCAGGGACCTGCATTAGAACAGAAGCACTTGCCATGGCAGGCAACAGAGCGAGAGCGACCTGCCACCCTGCCTGTCCCACAACACACACACTTCTCCAAGGAGCAACGAGCATGTCCTGCTGGGAAAAGCTCTCGTGGTGCTCTGTATTCGGATGGCAGCTGGCACAGTAACAGCCTAATTCATCACGAGGGCACTATACCACAAACTGTCCATATTTGTTTGTCTGTTTTCCCTACAAAGAAAGAAAAAAATATTGCTTTCTCTACAAAATAAAATGAAAAAAATCAGGCAAGCTATGTTTACACAGACTTTTGTGCAGGAACAACCAGCTAGGGTATTATTTCAAAAGGGAGACATAATCATTGATGTAGACCTTTGCTTGACAACTGTTTCACTTTTTTCATTCTAAATAAACCAAAAACACAACAAAAGTTCTTGTTGAAATACAAAGTTCCTTGCTGATTCTGAAGTGATGGAGAGAGGACTTAGAGGACAACAGAAATCTTTTGTGAAAGGCCACAGGGAAGAGCAATATGTTAGTGTCAGGTCAGAATTCAATCAACAAATCTAATGGCAAATATGGGTGCCCAGAAGTTCAATTGCTCAGTAAACTTCAGCTGCATTAAGAAAATGTTTGAGATAAACAAAACACATCAATTTTCAAAGTCAGGTTCGTGAGGCAGCTCCATCAGTTCATTATGCTGGAAAACAGTGGTAGGAAAGATGTAGTAATTTCTAAATGTTTTGCCACCACTTCTTGCTTGACAGCAAGAATCACTTTTTTTCTTGCTTGACAGAATCACTTTTCACAGGCAACCATTTCAGACCTGAAACAAAATTAGATGTGCTGCAGCCAGGATTTTTATTTTCTTCTGAAGATCTTCAAGTTGCTTCCTTCCAGTGCAGCTTGGCTGGCATAAAAGGAAGGATATGCTGCAACACAGCCACATCTACTTGCAATTATCTGTTTGCTTTAAAATATTAGCAAAACATCTTGGGTGGAGGAAGGAGGTGACAAATCATCTAAAGGGTGGCAAGAGGAGGATGAGAATTTCCATTACAAACTACTTGTTAGGTAGTCCCACCCCAAAAACGTCATGCTGCTATACTAGGATGTGAGAAAAGAAAGCTCAGAGCTTGTTTTTGTCAAATTGCAGGAGTAACATTCACATTATTTTAGGGCAGGCTCACATCCAAACACTATCAACTCCTAAAATCCCTGCAAGTGACCCTTGTATTGCAGTCCGGCTTGATCAAAGCTTTAACAAAAATTTAACAAAGTCTTTAACAAATATTTTCACACACCATCATCTTTCGTGCTTTCAGTCCCAACTACAGAAATGGACCAGGAAAAGGTACAGAGCAGTTTTTCAAGTATTTTTTTACTCTGGTAGATGTCCTATTAAAACCCTCACAATTCTAAGAAGATCTAGAACAAACACATTATTTGACTCGTAGATTAGATAACTATAAAATATTTAAGGATGAGAGACACTGACATTCACCAAGAGACTTAAAATAAGAGAATCAAGTCAGGCAGTCTGCTTTACAAAGGCCACCATTTGCTGCTTGGATCTCTAACCTACTCCAGACATGTGAAAAACTGTCCTTCATTTTTCCAGATGAAGTAGTTTTTTGATAGAAGTTAACAATCACTATTTAGGAAAAACTATTTTGAGCATATAGATTATGTTACACACAAAGTAACCTGTACCTGAAATCTTGTTAAACCAATTTTTTAATAAATTGAGGCCTGCCACTACATCACCTGATCATATACATTTATTATTTTTTCCTTCAGAAACTGAAATCATAGGAGAATTTCAGACTCTGTCTCTCTCATTGAGTAATGCCATGGTAGATTCCAGCTCAGCAAACAGTTACCAGGGAATGCAAAAAAACATGTTCACAAATTCCCTCAGCAGATCCAGCACACCAAACAAATGTCTGCAGGTCTCCACCAACAAAGACAAAACAAAACAAAGCAAGAAAGTAGTAAATTAGGCTATGCTTAACTTGATTATATGTAGCAAAAAAGCACGGGTATTTCCTCTACCAAAAATATCAGGAATTCTGATAAACAGCAAGCAATGGCAACTAGCCAAAAAACGCATCGTAAATAGCAAGAACATTTTTCACCACCAAAAGACAACAGAGTTGGACTACGGGAACCCAGCTGGGAAGATATTTTTACAGAAGCACATTCATGAATTTTTTAGTTTATAATTCCAAACACGTACATATGAAAAGGTTAATGTTCTTCTGTTTCTTCCCTCTGGAGGTCATGAAGCAGGCAAAAATAAAGCACTCTTTGATACTATCACAGCCTACAAGGAGAGGCTATTAGACAGCATGAAGCTGTCTGGAGAAAGACTAATTTTCTTTAGAGCAAATCCCAAAGTCTTCCATGAACTCTTCACATAATAAACATCTATTCCATGTTTTTCAAGATAAAATCTGAGGAAAAAAAATCATTGCTCCAAAGTTTGTAAGTCCTTGAATTCCTCTGTTAAATAATAAGCATTAATCAATGTTTCAAATTAAACACGAAGGAACATTTTAAGAAAATGCAGCTTTGAAGATGAATGTGCTTGGGTTTGTGCTTGGGTATTTACTCTCTCCCAACATACTCATGAACTTTTACATCCCAGCAGTAATTTTAAATAAGTCTCTAAAACAGCATCTTGTTGTCTTGAAATGCGTTCTGGGAAAAATGGAAATGTTTCAACATAATAAGAAATGATGTGTCAAGATGAAACCATGTTTAGTACATTTCCCAATAAGTTCAAGCTTTTCCATAGCAAAATCTCATGCTATGTAAAGTTTTCATCAGTTCCTGCTCCACACACTATCCCCAGACTCTCCTGATGACATCTCACACACACTCATTCCTATCTATCCCTACTGCACAGCAGGGAAACAAGGGCCTGAAGAACAACTGCACATCACAGGAGGACTGTGAAGAGCTGAACTGTGAGACTGTTATCCATTCTATAGCAGAGCCAAAAATAATCCCGTATTTCACTGAGACATCACTGCGAGAAGGGAGAGCACCCGACCCGACTGCCCTGCAGGGAATGGGGTGTTATCTACTAGGGGCAGTATTTGAAACTGGGCACTGCATACACACTGCTGGGTTGGTTTTTTCCACTTCCCCCCCTTTTGCCGTGGCTGACAGTGGCTGTGGGAAGTGTGTGCACACTGCACAGAGCGCTGCCTCCACCCCAGCACAAGCCCAGCCTGAGAAGCAATGCCAGGCCACATCGTGCCAGGCTGGCAGGTCTGCTGAGCTCCTGCCATGTCACAACCCAACGGCCCAGGGCTCATGGCCATCCAAAGGTCTGGGCTTCAGCTCTCCCAAATCATGTCAGAAAACATAGGAGTGCAAAACAAAGACCGGAAGACTTTCCTTCTCCAGAATTTTCTCCAGAAACTTTTAGTTTTCTCCTTTCCAGGCAGAAACTAAAATATGGCACAAGTTTGGGTTTTATCCCTTGCTTACTGAAAGAAATTCCTCCCCACAGCCCTCTTCCTTCATCTCTTGTCCTTGGGCAGCTTCATTTAGTTGATGCCTGGAAACTGGGCTTCATTCAGCACCTTAAAATCTGCTTGCTCAGACTGCTCCTTCAGGCACTGGCAAACTTTTTAACTAATAAGCACTTGCCTGTTAAGCTGAAGATGGAAATACTTATAAAATGAATTACATATCTAATACCTTGCTGGTTGAGCTGGTTTTCATCAACATCTGGAAGAAAGGCTGGGCATTTTTGCCTGTTTCTGCGCAGGCTGTGCAGCTCTGCACAGAGAGCAGAGGAGGATTGTCCACAGCCCTGGGCACCCACAGAGGCCATCTCTGGCCACCAGTGACCTTCACCACAGTGCAGAAGGAGAGATGGAGCGTCGGCACCAGAGCCTGGGGACAGCAGTGGAGTGTTCACCATGACAACCAGCATGAGGAGGTTTTTACCTGATGAAAGATTAATGCCATTGCAACTGTAGCGACCATTTACTCACCCCTGTGTTTTTACTCACTAGCACTTTAGAGAGAAACAGGAATCAAGAGGGGAGGGGAGAAAAGAAGAAAGGAAGAGATGGAAAAGTAAGAGCTCAGATCTGTTTGCAGGAAAAAGAAAAAAAAAACACAACTCTGTTCTGGTGAAAGAAAAAAATTAGAGGAGTTATTTGAACTTCTGTGTGCATTCATCTCCACACAGCAAGCAAGGATTCCCAACAATTCCCTAGGCAATACAAGTCTACAAATTGCATATGTGCTTTGAAGCAAGCACTGAGTTTACAAGGCAGACAGAAAACATCTTCAAAGTCTCAAATGAAAGGCTGGAGTTTTCCAGAGTTAAAAAGAAAGTAAACATGCATGAAGAAGTCAACTTTTTTTCTGGAAGTCATGCCTTTTCCCTTCTGCAACTAAAAAAAGGATCAATATTTTTAAAATATGAATAAATGCTCACATAAGGCCTGTAATACTAGGATCACAACAACAACAATGACATTCATGGAGTTGGCATTTAAACAAGAATGGGCACAACTCGTTTGTCCTTTTCTAGAATTTAAACCAAACAGCTGCGAGGGCAGCGCCTCAGCTTAAAATACAAAGGTAAAACAGTATCAAAGTAGACATTAACAACAAAGTAGCCTCAAGAATGACAACATTAGGTAATCACAACTAAGAAGATTGAACTGTAAAATTTGTAGTTGCATTATTTATGATTTTTGGGGATTTTCATTGTTATTATAATTAATTTCAGATTTGGCTAATTATTTTGAAAGCATTTGAAACTAGCCAATTCTACTGAATGTTGCTGAGAGTTCATTGTCAATTGAACTCATATAGGAAGGAAACAATGAAGCATCTGTCTCTCAGGAAGTATGTTAACCTTTAACATCCATAGCATGACCCTCCACCTCCTGGCACAATGAAGGGGGATCAAAAAACTGGAGAGGGCTTCTGAAGAACAACAATTAACACAGCAGAGCACAGAGCAGCTGGACAAAGGACACAGCCCACCTCGTTACTCCTATACACTTTCTGTGTCTGCTGCACTGCTCTTGCCTCACCACAGACAGATCCTCTGCCCACACACAGCCAATTATAAGTTTCTTAGTCACTGAGAAATGATCCCAAGCAGAATTTACCCTGTAGCTTGCTGCTGGGGTGGACAACTCAGCTTCTCTTTCAACATGGACAGAAGCAGACAGTTTTGAAAACTGCCAGCAATTACTGGGATCCCTTCACTGTGCTTCCTTAGGCCAAGACATTTGTTGTATCTAGAAGTCAAAACTTTACCAATAACATGTGCAACATTTTACACATGTACATGTATTTCACATACACACATATATGTGTTGTATATACCACAAACATATTTCCAAAAATATCTCCAAAGCTAGATTTCAGGCCTTAATCTAATTCAAACAATAGGAGCATATGAGAAAACTTTAGTGCATAGGAAGATCATCCACCATCTGTCTTCTCTCTGCATCCTTGCACCTTTCTCACCATTTCAGAACCTGACACCTACTAGGAGTGGAACAAGGGATCAGAAGTGCCATCAGAGGCTTCTTATGCTCCTTAATCCATGAGGGTTTTTGCAGGGAAGAGCAGAGGCAGTTTGCTGGGGATAGGCTGTTTATGGTTTATGGTTTCTTCTGCCAAATCTCCTCTGGGACTTGGTGCCACACAATAAGGGTAAGCATGGCTGAAGGAAGAGGTATAAAGCACTGTCATGTCCTGAGTTGTAGAAAAAAGCAATTGAACCAGAAAACTGTGGGTTTCTGACAAGAGAACCGTGATTCTGTTAAAACAAGCAGACTATGTTTACCATACATACAGCGTTGTTAAGGCTTTATTAATGCCCTCTGGTATTTAAATTTGATCAGTCAATAGGTGAGATACATTTCAGCTGAGCATCTTATCCTTCTGATACTTAAACTGCAAAGACAACGGGAAAAGACAGCTGCAGTCAACTATCACAAATAAATACCCTATTGTAAAATAAAATCACATACACCAGTTCCCTGTGTAAAAGGTAGGGTTTTGCAGCAAGTATTTGAAGTAATATATTTTGTTCTGCCATAAAACCCAGCAGTGGATTAGGGATACCATCATTTTGCAAGGCTATTGCATCACAACAGAGCAAGGACAGTATAGCATACTATATATATACTATACTCTCTCTATATATATAAAATACAGTATTCAAGTGGAAATGATAGTTTTACTACATCACTGGCATAACATATCACGACCATGCCAGAAAAACTAGTTTGGGCTGTGCCAGAGTATGTCAGTGCTGCTGTTAAATAGGCAGGGAGGAGCAGCTCTGCAGGTGCTTTGGGCACTCAGGCTCCCTCCTCAGTCACAGGGCAGCCAGTTCTGCACCAGACACTCCCAGCCCTCACTGGCTACAGGGCAAGGACCTTAGGGCTGCCCTTCCCTAAGGCCAGACTCAGGTTTTATGTACCTTTTTAAAGATGTCAAGGCTCCCTGACCAATATTCCTTCTGCAGACATACAGCATCAAAATCTCCTGAGGCTGATGCTGGGAAATCCAAACACCAGCAAAATTCACTGTATTTCCATAAATCTCCCACTAAGGTAGTTTTTTTGTGGTGCCTTTTTTTTTTTCTTCCCCCTGAGAACAGCAGCTGAACCACTGCGAAAGTCAGGTACCATGCAAGCCACTGAAATGCACCTTCTGTTAACGTGTGTCCCCAGAAACCCAAAGGCACTTTTTACAATTATTCTTAAACAAGCATAACAGCATAACTAACTCATTTTATATCTTGCACTGTTTAAACCTAAGGCTATTGGTAAAGGCCAAATTGCTACATCAGGGAAAAATTACAGAAGACACAGCACTTTTAACATCTATGCACCTGCTGAACTTCAATGAAAAGTCAAGCCTTGCTTATGCACATATAAAGATTTAAGAGATTGGCATGACTAACATGAATGAATACATTCATTGGGATGCACCAGGAGAGAAAGAGGAACTGTGCTATTTTGTCTGGGATAGCTTTAATAACCAGCTTGCTCCGGAAAAGCAGCGACAGAAATGCAAACCACCTGGTTTGGCTGGATGCCTGTTTCACAGGGCACTTCACCCCAGGACTTCCTGAGCTCCCTGCCATACTGGATCTCCAACAGCAGCCTGGATGAGTAAGAGCCCAGCAGCACTGACAGGCAGAGCCAGGGTTACAAACAACTTTCTCTGCTGAGACATCTCCGGCTGTAATTGCAGCTGAGGTGAGCAGCAGGGGCAGGGCACGCCCCCGCCCTGAGTTCAGCACCACTTACCCTGTGTGCATCCATTAGCTATCCCAGACCAATCCTGCTCCTCTACCTTTCCCCTCAAGTGACCCCAAAACTCTCTTTAGCGCAAGGCCAAGCAAAGGAAAAAAAAATACTGGGAAGTGGAGCAAAACAAGATCGTCTTACTGAGGTTTCTGATTTATCTACAGTCTTCTTGCTCATCCTTCAAGAACAGAAACCAGCAGAGCTCCTAGCCACAACAGCCAGGCAGCTTAACAACAGCAACCTCCAAACAAGCACGGTAAAATCAAATGAACAGCTTTGATGTCTGCAGCAGACCCTGCCCAAGCTTTTGGTCAGCAGTCTCCACCCTCCCCCATCGTGGCTCATCATCTCCTTTCTGCATCATCACCTCTCGCTGCTCCCAAACTGTAAATTACCTGCTTGTACTAGCTGCACTCTTGCCTGGCTCAGGAGGACCAGACAAATAGGTCTGTGCAGAAGTGCATCCATAAAGTATCATATAAAATGGGTGGAAAGAACAACAAAGAGGTTTCCCCATGGCCTACATGACAGGTACATTATAAAAAAGGGTGCAAAGGTAACAGAACTTTAACCACCAAGCCCACGATCCCAGTGAAGGCAGTGGCCATGTAGGCATGAAGTCCATCCAGGTACAGAAGGACAGGGTTCTTAGGAGCCAGCTGGAGTCACTGTCCCCAGGTAGAAGCAATCTACAGACACACAAACTGCTTTAGAAAATTAAAATACATTTGAAGCTACAATTTAGCTTAATATCTCTTTTAAAAGCTACCAAAAGCTGGTCGGGGATTTTTTTTTGGTATAGTTTTTTTAATCTCTATTCCTCAGGAAAATGAACCTACAAGCACACTTTAGTATTAAAAATAATTGGGCAGTATCATTGCTGTTTAATGAGCCCTATAAACTGGAGAAGAGACTCACAAAGACAGTATCTCTCTTGCTTCTGAAGGGTTCACCAGGTAATTCATAGTCACGGTCAGTAACTTTCATTACTCCCCATGCCAGAGAGAGAACACCATTTTGCCAGATTTATTTGGGAGAAAGAAGGCAGAAGCAGCTTTAATTATATAATTGTTAGACTGTAGCATGGAACAGATTGACCTGGCAGACCTTCAATTATTATCCAACTAACCCTGCCAACTTTAGAACTAGGTATCTTCCAGTTTTTCTTCTGGAAGTCACAATTTTCTCACATTTCTCACATACTATTACAATCCTTTTTTTTTTTTAATACAGTGATATAATCAGAGCTCCATGCTTTTACACAAATATAGTCTATTTTGTTCAAGCAAGATCTTGAAATATAATTGAAGTTTTAGGGGTGGGTACAGACAATTTGTTTTGATAATGTTTCCTGTTTATAACAATCCTAAATTGCACTGCATAGAGGAATGAGATCATCATTAAGGCATGGAAGGAGGGAAGTAGGATGTTTATAGCATCCAATTCATTTTACCTGAGCTTAGAGACTTCACCACTTGGCAAATCTTGAAAAATTCAATCTGCAAGAGCACACAGAAAATGCAGACAGGACTGAAAAGTCTCTGCACAGATTAAAAGTATCACTCATTTTCCAAATCTCATCTTGTAAGCATCCTCTAGACCATGCTACAGAAGAAGGAAAATAAGAGAAAGTTGAAAGGTTTTAGAAGGGAGAACTCACACTCTGAACATATTTGAAATTTCTTACAGGCGAAAGAAGCAGTTTCAAGAATTTATCTCAACAGAAAACAACTGGAGTATTTGAAAGCTATGCTATACCATCACAATTCTATAATGATGCCTGAAATCTAGACTGACTTCCATCCTCAATCCAGAAGATGTTAGCTTCTACCTGCCAAAATTAATCACATTCTCAGAGATCAGTCAGATCAAAGGTGGGATCTCACAACACTTGGGAACAGGGAAGACAGAGGACACAGCAAAAAAAGCTCAACACTTGAACAGAGCATTCATGAATTGTCTGAATTGCCAAGTATTTTCCAGATAAAAAGCCTCAACTTGGGCAGCTTAGTTTGTGACTCCCATCTGATTGACAGAAGAGGAGACAGCAGGAGACATTAAAAGTAGTTTTCAATTCAACTGGAATAACAATAAGTGGGGTGAAGCAGAGTTTCACTCACTTTCACCAACTTAATGTCAAATCCAGGCCACTGCTTCTCCTGCCAGACATTAGCCCACATAATATCATTCAGTTCTTTCATTATTAATGAGGCACAGCAAAAGAAATCATGGCACAAACACTGCTACGCTGCCTTATCTCTGGGGCCCTGACTGCTGCCCCCACGGTTTGTTTGCCTTTGTATGGAAAATTTCCAAAACCTACTCATGTAAGCTGACTTGTGAGAAAGCACAGAAGTCAACCTTGCTCCTTGAACACACTCCCTTTCTCTCTTCCCAACACTGTTTGCTTTGAGCTAACAATACATTTGAGAAGAAAACTCTGCAGCTCCTAACTTTGCTCATCGCTATTTCATTGTGGGACCAGCAAGGTCAGCTCACTCCTGAGCTGCTTGGGCTGCTGGTGGGAATGTCCCACTGCCCAGAAATAATGGGGTGCTTCTTCTCAAGAGAGGGCAAGGAGAACTGATGGCAGTGGGTAGGGAAGCAGGGCCTGGACCCATTCCTGGTCAGCAGTTTAGTGGTGAGCACATTCCACCAAGTCAGTCTAAGACTTTCCACTGCATTTTGCTGGGGCCTAAAGAAGGCAGTAAAACCTTCTCAGTGTCATGGTTTAGGGAAGAAACAAAGGGTATACCAACAGGCACAGAAGCAATAGGAACTAGTGAGACAGCTCATAAAAGATTTGATTTAAGATGTTGTAATATTGTTTTCCAAATCAGAAATACAATACAACCTTAGAAAGAAGGCAAGCTTAAGCTTCTATTCATACTTTGATGTGTGACAACTTGCTCACACTATTGTTCTTTGTATAAAATTTCCAGTCTCTGTTTCTGTTTTATCTTTTGTTGTACGAGTCCTGGCATTACTCCATCTGTATTTTGACATACGTAGTGTCATATTAAACACTGCATTTTGAAAGCAGCTTCAAAATCTTTCCATTTGCAGCAGAAGCACAACACAACATTACACTTGAGAGTTGCACCTCTCAAACTGAACCAGTTAAGAGTTTACTCCCAGCTTACCAATATTTCATGTAGGTGCATATGCTGCTTACAATACTCTTCATTCTTAAAGATAACATTAGCTGTCACATGAAGTACTCATATGCTATATTTCAATTGTGCACAGAGTACTACAGAACATAAAGTTATTAGTGCTCAGTATATGCACAAATCTGCTTGCAGTTCTTTTAAAACTTCCTTGCTAAAACTACACAAACTGAACGTGTACCTTTTCACTTAAATAACATGGAAGTAAGTAGACAGGAATTTTCACTGCTCCTGCTGAACACTGGGCTTCTCATTCTTCTTCTGAATTAATACCTGTCCATCTAGAAAAACAGGCACATGTCACTTTATCATCTTTATTTGTACATCTAGGCACCCAGGACAGAATGTTGTGCAGGTGTCAGGTTAACACACAACGAAGGTCATTTCCAGCTAAACAAAGGCAACCAAAACCCTCTACCATATTGTATTCCCCAAGTTTGTCACAGAAAATTAGGTAATGCTAATACACCAGGAATAGCCACATAGATCTGATTTCATGGACCACTGAGCCCTCAATATTAGAAATGATGGCGGTATATAAAAACCTATTTATATAAAATTGTCTGTCACAGTGCAGAATACCTCAATTACAGAATGTCCTTGCTATTAAGTGCAGCAAACTGATATGCAGCTTACATGTAATTGAAGACAGCAGATTCATTTAAACTTGCAGCTAACATCCTGAGCATGATATGAAGAAATTGTACTTTTACTAATTACAAAATCAGTAAAACACTCCTTAGTGTCTAAAGTAATACAGTTAACAATTAACTAGTTGGCAGCTATATTGTGTTCTCCCCTTTCTTATAATGTTTAGACTTAAATAATTTCATCTTCACATTACCAGAGAAGATTCTTGCATGTACAAGCCTTGTAGGGAGAAAATAAATCCCTGAATGTAGCCACTAATAACAAATTAAACTGAATCTCATCATCATATACAAAAAGGAACATTTCCTAGATTTGAACCAGGTATACAGAATAGAAAGGACATTATATGTCAGTTCCAGTTCTGTCCTTCAGGAAGAACAGTCACTGTTTGCGACAGCTGTCAAATATACAGGTACCAGAATAAAGCTATTCACAGGGATTTTAGAGGGATACAAATTATTCTAAACATGCTTGGGTGCAAAAAGACAACTGCGTAACAGTTGAAAACATCATTGAAGAGATCAGGACAAAAAGCAAGAATCAAGAAGTACTTAATCAGAAACTAATAGCATTGCCATTCCCACAAAAGATTAGGCAGAAAATAGGGATACTTCACACACATGGTAAATGTTATTTACCAAAGGAACGCCCTTTTCTCACATCCTCCCAAATGCCCAATGCATGGAGTCACCAGGAGGATAACAAATGCAGCAAAGCTCATCACATCAAAGCAAGAGGTGCCAGACAATTCCTGAACCTGTGCCATGTGATACACCCCCATGATTTTCCATTCCATTCCTTCCAGCAACATCCTGAAAACCACTCTGGTTGCAGGCTGTTTCAGCAGCCACAAAAAAAGACAGACTCAACCACAAGTGAAAGATTGTGTTCAAAGTTTACTTTTCCCTTCTGGCAGGAGCTGTTCAACACAGCAATGGAAGACACCTCGATCACAGCCATGGGACCAGCATGGAAATACCTGGTGCACAGGGAGAAAAACACCTCTGGCTTGGGAAGGAGAGGCAGCCCATGGGGATGCAGGCACAGGGCAATGCAGCAAGGCTGTACCTGTGAGTGTTGTGCCAAAACCTGCCTCTGGCAGGGTGCCTACCGAGAGTACCAAACACCTCTGAGAGCAGGGGCATCTCCTGAACATCCCACGGCTGGGGGGGGGGGTGTCACAGCTGAGGCTGGTCACAGGACTGAGCCAGTGCTGCATGACTGTCACCATGTGCCCACATAGGGGTGGAGGCCAAGCACAGCCCCCACAGTGAAGCACCTGAGAAGCACATCCCAGGAGGAACCAAACGAAAAGCAGAGCAATAAGACCAAGATCTGTCTGCTGTCACCATGCAGGCTCAAGACACATTCAATTTCAACAGTCTATTTCAGCAATCCCAGCATTAACACCTAAATTAAAGACAAAGTTAGAAATAAGGGGTGATCTTCCAAAATTCTAAATGCAACCTGTGTTAAATTACTCATCTGGATTTGGAGGTTTCATACTGAAGTACTAGAGAGGCTCCACCAGCATGGTGATTCCAGCCCAAGGAGCTCATGCAAACAGACACATATGAAACGCAAACAAGGCTGTCTCTTGAGCATTCCCAGGATCAGAAGCCAACATCCAAGGGGGAAATGCTAGTCTGCTCAAGGTAATGGCAACATGCCCATAAATTTTGGTGGAGCCAAGCTTTTATGTCTGCACATCTAAAAGGTAGTTTCTGAATGGAAATAATATTTGCCATTATTGTTACAGACAACTAACATAAATCCAGTAAGTTGTGCTGGGAGTTAAAAATGCCCAGAAGGTTTCATTAAAGTATTTTGTGAGAGATTAATTGTAAAAAGCAAGTGACATTCAAAGAAATTGCTCGACAACCAGAGAAGAGATATTTCTTCTTACCCCACAAGCAAACAACCATATTTTAAGTCAGTTCTGCAGGGCTGCTGTCTCTGCCAGCGGAAGATAAATGCATTTCTTCTGCTTGCTGCACATTTCTTCTGAACCTGCACATACTGTATAAACAGATTGTAGAGCAACAACACATATGCAGGGAATTAATGCCAGGCCTGCAAAACAGATGGCCCCACAAGCCCCAGACAGCCCTCCAAGCCATTACTTTGTCCTGCCATGTCATCTTCACCTTGAAAGGTGAAACAGGAATCAAGGAAAAGGAGCAATGAATGTCTTTCAGAAGATCAATACTTCCCATTACTTGTTCCTCCAGATAAAAAGGAGCCTCTGCGTGCTCTGATACTGTGCCAGGCCAGCTGGTCTCAGAAATCCCAGAAGAGCACGTGTTAAGGCACAGGTTATTCCATGGAGCAGTTCAGACCAAGGTGCTCAGAAGCAGTCCAGGATGCAGCACCACTGCTCAGGTGGGCACAGCTGGGCCAAGGGGCTGGCAGCAAGGGCCCCAGGCTGCTCTGCAAGTCATTTCCTTTGCCAGCTGTCAGGTCACAGTCAAGCTTAAATTTACATACAAGTGCCCAAAGGTTGCAAGAGATACGGTGCAAACTAAAATACTGTCACCTTTTCAACACAGCCTTCAGGGGAAAAATAATTGTGATTTAAAGGAGAGGGAAGACAGACATAGAAATAAAACAGATAGGACCAATTAAAGTGAAATCACACAGCTGTAAGGCATCTTGCTAGAGCAGCTATGTTGGAGCATCACAGTTTTGGGAGCTCCTTTGGCAGACAATGCTTGAGCCAGCAGAGATCCTCACTTCCCTGGCTCCTAGGGACTAAGGAGCAGGAGCCCTGGCTGGTTTGGGACAGCCAGTTTCAGAGAATCCAGATCTTCTACACACTGTTCACAGAAATTCCTGCAATGACATAATAAAACTCACAGGCCTAATGCTATTTTAGTCCTAACTTCTTTTATTACAGCACTCAGGGACTGAATTTTTAATTTATATCTGTATATTGAACACATTCCTGAACATTGAATAACACTTACCTTTTAGAGACAGGATATGGCTTTATTGCTGTTTTAAGCCACACACACAAAGAAATTCTTTTTAATAAAACAGTCAACATTTTTAGAAACTGAATTGCAGCTATAAATGTAGGTGCCTTCAAATAGCACGACAGAGTGCTTCACACATGGATTTTAGCACCAGATACTTCAAAGCCAGACAGAATACAAAATACAACATTTTATGGCCCTGTGATAGAGAATGACTTTCAATGAGGAATTTCTTTGCTTGAACAATTTCAACCAGGAAACAATCTGGAAATTTCACTGTTCACAAAGTACTTGGGTGTAAAATCATCCCTGGCACATGTGCAATCATACAAAGCATTCCTCATTTAACAAGAAATACCTGGCTCTGCCACACCAGACCTTGAGTCTGGGTGCTGGTTTTAGGGACCATGTTGAGCTGATCCCCCCTGGCCACAGCAGCTTGCCCACAGGCCACCTGGAGATGCCCCCTCTCTCTACAGAAACCCTGCAAAGCTGCCAACAGCATTAGCCAAGCAAAATCACAGATGGCAGAAAACAAAGCAAAAAAAGCTCCAGAAGACAAGAATACAGCAGGAAAAAAAAATTCAAAGAAAGTAAACAGATGAAAATAATTATAGGATAGTTTCAGACACAGTCTTTGGGTGGTTCAAAAGGAAGCAAGACAAAGTTCAGGAAGGGAAAAGCAAAGGCAGCCAAAGGGTCTCAGCTACTCTGATAACAAGTAGAGAAATGTCACAGGGGATCAACACACTGAGTTTAATAACAGTTTGGAGCCAGGATGAGGTGGGAAAGATGGTGTTAAGTTTTTTATGAAAGATTCAAGCGTTGACAACACAAAGACAATAGCTCCAAACAGTGACTACTGACTTTAACAAGCTCTGGAGGAGTACAGTAAGAGAGGCAGAAACAGCACCATTCCTTTTTGAACAGTGGGTTCTGGGCTCAGCCATGCAGCCCCAGAACTGCAAACAGCTTGCATCACAGGTTGCAATGGAAGCTTGCAGATAGGTCAGGGCCTCCTGGAACATCAGGAAAGTGTGGCTGCTTGTGTGCAAACCTACACCTTTACAAAACCAGATGGGACATTCAGGGGGAGAATGAAGAGCCATGCCAAAGACCTCGTGCTGGAACAGCACAGTCACAGAAAAGGCAGTTCCTAAGGTTTGCACAAGGAAATGCTGTAAGCATGGTGTCTGTATTGCTTCTTCCCAATGGAAACATAGCAGTGCATCATTCCTGTTCTCTACTCCAGTTCCCCCAGGAGATCCCTCTGTTTGGAACAAGCGCAGGTGGTTTCATTAGGAACTGACTGGAATGGGAAAGAGATCAACAAGCTCAAATGCTTTCAAGAATACATTAAATCTATCTGTGAGACCCAGCCAACCCACTGAGGTAAAGGTAATGTTTACAATGTGGTTTGAGAGCATGGAGTTCAAAAAGAACTGGCATCAGCCACAGAGAGCTCCTACCTTACCACAAAGGCTTCTCAAATCACAAAATAACCCATCCTAGGTATCTGAGGCACGCGGAAATCACATTCCCTACTGTTCCTCTCCTCATCTAACTTGTCCTTTCTTTTCAAGATTAGATTTAATTCTCTTCAGCTTGAAAGCCTCTCAAGCATGTTCTACAGTCATGAGAAACAGGTAAATGTACTCTGAAATCTGCTGCGTTTAGGTATCTGTTCTCTTAACTCTAATCACTGCTCCTTTCAGATGGAATTTATAATAAAGTTAGAAAGGAGCCAAATATATCAAACCTTTAAAACCCATACAAGCAGCAGAAATTCTGGTTTGTCTAGCTGCAGCCAGATGAATAAAATATTCGAAATTCCAAATATATAACAAATATTTTAAGAGGTTAACCCCTTCATCTGGCAAGCCATTAAGCAAGAGTCTTTTTCAAGGAGGAATTCTGATACAAAGACACCCATGTCACACCCCAATATCAAAACTTCTATTCAATCATCCTTCAGTTATACCAACAGAATCAAAATGCCCACAACAGACAGCTCTTTTAGAACTCTTAAGAAGAAATCTTCTCATCAGATAATATCACTTTATCTCTCTCCCTTCCATTCATTCATCTGTCCTGTAACATGATGGAAATATTTATACTGGAATGCAAGGAAACAACTCCAGTGCACTATTTAAGGGATTAAAAATGCTTCTGAAGGAAGAGTCAGTATCTACAAGCAACTGCTACCTTATAATGCTGGGTAAATTCAGACACTGTCAAATTCCTTACATATTTTAGAGTACATTTATTTTCCTTCAGTTTTACAGCTTTCACTAAACTAGACAATGGCATATTTTTCCTCTTTTCAGCATGCTGAAACTGGAATTGCTTGCCTTGGCAACAAAATCCTGTAATTTTTATCCATGCCAAAAGAGTCTTTCTTCCTGTACTACTGACCAAGTTTGCTGCAGCCATGGCAAAAGCTTGATCAGAAAGCTGCATCACTGGCAGAAAAGGAAGAGCTCCCTTCTGAGGGTCTGCAAAGAAGAGTCATGAGAAAGGAGTGGTGAAGATACTGAGGGCTATTTTATCAGCTCCCCAGTTTAGAAACAGTTGAAAATTGCCCAGGTGTCAGCCTCTATCATCACAGCCATATGAGGAACAAGCCTAGCATTCACTGTTCCCTATTATTCACCTCACGGCTGGAGCAGCTCGCAAGAGTCCGGGGCCCTTCACAGGGCAGTTTCTGTTGGTGGTCTGCAAGTTTCAACAAATGTGCACCCAGTCCAATTTCCCTGAACAGAGAAGAAAAATCAACAACAGAGACTTCATTTCTCAGAAATCCTGAGATTCTAAGAATCTACAGAAATTCTGTCATGCCAGAGACTTCTGGGAACAAGACATTTTATGACTTTTTAACATCACAATCCTCCTCATATGATCAAAAAGGCTGGATGCCATTAAATATGGAAGTTCAACTGCTGCTGGAATTTGGGGAACCAGGCTGCACCTCAACATACTTAAAGCTTTTTAAAAAATTAACTATAACAAATGGTATTGTAGTTCCAAAATCTAAAACAATAGCAGCCTTCCCACCTCTCTGAATCTTTGTAAGAAAAAAGTAAAGATATGGGCCCTTCATTAGGACTAACATTTATTTCCATGATTTTCTGTAGTTTTATTTTTTTAATTACCTTAACATCATCCAGATATTTATAAATCTGTCCAACAACTTGCTTTGTATACTTCACAGTGTTAGCATTATACTAATTCCCTGGCTTCTCACTTCCCCCCTTTTAAAATAGGCACAACATTTGCCTGTCTCCAGTCTTGCATCTTTCCCATCCTTCACATACTCAAAAATAGTCTAAAATGTCACACTGCTACTATGGCTGTTTTACATTTCAATTTTCCAGCCTTCTCTGATTGCATCCATTACTAGTATACCTTCTATATCATCTAACCAACTGATCTTTAGTATCATTTATCCTCTTCAACTTACACCTAACATATTCATAAAATCATCTGCATTTTGTTTTAAGAGAAAAAATATGGGCTGTTTATAAGGCCAAAACAAAAGGAGAAAAGCGTCTTCATGAAATCATCTGAAATGATGAGCCACAAATGACATATGATACTTAAGACTATTGAAAACTAATGACTCTTGCTTGTACTGCCCCCAGCTCAGGTTTTTTTTGTGGTGTCAGGAGAAAATGATCCTAGTTCTTCTGAAGCTAAGAATGAAGGGGATGATGAAACTTCAGCAGAGATCCAAGAGACTTCTACCAGCACACCCAAGGGAAGGACTGCTGCAAAGGGAGCTTTAACTGCTACCTTTCATCTGACTTCACAGCACTGAAGCAGCTGGCCAAAAAAAAAGAAAAAGAGAGACTGTGCTGGAAACATAAAAGGGGGTAAAGTCAAAGAGTAAAGTCCAGTACTTGGAATCTGTGACACAAGCTAGGCACAGGGGAAAGCACAGACCATCTTCCACCACACTCTGAAAACACAAAAGGTATGAAGAAGGAAAATTACGCCAATATACAGGCAAGGGAGAAAGGGCTTCTCCAAACAAATAATAAAATGCATGGCTCTAAAGAAAACCATGGTTGAAAGCAACTCAGACATAAAAATAAATAAAAAAAGTAAGGATCTATACATGTACCATCTAGTGCATATCTCGAAACATCTGTGTGTGGGACCAAGAGCCATAGCACTCAAATGGAAGAGCTGTCATTAATACCAGCTTAGTACAGTATTACCCATTCACTGGACTGACTGCCCTGCAGCTCATGAAGAAGCAGGCCCAAGGCTGAATTTGAGAAGGTGTTACATACCTAAGTGAAGCAGGCTCTCTGCATGGGCTGTCTGCATGGCAGCTGGAGCAGGGATGAGCAGCCAGAGTCAGCAGGAGCCACGCCAGCCGCTCGGGGGGGAGCTGGATGGGAGGGTGGAAAAGGAGGAATGCCAGGCCGTAACCACCAGCTACACTTTGGGGTTAATAAGAAGAGGTGTCAGTTGACTTCTGTTTCCCAGAGTGGGTAGTAAAAAAGCAGGGAAAAAAGAAAAAGAACAGTTGTTTTTCTATCATTTAAGAGTTATTGCTTTCTTTTCCAGTATCAAATACAGAAGCTGTGTGGTTGCAGCAGAAAAATCCCATTTGCAGACGAGAGATTGGCTGAACCATCATTTTTCTCTGCCCTGAGATCTAAAGTGAAAATCTCTTCCTCTCTCCTTCCCGTCCCCACTCTCAGGCCCCTATAATTAGTTGCATCATTATAAACGGTAAAGAGCACTCCATTACACTTTCAGACTACACAGTTTCTGCTCATCCATTTCTGGCCCTATTTGGTTGCCATCTCTTGTGGTAGTATTACTAAGCCACTCTTGTATTAGCTATTTGCTAAACAGCTCTCATTAAGACTAAGAGCCCAGATGGCAGAGAGAGGACAGAAGATGAAGGATTACACTTAACTGCACTTACTTTAAAAAAAAACAGGAAAAGCAAGAAGACTGCTTGTGCTATACCTCTGAGTTAAATTAACTTCAAGAATAAAAACAGGGCATATGAACTCAGGAGGTTTCACATTCCAGCAGCAAGAAAACAGTTGCTTTCTCTCACTTCTCTCATATTAGAGTAACTCAAACTCTCCAAACTGGCTCTTAGTGGGTACTGCTCTCAGCGAATTTAAAGCATTCCCATGGCTCAGACCTTTGAATCCTTCTGTGACAGTCCATGGTGACCCCAGCTATTAAAGTGGTTCACGAGACAGCAAAAAAAGCAGATGCTGTACAATGTAATAAAAATGTACATATATAAATAAATGTACATATATAATTAAAAAGACACATTAAAATGTACAATGCCAGGTTAGAAATCCATCCTTCACATTAATATGCACACTGAGCCAACAAAAGGATGGCCACTCCAAAAGGCCAAGCCAGTTTCATACTTCTAAGTATCACATTATCAGGAAAATGAAAAGATCTCTTTGGAGTGTGGAGAGGTGAGCGGTATAGAGACGGATGCTTGTCTCTCTGAACATGTGCTGAATCTTGTACATTTTCCCACTTTTGGACTACATTTCAGATTATTAAAAAATACACAAGAAAAAAACAGTCCTGTAAAAAGTCTAAATTAGAGCTAATGAGTATAACTCTTAATTATCACCATGATTCCTAATTTCCTAGTAGTCTTATAGGATTAACCTAAACAAAACCATCGATGCAAGAGCACTTTCCACTACCAGCACTTCAGCACTCATGCAAAGGCTTCCACCTTCTTCGTGGAGGTGACAGAAAGCCTAAGTGACACAGTGACCCATGTAAGGTCTGCCAGAGTGCCAGAGCCATGGAAGAAAATGACCTGTGGGACCAGTGTTCAGTCACCTGGAAGAAGTGTTTCTCCCTCTTCAGCATCAATTAGAAGGGAAATTTCTATGTAAACAAGGCAGGTATCAGACAAATCAGACATTATCAGCACTGCAGAGGTTCAGACCATTCTGCACAGCACTTCCTAAGTAAGCAGCACAGTTAATTAACTCTGTGTTGATTAATGGTGCTCTCTCAAATCAAGAATTTATTGAGTCTGTTATTATATACAAGGTCATAATTGCCAAACAGCCACAGCTAAATACCATTCCTTGCAGTCTACCCCTTAAGCATCATAATGTAAAATTAATTGGTACTTGTTTGTTAATGAATATGAAATATTTTAAACCATGCAACATAAAACTTACCACTGCTCTTTTCTAAAGAGACAAACATGAATGAACAGAACTATTTAAATACCTTGGGAAGAACACCCTCTTTGCAATCAGGGTGGGATGGGGGGTGTCTTTGTTCTTTGTAGCGGGCTTTTCTGTGCTCAGGCATTTACCAAAAGCACTATTCTTGAATAATTAGTCAGCAATTATTTTAGTTCCATGGTGCACTAAGACAGACCAGCAAACTAAGCTCTTATGCAAGAATATGAGCGCCCACACCAAAATATCTCTTCAGAGATAGTTTATCTCTTCAGAGATAGTTATTTTGGAGTAGCTGTTTCAGTAAATTTCCAAGCACAACTGAAATCAGCTCGTAGCAAACGATCCAACTTTGCCTCAGCAGCAAAGATCAAAAAGACACTTAAACTCTGGTGTCCCTTCTGGAGTCTTTAAACCCAGGGTTAGCCACTATTTAGGGAAAGGGCTGGCAGCGTAACAAAGCAGACCCCTCTGGGAAAGAAAGAAGCCCACAGGCTGGATCCCTAATCCTCAGGATAGGGAAGCAAATGCTTTGCACAGACATGGTCTCTTCCCAGAGGCAGGATCTGGGCAGTCACTGCCAATAAAGCTGCTCTGGCTTTGCCCAGCCTGTGACAGTTCTCCCACATCTCAAAGCAAATCAGCACCCAGGCCTGCCGGGTGGTAGGGCAAGAAACCAGAGACAGTATCCCAAGCCTGGCTCTGCTGCTCAGGTAAGGAGAGCACCAGGGAACAGACCCCAACCAATTAAAGCCCCTTCTACTTCTATTTCTGCAGGCATTTTTACTACCCTCTAAGGGCTCGCTGGTAATACAAAGCTTGACTTCAACCACATTTGTTTCCCAAAAACAGGGCATGGGCAATATCAAATAGGTCTGACTGGTTAAGGCAGACCCTCAGCAGAAAGATGGGTTTTATGGTGATTCCATTTGTCATGTTATGAGCACCGGGGTTCAGCACAACTCTGTGGGGCAGTACAACATGCAGGAATTTAGGAAATAAGGCACAAGAAAGTAAGCTTTCCTCTGGCTGAGCAAACTGTTTATCCCTCTTTAGAGAGGGAATTACCTTACTGGTGAAACATCTATTGTGGCTTAAAAATATTACTGCACATGTTCAAGGTTCAATTAATGTATCAGCTGAACACTTTGTTAAGAACAGGCAAAACTCTGGAGTGTTCTCTCAAAGCCTACTGGTTGAAAGCAAACAAAATACATCAACAGAAGCAGCATTGGGAATAAAACAAATGTGACACTATGGTTGGAACTGTACCCACAGAGGTGGACCAGTTATTTTCATGTACTTTTTTTTTTTTGATGTTACAATATCCCAGGAAATAGCAGTGCAATTCAGTCCAGCAAACTCTGAACAGCCCAATAATCTCACGGGAAAAGAAAATGCATAAGGAGATTTTGTTACTTCTGTGGGTCAGACCCTTCCCTATTTGCTTAGTCCTAGACAAGCAGCTGCACACAAGCCCTAGGAGAAAGCTTGTTCTACACTAACTTTTTGGAGGCTTCAGGCACTGAATTACACCTGTTTGTACACCTCCTTTTCATTTTTGTCCATACCACAGAGCCAACTGAAGAATTCCCCAGACAACTCTCTGAAGGTGTGCAGGTCTTTGAAGGGCTGGAAACCATGTGTCTGCACAGAGTCATCCCTTAGGAGTCACACAAGGGTTTTCAGACAGTTGTTTGGAGCTGTCTTCAGCCAGCCCCGCAGGAACAAGAAGTGCTGAAGATCATGTGCCTGCTCTGTGGTTTGCCATCATTTGTCTCTCCTTTTCCAGACAGCTCTCTGGTGAATCACAAACCTGCCTTGGAGGGCACGAAGCATGCATAAAACCCCATTAAAGATATGCAAACTCTACCCAGGAACAGGAACCAGGAGATCCCAAATGCAATCCCTGATTAATGTGAAAACTGTGCCTATGCCTGTGGGAAGAGGATAAATGCAAGGTTTCTGTAAGCAGCTACCCCAGGTAGCTGCACCTGCCAAGCCACAGCATACAGGTGCTCCTGGGCTGTGTGATCTCCCACCATCCTCAGAGAAGCCAGGTGTGGATAATTCACTCTTGGAGCTGCAAGGCGACATGGCTGGTTTAGCTAGTCTGAACCTTTGGTGTGGAGGAGGGTGAATCTGTTCAGCGCCATTGGCTCCCATTTGCAGAAAAGATATAACATTCCTCTGGGAAGCAGGGGGGATGGACAAATTTACCAGTCTTCTTGAAAATTATTCTGGGAGGAGGAACTTCTTCTAATTAGAAACTAGATTATATGTCTATGAATATTTACCTGTAATAAGCAGAGCTTAGTGAGAAGACATGGGTGGGGTTTCTGAACGGGTTTTAAATGCCTGCTTTGTATTCAACTGGATTACCTGTGTTAGAATTGAATTTAAATGTATCGATCCCTACTTAAGGAGGTATCTAAATGACTCGAAGATGGTATGGGAATCAGCCAGCACTATGTTAAACCCCATTTCTGCCAAAGGACTGTGTTGTATCCTGATGAGTTTGTAGTGTGCCAGCTGTGATGGTTGTTTATTGGGGTTTTCAACAGCTGGACTCAATGATCTGAAGGGTATTTTCCTACCTAAATGATTTTATGATTTTAAGACTGCTGAGTTTGAGCCAGACTTGAAATGAAGCTTGTGTGAAATGTACCCAAAGGGCACCATCTAATCCACTGACAGTAAGTTTTCAGATTTGAGAGGCTAATCTCCATTTATCTGAATGACCCAGCTTCACATGTATGTGTGCTCCATGGCAGAGTCAGGCAGCCCTGGATTATTAGGACATTTAGGCTAAACAAGCAGTATTGATGCATAACAGGCTGATCTCACTTTTACCATCTGCACTGCCAGGACACAATGCTAAACCCATGACACAGGATTAGTGACCAAAGACAGCCACCCACAGCAATCAGCCAGAGTAAGTCTTTACCTACAAGGTGACCTAGAAACCATTTCCTAACAGAGCACTTGCTCTTAAGCAGCAGGAATTCTGATTTTACAGTTTACAGAACAAATATCTAAAAAACCCAATATGTTCATTGAATTTAACACTCCTGTGACAATGCATGCCACCATTCATTTCTCACCTTGCAACATCATGAGATTGGCAATAACCCACACACAGTAAACAGTGTTAAAACAACCTGCAGGAAGGAAGGGCATCACTGTGAATTAGCCACTTAAAGAGGTAAATCAGGATTTGGCTCTTGCTCTGTCACCAGCCCCCTTCTCAGCCTGACTCAAGTCATACAGTTTCTCTGCAGCAGTTCTCCAGCTGTGAAAAAGGTAACAAGCATCTTCTCTTGGCAGTGCCACCAGGAAACAGCACTGCACCTCCAGCTACACAGTGCCTGCCTTCTCCTCTGCCTCTTCCTATCATCCCTCCTGCTCTGCCTTAGCTGCCCAGGTCAACTCTTCTCCTTCCACCTCCTCTCTCCAAATTCTAAAGCCACCTTGGCAGCTTCTTGAAAAAAATAAATAATCTCAGATTTGTGTCCAGCCAAAGGTAATTGGAGCCACAGGCTCCCCTTGCAGAAGACCCCATTAAAAGCTGGGCCACATCTCCTAAAGAGGAGCAGGATTATGCATATAGCTAAAGGATCAAGGCTTGTTTACATTAAAAGAAAAAAAAATTCCTCATACTAGGCTTGATTCATGCCAAGCAGGGTGCAAGAAGATCACTCACCTAAACCTGCTCCTCTCAAACAGAGGCAATGGTTGCAGAACCTGGCACACCACATTTACTTCATTGGTGGAACACTTTGGAAATGTTCCTGGAGTCAATGACTAAATAAGTCCCTCTCTTGATTCTAAATGGGAGAGAAGTGCTGCATGTTGCATTGGCAAGCACATTAAAACAGCTGGAAGCAGAAAGACAATATAAGGTTTTTCAGCCCCTTGTTCTTTAATTTTTTACCCTGGGCATGCTAAACAACTAAAGACCACACTGAGCAAATCAGTGTTTTACCAGGTGATACTGTGGAATTCTAGCTTCAAGATGCCAGGCTCCCTGCTGGCACCAACTCCCATGGCAAGAGGGCTGGCTCCAGCAGTGACACCAGCCCAGCCTGGTGACACCAGACAGCTTGATGTACCCATCTACTGCTGCCAGCAAGGCCCCACAGCACAGGCACAGCTTCGTTGTGCTGCCTTATTGCACAGAAGACAACAGAAGTAACCTTACATACAAAAACAAAACAAACACCTAGAGAGGCAAGAATAAAAACACTAGTGAAAAGGACATGATGTCCACCTTTATCTCTTAGAAGTGTGGGAAAAATTAACTTTATACATAGAAGCACAGCAAGTCTGGTGCTGCTACCAGTGTGTTATTATAAATACAAAGCACCTTCCCATATTCCTGCAAAGCTGGTCTAGATTTGATACAGCCATTCATTCGAGGATGAGATTTCAGAAGGCAAACTGTGGCTCTTTCACCTTGGAAAGGTAAGGAGCCTATCATGTTAAAATGATGCTGTGATGAAATGGGTTACATTCTCCATCTGAATGGTATTATCTACATTATTAATTAGAAAGTGCATATAAAAGCTTATTAATGTTCACACTCATTTCCTTTCACAGAAATTATTTGATTATAATCAGAATGTGAAAGCTTGGGCACCTAATGGTGCAGTTGACTGGTGCTTTCTTTTCAGTTGATACACTGTAGATACAATATTTGATTTCTACACTTAAATTTCTGTAAGTTACATGCTCTTTACTTCTGGCAGTACTTCTTTTACAGAGACATGTAGTTAGAGGTATGCAACCAAGCAGACACTAAACAACTGTTTTCCTATAGCTTTTGCATGGACAAAAGACATTTGCTCAAGCAACAAGTCTGTAAAATTACAAAGGCTGAAAGGTGGGGAAAAAAACAGGCCACATAATGAGATCCAAAAAATTACCAGAATAAAAATGCTAATGCTTGAATAGAAAATTATTCATCACTAGAGATTATTTGCAGACTTTGTGCTATTAATGGTATTAACACACGGCACTTGAAGCAATCCTATACATAATTCAATAACACAAGGGTTTTCCATAAGAAACCAATTCCTTTACAGAAAGGAGCTGAAGCCTCATATCAGTAAATAAGTGCCACCAGGTACATCAGTTAAGACCACATGCAGGAGTTAACTTCTCTGGTTTTGCCTACTTCCTCACAAAGATGCAGTAGCATGCAGGTGTGAGAAGTGGGGCTTTGTGAGGGCATTCTCCCCAAGTACTCTTTTAAAAACAACACAGCAAGCCTTGACAAATAACTCCAGCACAAAGATGCACGTCCCTATATAAAAACCAGCTCGTAACTTGAAGAACAAACACCAAGCAGACAAGCCGGCTAGGCCAGGGGGCTCAGCACTGCATGGAAAAAATTCATTCAACAGCCTCCATTTTTGGTTGTACATCTGCAGACAGGAAAGATTTTTCTTCCCCCAAAAGCAAAACACATGCAAATGTCTGTCATCAAAAAGCACACGCTCTTTCAGAATGTCACAATTACCTAGCCACAACTAAATGCTGTAATTTGTTGACCAACTCCTTGCAAAGGTCCAAGAATGACCTCAAACCCTTGGTTGAAACTGCAAAATAATTTCTCCCCTTTAAATGTAATTTTGTAATGCTTTGATTCCCACCCATCACCAAGCTGAAGGGTTCCAACATGCTGCTACATGTTTCTAGTGCAGCAAAGAAAAAAAGGCTGAAGCCACAGACAGCAGCTGTGGGAAATTGCCAGCCCAAGCTTTCCAGCTAACAAAAAAAGTGACAAATGACAGATATGTACTTCAGGAAACAAAAACCAAAACAAACAAAAAAGCTAATTTAAATACAGGAACAGCCAAAAAAAAATGCACTAAAGGGTTAAAATACAGAGGTAGTCTGTTAGCAAGGTTAGCTCACCTGGATGATTTGCAACATAGAGAGGCACTATGTGAAGTAGGGCATTCAAAAAAGCAGGAATAAAAGAGGAAATGGTCAATGCTATCAGAATATACTTTGAAACATTTGCCTACCAGGCTTACACCTATAATATCTGGCTCCTGTAGGTATCTGTTGGCACCAGGTTAGTATTAGTACCTGTAACAGTACCACTGAAAGGAAAAAATTCCGGACAGGGGTTAAAAAAAGTCTAAAAACATAATATGTTAGTTGAAGCATTAGTTATTAGCCTGAAGACCATATTAACTGCAAAAGTGGCTCCTAAAGAGTAAGCTGCTCATTCTACAAGCAAAGATCTGTTAATGGCGGGGCAGCTTCAGGAAGAGGTGAAGGGACTTGGCCTGGCTCTTCCCTGAACAGACCACAAAGCCAGCGCAGGGAAACCCTTCCCATCACCAACATATCCCAGCCTCTGCCTCTCTTGGCAACAAACAAGCAGCATCAGCTACACACAGACCTCTAGAAACAACGCTCTGAAGTTTTCTCTGCTGGCAGGGATTTGTTCCCAGCCCAGCGTGTGACCGTCAGGGCTGTGAGGTGCTGCTGACAGCGGCACCGACCCAAAACCGTGCCCCAGGCACGGCACAGCCCAGCCATGGCCAGCTCCAGCCTGGGCACTGCTGTTCCCAGGTCACAGAACACATCTGGCCACCCTCGAGCAGGGATCCAGATAAAAACATCACCTTCCTGGAACCAAGCCATTACACAAGCACCCAAGCTGGGAGCAATGTTTATTTCTCTACTAAATGTAGCCATGACAACGACATCTTCATTTAAGAGATGAGCAGGAGGTCACGAGGCCCTTGTCAGGCCTGGATAAAATACCACACCTCGAGAGAGTACAGGAGGGTGAGTTCTGCTAGATGCCATCTGCAACTCAAGAAAACTAACACCCTAACATGGGCAGGCACACCTTCCTCTAAACAGCCAGGCATCTAGGCACAACCTTTCCAGCATTACCAAAGAACAAACCTCTGCAGGATTCCCCTGCTAAAGAAAAATATCTATGACATACTTGAGCACGCTACACCACGCCATGAATTCTCCCGACTCAAGTGCTTCTTTTTTGAAGCACTTGAAACAAGCTACAAAATTATCAGGAAGTGAGACATTGCAGAAGCCATGATTAAATTGAAAAAAAAAAAAAAAAGGGCAGCAAAGCAGCTTCCGTTTTGAGCCTGTATCTTGCTCTCTTTGGTGACCCAAAGCCACCTCCTCTGAACAGGCCCATCCCTGGAGGCATTTAGACATATTTCCATGGTGTTCTTGGCAGTGTTTGGTTTATGGTCGGGCTCTATGATCCTGAAGGTCTTTTCCAATCTAAACAATTCAATGATTCTGTGTCAGAGCTAAGGTGCCATCTATACCAAATGGCAGCAACCATCACTCCTACAGGTCTGAATAACACCAGGAATTCTGGCACATCTCAGTTTTTCCAAAGTTTTTATTTTATTTTAAAAAGCATGGAGCCATGTCTCACAGTATGCATGATACCTAGGAATCATGGCTCCAGAAAGACATTGGCAGCCACATTGGAGTTATTTTGGTCCAACCACATTTTCATTTCACACAAAATAATAGAGACACACTCCTGTGGGTAAATTCCTCCTCCTTCCTTCCCCACAATTACCTTAGTTTTGTGGCTGAGTATTTTGTACTAAAATGGATTATCTCTTTCTGGCTGCGAGCCCTTTCAAAACCACTTAGAAGACTGCAAATTAATATACACACCTTAATATTATCTAGTCATAATATGAGGAGGGGAGGAATTGTGGCATCACATGCCACACCAAATTAACTCATGGGCTGCCTGTGGGCATGGGGCACAGGTTCATTACTCCTATTTCATACAGTAGATTCAGGGGCATTTTCTCAGATGCTTTTACATGTCCCAGAAAAAGGATACACAGAAAGACATTACTGTCAATTGAATGATTCTGAAATAAGTTAGACACACCATCACTTGGAAATGTAATTGGTTTTGTTAGGAGACTATTTGTTACTGTTGTATCCATTTTGGTTTTAAGTGTGTTCAGACACAAGTCCAGCCTTTGCCCAGCAGATTTTTATGATCTTTGACATCTGTTTAAAATTATTTAAACATCTGTTTAATGCTGTTTCTCTGTGACCATAATAAAAAAGATCCTGATGGTCAGCAAAGAACTGTCAAACACAGGAAAACATTTGGGGAAGGGAGAGAAATGGCCCTTTCAGTTCTAGTCACACTGCATTACCCTCAGCAATCAAGGGCAACAGGCAAAATACCAGGAGACAGGATGAGGGCTTGCAGTTAATAGCAGCCTAAGTACATACACCACCATTCATCTGGGCTCCATTACCCTTATGCATGCATATGCACGCTTGTGAGGGCAGCCTAAGAGTAATTCTGCTGTTTTGTACATACAGGGCCTGGCTGGTGACACTGAAGTCACAGTAAACTATGACCCTCCAGATGCACTGGCCCAAGGCTAGCTAGAGCCTGCGTCTGTCTCAGATTCACAGCAAGCTTCTCACTGAATATGGGAGTGCAGGCATGAAATCACCAAGCACTACATCTCATACAAGCAGCTACACAGGCTGCACTTCCTAGGTAACTTCCCATTTTATTGTTGTTTATAGAAAACCTTCTCAGTGTCATTCAAAGACAGAGTGGTAGATTTCCTCTGCAAACATGCACAGCGATAACCAACAACAGGCAGTGGAGCTTGCATCAGCCTCTGCCAGGCATCAATGCCTGTCCCACGCACACCCCGCTCTGATGGGCACAATGGGCACATTTGTGCCACGGGGGTGAAGGCAGAGCTGGCATCCCAAATCAAACTGCCATGCACAGAGCAACTTTGTTGGCTTTAAACAGAAAGAAGATGACAGAGTTAGCTAAAGAGACAACATGCAGACCTGGGGGCAGAGCTGGCAACTCTGCAAGGAAGGCCCCAACTGGCAAGGCAAAACTGAAAATGAGATGGAGACACTACAGAAACTTTAGGTTCTTCCAAAATAATTTTCCAAAAGGTGAATCACACAAGTTTACATATAGCATTATTTTAAGATATTTTACCTTTTCACACTTACAGGAGCAATTATCTGTTTGCTGCCCAGAACCAGCAGTGGAAACCCTGAAGATGAAAAGCATACTTGATGGGACATCAGCTACCAGGCTTTCTTTAGAAAAATTGCAAGTGGCAAACAAACAGCTCTCAAGAAACCAGGTTACTTGGTGCAAGTATGAGGAATAAGCTGGGCAAAGAACTGCAGACAGCAGGCAGGGAGAGTGGCAGCAGGAAGAACCCTACATCTGCTCATTACTCAAAGGATGAGAGAGGTGGGTCCAGGCAACAACTGCTGCTCAAAAAGCAGCCATGAAAGCCACAAGCAGATCAATACCTTCACCCTTTGAGAGCACCACCCACACCTGAAAGCCTCTGGCTGCTCACTTGTTGGAGCACTTGTCTTCTGCTCTTTCTGAACTCTAGCTTAATTGCAACCTTTTATCAAAAACAATTGTACCCTTACACAATATAAAATACTAATGCTTATTGAAATGGAAAAGGTACAGCCAATGACTTGGATAGGGAACAGTACAGCAATAACTCATATACTTGAAAAGAAAAAAAGGGTTTTTTCAGTCCTTAAAACAACTTGTACACTTGCTGTAATTAACCTTCACAGCAGAGACTGTAAAAAAAAAGGACCAGATAAATGCGTTAAGATTTAGAGCAAGTTTTGCAATATTTGTATATGACAACAGAAATATTTAGAACATCAGAATGTTTACAAATGCAGAGACACAACTATGCACAAAGATTATAATCCTATTAATTAGTTTAAGTTTTATGAATTATTTGAACTTGTTTTCTGCTTAGCATTTAGTCATTCAAAAGTGACTAGTTAGTTACATGCCTGAAAGAAATTAATCTAGAAAGGAGCGATGGTAGAATACACTTCCTGTGGTTAAACCACTTACAGGTTTCTCCTGGCTCAACTGATGAGCTAATAATTACCATCTCTGGAAGCAAATTCAAGTAACCTTCACTAATGCTAAACTCTTAAACTAAGCACTCCTGCCTAATAAGTGAATGCAGCTAAAAGAACTGATAATCTCTTTTAAGGTTTAAGTGTAACAACACTTTAGCACCATTCAGCTATATCAAAAAAGCAGCAACTATTAACATCTATCTGTCTTCAAAGCCTCTATGAGAAGTGGTGTTATCAATTTCTCATCTGTCTGAATATTACCTGTGCTGTTAGATACACTTGGTAAGAAAAGTCAAGCATGGAGGCAAGGAGGAAACAGACACTTAAGAGAAAGAAATGTTTAAACTCCCAGCAGGGAGGTTCTCTAGTAATCTCCTACATGATGTTCTCCTCACTGGTCAAAAAAGTTGTGGATCCAGAAGGAAGTGCTACAGAAATCCCAGTGACAGGACAGAGCTCTTGGTTTCAGAATCAACTTTCCCTGAGCGTCACAACTCAGACCTGAAGCACCTCACACTCGGTGCACAAAGAGCAGCCCAGGTCCTGACCACTGCAGGGATGTGCGGAGTGTCCCTCATACTCCAAATCTTACTGCAGGACATTGTGAGCTGTGGCCTTTGGTGTTTAAGAAAAAGGAAACCATTTCCTGAATTGCTGCAAGTTATCACTAGTTGCCTCAATCTTCAAGAGCAGGAAGAAATGCAGAAGGAGTCTGCTCTCTACCCCAGTGAGCCCAAGTACATACAGGAGTTGTTACAGAAATGAAATCTTCCGGACACATCATTCTCCAACAGAGATTCACCTCTCTTTTGACTGAATCTATCTATAACCACACGAGGCTGCTGCTACTGCGTGTCTCTCTGCTAAAGGCAGGCCAGCCTGGGGACAGCACTCCTCCGGTGTGATACAGAAGAGAAGCAGAGCTTGCCCTGAATCACACAGAGCTGCTGCGGTACAGCCCCGGTGCCTTGGTGACACTGCTCGGGCTGCAGGTGGCAATGGCTCCACCAGCAACAGCTCCAAGCACACAGAAACAGGCACACAAAAACTTCTGCCTTTAATTTAAGAGGAAGCAACACAGCCAATTTAGAATGTGTCCTCCCCCTCCTCCACTCTCTCAGAAGTGAAAGAAAAAGATCTGTTGAAGAAAATTAAGGAAATGAAAAGAGACCCATAGGAAACCTATGTCCACAAAGAAAAATGATCAGCCTGTCTTATCATGTCCCAGGCCACAGTGTGACCAGGAACAATGATGAGCATTCACCAAAATTTTGAGCATTCTCAAAGTAGGCACACTGCAGAGGTGTCACAGCAGCTCTGAGGAGCCTCCTCCCTCTGCTTTGAGAGTTCTTAGAGAAGATGAAAAGGGAGAACCCTAAGACAACAGCCTATCATTTTTCTACAGCACTACAGACTTCATTAAGATGTGATCTATTTGACTTAAATATATTTTGACTTCTACTGCTGCTGCTGAAGCAAAATTTTCACTGTAAGATGTCAGCAAAGATTTAAAAATACTAAAGGCAGTAAACTCGAGGGCTTCACTAAATATGTAAAAAGTACTGAAATGGTACCTTTGTAATACATGTATTTTTTATATTAATGCTTGCTGTTTGGATATTTAACACACAGCTCCTACCTAAATCTCCTTATTTGTGACACTCAGTCTGTGCACAATGGGGTAGTGAAGCCTTATGGTGTGAAACATTTTCTTTGCCAGTCATAAGCATCAGATCTAAAGATGAGGATATTCAAAGGACATGACAGGAGGCAGCCCATAAATACTGCCTTCTATTACACACGAAAACACTTTATAGTCTGGTCCCCAGTATTAATTTCACTTTAGAAGCAGCTTTGCCATTTGCTGCTTTCAAAAGTCTTTTCAATGTGCTATGTGGCAGCTTTGTGCACGTAGAAGATTTTTTTTTGAAAAACATAAATAGACTGCGAGCGAGGCTTGTGATCTCCAAGTACGGCTATTTGGAGAGGGGCTGGCTGCAGGCAGTCCTTCTGAACCCCACAGGAAGGGTCTGAGGCTTGCAGGACACCCACGCTGCAGATCACAGGCGGACCACGCTGAATTAAAAATAGCAGATTAAAGCACGTAACGTGTGTAACAGTTGGTAGAGTATATGGATAAACCAGGATGTGGGAGTCATAATATCAATTTACTAAATATTTATAAATGCTTCTAACTACCAGTGATAAGAAATACTTTAATACTGATTACAGCTGTCTGCCCACTGCTAAATTTAACACGATCCAAGTGTTAATACTACGGGTTTTCCTAGTAGCCTGTGAAGAACGGCAACAGCTTATCCGAAGAGGCACTTCCTAAATAAAAAGGAAAATTTATTTCTACGTACGGCACGGCAAAGAAACGATGGAAAAAGCCAAAGGAACTATAAGCAGAGCCGAGAGGCCTTTCGAAACGAGCCGACACCCACCTCCATCCCACCCCGCCGACGGGAGATGTCAGGGTTTCACCGGGGACCGCGGGGCGGCAGCTCGGCGCGGACGGGCGAGCGCCCGCGCCCGGTACCGGCTGCACGACCCCGGCGAGCGGCACCCTGCCCGGCCCCGAGTCCCCGGCCCGCCGCACACAGACAATATCCGTCGGGAAGCGAAGAGAAGCGCATCGGCGGCGGCTCGGCGGGCAGCGGGGAACCGGCACCACACGGCGCCCCCCGCGAAGGGGCTTCCACGGCCTCCCCCGGCAGGGGGAAGGGCCTCCCACGGCCGCCCGCACCGCCGCGGGGGCTGCGGCTGAGGCTGAGGCTGAGCCCGCCGCCCGCTCCCGCCCGCCCCGCGGCGCCCACCTGGTCGGCGAGCTTGAGCACGGCCATCCTCCGCCGCGGCTCCCGCGCACATGCAGCTCCCGCGACGGGCGGCGAGCGCGCCCCGCGACCGGCGCTGCTGTGGCGGCGGCGGCTCCGCTTCGCGGCGGGGCGGGGGCCGCCTCGCCTGGTCCGGCCCAGGAAGCAGGGGCGGGCGGGCTGCCGCGCACGGCCGCGCCGCCACCGCCGCCTGCCGCCGCCGCCTTTGTTCGCGCCGGCGGCCGCTGCCGGAGCGGAGCGGAGCGAGGGCCGCCCGGGGCTCTCGGCGCCCCCGCCCCGCCGGGCAGCGCGGGGGGCGGTGCCGCCGGACCGGGCGGGACCCGCACGGACCCGCCCCGCGTCCCGGCCGGGGTCCCGGGCACCTGCTGCACGCCGGGGCGACCCGCCACGGGAGCGGCCGCGGCCCCTCAGACCAGGGCGCTGCCCTCGGGCCCGGGTGCCCTTTCCCCGCCGCAGGGGCTGCCCCAAGGGCACCGCGCCGGCTTCGGCCCTGAGGGCCGAGCTCTGAGGGGCCGCGCTTGTCCCCACCGCGCTGAGGGACAGCCGCGAACGTGCTTTACCCGGACCCAAGCCCGGGTAGAAGCAGAAGCCGAACCCTGAACCTCTCCCTTCCTTCCATGTGTGCCTTCAAATCCATTTGTCAAATCCCATCAGACGCAACTGTTTGACAGGAGTCTTTTGGGGTTTTTTTTACCTCTTTTTGTAGTAGCTCTCTTGAAAAATCTGGTGATTCCTGAGAGACAGGCCCTGTCTCTTCCTACTCAATATATTATTTAGTTTTTCAAAAACTAACATACTAAATAATAAGTACAGTTAAATAAGCAAACAAACTAGCCCCAGAGTCCCTGCCTCATGCTGTAGAGAAAATGAACATCATCCACTGTTCTGTTGGGCTGACCTGGGGGGAAACTTCAATTCCACCCTCAGAGCTGGCTGTCAGTGTGACTCGAGCACCAACGCACAGCAAGGCATGCAAGGCCAGGGGCTGGCAAGGCGGGAAGAGAAAAAGAAGGAAAAAAGCATGAAGGGGTAAATTTACATTCTTTCTTACCCCTCAGAGTTGACAAGCTAAATCCCTGAAGCATGTGCTTTGATTAAAATCATTGGTACAATGCACAGGAACAGGAGTTACACACATGCTGAAGGTAATGAGGGTAATTACATTTTTTCCAAGGACATGTAACTGAAGAGCAAAGGGCTGAAGATTCCCTCTTCACCTCCTCCAAGTCACACAAAGGCCAGGTATTTTCTTACAAGTTAGATTCTGCAGTAAGAAATTCCCATATGCTGCAACACATCCAATATGACAGTGATTTATGGCTTTTCAACCCTTAATTACAGAATGAGGTGACTCTTAAGTAGTTAAAAAAAAAGGAAGTGTCTTCTATGGAAGAAAACCAATCCAGCAAGGAAGCAGATGTTGGTTTCAGGCTTTTGAGGCATCATTTTAAGTGGGGATTAAAAATATCACACAATTTACAACACGCTTTGACTCCAGCTATTTTAAAGGGGTCTTAATGGCAAAATAGTGTTAACATAACTCAGTCTTTTCAAGGAAAAAAAAAAAACCATAAAACTTTTCTGATCCAAAAATCTGCTACAAATCCTTGTACCTTCTTTGGGACTGCTGACACTCCTGTCAGGGAGATCAATCATCTGAATGGAAATTTGCATAGCAGTAGGAGCCCAGCTGCTTGGGAGTCAATAACTGGGCTAGATGAGAGCTAGTGATCATAGAGGAGATGTGTCATGACAGTGTTATAATACTTTTCTCAAGTTTTTTTTACCAACAAGCAGAGTGTCATGCCAGCTCCTCTTTCCCAGGCCCCACAGGAAAGTGTCTAGGAGAACCAACCACCTACATTGCCACTCCTTGGAAAGGCCCCCAGGGACATGCAGAACTGCAGAAAGTGTTCACATCCCATATTAAGCAGACAGCTCTGAGGTTACAGAGGTCCATACAATTTTATTTACTTCCCATTTAAAGGATCATATGCATGAACTGCCTAGGGTAGTCACAGTGTTACAATCATTACACACACAGTAAAGGAGTCCAAGATTTCTCTGAAAATACAATGTCCTCTCCTGTTCACAAAATAGCACAAACAACTATGTTCCAGTCATGCACAACCAACAAAAGCTTTTTTGAGCTATTTTACTCAACAACTTCTTAGCCCAGGCTGATACATAACTAATTCCATGACACATTTTCATGTGAAATGATGCCAAATGCTCAGCTGCCCTTTTTTTGAAGAAGAGTCACAAATCCATTAGCTAACTTTTCAAATAATGGTCATGCCTGGAACTCACAAAGCTGTAGCACTAATGTTCAATTTCCATGCCGAGAAAATACCATCAAAACAGGTGTGCGACATCCTTAAGGAGAATACACTTGGGCCTTGCCAGATACTGTCATCTTGGATTAAACCTGTATTTGGAAAGGAAAAAGCCCAAGGGCTACACTGGGCCTCTGACAGGGAAGTGGAAAGAAACCCTCTAAGGATAGTGGGTGCATTTGTTCCTTGTTGACCCATACCCAATCCTAAGAGGGCTCTGTGCATCCAGTTGAAGTCCTCCGTGAAACACAATCCCCTACTGCATATTTTAAAAAGCAAAATAGGAACATGAAAGTTTGAACTTTAGCATTTGAGCAATTTCTGTCCAACAGAAAGGAAGAACAGAACTGCCCCAAATATCCCACAGTTGCCCACACTTAGATTTCTTGATCTTCTGTCCACAACACAATTGTGTTCTGTAGTGTGTGGGCCGAGTGCCACAGATGTCTGCCTTTTTTTTTTTTTTTCACCTTTTCATTTTGTCCCCAGAAAAACCAAAGTTCCTCCAGTTCCATCTAAACTGGATTGTCCAGCCATTTGCTATCAGCAGTCATACACATATGAGATGCTTCCTCACTTAGATTTTGTGTCAGGAAAGCCTCTTAGCATTCTTATACCCACTTGGGCTCGATAAAACTCCCAGGCACACTTAGATCTAGGCATGTGACTTCAACAGAGCTTCATCATCATCATCATAAACGATCAGCCTTTGGTTAAGATCTCACCTGTCATTTTCATATGGGGTAATAGTACAAGTCTTCATATTGGCTTAGGACTTGAGAGACTCCCCATTCATTCTCTCTCATGCCACAGTGCTCCTGCATGGTGCCTGTTCCTCATGCTGCTTGGCTTGCTGCCTGTAGAAGGAAATTTTCCTGCTTGTGAGGAACACCATCTGACATGGCTGTGATGCCTCAAGGCATCAGCTGGGGAAGGATTTCAGGCAAAGACCACTGGCCACTGCTCTGAGCATTACTCTGCCACCACAGACTCAGTGTTAAGAGTTACACACCTCCCATGTGGTATCAGAGAAGAAGGCAATCTTGTTGAAATAAATCCATTTTACTGTATATACATGCTGCAGTGAGCTGGGAAATGGGTGAACAGCCTACACAAAAGAGTAAGTTCAGAAGTTCTCCCTGCACCCTGTTCTTCCTGCAGCAATAGAAACATGTCTGCAAATCGTCTGCCGAATCCATACAAACCCTTCTGCATCTCAAACAGACAGATCTCTGCATTAGTCTGATGTTTCTGCAGCTTAACAGGATGTGGTCACTTTAAGGCAGCCAAAAGTCTGCGCTGCCACCCTCCTCCCTGCTCCTGCTCTGCCTGCACTGTTGAGCAGCAGAGACAGGGGAAGAGTTCTGCTCTGTTTTTCACTCCAAAGTCAGGTCTGCTGCTGTATTTAAGTATGATGATCACTCACAGATGGAGGGTGCAATTGTTCCTAGACATATGTTTGGCTCCTGCCTCATGAAGGAAACTAAGTACACACAGTCAGCATATTCCTCAGCAGCGTTTGTTTGCCACTGCTGAGCACGGATGAAGGACAGAACTGATGCCAGAAGACATATTTGTTATCTCTAACTGTTTCTAATAGCACCAGATACCTGGCATGCCTCTGGTCCCTACCTGTTGCCTATCCTCTAACAGCAGCATGTGAACATCTTGCTGCACATTCTTCCCCCTTACAGATCAGTGGGAGTCAGATTAGAGTGATGTACAAGCATCATTATGAGTGTCTGCTGTAGGGGGAACGAGCACAAACACACAGAGCTGTGTGAATTTGAAATGGAAGGGCAGACTGGCCACAGCAGGAGACTGGCAAGCAGAGCAAGCAGAACACCAGAGACAGTAACTAATCATTGCAGTCACCATCTCCCCTTCTGCACTGCTCCAGCACACAGGGTGACTGTGAGGTGGGAAGGGGTGGTCATCTCAGATGTTTCAAGCTGCCTGTCACTGCCCTCTCTGAGTCTTTGTCCTTCTGTTTTAGTATGATTCTTTATCAAGGTGTAATTTATGCTATTATTTTTTCCCAAGGGTGATACTTTTTATCCCATTGAGCTATTTTTCCTCCTAAATGTACTTGTTTAATATTTACATGGGGGGGGGGGGGGGGGGGGCGGCAGTGTGAAGTGAAACAAAGTGAATCAATCTGCTGATAAGGGCAGAGAGGGGCAAAGAGGAGACCTTGGAAGCACCTCCATTTGTCCAGACACAGGCCTGCTCCTCTTATCTCAAATGCTTCTTGATTATACTTCTGCAGCCATGTAGTTAATGCACAGCATTAGACATATGATACAATAAGAAGCTGTGAATTTAAAGCTGGAATTATAATTATTACAGCCTTCTGCTGTGTTAATCAAAAAGGAATAAACACTCCCTCATATATATTAAGGTGTCCTCACAGTTGGTCTGAGCTAGCACCTCTGTTGCAGATGTCCATGTAATTAGCACCAGGTATTGAAAACAGGGGAGGAATTAAGGCAGATGACAACTAGACAGGCTAAACAGGGTCAACTCCTTTCTGGTTATGGCAGTCTAGAAATGCATCTCTGCAAAAGAAAAAGACTTCACTGACAGCAGAAAGCATTAGCCTCACTTCAGTTCTTAAAGCAACATGTTAGTGGTCTGCCTGTGAAAATACATACCTATCTTTACCATTCCTGTCAAGAGGCTGCAACAAAATTTTCAGCAGTTTGTCACATAAACCAGTGCTCAATCTACAAACCAGGTAAGTCTTATTTCACATAAAAAGGGCCAGAGAGATCTCTGTTTCTTTGCTGTTTGGGGTTTTTACTTTTATCTCCTGTTCTTCTTCCCTGGAAAACACAAAGTTATCTGATTCTGCTTTAAGCTTTCCAACAGAAGAAACCCCAAAACATAAAAAATAAAACCAACAAAAAACCCCAACACATTAGACACTTCACCACGCTATGGAGCTGCAGGCTTGGCTGTGGAGTCTAGACTCCACCAGAACTGACACACTATACCAACTGATACTGAAGTACTAGGAAAAAAAAAAAAAAGAGGAAAAAAAAAACTGGGGAAAAGAAGGATGAGCAAAACCAGATTAACAAGAGGGAAGCTCAGTACGCAAATTTTCTGTCCTCAGCCCTATTTCATTAATGGGTATATAAAATATCTTAAATTTTCTATGTCAGTAATCTTTTAGGGGAAACATTAGGAGAAATTTTCCACTGATTTACATTTTGAAGTATGCCTGACCTTTAAAGAATTCAGCAAACAGTCTCCAGGGGGTAGGATTCCTGTTACATTGAAACATCCCCTGTACTCCTTTGAGTGAAACATCAGGTAATTGTACAAGTTGTATTCATCTAATTAGTCACACTCCCTAAAAAAGATATAATTTAGAGTTGAAATGAACACTACACCAACCTCTCTTTACACAGCACTTTACTATATAAACTATAGCAAATAGTTACTTATAATCCCTAGTTCTGAAATCTCTTTTCCCTTGCATCCTCTAAATTTATTGAACTGTTGCACTAATATAAAATACTAATTTTTAATCTCAGTTACATCAGGAAGTTATCATTATTTTAATATAGGAAGATTTCATATCTTTGGTCTTTTCACTTCACAGTACCTGCACAATTTTCATTTCTGGCTAGTATTAGGATAGGCAGTGGGACACCAATGGATGCATGCCAGCAGTGTTGAAATCCATCAGCTGAAACAGACTAATTTTGGAAAGAAACCACTGGGTCAGTTCTCCAAGGCTGCAGTCTTGAGAGTGAAGAACATTGCACAAGCAAAACTGGGAATCCATATTCATCCCTTCTCAATGTGCAGAGAGGAAGAAAGGGCTATGCCTGAGCAGGAGGAGTCCAACACCAGACCAACTATGATTTGGGAATGTTCTGATAGCAAATTCGTTCCCCAAACTCAACTATATCTTTCACAGGGCCCAAAAGCAAGCAGATTTAATTTTTCATATCACACAAAGAATGAAAAGCAACTCCTGAAGTTGAATTTAATTAGAAGGGGTGTGGAAGAATGCAGTGACCAATATGCAGCTGCCACCAAGGAGGGGGCAGCACCATTTGTGGCAGTTTGTGTTTCGCTCTGATGTTAGGGTTTAGATCATAATCCAAAGGGAGGGGCTTTTCCCCTTGCATTAGGAAAATTATGTGGCTCAGAGCTCTGTTGGGAGAACAGTGTGACAGAGGGTATCAGTAACGTTATTTTTGGAGGAATGCTGGAACTCTGGAATAAGTTCAGATCTGCTGGATGCAAGCTAATGGAAACAAATCAGCCCAACAGCCTGTAGTCCACATTGCTTTATGGTTAGATATAAAACATGCTTTGCACTACAGTACTTTCCCTTACAACGAGAAATGCTAGACTAGAACCTTGCAGAATGAAGGTCTGTGAAGGAAACCAATTTAAACATCTCAACACACTAAAATATAGATGAGAATTTATGATTTGTTTCCAGGAGAACAAAGGGTACATACACTATTTTACTGGATTACCTCAAGCTAATTGCATCCTTCCAAGCCATGCTAAAACTGATATACATCCAAATTCTTCCTAGAAGATAAATCAAACCCAAGCATTATACACACTTCTGTAGCAGTACTTAACAACAGGAGGAAAGTAATATTCAAGGTCACAGGCCACAGCCTAGAAGCTTGTCTGCAAGCTGAAGAGGGTGATGGGGCTCAGCTCCATGTGTGTACAAAAGGCAGAAAGCCAGCAAACAGCCAGCACAGCTCTGAAAATAAGCAGAAACACCAAGCTCTTTGGGGCACAGAACCAATGGGAGGGGCAGACTTGGAAAGAGTTTGTTTTGCATTCAGAAACAAAACTATCTACACTCTCCTGCAAGTTTAACACAAGATAATGTGCCATAGCTGATACACAGAGGGTTTCTTGTTCTTCTATCAGAAAATACTTCTGCCAACACTAAATTTCATCCTGCTACTCATCAAACAAAGAAAATAGTGTTTTTCTTGTAATCTTTCTCGTGCCTGGTCCAACTGCAGTTTGTATTCCAATACTTGGCCAACTGTATTAGCTGCTACACAGTCGGAGGAGGGCAAAGGTCTTCCCCTGAAGAGCACAAACCTTTGGAACATGAGAACTGAAAGAAATCCAGCACCACAGTTAACTTAGGTTAGTTTTACTAAATTTTACCTTACATGCTTTTAACTGCTATAGGGACTTGCATTTACAGATGATGCATTCTGAAGTGGGTGATGGTGGTTCTTCAGATTATACATTTTGAGATGTTTTATTCCTTATGCTTGCTACTTCCTTGCTAAAAACTGGGATTTGACTTTTCACAATGGTTTATACTATAAGCCTGAGGGAGGAAAAAATCCATTTTTCTTTCTGTGCTTCAGTTAAAGAAGGAAATAAGTAACATGAGCCATGAAAGGACTTTGATCCAGAACTAGAGAATGTAAATGCTTTACAGATGCCAAATAAGGATGTTTCCAAAGAAAAAGAAAACAAAGAATTCTCTGCCCCAACTCCTCTTCATTTCCAAACAAGGTAATGGAAGAATTTTGTAAGGTTTTGATGGAAGCTCCATTTCTCGAAGAGGTTATTCTGTTTTTAATAATCACATACATTCATCAGAATAAACAACTGATTGTTTTGACAGGGGCTTATTGTGTTCCTGTGAGAGAAAAATTTCTTTAGCTCATGAGTGTCTCCTAAAGCCTTAGAGCAACTGGAGAGAAATGGTAGAGAGGCAGGAATCCATCCTTAACTGCAATGACATAGGTGACCTGCCTGATGGCCATGTTGCCTGCACAATACATCCTGAGGAAGAGCCCAGCACATACTGCCACTGGTGGAGCCCTTGGAGAAAGTGCCATGGATAGGAAGATCCTGTGGTTGATCTGTTTTATTTCTACTGGATTTTTGGAAAGCACATAATCTTGCTCTGGCTTACAAACATCAACATCAGTTCATCTTGCACGTTCTTTATGAAAACCCTGCCTCTGTGGGGAAGAACTGCAGAGAGTTTTCAATAAAAGAAAGATCCAACAGACTAAAATATGAAGCATTTCCAACTAAACACTACCTTGCCTCTAAGAAATGAGAATTCCACCCTCTATTTATTTCAGTTGGAACAAGAGAGGAAAGTCATGACTCCAAGATTGAGTACCTCTGTTGCAGTCTATTCAATCTCCTTTTAAATGGATTTGTTTCTCACTGTAGAAGACTTTTAGAGTTCACACAGTTTGAATATCTGCTCTATGTTTCTAAAAAAATATGTGAATTACTCTTTATGTATGTAGAGTACAACAGTTAAAGTTCTTCTGGCATTGTGTATTCTTATACATGTGTTTTGCACAGTATTTTGACCTAGCAATGGATGGAATAAATAATGCTCAGCACACATGCCTGGTCCCCAGATAAAAATCTATAGATGCAGCCCATACAGATGGGCCCTGCACTTGCACAAAGCCTGAAGCATGTTTGTAAAATTCTGCATGAGTGCAGATGTCTTCCTTGATCCTCTTGCAAGATCAGAAGGTTGGGTGAATGGCTGTGCTCCAGATAATGTCACTATTAACATCTCCAGACATAGCCACAGATACAGCTACAAGAATAAAGCAGGTCAGAAATGAGCTTCTAAGCTTACGGTACAGCTGCCTTACTCCCCTCTAATTCCCTGAATCCCAGAGCACAGTAAGAATGAAAAGCACCTTGCTGGTAGAAAAACAGGGCCATAAAGCAGCCAGTGTTCAGATCTGGGAGATGAATTTTGGAGTTCAAAAATGTCAAACCTACGTGTCTGGGGAATGGCAAGGTGAGAGTTCATTCTGTTCTTTCTCAAAGCAAAGCTATGTGAGTGTATCAGGATATAGCTTTTTTGATTTATACTTCACATTAAGAATAAATTTATGCTTGTATACTAGTACTAATGATTTAATAATGCATTAACATCTTAACTCTGCTGACCAGCCATGGCAGAATTAGTGACTACTTACAATAAGAAATGTTACAAATCATACTGCTATCACACAGCACTTCCTGGCAGGTTTTGCAGTTCCTTTAGCACAGGAAACATGTTTCAGTAGCATATTTTAGTGATTCCATTACTTTTTCTGTTTTATATGCAGGAAACTAATTTTCCAAACAGTATGTTATGGCCTCAAACCCACTCACGTGGAAGATGGGAGGAGAACCCAGTCAGAGAGGCAGGAAAAGCCGTGTCTGTATTACTGGGATGCTCCCCACTAAACAGCAACATCTTGAACCAGTATGCCAAGTAGGGCAGACCGGTTTAATCACCATGGTCTGCAATTCAGTGAGAGACTCCTTCCTAAGTCCCCCACGTCACACCCCTGATTTGCCAGGAGCTTAAGATAGCTGACAGCAGGCTGTACTCTTCCTTTCCAGCATCAGGACAGATGGCCTCAGCTCACTCCAGCAACTCAGTTTAGCTGCTATGAAAAAAGAAACACTAAGAAGCATTCTTATCTCAGCAATGAGACACAGCCAAGGCCTGGAAAGGAAAGGGAACCTGCCTCCTGAAGGACAGAAAGCATTGTTCTGTCACAGTGAATAGCACCAGCAGGGCTCTCAGAAGGCCTTCTACAGGCAGGCTGCTGGGAGGAATTCACACCCTAAACATGCCTTGAAATAATCTACCCCAGATGCAAATAAGTGGTTAAATTTTCAACAGCTACTGAACTGCAGTATCTCTTAGTGTTCTTGAATGTGAAAGACAATAAAACAGATTAATCTGCATCAATATCTCTAGAAAGAAGAGGAAGGGACTGCAAGCATGGCTGGCACAGCCTTCCTGACTGTGTACAGCCCAGGTGCTAGAGCCCGGGGAGCAGCGTGGCCTCAGGTGACTCTCTCAAGGTTTACAGGGGATTTACCAGCTCAGTCCTTGCAGATCTCCCAGTCTCCTCAGAGGTCAGATCCTGACACTCATTCCTGCAGGCCCTAAAACCAGCTCTAAGTCCATTGTTTCCAGAGGAAAAAAAATGCCTTATTTCCACAGGAACATCCCAGTAGAAACTGGGGCTAAAGGGCCAACTTTCAGTGATTTATCATAGTTAGAAAGAAACAGAAAAATGCCTAAACTACTGTATCCAATGTGTACACAACATACAAGAAAACAGCAGATAAAATTAATCATTCACATGCTAAGCAAATTTTTCCCCTCAGAACAAGGTAACAAGTGTCCTCTGATTTACTGAAAGACCCTCCTTCCTGCCTCCCCTCAAGATGGTTTCCCAGAACTGGTACTGTGAAAATTTCTGCAATGAAGACACAGCAAATACTCTGGCAGAGCAGGAAGTCCCAGTATCCACTACTGTTCTTTAATCTCTATGCACGGCTCCTTCTTTACACCCACACTTGCCCAATTTTAAGCACACAAGTCAAACTTTTGACAACACACCAGGTGTACAAGACAGTTCCACATTCTAACTGTAAATTAAAAGAGAAAAAAAAACCTATTTGCTTGTTAAGACCCTTCTTCTACATAACACTGGGCCAGGACCTTGAATCTCCATCCTCAAGAAATATATTCTGGGGTAAAAAAAAAAGCACTTGAGCTAAACAGCTGGTACTTGATTAAGATAGCTGGACTTTTATTTTGGCTTTAAGGCATATAAAATGGATGGGATGCAACAAGAACATGATCCAATTAAAGAAAAAAACTGTATGAGTAGAACAATATAAAAATTCAACAGATGAAACATGTTTAAAATAAAAAGTTTAAAGTAATTGCTCATCAGCTGGTGTGTTAAGGAGGAACTGAACAGGGTTGAGGATTACTACTTTTACCAATGGGAAGAGCTCACTTTCCTAAAATAGCGGAGAAGAAATAAAAGGATTGCTTGTGTTTACAGAGATGATCTCCAATGGTAACAGAAGTATTACAATCAGATGCACATTAATTCCTATAGGAGGAAAAAATTACAATTCCCAGCAGCAAAACTCCAGAGGCAGGTAACAAGGCAGCACCAAGAACTTGTAAGGAAGCAAGAACAGAGGCAAAACCTTTAACAGATGTGTGAGGAAGTTGTTTGCCACCTGAACTGCACAGGAAGTCTCAAAACATCTCCCAGATGGCAGTATCTGTATCACACAGGCATCCTGCAGGGGCAGCAAATACCCAGACTAGAGGCCTCTGACAATGGAGAATTCTTTGTAGGCCATGCTTGGAAAGTAATTAAAAATAACCCAATGAAAATGGATGCAATTCAAGCAACTAGTGATACACACTAAAATGTAAATGTGGTGTTGGTTGTGCTTTGGTTTGGTTTTGCCTTTTTTTTTTTAATCAATGCATATCCTATACTACACAAAAAATGACTGTGGTACATGGCATTACACCAGCATGAAGGAAGCAGAGCTGGCAGCTGACAGGCTGTCCAGAACTTCAGACTTGCTTTTCTAACACCAACAGAATAATCAAAGTATGAAAACATAGTAACTCCAAGAAGTTTGTACTGCAGGTCTGTCTCCAGTGAGTGAAATGCCCAAGAGCTGTCTCAACACAAAAAAGTATACAAAGAAACTGTAACTGGCCATAAGAGAAAAAGCAATCTTCACCTAGGAGCATAGATGTGTTTTTTTCTTGCACATGGGCATGTAAATGCATCTTACATGGGAAGACAGAATATCTGGGAAGTTATTCTCCCACCTTCAGACAGTGACTCAGAGAGATCTTAATATACATAAGCCATATGAATGCTTATGCATCTACTAACTGTACCTTCTACAAGTAGTAAGCAGATGCTATGCATGACAGCATTTGTAATAAAACATCTCTGTTTCTGTAAACTCTGCAGAAGTGTCCCACCAAAATCTTACACACAACACAGCAAAAATCAAAAAGCATAGGGTGGTGATGACTAGCAGGGAAGCACCCTGGACTAAGACAGACTTGCTTACCAAATCAAGTACCCCACTTGCTTCTTCAGTAGAATACCAGAGTCAGAGAAAAGGCTGGAGAAGTAAGACTGAATTTCTTGAATGAATCTTGACCAATTGCTGTCCCAGACCTATGATACCCTGTGTGGAGGTGGCAGGAAATTGCAAGCATCATCCTGAAACACAGAATAACCTCAGAGAAGAAAAACAGTTTTTGGAAACACACTACCTGATTATGATAACCAGGCTTGGCATCAACTTTACCTTAGCACCAACAAATTATAGGAGGTGTTTAACAATGTATTAGCTCACACAAACAGAATAACCCACATCAGCAGACGCCTCTAGCCTTAGTTTAGATACTAAGCAGGAAGCCCAGTTTCTAGAATGAAAAAGTTGCAAGAGAAGCCTCTCAGTGACCACCTGAGAGTCCTCCATGAGTCACATTTGAGTGACTCTCTTGCCACAGAAAAGCAGGTGACAAAGGGGCCAGCCGGTGTTGCGGACCCAGCAACTGGAGAAGTATCTTTACACCTGTGCTCCAAAGCACTGCTCCAGCACCACCCAGGTAAACAGCAAAGGCAGTGATCCAGCCTCCTCCTGCAGGAGACTCCAGCTGCACTGGAGTTTGGAGCTCTAATGGCAATTACAACTTTGCTGCTGCTGTGTGGGCAGCAAAAAAACCCTTCAGCTTCTCACAAGGAAGTCATGCTCACCATTTTCAAGAGAAAAAAACCCAAGCTGATTTACAAAGTGTGCTGTCTTCAATTTTCTAAGCTTTGAATGAGGCCTGTACCTGAAAAAAACTGCACTTGTATTAAATGATGACTTGTCATTGCACTTTGTGGATGCCTTACACTAAGTTTAAGTTACCATGGTTACATTTTTCACACGAAATATAATACTAAACAGGAGAGAATGAGAAACAATTATGCCATTGATTTTGCTTTTTTTTTAAAAACATCAGGTGTTTGTGATCTTTATTAAGATACTGACACAATCTGGAAAGGGACTTTGAAGCTGCAGAAGGACTTTTTACAAGGGCATGGAGTGATAAGACAAGGGGGAATGGCTTTTAACTGAAAGAGGGCACCTATGAAGGTGGTGAGGCACTGGAACATGTTTCCCAGAGAAGTTGTGGATGACTCAACTCCTGGAAGTGTTCGAGGCTGGATGAAGCTCTGAGGAATCTGGCCAAGTGGAAGATGTCCCTTCCCATGGCAGCAGGACTAGATGATCTTTAAAGTCCTTTCCAACACAAACCACTCTGTGAGTCTATGAGTACCCTGTAACTGGTAATGGTATTACAGCAATATAAACATTAACATTTGTATACAAATAATGTTTAATATATATTGAAAGGAGTAAAAAATTCACTCACTGAATATTATGTACATTCCAATCCTGTCAAAATGAACTTAGAACCTAAAGCTACAGAAAGCTCTAGCTCTATCTCCATAGGGTTTTTAAGTCTAATCTACACAGCATTGTCCTAATTCTGTGGAAATATAAGATACATGTACAGAAACATCTGCAAACTAATGTAAAGAATAATTAAATGATTTTGTATATATTTAACTTACTTTTATTGAGTGAGGAAACGGCTTTTTCTGAAGGTCATTTCTTTGGTCTTAAAAACTGAAACTCAAGCCACCTGGTTTTCATTTCCTGCCATATTCCTTCTGTCTCAGCTGCATACTGTGCTAAAAACAAAGGCTCCATTCTTTAATTGTGAATATCAGACGCCCTTATCCTTCATTCTGTTGTTAGTGCCTTGGAATGTGAAAAAGTTAATATAGAATTTCCTCTTTTATTAGCTAATAATAAATGGCCAGTTGCACTCCTTTTATCAGCTGGGCTCAAGACCTGCAGATCCTTGGAGACTTAAGAGTTCAACAGAGACAAAAATGTATGGCTTTCAAAGCAAAATCACTATTTGAACACAGTTCTGTTCTACTGTTTTGGATGACAGGCAGGGATTGAAGGTCACTGTTTCTAAAGTTACCTAAGAAAAGTCTAGAAATAAGTCACCTCAGACCCTGTCACCCTACAGTGGTGAACAGCTGTCACATCTGGTCTCAATCAACAGCCAGGAACCAACAGTGAAGGGTGAGACTGTTCCCAGGCTTGGATCAGGGATGGTTTTAACAGAAACCACTGCTCCAGAGCAGCAGGACCAGTGAAAGATGGCATTCTTCAGCAAGAAACACTAGCCCTCAGAGGAAATGGGGCACAAGGGGAATGCCTTGTACAGCATATTGAAGAATTTTACTGCCCAGATCAGTGAAGATGGTTGCTAATAGAACAAAAAAACATTTGTCTATCAAGGTGACCAAAACGTCTCCTACCTCTGAAAGGAACAGATTTCCAGTGAAGAAACAAATGTGTGTAGACTCTGGAGATGATTTTTAAGACAAACAAGTGAGCAAACATAATTTCTTCCCATCAAGAAAGCAAGCTTTCATAAAACCCAAAACTCTAATTGTGACCACTAGTAATTGACAGTCACACTAAGTAGTCACAGTAATTGCTTTGAGATCTATCTGATACAATCTTGGGATAAATATATCAGGTCCATTAATTTATTCCCTCCTCATTTATAAAACATTTGCTGCTGTTTAGCCTGCAAATAGATCAGCTTATTCATAACTTCCAGAACATTTGGCCTGGGGCTCATGTTAGGAGTGAAGAAGCAGCACTCCTTACCCAGTGGTGTGCTGGATCCCTTCACCAGGCTGCTAGGCAGCTTTTACCAGCCCTACCACGGCTTCCAGGGCTACAGCTGGGAGGGGAGTGCAGGGAGGGCTGCACTTCAAACTACACAGGTCAGAGGAACCACTGGAGGCCAGGGGGAGCAGAAATCTTTCCATTACTACTGGTGAGACAGCATATGGCCTCACACTGATGTACACATGTATACTTTGGATCAGAGACTCTCACATTCACCTCTTCCATTTTTATTAAACTGACAAAGTGAGATTTTGCAGTTGGCTCACAGATGTACATTAAGCAACAGGCAATCGCTTTACTTGCACATCAACACTTCCCACAGTTAGTGAAGAACCAAAATTTGAAAGCTGTTTCCCGTCCCACCCCAGTCTATTAGTAATGAGGGTATTCATTACAGCAGCTTAAACTGAGGGAAAATATGTTCTTTAGCTTGGAGAAAAATATGTAGAATTATCAGTGTGATGCAACACTGGCTGAAACTTGATTTCACAACAGTCATTGCACCAAAAGTTTAAGTGGTCTTAAGTGACAAACTTGCAAAAAGTAACAGAATAGAAACTTGTGCCGTGTAATCTCTGGGCATCACATGGCTGTAAAATTGATAAGGAAAACCCTCTGGTTTAGTTTGCCTGTGAAACCAGTAAACAGAATGCATGCCACAGTTGATAACAAACATTTCTAATGATTCCTAGCATTTATTGTTATGAACATTCTCTTTATTACAGCCATACCGAGCTCCAAGCTCTTTTGTAACATGTCACAAGCTACTTCAAAATCAACCATTTTTCAGAGTGGAATTACTTCATTGACAAGAACAAAATGTTGGGAGTCTGGCTAAAAACTGAGGAGTCTTACATGCAATTTTACTTTAAAATGATCACGTTCATATACTTGGCTGCCCAATTCTTTGAAATTCTCTCAAAAAATTTGAAAACTTTATTTAGGGCATCAAAATCCTGTTCTTGTGAAAACAACTGCCATTCCTTAAGCCATCTCAGGATCTCTGAAAAAAGGTGAATTAAACTTGACCTTGTCTGTAACAATAACCTGCAAAATACTTTCAGGGTTACTTGCAAACCTTTATTTATGAATCTGAACTTGTTAACTCTGCCTCAAGCAGCAGCTCAGGTTGGAAGTTCTGCTGTGCCCGGAAATAAGCATTGCAGTGTTCCCTCTGGAGGTACACAAAAAAGACCATCACAGAAAGTGCAGCACTACAGTAACCTGGCATCCCATTTCCTTGTCTGGATAGAACACTGTGACAAATTCAATCTGACTCCTAAAATGATTTCACTGTAAGATCAAGAAATTGAATGTAAAAAGCCACTGAGAACAGGCTCCATCTCCACTTTGCTTGGCAGAGGAAGAGCCCCTGTAGCTCAGGCTGGGCAAGAAAGACCAGGCTATATTTGCACATTGCACTCCCTAGTATTTTCCAAAACAATTAAAATTTGGCAGCTGTGTTCTTCCAGAGCCCCTGGACCTGGCCCAGCATGAGGAGCAGAATCAGAGTGAGACTTTTCCAGTAGTGAGTGATTCTCCACACATCCAGGAACTGCTGCAGTTGCAAGGACAACCAGGAGGGCAGGAGGATTTCTCTTCAGCGCTCTCACTGCCACCACTGCTACTGTGCCAAGACATGCAAGGTGAAAGGAAATCTGACACAGGGGTAAGAGTGCAGCCTTCAGGGCAGCAAATGAGGTGAGAGATGCAGGTTAGAGAGATCCATGAATAACTGGAGTACAAGCAAAATGGGTACAAGTGAATCAGAACAGTGGCAGTGAAGGAAGTGTATGTGTGTGAAATTACATCAGAAGACACAGAAGTGTAAGCAATAAAATGAGACTAAAACCAAACGTAACACAGAGGAAACTTTATATCCTTATCTTCAGCTGCTCTCAGAAAGAAGCTTGGACAAACCAAAAAAAATTTCCCAAACTTTTAAGATTAGCATACCTTACAGGATAACTGCTAGCCTTGGCTAATTTTAGCTCCATCAGCTCAAGCTGTAAGGGGGCATGGCATCTTTTGATAGAGAAGTTTAGACTGTAAGGAAGTATAGGTATACACAACCAATGCATCCTTTTTTCCATTAAAAAGGACAAATGAAAAAAATTTGATGGAATCAGAACCCACATTAAGTGATAAAATATAACATCCTAAACTAGGAAGAGCCCAAAGAAGTAGGGCTTACATTCTCCTAATTCACTGCCCCTATCTAAATGCATAATTGTAATTCATTTTAAAAAATAGATTAAAATAAAAAATCACATACCTTTTTATTTTTTTTAATAGGTGCCTCCACCTCCTTCTGCATACTGGATGAGCCTGTTCAGGATGATCAACTGTCAGTGAAGCTTCTGTCCACAGAGCTTCTTTTGCAATTCACTGATAAAGCTAGGAGCTCTATGTAAATCCAGAAAGGGGGTTAGAGGACAACTGGAAAGGAACTTGGTTCCCTTTAAAAGAAAACCTAATTAAGGAAGGTGAGGGCTTGTCTGGACATGCAGATTTTATGCTTGTTACCTGTATTTATCAAATATCACACTAGTTCTGTGACTAGGTTAACTGCTCAATTGCCAAGGCATGGCATGTCTCCATTTTATAAACAAGTAGAAAAACAGCTGATGTTTTATTCACTTAGCCTGTTTTTCTACATCAATGGCACAATTAATTATCCATTAAATGAATTTGAACAATAGTGATCCAAATCCTTCCATTCATTTAAACTTCTTGGTCTTTGCTGTCCAGAACCAGAAGCCTGCAGGTGAATACCAGCCACCACCTCAGAGAAAAACTTTCCCATTCATTAATGCCTTTAGTTTGTACTGGAAAATAAACACGTTTGTCTACATGGACAGATGTTGTATGTAGGTAGTTATTTATTTCCCCCAAATTTCCTCCCTAATCTTTCTGTGCTGAATAAAACTCAATGTGCTTGCCTAACAACAAAAGCAAAATCCTTTACAAACTGCTACAGGCTCCCAGAAAGTCCCATCAGTCTATGATCCAAACACAGCCTCTTTTTTAGGTAAGAGTTCCACAAATCCACAAAGTTTCAAGAAGGATAAAAATGCTTCCTGATGATTCTGCATATCAAAAACTGCACTTTAATACTGCCACTTCAAACCTGATTTCATACCAGATACTTGGGATAGCAAAACACCCAAACATGAACATCAGAGTTTTACGTACAATTGTTTCATCACACAGTTCTTCCCTTTTCTGTCTTCCTGAGGAAACAAGGGAAACATTGCATCTTCCTCAAAAAGATTTATGAAAGTATTTGAGATTTAAAAATTATGAGCTTCAAAACACAAAAATGGTAACAATTTGAGAAAAATGTTACAATTTCACTTATTTCTAAGAATAATGAACTTGCTGAAGCATATCTAGAAGTCAGGAGCCATCACCCATTCCTACCTGTTTCAGAGCTCTCTTTTGGCTCATCTCTCAAAACTCAATGCTTTTTTTCAGCCCTTCTCCCTCTCTACTGGCACTTGCTTGGCTCTGTCTTGCAGAATTTCTGAGGCAAGGAAGATGGCAGGCTATCTGTAATACAAACAATTCTATTCAGTGACAAAGCACTATAAATAGACTAGAATGCACCTTATTGTCAGAGGAAACCGTTCGGCAATAAAGACTTCAAGAAGTTGCAGCTGGCTTTTACCTAAGTTTTAGAATACAACTCACTGTTGAAAAAAGGCATTTTCCCCTTTCCTAAGTAGCAGTAGTACCTTTATTAACAAAAGGGCCCCCAAGTTGCTCTTGTGCCATCCCAAACCCCTAACAAAAAATTAGACCTGAAAGGTAGGGTCAAATTTTCCTATATGCTGAACAGTTCAAAACTCTCACATTTATGTAAAACAGACACAAGTCAGGTAACACCACTGCCCTGAACTTGGGAAGATGGAAATGAATCACTGAAGTCAAGGACTCACAGGACAAGGTGTCTGATAGCCAGCTACTGCCTCCTGTTACCTTACAAACACGGTATAATGTAGACTACTACCAAAATCATTTATCCTTGGGTTTTAGATGGTTTGCTGATAGCAAAACCTTTTTTTTTTTTTTGTAGTACACACACAGAAGGCAAAAAGCAAATGAGAAAATAGAAGGCTTTTCTTAGAAACTGCCTCATCTGAGGTGCTGGGGACTTAATTTTCCTAGCTCTTTAATTGAATTGTAGCACAGCCTATAAATATATTTTCACAACTGATTTTACAAATGCAATTTACAATAAAACTGCTAACTTCTGAAAATTTAACAAGCCATGTCCACCAGGATACTGCAAACGAAGCAGTAACAACAAGCAATTAAATACTTTTTCCATGAAAATAAACTACTACAACCATCAGCCAGGCTACAGCTACATTATTGCATGACAAAGATACACACATTAACTACAGTTGATACATTTTTCTTATTTATTCAAAAGCTAGTGGATGACAAAAAGGGTTAAAATGTTTTATACCACCTATTCATTACATAAACAAATACTTAATCCAAAGGGACTTATTTTACAAGCCCCTCTGTCCAAAAACCACACACAAATTAGTTTTTATACACAAATGTTTATTTCTCAAATAAACTTCCCCTTTAAACACAAGGAATGAAATCTAAATCTTCATAAAGATGGATCCAAAACAAAATCCCTCCAGTACTTTGTAATTACTGTTTTGTTGGTCACTACTGGCTTTAACTGTTTAACATCAAAAAACAAGGACATATTTAAAAAATCATGCTACTGGATACCTAGCTCTGCCTCTGACCAGCTCTACACTGATCTCCAAAAATTTTAAAATTTTACATCATGAAATCCGAAGCATTTAACTGAACAACAGCTGTGCATTAAACACAAACAACTGAACAAGAGGATTATAAGATGTAATCAAGTTCATAACGAATATAGGTGTTCTTGTCATCATTATAGATTCTTGGATAATGTGCTATCAGAGCATCCTGTGAGCCGATGTAGATTGAATTGTAGATCTTCCAATAAACATCTCTGACTTTTCTGGCAGGGTGAAACAAACCCTAGAAAACAGAACAAAACAAAATGTAATAAAAGCTTGCACTTCCAATATTCTTTTATTGAATTTAATCAAGCATTGCAAAACAAGCATTTAATAAACGGACAGAACATACAAGCTCTAGGAAAAAACATTTCTATATACTAATAATATACAGACAGTACTTGCAGGAATACACACTGCAAGAGACTTTCACCTTCCTGCTGATGTATCTTCATGCTGAGGTCCCCACACTGCAAAAGTCTGAAATTTCCTATCTGCAAATTATTACTAAAATGCTGTCACACCTTCTCTACACAGACCTGCATGACTTTAATCCTTGCTCCCCACCTGTTAGATGAGTTTTAATTCCACAGCCCACAGAGCCACTGTCATGTGCTGTGACACAGAATTACACAGAAAGGGGTCTTCAGATTTTACCGCCCCATTTACAGAAGCTGAACTGCCCAGTGTTGCTCTAGCAGTACCAAGTCTAATCAAAGCACTGCTTATAGTGCTGCACTCCTGTAAACATCTCACTATTTTTCTTGGCTAATGACCAACCATGACTATTAATCCTATCTCTCATTTAAATATTTATCTCACTGATTACTTGTCATAACCCCTCCCACAGCTAATTTATTCCCCAGTCATTAGTTCACATCCTCAACATTTGTGAGATGCTTCCAGTTTAGAAATCAAAGTGCCAGGCTATTTTAGTCAACTGATATTCTAAGTTAGCTGCTCTTTCTGCACAAGCTCTGTGATATAATCAGCTATCTCCCTATACCAAACCCTCTCTTTACTGCCTACTTTCACTATTCAAGTCTGGATATTCTGGCACAAAATATCCCGTTTAAATAATACTTTGGAGACAAAAAGCCAGTTTTTCCTTTGTCGGAAATCACCTACAGTTGACTTTTTTGTCTGGTGGAAAGAAGCCCTGCCTGACAACTGCTCTCTGCTGCCCCAGCACACAAGGCCATACCTGTAAACAGTACTGTAACATCCTGCAGGGCCCAATAGCGACTCTGAGGCCCTCCAGAGCCCCCATAACTGCCTGGATGACGTGAGGAGAGGTTTCAAACACATTGGGCCACACGTAGTTTAACAAGTGATTAAGAGAATCTTCACAGCCGAATCCATAAACACCAAGGGACATATGCTGCACCACAGCACTGGCTGTTTGTCTGTGTACCAGGTCCCTGCAAAGAGAACAACGGCTATTAATAAATGAGACTTAGAAGCAACATAACTGGACAAGCATACTGTTTCTTTTCAGTAACACTTCTTGAAAGCACTAATAACACTTTCAAGCCATACTTACTGACAGCAAGAGGCAGAGTATCAAAAACCAGTAAAGTGAAAAAAGACCGGGGTTTTATGACAAATTAATGCACTCCAATTCCACAGAAGTCCAAACAATAGAAATTATCAAAAGCAGTTTTAATGGAAGAAGTCTTGACTCACTGAAGATGCTTTTATAATTTTAATCTTCAGAATTATTAGCAAAATTGGAGCATATATAATCTAAATTGTTTGCAAATAATGGCTTCCAAATTACGGTGGCCACTTAAAGCCTTTGGCAAACAAGGACAATACGTATATTTGCTATCATAAACAATCAAGTATATACTGAAAAACATGACTATGGGTAACTGTACCACAGAAGAAGTGCACTCACCTGTCCATTAAAGCATCTTCAAGCAATGGTGTAACAGCATAAATGTAATCTTTTCCCATTTCTCCAATGTATTCAAACAGGAAAGAAAGAGATTTTAACACACCATTCTGGACATTCAGTTCTGGAACTCTGTATTCATTCATGAGTGCAGGCAGCACTGTGAAAGGTGAGCATGTTTCAGCCACAATAGCAATTGCTACTGTAGTACATACTCTGTTCTGCCTTTCCTGTACTTTCAAGTTGTTTAGCAGTGTGGCCAACACATCGTGAGGTCTGGAAGAGACAACATGGACATTCATGTCAATAGATTCAGTGAGGATTTGGATAAAATTTGTTAAACTTCAAAGAAGTGACAGAGAAATGTGGTTTGGCCCTCATAAAAAGTTTAGAGAACTAGGAAACAAACTGAATGCTAAACATGAAACACTAAACTCTAGAACAGCTAAAGGATTTATTTTCACAGCCAACATTTTTTACTTTGTCTAGACTCAGCTTCTTCCCTGCCCTCTGTTCTTCTTCTTGTCAACTCTGGAGGGTAGCAGGGCCTCCCCAGTGTTACTCTGATCCCAGAGGAAATTACAGACTTGTACAAAAGCAAGTATTGACAGAGATAGGTTATGTCCTGCGTGGAGAACAGTTACAGCACTCCTGCCTGCTTGCTCCATCTGCATTCAGCCAGTCATCAGTCTCTTATAGAACACACATAAAGGTGGCAATCATGCCTCCTACAATGTGCTGACTTGGAGTATGACTTTAGTGGAAATAAACCTTTAAGAATCAATAAAACCAGTGATTTGGTGGGGGGGAGGGAAAGAAAAAAAGAGAGAGAAGATAAATTATTTAAAGGAGAGTTCATGAAATAATACAAAGAGGGCGTGAATGCATATTACAGCGATTCACAAGACAACAGCTCTTACTCCCAAATAAGACTCTAACCTTTTTAGTCCACAAATTTTGTTCAGAAGTGCAATGTCCTCTGTTAATCAAGAATACGTGATTGTATTTTTCAAAATTAGTAAAATCATGTCTACACATATAAAATGTAGAGAAGTTTGAATTATTTCCCACCAGAAAACTAACAATCATCAGTATATTTGGCAACTGTGTGAAGAAGTGGACAAGCATTAAACCAACCTACCCAATAGCTTTTGCAATATAACCAAAAGTGTTCACTGTGGCTCTTCTGATAGCTTTCTTGTGAGCTTTTAATAACTCAAGCAGTTCAAAGCAGATCCTCATCCATTCTCTTGCAGAAACATACTCTGCACCTCTGAAAGACAATAAAATGAGTTACCACTTCAGTGATGTGAGAGGTTTTGAAACAAAGCTGCAAACTGCGGCACCTATTCATTTGCTATCTGCAGAGCAAAGCTTAAGCATTTCCTTTATTAGGTAATTCAACAGTGCGTCTGCTAAATATTTCAGTTTTAGGCACAACTTCAGAAGTATCAAGAGATACAACAACAAATTCCCAGAAGCCAAAGTTGAGCTTCTGCTACAGTAATTGCCCACAAGAAGGTTAGATATTTTAACATTACTCAGCTTACCTGTCTGCAATACGCCCAACAAGATCAATACAATTTTCCTGTACTTTCTCATGTCTGTTCTTCAAAATAGGTGTCAACCGTGGCAGCAGGTCTTTGATTGGTGGTGTCATCTTGTGCATACCTATTGAATTCAAAGAGGAACATTTAGTTTTAGAGTGGTTTTTCTATTTTGCTCTTGAAGAGACAAGTAATCAATACAAAAACATACCTATAACGTTCACAATAGCCTTAAGCGCTCCAAGTATGCTGCCCAGTACTTCAGGATATTCTTCACCCAGGTACTCATACAAAACAACACCCAAGTGTCCCATCAGTTTTTCCTACGACCAAGCAAAAAGAGTTAGAAGGTAATTTTCCCCTTCCCTCTCATTACTATGACCTGCCAGAGCAAATCTGAAAGAGAAGTCCATACCTCTTGACAAGTCTTCATGACAACTGCAGTACGAGAGATCAGGTCAGCGGCCTGCTGCCTGACTTTGGCTGATTTGTTGTTCAAACGCCACAAAACTGTACCACAGATCTGTGGCAAGTAGGGTTTCACTCTTTTGCCCAGAGCATTAACCACTGTGCCAAAACCATTCAGCATCACAGAATCCTGAGGGAAAAAAACAAAGGAAAATCAGACAAACAGCAACAGTGCATTTTACCTAAACTTGCCATAATCTAAAATTGCTTTTAAAACGCTAACATTCCAGAGACTGCTTCTGGATTTCATTGATTAGAGCATTGACATCTAAAAAGGGATTCTAAAAATCTAACTCAGAAGCACACATTTCTGTATAACTAACAGTGAGCTGGATTACAATTACAGTGAATGGAATACTGCAACACTAGTCCTTACCTCTGTTGTCTGTTCCTGGAAGGCGTACAAAATACCATCAATAAGCTGTTCTTCCAGTTTGTGATCAATGTCTGCTGCCCCCAGGTTTCCCATTATCTTCTCAATTGTTTCCATGACCATCTTTCTGTACTGCTCAGCCTCATCTTTCAGATCATCCACAATTCTAGAAATAATTTCTGCTGCTCCAACTTTATTTGCCAGCTCCACAGTTGTATCAACCAACTGAAATACAGAAATGTTAAATAAGCAAGCATTAAAATTATGCTTAAAAGTAGTTAAAAATCTACTTTCTACATCTTGAAAATAATTTCCCTAGTCTGAAGAAACACATTAAGTCCACTACAAAAAACTAGTTTTAGCTTCAGAAACCATCTAGTGTTTTTAAGAACATAAATTAGGTGAACCACCCCACTTTGCAAGTGATGAAGACATTCACAGATGTAAAATGTCCTGATAACCTCCTAAGAACTGGAAAATCTTCTTAGCTACACAACTTCTAAATTGCTAGTAAAAACAAAAATCAAGTTTCAGGACGCAGACAAAAATAAGTATTTAGCCTGAATGAACATTCTAATTTTCTTCTACTGTAAGTAATTTCTCAGCTAAAAAAACCACCAAAATTACCTGTCTGTAATTTCTTCTGTCCAGTGCCATTCTGTGCTGCCAGAAATGTTTGAAGAAGGGTGGCAAGATTTCTGTTTTAATGTAGTTTGCTTCAACACCATCTGTACCACAACACTGCTTTACCACCTGACAGGAAATAAAAAACCATCAATTTAAATCTGGTGTAGGGTGTGGGTTATTTTTACTTTTGTTTGGATTTTTTTTAATACATATTCAGTATCAATGCAAAACTATCATTGTGACATACCTTCAACACAATTTTTTTCATCTCTTCATCAGGAGACTGGAACTCTCTGATAAGAATCAGCATGACTTCTCTGGTGTAGTAGTTTGCATACTCGGCATCCATGAGTGGAATCAGGTAACCAATCGCCTTCAAGAACGCAGCCAAACCCTATTTAGATGTAAAATATGTCTCTAATAAGTTACAGCAGGAACACATCCATTTCAGTTCAAACTAAAGAATGTATTTTAGATTTACCTTTCCTCTGTGTTGACGTATACCCTTCCACAAGGGCTTCAGGACAGAGTCAAATGACTCAATACCATAGGGAGTGGCTGCCTCAGCCAAAGCAGCAATGGCCAAAGCACTGATGGTGCGAACTTTCTGCTGCTCATCCACCAGCCCTGCAAGAGATCAGGGTTTAGTACCACTTCTTGTACTCGTGTCTTAAGTTCAAATTAGCAAAAACAGAGCAGCAGTGTAAAAGGGATTAACTTATTTTCACAAATACTGAACTACTATTAGTCTTCCTTCATCTTTCAGAGTCAGCTGAAATGTTTCTTGGTGTCATAGCAACAACAAAACCAGGACCTTACTGTTACTGTGCCTTACTGAGGTATAAAAACTTCCAGATATAAAGTGGGCAAGAAAAACTTTGTCTGGGAAAGCAGAACTTACCATGCTCAATAATTTCAACCAAGCTCCTGAGATGAGGCAGGATAGCACAACCCATAAGAATAGCAATCTGCTGTACAATCTTGATGCCAGTGTGCCTGGCCTGCCAGGACTTTTTGCTTTTACAGACAGCTTTCAGGAAGGGTAACAGAGAAGGAATGCCCAGAGCAGATGCAACAACAGCAAAGGCTCGAGCTGTTGTGTTTCTGACATACTCATCCATGTTATCGATATCAGGTCGCATTGTGGAGATCATTGTTGCCAAACCCGCAGCCTGCAGGACAAAACACAAAACATACCAGTTGGATTTATGAACAGCACAGTTAATTGTTCTGCCATGCCTACAAACATGCAGGTATATGTAAGCTAACTCAGTGCTTTAATAAAGGATGGTGTTTTACCTTAGCCAAGTTTGAAATAATTTCTCTGCCTTCCACTCTAGCATAGTAGTCTTCATCAATCAGAAGTGGTTCAATGACGACAAGAATCTAAAAAAGATAAACAAATTAATACTTCCTTTTATTAATACTTACTATATAGTATTTCTAGCACTGAGTCCCTGAAACAGAGATAATTCCATTAATTCAAGCTTACGGCCTCACAATGATCAGAAAAAATTATTGCATTGCTTTTTATAGTTAAGTCTCTTAAGGATGTAGCCTGGAGACATTACCTAGATCAGGGTAAGGTCCTTCCCACCTCCAAATATGCACATATCATATTTACATCATGCCTCAATACTGTACAGCCTACACTCCAATCACACTATAAAAACTTTCAAGTTTGGTTTAAGAAACATGAAAGCGAAATATGTTTAAAAAAAGTGGTATCATCCTCTTCTCATATGCGCATAAAATGCAGAAAATGCAAATCGGAGATAAAATAGCAAAATCAAACAGCAAAATGCAAATCAGAGATGAAATAGCAAACTGCAACAAACCTTGTGTACGTATGGTCGGACCAAGTCATCCAATTTGTAAAGAATTCTGTCGATGACTTTGACAAGCAAGTGCCGCTCCTGATCTTCGAGTGTTGGTGACATCAGCAGAGGCAGAATCTGATTGAACAGCGGCCCTGCTCCGAATTCCCGAGCTTTATCGGTAATTTGCCGCAACGCAGCCTGAACAAAACCAGAAAACCTGCCAGTTAAACTAAGGAAACACCACTGAACAATCATAAAACAGGTATTAACCAAGTTAAAATGTAACTGACTGCATCCACAGGCTTCCAAATACTTGCCCCAACCACCACAAAACTATTTCAAGCATTTTGTTAAAACAAAAATGTGCAGTGACAAACACTGTGTTGTTAGTGCCCAGGCATTCAGTTTTCAAGAGAAGCTAATACTGGCTCCCTTTGGAAAATAGCTTCACAGGCCTTGTTTGCATCCAGGCAGCTCAGGGCTTAGAGCATTTGCAGAAAAGACTGCCATTATGTCGCCTAATGGTTAAGGCCAAAACTTAAATAAGGGCTACACTAAGTAGCTAATTTAAGTGCAAGAAACAAAATCCAGAAAGTTACAGAGCCATGTAAGCAAAACACACTATAAATCCAGTTTCTCATAATTTAAAAAAAACCAAAAATTACACAAGGCCTACACCATTTAGTGACTAACATTACTGTTAAAAGAGCAGCAGAATTAAATTATACTGAATAACAAAAAGCCATACAGGTATAGAAGAGGAAGAACAAAAGCACTAAACAGTGTGCTGTTCTGGCTGAAACGGAGTTGATTTTCTCTGCAGCCCCTAGTATGGGGCTATGTTCTGGATTTGTGCTGGAAACAGCGCTGATAACACAGGGCCAAGCAGGGCTTACACAGTCAGGGCCTTTTCTCCCTCTGACCTCACCCTGTCACTGAGGAGGCAGATTGGCACAAGAAATTGGGAGGGGACACAGCCAGGACAGCTGGCCCAAACTGCCCAAAGGGATGCTCTACATCATATGGCACCAGGCTCAGCATACAAGCCAGGTGGAAAGACAGCCAAGAGTCACTGCTAGGGGACTGCCTAGGCATCACTTGTTTGGTGGTGAACAACTGTTTTCCATCTGCATCACTTGTTTTCTCAGGGATTATTTCTCCTCTTTTTTTTTTGTTATTTTCCTTTACTATTATTATTAATAAACTCTTCTTATCTCAGTGCACAAGTTTTCTCACTTTTACTCTTCCGATTCTCCCCTTCATGCTACTAAGAGAAGCGAGGGGAAAAGCAAGCAGCTGTGTGGGGCTTTGTTACCAGCTGGGTTTAAACCACAATAGATAGCAAAGTTTAGGAGAGACCGTCAAGAGAATCGCATGGACAACTGAAGCTAAACCTGAAAACAAACACCAGTTTTTGAAAAATGAGATTACATAAATATATCTGACAATTCATCTTACCTTTCGCATGGGAGGGGTGCCATTCTTTATTTTCAGAAGTAATTTCATTATTTTTCTCTCCTTCTGTTCCTCAGGACTCAGAGTCGATTCATCAACATCAACCTACAAATAATTCCAGACAAATAAATGGGCATTGCTACATAATCAAAAGAAAGCAGGGAAGTTCAACCAGCATGAGTGAAATCTCCTTTACCAGCAGCTTGTCGAAGTACTGGATATCATCTGGTTTCAGGAATGGCAGGTTGCCAGATGGCTGGTCATTGACACTCTTCATAGTGCGGTCCTCTGTCTGCATGTGGAACCCTGTCATACCCCCCAGGGGCGTTGGAGTCGCTGTGAGCTTCCGAGCAGGAGTACGGATGGGCACATAACCAGCTGGGGGTGGGAGAACCTGAAGAAGGAAAAACAAAATTCATTTTAATTGCAACAGATATGAAAAGAAGAACCCAGCAAATACGAAACATTGCTTGAAGTTGTAGCTTTCACTTTACTTGTTTGGGGATTTGTGTGTTACTGCATACAACAGATCCCATGTTCCCAGCAATACAAACTCACCCTGAGAGATTGTATTTGCACTTATCCTGTACTGCCAATGTTTCAGAAGAAAACTCACTCCCACTGCTGAGAGCTGGGATAATAAACTGTGAAGTGTCCAAGGATTAGAGAAGCACTTCAATAACTGAATCAAGATAGTATTCTTGCTGTCTCAGTATTTGTGACCCTCTTCCATGTTTGTCTACACCTGGACTTACAGTTTCCATCAGTCCATACAGAGTACATTTCTGGCCTTGACAAGCATTTCCAGCACTGAAAAGCACAGTAGTGATTTGCCTGTGAGATCACCTTTAGACCCCGCCCCCCCCCCCCCCCCCCCCCCCCCCAAGGGATTTACAATAAATCAAGTCAAACAAGTGTGTACAATCAATACTTAATGTGAAACATTCTACTTCTGGGGAAAAAAACCAGTAATCCCTGGTAGGAAAAAATCTTCATCATAGTCTGCTGTTATTTAAATCCAGATTAATTACCTTATATCCTTCAGGAAACATAGCATCCAATTCCTCATCAGAAAGTGGTCTGTTTCTCTCATCAATTTCCCTCTCCCAGCGCCAAGCCTGCAGCTGTTCAGGAGTCATGCTCATGATGTGACCTATAGTCAAAATAAAAAAAAATTATTAAAAAAGAAATCCTTTTGTATGCAGAAGGAGATGACTTGTTTACTTAATTTTTAAATGCTCTCTTTAGTCAAAGTTTCCATAGCACCTGAACGCTGTAGCCAAATACGAGATCAAACTCTTACAGAGCCTTTTATCAATTTTTTTACCAACTAAACTGAACCGCAGCAGGCATGTACCCTTAGAATTTCCTCCCCAGAAATGAGTTGCTGTGGGCATTGCCACAAAAATAGTAAACAGCATACATTGACTGCTTTCATACAGGCAGGAGAGCATACTGGGCAGAAGTCTGTTTCAAAAGACTATACAAAAGGAAATTCTTCATTCCCACAACACCAAGAGAAGCCTTGGACAAGGGACTGAGCTTACCTGGTGTAGGGGTTGCCATGTTCATAGCTGGGGTACCAATGGGTGTTTTGCCAGGTGTCAGAACAGGAGTGCTGCCACCCATCTGGCTCGCAGGCGTTTCATCCCAGCGTGACTTCCTTTTGCTGGCTCCTGGGGTTGGTGTCTCACCAATGGAGTCACCACCTCTGTCTGTACGAGGTGTCTCAGCCCAGCCACTGCCATGGCCCGGAGTATCTAAGGGAAGACAAACCCAATCTTCTCAGAAAGCTGAACAGTATATACTCCAACTATACTATCAATATTGAAATCCATTTTCAGTATCAAATTAACAAACAGTAGGCAAAAAGTAAAGACTTTTTGCTGAATATTGAAATAAATATAAATACCTTGCTGAATATTGAAAAAAACCCAGACATTACACTAAAAATATCCAACAGAGAACTTTGTTTTATGAAAAAAGTGCCATCTTCTTACTGAACCTTAGCATAAAAAGATCCTAAAGAAACAAGACCTACTCAGATATTCGAGGAATTGAACAAAGTACTCCATGTACTCCCTTGATTAAAAGCATTAGGTAACCACTGTTTCACTGCTCTCTGACACCAGAGTCAAATTCAAATTAGGCAGGTGAGATCCTTCTCTAACTTGTTTTGCAAAAACCTCTTAAAAAACCTATAACAACTAAAAAACAGCACATACAAACATATTACCAAACGTAATTCAACGTGTGCTTTTCACTGCATCCTTTATACATTAAAACCCAACCTCCAGCAGTCATTAGCTATGACAAAACTATGGTTCCATATTTGAGCTGAGATACTTTCATGGATGCCACTTGGGCACAGGCAGGAACCGATGTTGAGAACTCAGACAAGAACAACTCCCCACATTAACCACTAGATGTCAGAATATAATTACTTTTTGCCTGGATTCTGAACTCACTGTTTAATTAAGGTGAAAAAACCCAGTACAATTCACCATTCAAAACCTATCATGCACCTCCCAGTTTGCCATAAATACCTCTTTCTGTCTTGGGGGTTTCATCCCATCGATTTTTCCGTGCACTGGAAGTGGCACCTCCATGGCCCGGTGTTGCGTGACCAGGCGTGTCCCGGCCGGGCGTTGCAGCTCCTGCTGGTGTATGACTGGGAGTTGGATCCCAGATCTTTGAGCCTGGGGTGGCACCTGGAGTTTCGCTACCCTTTGCACGGCCTGGAGTTTCATCCCATCGCAGAGATGGGGTGTGTCCAGGAGTCTGCACAAGACAAAACCAAAAGTGTCAGTATCTCATCCTGTACAATAAAACACTGCTAGTTGTTCTTACTGTAAGGAGTACAGTAAGAAACTTCTGACACTCAAGAGGATTAGCACAGATAATGCCTTCTGTAGCTGATGAGCACTAGGTCATTACCTCTGCTTGATCCCAACTGGACAATTTTTTAGGTGTAGCACCAGGAGTCTGATCAGCTGTCTGATCCCAACGCCGTTTGCGTTTTGAAGGTGGCTGAGAAGCGGCTCCATTGACGACTTTAAGCTCTCCAGCTTTAGCTTTTTCAGCTAGTTGTTGCCTAATTTCCCTCTGTTCAAGAGCACAAAAATAAAAATGTAAGAACTCTTCAAATTATACATTTAAAAGAGCTTTTTCAATATCTTTTTATGCTTTTTTTGAGGTTTTGCTCAAACAACCTGCAATTAGCTACTGCTTTTCGTTCAAGGCCATTCTTTTTTCAAATTCTTCTATAGTGCCAGAGCAACTGTGTTTGCAGGGCTGTTTTAAAATTAATTTTTCAATAAAAGCCATTCTTACAGCAAATGCACAGAGAATTTTTAAAGCTATCAGCTTCTGTCATCACTAAGTATATGCCTTAAGACCATTACCCACCTGTTTCAAATAATTACCACTTCAGTAAACTAGATGGATGACTTAGAAAATATGTTCACAGGAGCTACATCCCATGACATAAAAAAGCCCTGAAATTATTTTAAATCCTGAGATGATACTGCTAGAACAGCCCACTAACAGAGACTGTTTTGCACTTACTGCATCCATAAGCAGTAAGACTGCCAAAATTAGGAACTAATTCTTCACTTAAGACTAACCAATGTCAGAAGTCACTGGAACTACTTGCTCCAATTAGCAAGATGGTACTGTAGGTATTACACAAGTAATGTGTTTATATTACCAACATATTTTTAACTATTAAAATAAATTTTAAAGCATGTTTTTTGTTTTTCTCCTTTTTTGTTTTTAATATTTAAAACCAAATGCAAATCTTATACCAAATCTTAGTACTGCAACATCTGTTATAGGTACTTCATCAAAAGCCTTTTAAAACCTCCCTGGCTTTCCTATACACGGAGCTCACAAAATAAACTTCTCTCACACTGAGTAATTCTCAGTTACGGTTAGATTTTGTCTCTCCTCCTCTGAAAGAAAATAAGCAAGAGAAAGGCCAAGTTCTACAAAAACCCATCCAGATTAAAATGTATTGAGACTATTTTTCTCTGCATTGCTTAAGTTTTACATAGAACAGATGTTTTTTAGAACTTTCATCGTTAAATTCTATTGACTTTCAACACATGAAGAATGTGATTTTTCAAAGAAAGTGGCTTTTAAGTCAAACAAAGCCAAGAGAATTTACACTCCCACTTTTGTAACATGCTTTCAAAGGCTGTAACATGAAACTCAGCCCAAGTGGAAAACCCTCCCCTCCACGCACCTCTTCTTTTGTTAAATGCTGTTCACGCATAACATCCATGTATGTTCTGGCATTCATTTTAGGGTCTGGAGTCTTCCCTCCTGCAGAAGAGAACAGCAACAGGAATGGAGCACAATGAGTACAGGATAAGCAGAAACTATGGACTTCTACTGTCCTGCTCTAGTATTATATTATTCCATGATCATTTAATTTTACTTTTTGATTGAAAATTTTTAAAATTACATGTATCTTACGTTTATTCAGTTTGCTGATCAATTTAACCTGTTTGAACACAAACATAACTACTGCAGTTTCAAACAAATATTTTAAAGCCGATAAAAATGATAAAATGACAACACAGTTAAGAGTCTTCAGAAGTGATGGGTTCCTGGGTTGCTAATCCGGAATACGTACACTTTCGTGCCTTTGTCTCCATCAGCAGTTCTGACTTCAAGCAGCAGAATAGAAGCCTAGAAAATTATCTCTTTACCATTAGTAACACTTTGGAAAGATATTTATAATCAAAACATTACCTTGTGTAAGCTGTTAAATCCTACTTGTTATCTGACTACAAATAACTATTGCATACCTAAGTAATGTTTAAATTGTTTTATCATAAAGACCCATTTATAAGTTTGACAAATCTGGACATGTCTCACAGACCTTCTAGTGTCATATTGTAACAGGGCTTCGTTAAAAATAAAAATAAAACAAAATAAAAAACCCCAAAATACTGTTTGATGACACTTTCCCCCTCTTCTGTTCTCAAGGGACACTTGTGATTGGGATCTGAATGCAATACAGTACATACACCACCACAACAATACTCACAGGTAATGGGTTTTGTACACCATATGTTGTTTTATGCTCTGTATCTTGCATTTACTGAGTTTTTAAATACATTAAAAGAAGCCCAACTTTATAGAAATGAGACTTGTCAAGAAAAACACTTTTCTTTAAGAAAAATGTGCAGATTTGCTATACAAGTGGTATAGCTATTATACTTTAGGGAAAAAAATAAACTTCTTAAACATTTCTATGCTGAAGATCACTGCCCAATTGGCTGTGTCTTTCTGACACTAGCTTTGATAGGACTTTCCTTTGGAATACTTTTTCACCATAATCTACACAGGATGTGTTGAACTGCACCCTTAAGAATGCAGACAGGACTGGCATATAGCAGTACTGCTGTAGGAAAGAAATTAAGGACAGTTAGTATGGGCCTGTGAATTCTGACAATACATGTTTATATCAATTACAATTAAGCAAGTAAAATAATTAATATCCCTATTAATTCATGCAGGCTGAAATTCTCATTTGTAAAACCTGCAAAATAGCTACTAATTTTACGCCAACAGGCACCTTATTGCCACATGTGAAACTCACTCACCTGAAGAAAGTTTCAGACCCACTAACACCCCTTCTCCTGACTTGCATTCTATAATTATCAGAACAGACTTGAACTATTAATAGTATCAAAGTCTTATTTATGCTTTTGCTTCTTTTAGCTATACCACCTAAAATTTACATAGGATGGTAAGAACTAGGTGCTCTACTAGCATTTCAAAAGCAGTAACCCTGTAAGTCTATAACTTGGAATGAAAACTATCAAGGTACTGAATGAATCTGAGCACTCAATACACAAGTTGTTCAAAGTACAACGCACAACCCAAAACGAAATGAAAAGAGAAACCTTTAACCCTTTGTGTTTCTATGGCAATGGCTCATTGACAAGTTTCTTGTCCTTCTACCTGGAAAGAAAACTCGTATTATAAAGATGAAGAATATGGCATCTAAATTTTCAACCAAATCTCTATGAAAAGGGGATGTTTAAAACAAAACTAAGTTTATAAGCATGCCAACAGAAATCAAAGGGCTAAAGACAATTAAAGACAAAAATTTCATACAGGGTATAGAAAAGCCAAAATAAATTACCATCTGCAAAAGGATCAAGACGCTCAGGGGAAATTATCATCATCCGCCTGTGCTTTTTGTACTCATCTTCCCGATCTGCAATCTTTTGAGGACGGTGTTCTGCAAAAGGATCATACTAAAAACCAAGAAAGCCTGTTAGTCACAGATTTATAAAGACTAATATGAAAAGTGTCAGGTACTGTATTAATTTTAATTATTAAAAAGACTTAAATTATTTTTTGCCTCCACTATGCAGGAAATGTCAAAACACTATACTAACTTAAATTTTACTTCCATAACTAGAATTTCAGTTTTTTAAACACAGAACTTCTTATGAAATAATTTCTCATTAAAATTTGGTATTTTAAGAGTTTATTCACTTGCTACCAAAGCATTTCATGCTGTTGACCTTTTCCCCTCTTTTTGCAGGGTGACTTAATGCTATTTTTTGTGCTTTTAAATTTTACAGAAAAATACTCCAAGAATATAAAACTTAGGTGATTACATTTTCCTTAAAAAATGAGAAGTACAAAGGATATTTCCCAGTTATTTTACTTTAACGAAGTATTAGATTTCAATTTTTTTAAATTCTGATAGTTTAGTTTCTATATTCATGTTGGCTTTACATGCACAAGGGCCAATCTTTATCGCCCTGTGGAATTTAACAAGCTTGCAGCAACATTTAAAAAGCACAGCTCTTTACATACATCTTTTACTTCCAGCAAACAAAACCTGTTATTAACACTTGTTTTCCTCAGTGCTTACAAGAGTATTTTACTGTGCCTTCAATAAAGACGTACCTGTTCAGTAGATTGTGGTATGTCATTAAGCAATGCCACTGGAGCATGGTATCCTGGCTTCTTCTGGCCAAGCAGACTTGTGGAAGGGTAGTCATCATCATCCTATCAGTAAAGACAGGTGAATTTGTCATGCTGGTATTATACTTAGATAAACTAACATCAAATAAACATGCTGTGGTCATAGAAAATATGAAAATGGACAGTAGAATAGGTAATTCAAAATTTTAGCAAGCTTTCTCATATAACTTTTCTTATTATTCCCAAACTGGTGAATCAGATAAACCTGCTCATATCACTAAGAAGTCTTAAGTATTCTTCAATATGCTACATTTAATCAAGTATGCTATCTACACTAGTCAAAAAGTCTGTATTTCACATCAGCACTACTGTTAGTTAGCACCATTAGAACCAACTAGTTACTGTTAGAACCTAACTAGTTCCCTAGTTGGTTGTGAGAACTGGTGCAGAAATATTCAAACTATTTTTCATACAAGTCAGCTATATATATATATATATATATATATGGAATAAGACAATAAAAAGGTTTCAGAAACTGAAAAATTCAGAGATAGATTCATGCTAGTTTAGCTATAGTTACTCAATCACAACGGCAATAACAAGCACTTGCTTTTGCTATTCCTTCATATCAGTAGTCAGTTTCTATTCAGTTATTTACAGCAACCCAAAAGAAAAACTGCTCATAAAACTATGAAACTTTTTCAGTGAGCCCCAGAGTAATGGAAATTTTTAATAAGGCATTCTTGTAAGTCTGCAGATGACACAAGTACATTACTTAAAAAAACCCTCATATATCAACTAGTACTAAACTAAACATCTTCCTTGTTCTTAGAATAAAATTCTCTCAGTATATGAGATAGTTGCATCTGATTTAGAAGGCCTATAGATCTGACCTGCAACTGAAAATACTGTCCAATGTTTAACATTAGAAATTAACAGACGGTACTCAAACAAGCAGGATACATAAGGAAAACACAACACAGTGAAAAAGCCAATTCTTAGAAACAGCTCTGAAATATGAACCAGGAATCTTAAAACAGTCACTACAGTTTGCTGGCTGAAGTTTTATTAAATTTTTTACTGTCATTTGTAATCCTGGCAGCAGTAACAGAACAAAGTTAATTATTCCAGCCAAGGGTAACATTAAGTGCCAGGTCACAATTTTTTGCCTTCTGCTTGGGCCTGCAAGACTCTCAAAGCAAAATTCACTAACTACAAGCCAGACTTAGAACTGCAGCCCTGAAAAGGACTTGGGGGCCGCTGGTGAAGGGCAGGCTGGACATGACCCAGCAGTGGGCACTCCCAGCCCAGAAAGCCAAACGTGTCCTGGGCTGCATCCAAAGCCCCGTGGGCAGCAGAGCAAGGCAGGGGATTCTGCCCCTCTGCTCTGAGATCCCAGCTGGAACCCTGCATCCAGCTCTGGGGCCAGCACAGGAGGGACAGGGACCTGGTGGAGCAAGTCCAGAGGAGGCCAACAAGAGATTGGAGGAATGGAGAACCTCTCTTTCAAGAAAAGGTGAGAGAATTGCGTTTGTTCAGACTGGGGAAGAGAGGCCTTTGGGGTGACCTAACTGCAGCCCTTCAGTACCTGAAGGGAGCCTAGAGCTGGAGAGGGACTTTTTCATGTGAGCATGTAGTGACAGGACACGGGGAAATGGCTTCTAACTGAAGGAGATTAGGTTTAGATTGGATAGTAGGAAAATAATTGTTTTTTTTGAGGGTGGTGAGGCCCTGGCACAGGCTGCTCAGAGAAGCTGTGGATGTCCCATCCCTGGAAGTGTTCAGGGCCAGACTGGAAGTTGCTTTAAGCAACCTGGTCCAGTGAAAGGTGTCCCTGCCCATGGCAAGATGGCTGGAACAAAATTATTTTTAAGGCCCCTTCCAACCCAAATTATTTCAACATTATGTGCTTCCCAGATAAGACATACTTGGTCCACTATGGCTTTAATGAAAATTAGTTCTACTTCAAGCAACTGCTACTAAAAATTACTCAAAATCAATTCTGAAATAGTTACAGGTCCTAAACAAACAAAATAAATAAAATCACTTACATCTTCCAATTCAGTAGCTGCAATAGAAGTGACATATCCAGCAAATCTGCTGTCACTGCCACCATAAATTTCTTGATCATAATATCCTGTGGAATCAAGACCTACTCCTTGTGCTTCATCAAGAGCAGGCTTTTTTCCTTGAATTTCTCGAATTTGTGCTTCGATATCTAGGGTAAAGACACACACACAAAGTCTTGTTACATATACATACAAAATATAGTAGTCATTTAGTATGCACAGCAAACAGTTTTTTGCCCAACCTGAAAGATTACCATTAAAGAAATAAACATATATGACACACAAAACTACAAAAATCGTAATTCATAAACTGGTATTCATAAAAAGCTTCTCCTCACGTTTTAATATGATCCAGCACAGAGTACTTTTATTATATGGCTTAAAGCAAACTATTTAACTCACTGTTACCATATCTCACCTTCTGACAGAGGTAGCAGAGAAGCTAATTTACACCACAGCAGTATTTCTCAACATTACACTAACAAAACCCTCACAACAAATGTCATCCTCTCATTAAAAAAACCTTTCACAATGTTATCGCCAATTTCGCTAATTTAAACAATTCTGTTCAAAATAATTACTGCACAGGTTCTCAAAATTGAGATTTAATAAAACAACACTGTATTTGTTTCATAACATAAAAAAACCCAACTCTAATATGCCACTGGGTAACAAGTTAATAAAAAAACCCCCAAAACTTAGGGACTCTCTTTTCACTTTGGCAGCTCAAATGTTATTTACTCATCATTATTCCTGCCTGCACCACCATCTTTGAAGACTGCTATTCTTCTGGATAACAAAACACTCTTCAAATAGGACAAATGGGAGCTTTGTCATTCTTGTACTGTATCAGGATCTGACTCTAATCAACTCTGGTAGCCATCTTTGACCCTAGAAATTTGGTACTTTCAGAAAGAACATCAACCTCTTAATCCAAAAAACAAGGAAGGAAATTAAACCATGCCTTCCTCCCGTCTGTTGTAATGCATGACAAGAATAAATTGCAGTAATCCAACTACCTTCAACAAATGCAACTGTAGGTATATTGAGGCACAGCTGTGTAAAAATTATTATTGTTTTCATGTGAATTTTGAGTTAATAGATATGGAAACACAATTATCCATACAAAGGAAATTTCACTGGATCAAACAATTACTTTAATGGCCAAGAAAACCCCCAAGAGTTGCATTTTATGGCTGCAGGAATATGAAGGATCAGGGCTGTGAGGAAGAATTGCATTGCATTGTAAATGGACTACAAAAGACCCTTTCAACATGAACAATTCTGTGATTCACCCTCTCCCACCTAAAGTGCTACTGCCTGCTACTTTAACTTAAAGGAAATTTGTCAATTTACAAAAGAGCTACAGGAAATCTTGTTCACAAATAATCTTGAATCTTGAGTATTCAATAATTGTTTACTACTGTTGCTCACTTCTCTTTTCAGGATGCATAAATGTGACACGTTTTTACCATCAAGCCACTTTGCAAAAGGCACTACACAATGTTATGCAACACCTGTAGGAAACCTGACAAAAAATAAGAATACTTTTTTCTAAAGCTAAGATTATTAGCATTGTAATACAAATTATTGGATCAGAATTGCTTCGTTTAAAAGTTTAAAATGTCAACACTGCAAACTTCAAGCCTTAACGGCACAGCTAGATCCTTTTCTTATCACAGACTGCCACTAACAAAAAAAAAAAAAAAAAGGAAAAAAAGAAAAAACAACAAACAACAACAACCAACCACAAACCCACAGTAAGTGAAATTATGCCTCCTGTACAAAAGTATGTTCTCTAGAGAGGCAAGTTTTACCTGACATATCTTTGCCATATAGCTACAAATGAGAACAGCAAAACTAAGAGTGCACTTAGAAAGAAGCACTGACTTCATGTGAAGCACAGTAACCTGGCAGCAAAACAGCAATTCCTGCATTGGTCTAGTGAGAAAACACAGCAGAAATGTGTTTCTAAACCCATTAAGAGTCCTACACACAGAAGATATACCCTAAAGGCTCATAAGGAGAATCTTGCTCCAGCCACTTTAGGGCTTCCATTGAACGTCTGCAGCTTTCTAAAGCAGCATAACTTCAGTCACCTCTGTGTTACAGACTCGTGATGCCTTAAGCTCATGAGAAGCTGAAACCTCACAAAAGCCTTATACTACTGGCATGAGCACCTCCTGAATCCCGCCTGTGGGTACATCCTGCTCCCTGTAAAATCCTGCACAGCCCAGAGGATTTCTTTGAGTCCACAACTTGGAATCCACTGTTCTCCAATGTGTTAGTTCTGTGAAGCAGCAGAAAGAAACTACTTCCAAATTAGGGATCTTTGTCTTGCCCTCAGAGGCCTCTGCCTGCCTTCAGAGGCGCTTACAGTGTCCTCTTAAGGTATTCTGCTTCTATGGAATCATCCTATGGCATGGCTATAGAGCCAATGAAACTCAATTCAATTACCTTCTCCCCAGATTTTTTAGTTATTTATGTTTCTCTCAGAAAGCAGATGAAGCTCCTGATTCCTTCTGCAGCCTGGTGCACTGCAGTACTGGGGTGGAAAGGAATACCTGGAGCTTCCATCTCTACCAAGGACAACCCTACCAGCACCGAGTGGGTGATGTGAGGGTACAAGCCCAGCACTTCCCTTATTTCCAAAGGGCAGTCAGTGGAACAACAAACACCCTGCCTCTTCGGTGACACACTAAGGCCTGACTGAAACTCCACAGCTGTAACCAACTTCAACATGAAAAAAGCCTATGGATCTTGCCTACAGGATCATCATGCCTTACACCTGTTCACTGAATCAAACAGACCATAGAGCTCCAACACATAACACAACAATGAGTCCCCTGCACTGAAGGGCACCACAGAGATTTGTTTTGCTTGGCCTCCCACCTTCTACTATCACCAACAGAGCTAAGTAACACAGCTGGGGGATTTCTGCAGTGAAAGTGTCAACACAAAAATATTTTTTTCTTATTGATGGTTCTTACCAACACTTAACATACCAAGGCCTTGTTCTCCAACATTATTTTTAAAACAGCTATATTCCATGAAGAGGGTAGAAGTATCATTCATAATTAGCCTTTTCCTTTAAATTACAGGGATTACATCTGTTAGCAGGGTAAAGAGCATTCTCATTTTCCTACACCAAAACCTGCTGGGTTACCTATACCAAAAAAAACCAAAGTCTATATAGGCTCAACAAAACTTACTGCTAGCCACCCTAATTTTTAACAAATATGAGCCTCCAGGTGCCAGTTTAAATGAAGCATTCTAGGGAGAACACCCCACAACAGCCCTTGAACCAGGAGGCCTGTAGCCACAGGTGGCCTGTGTTTGGTAAGCATCACATATTTAGGTGGAAAACACTATTTTGACATCCAAGATGTGCCAGTTAGCATTCCTGAGCTAACTAGCATTTCCTTGAAAAATCTCACACCACGTTTAACAAAGATCTTTAATAAAAAGCAAATTAAGAAAGAAAAATCACAAATATTACTTAAAGATACATTGTGTAAAACAAACTACTTGTTTAATGGCTTAGTCAAGCAGGACATAATGGAAATTTCACTCACAAATGGAGAAACAGTAAAGGGAGTGGGATATGGGGGAAAAAAAAAAGAGCAGGGGGATAATATTCTACTTATAATTCCTTTTCTGTATTTTACTCTATTATTTATATATTTTGGCATTTTAGTAGAAGTAACTTTAACAAGCAGTTGATTTGAAACATACCATAAATGCTGAATATTATTTTAGTCAACACACATTAATTCAAAGTCTCTGAACATCTAGCTCACAGAGAGGCTTTCTCTATGTGCTCTGCTACCACACATGTACTTCTCCTCTAAACATTAAAAAAAGAAAGAAGACCCTGTGCTGGAGAAATATTTTACAGGGTAAACAGCTTCTATGTTTTCACGTCTTATCATATTTTTGCACATTTAGCTTGCCCTTGCATGGCTTGATTTTTAGCTACTTTAGCACTCTTACATGTGTTATTAGATCTATTATATTTGAAGAACTCTGTTCTCTTCTCAGCAAGAAAAAAAAAATTTAAACTAAAAATGACCTTCAACAGTATCAAATGCTCACACATTTATTGAGGCTTTATGAGCTGCCACTTGAAACTTTACTTTCAGCCTCAGAGTTCTCCTTTAATTATGTAGCTGACAGAGACTCCAACTGTTTTGATGCTTCTTTCAAGCTGTATCGTGAACACATCAATCAATAAGTATTTAACAAACAGTACAGATATATTAAAAATATTTTAAGATGATTTAGTAACAAACAACTCAATATGAAACATTAATGCAAAACTGAAAAAAGATAGGCTAGAATTTGGAAGCAAAATAATCAAGCTGCTCAGCTAATGCCTCCATGCTGGGAAAGACCCTTCCGTGATCACACCCTGTAATACATATTTTTTATTTACCTACCCTCCCCCTTAAAACCTGTTCTGATACAACACTAATCAAAACACATGCAACTGGAAGCATGTCATTGTCTTCACTGAAGTCAGTGCATCACCATTTGCTCCAATAAATAAGCAATTTCAGCTGGAAAAAAAAAAAAGAAAGAAACAACCAAACCTTAACCATTCTACTATTTTATGACAAGCATTCTAGTATTTTATGACAAGAATCTCTTTAGGAAGGAGAGGCAGAGCACTGTGATGGGTAATACTCACTTGAGTACTATCTCACACAACCCTTATGCATGTCACAGCATATAAACAAAGGACAAGACAATTTCTGTAATCATACCAAAATACTTTAGAATGCTAAAAAAAAAAAAAAAAAAAAAAACAAACAAATTAAATTTTTAAAAAGTAAGGACAACAGTTTTAGCTTTTCTTCATCTCTAAACTCAGATTAGGTCTGTAGTGTTAAACACTATATTAACCCCACTTCCATGGGAGATGATGGCTTTCCATTTGAAAAGCTTTTTCGGTGCAAAACTGAAAAAAAAAAAAAAAATACTAAAAGACAATGAATGCTTGGGCGCCCTCACAGCGCACAACCACCATCCAGAGGTAGTTTTCGATCAGCGAATTACGCATATAAATTAAAACAAAATACAGCAGAACACCTATCGTACAAGTGAAAAACCCCGGAGCAAAAACGCAGAAGCAGTGTAATTTTACAAATTATTCTCCGGTGCCTGAAAATACTTAAGCGCAGGGCAAGCCGCAGGCAATGCCCACAAAGAGCGCTTTGATTCCCACTGAGAAGAGCTGGAGAGAAGCTGTTCGAGAAGAACAGCCCGCCAGGGAAAGCCCTCGGCCGCTAAAAGGCCCAGCGAGCCGCCTTCCTACGCCAACAGCCGGCCGCAGGAAGTCTGTGTAAAATGGCAGCTCGAACGCTCCCCACCTCACGATCCTTCCCCTCCTTCGGGGCACTTTTCTCAGCAAGCACCGCGGCGGCTCAGTATCGGCTGGGGCCGCGCCGGCTTCCAGCGGGCAACACCCGCTCTCCAGGCCCTGCAGCCCTGTTTAGCGAGGCCAAAGGGCTCGGCAGGGGAAGGAACGCGCGCTCTTGGCGTTCCTGATGCCAAACTCGCACCAGCACCGCGGCGTTTGCACAGCGCACCGGCCGAGGCTCGATGGGAGGAAGGAGGCCGGGGGCGGAGAGTTCAGCGACGGAGCTCCCCCGCACAGGCCTGGCCGCCGCTCCGTCCCACGCCAGCACAGCCAGAGCTCCCCTCATGCCCGTCCCCCGCCCGGCCCGGTGGTGACGAGCGCAGCCGCCATTACACACAGGCCCTGCCCGCCCGGCACCCACCCGACGAGCCGCGCCTGACGCTGCCCGGAGCTGGGGAACAACACAAGCAACGGGCGATGTCCGAGCGCGACGCGGGCGGCCGCCGACACGGGGCCTTCCGGGCTATTTTTACCTTCGTGGGTCTTGGCGATCTTCGCCATTTTGTGCAGCGCCAACGACGCCGAGGCGGAACTGGCGCGGCCCCGCCGCTTCCGCCACACGGGGCCGCCAGAGCCCGCAGTGCGCAGGCGCGGCCGCCGTCCCGCGGGCCAGGGGCCAAGCCCCGCCTACCGCCTGATGGACGTTGCGCTCAGCCAATGGCCGTGCGGGAAGCGGCGGGGGCGCGCGCTGAGCCCGGCCGACCGTGAGGGAACTTCCGGTGAGGGCGGGGGGAATGGAGGAGCCAAATGTGGGACGGGTTCCTGAAAAATTCCTTCACACAGCCACTGAGGGGTGGCGCCCGGAATGTGGGTGCTCAGCTCAGTTTGCCAAACTGCTTGACGTGGGTTTCATGTGGACAGGGCAACTGGCTCAGTGCCAACAGGCGGACGCTAGATATCAGAATAAAGCAGATATATGTTTATTGCTACAAGATGGGGGTTAACCGGATTCCAGCCCTTCAGGCAGGTCAAGTCTCTTCAATATTTTGGTAAGGGCTCGAAAGAGGGAAGGGTAGCTGTGTTTACCAAATTGGCAGATGACACCAAATTGGCAGGTGGAAGAAGGAATTGAGAAGCATCTGACATTGATTCATACATAAAATAATTTAAGATCACAGAGTTAAGCTTCAACAACAAAAAGTAAAAGTAACTACATATTGGAATTTTAAGTCACTATAAGAATTCAAGGTGGCAAAAATAGTCAGAAACGGATGATGTGGGAAATCAAAGCTATACAACTATCTGTAGCAATATGCTGCTGCAGTGGAATTAAGTCTTACTCCAGGCCGTTAAAAATTGTGCTGCGTACAAAACCTGGAAATCAATTCTTTCACTTTACTTAGCTCAGTCAAAGCCACTGATGAGTTCAACAGAGATTTGGGCAACTTCAGTATAGTCTAGAAGAGAGGAGGAACAATCAGATGTTTACAAAATGACACGTGGGGATGTAAACGAATTGTTTAGCTGTTCTGCAACAACTGACCTCACACCACTTCCACATTTCATTTGGGAATTACTTTTTTCCCCAGTTCTGTTGATGTGATACACACATTTCAGCATCACTGTCTATTGTATACCTAATAACTGATTAGGATTGATTCTGTCCACATGCGAAGCCCTGGGAACTCCCCCTTACAGTCAAGTGTTGTGAACAAGCTAGTTTTTTATTATCTCAACCTTTAGTAGTAGTAAAACACCAAGGCTGGTTATGCAACCTAGGTACAAAGTCCAGAATTGCTTAATGATACAGCACATCAATGATATTTCATAACACAGTGTAATGTGTAAACTTCTATAGTTTATTTATTATCGTATGTTTTATTGTACACCTGCTAAGTCCCCAATCTCCTCAGAAGCCTTTGCAACAAGTGAAGTCAACCTGAGAACTTTCTGTCAGGTAAAATGCATAAACTCTTTCTGAAAAGGGTGATAAATGCATGATGGCAAAACTCATACTGATTCTTCACCAATCACTCCCCTTATGTAAGCTGGTAGTTCATATTATGGCCTTTTGAGGGTTGTCTTAAAGAAAATAATGTGAAGCTCATGTTTTTGTGTTAATATGTGTATCCAATTGACCAGCTGATCTAGAGATCTGTCAGTCTTTGCTTTGTGTTGATTGGTTTGCAGGAGTTTGCTGAACAGTTCTGCTTTTAATAATTTACTAACTACATGTATTCAAATGTTAAGAGTAACTGTCACTGGAAGGTGCAGAAAGTCTTCTGTCCTTTATTCTCAGTGTTGTTAAACTCACATTTGCATTTCTAGAAAGACACACATACTCATAGGCTACAAAAGGAGATATTTACCAAGCTGCCAAGGACATGTGACAGTAAGGTTGAGGCAAACTACTGCAAGAATTGAATGCATGTAACTATTTTAAGTAAATGTCACATGCATTTAAGTAAATGTCACATGCTCAGATTCACTATGAAGATCAATTTGCAGTAACTTTCTCTCCTTTCTTCAGCCTGACTTCCAAGTTATGTTAAGCAGAACAGTTAAAATATTTCTTTTCTTCTGTTATTAAGCAGACCTGACCTAGGGATGAAGTCCCACAGAATACTTTAAAGTAATCATTCTGGAATGTACCATTTCACATATAAAAGGGACTTATGTGTTTTAAGTGCTAACAGAAATTGTGCTGTGATGAAACAGAAAACTGCCTTTTGCTTGTGTCTCTTCCCTGCTTTTCCACCAAATTCTGTATGCTGCCGTGGGTTCTTTTTGGCTGCCTGTCAAATGCCTGAATATGTACTTTTGCCTCCTGAACATTAACTCCATCACACAGCTTGCACAGCATACAGACAGGGCTGTTACCAGCCCTACTGAGTCCTCATCCCTTTCCCACACATACAAGTGAACACAGGGTTCACAGAGATTCCTGCATGGATTTGAAACAGATTGGATTTAAGAGCCCACAGGCTTTGCAGATCTGGCATCATACCTAAGTAACAGACCTTCAAGGTCCTGCTTTATGTAAGATTCAGGTCCAATTTCAAGGGCAGCTTAAGCTGTCACTAGCTGGCACTGCTGCTGAAAGAAGTATCCAGACTCTTTGCCTGTCCTTGACTGATCCCATCTATTGTGCCAGCAGAAGTTTCTGGCACTGCTTCACTCAAAGAGGGCAGGCTTTTGACTATATCCTCCTGCTGCTTCTTCCAAAAGTAACTTTTTATTTGTATTCATTTCCTCCCCCCACCCACTGCTGTACAGAGCTGTACAACAAGCTGATATTATGCAAAAAGCTAAAACCTGGGCTAAACTCCTAGTCCTTCATTCTGCCCAGGTCTGTGCTTAGCTTTAGATGCCAGGGACAGTTCACTGACATTCATGTGTCTATTAAAGATAAGGGCAGAAGTTCTTAAAACAAAGAGAAAATTTAACCACAGCAGCTGTTTCAACTCTGTAGAAACTTCTCAAACAATATGAGCAAGAAAAAAATAGCACAAAATAAAATCTCTTCCAGTCTCATTTTTGTTCCTGATGTCAAGAAGAAATAATGTAGAAAGGATCCTTTTTGTCACTGGAAAGCCAGTGAGTTAAAAAACACACATTGGAAGATAAGCTTTTTGGAGGATTTCAAATGGGGGTTGCTTTGTGTTCTGCAGGATGTGCATAACCTGAACACAAACCGTTTGTGTCACTGCCGGTAAGGGTGGGCTGAGGAACATAAATCAAAGATGGGATGGGACAGTCATCTGTGCTCCCACAGCCCTGTGGGCTCCCCTGAGGCAGTCTGAGGGTGATTTTCTGCCAAGAGGACCCAGGCTTCAGGCCCTGTGTCTCCACTAGCACAGTCCCCAGGGCTGGCAGGGTGCTTGGCTAAGGGCTGCTGCAGACATGCAGCAATGCTCCCCCAGCCTGCTCTCCCCACGCAGCAATGCTCCCCCAGCCTGCTCTCCCTCCCAGCTGCTGCAGACACACAGCAATACTCCCCCAGCCTGCTCTCCCTCCCCACGCAGCAATACTCCCCCAGCCTGCCCGAGCTGAGCCCGCGCTCTGCATGGTTTGGTGCAGATCATGTTCTTCCTGAGCACTTTAATAATTACAGACAGTACTGTTTTGGAAGTCGGACAGAGTAAGAACAGAGCAGCTGGATTTCAAAACTGGCTGTGAGCAAATAAGCACTGAGATTTAAACATTTGTTGGATTTTTTGGTCCACCAAAACCTTATGAAGATCAAACAAGTCTAATTCTTTACACAACAGGTTTACAGCCAAATACTTCAGTTACTACCAACACCAAATTCACTGATGCTATATGAAATATAAAAAAAATTATGTGATTTTATATCCTGATTAATCACCTACATATGTAGATCATTTTTCCAAGCCTACATGTATAATTGTGAAATATTTTGAGATCTTTCAAAGGCAAATATTTTTCAAAACTCACTTATAAACAGGAACACAATAGCTATATTTTTGCTTTCTTCAACATATCTCTGGTTGCCTAAGGAACATACTAAACCAACTGCTCTTTTCACTCATTTGCAGGAACAGAGGTGAATAAAAAATAGCCTTTTTTTACACAAGAATATGCTCTCCTCATCAAAGATTGACTCTTTGCCCACTGAAAGGTGTCATTAAAATGATTGTTTTTAATAGTATAAACCTCACAATCAGAATTTAAACCTACCTTTCTAATGATGGTAGTGTCATAAAAAATAACATTTAGGAAAAAAACCCAGCCTGTGTGGTCCTACAGTATATCTCTTTCTGGTGTATCAGAAATGTCTTGCATCCCCCTGGTGTTAAGGATTAATTTGGGCCACTCTTCCTGTCAAAGTTAGTAAATGCAGCTCTCTCTCCCAGAAACAGGTATCAAGCAAGGTTTAAGAACTTTAATCCTGAGCCTACCAAGAGAGAACAAAAAAGGCAAAACCCCCTCTAAGTGCCTTCAGAATCCATCACCTTGAACTTCTCAATGCTCTTCAAATATTCTAAACACTGAAAGACATCAGTCTTTGTAAGAGGTAATTGCTGATCCACTGGGCAAGCTAGAACGACAGACGCAGAATCCATGAAATAACAGCAGCACTCGTGGAAGTTGCAAAACACGATGAGGTTAGTAATAAGGGTTAGAAGAGGGCAGGACAACATAGGACTGGGGCTTTGTTTGTATTTCTGGCTTTGCAGTTTGTTTTCCACCTGCACTAGAGAATATGGGTTTTTACTGATTTCTGTTTCTCATCAAGTTAATGAGATATGCTGCAGGACAGCTTATCTGAAAAACACCATACCCTGAGGTGGTAAAGTAAAAGCTGCTCCATTGACTGTCATCCAAATTGGTGGTGTGCTTATTTAATGATGAGTGGTTTTACTAATGGCAAGGAGGCTGGGATAATTAAAAGGATCAATTTTCTGAAGAGGATGTTGTTGTAGTTTTATATAATTGAACTGTTATTTTTGTCCAGAAATCTTCTCACTCCTTAATGCATTCAGCATTCAACAATTTTAGCTAAAATTGCTTCATTTACATTGCAAATCGGTGGAAACGGGTTCCTCCAGTAGTCGGAGGGACATTGCTGGCAATAAATCCAGGCTGGTTTTCTAGTGCATACAGCCCAAACACAAGTCAAATTCAGGATATGAAAATACCAGTCTTAGCTCAAGATTCCCAGTCAAGACTATACCTGGTACAAATTAAAAAAAAAAAAAAAAAGCGCCAACCCAAACTATTTTATGGAAATAGATTATAGATTTTGCAGTCTTACCTTTTAACACTTTATGTGTAACGCATAAACGTGTATTACACAAAATATGAAAGGTATGATGAGTTATTTAAACTGTAGGTCTCCAATCACAGAGTAATTGTAATGCACGCTTTCCTTGAGAGAGGCTGATTTGAAAGGTGAATTACGAGAAAGCGTTAATTAGTGATTTCTTTGGCCCCAGACAGGTCTGTGGCCCTATTGTTAAGTTTCTGCTGACTGTAACCCTGAGCACGCACCGAGCAGAGGCGGGACGAACACCAATGACTCCTCCCGCGGACCACCCCCACCCCCGGGTCAGGCGCTCTGCGGGGGACGGACACGGGGACGGACACGGGGACGGACACGGGGACGGACACGGGGACGGACACGGGGCCGAAGCCGCTCCCGCCGCTCGGTGGGGGCGCCCCCCGCGCTCCAGCCCAATTATGGCCGCGCGCGGGGCTCGCGCGCCGCCGGGCCAATCAGGCTGAGCGGCGCGGGCGCGCGCGCTGTCCCGTGACCGCGCGTCCCCGCAGGCAGGGCGGGCCGGCTCCGCGCCGCGAACCGGGCCGCCGGCGGCGAGAGCAGCGCGGTCGGGATGGCGCGGAGCGGCGCGGCGCTCGGCAGGGCGCTGGCCGGAGGGGCCGCCGCCAGGTACGCGGGGCGAGGCGCGGATACCGCGGGCGTGACAGAGAGGGGCCGGTTTCCCGGTTAGAGACTCGCCTCCTCTTTGCCCGAGACTGTGGCAGAGTTGTGAGCGATCCGTCAAAGGATTTAAAAACTGAGGAAGCGCCCGGATGCTTTCCGCTTCAGATAATGCAACAAGTTCCTTCTCACCTGAGCGTGTGTAAGGCTGGCTGCAAGAGCTTGAGGAAAACAATGTGCTTTGGTGAAGAGTTAACCTTTCATCTGAAAGAAAAAGAAGCAAGCAGATGAGAGTGCGATTTGAAAATCCTAGTATAAAAGTTTCACCTGTTAGCACTGTTATGGCAGTGCTGCTGTGTTTCTTTATCAAACTCTGTCATCCTTATAAAACCTGTCAAAAAGTGAAACAGAGATTGGTTCATGATGTGAAATTTCATGCAGTCATTTGACAGAATTGTTAACTGTTCAGTGGTAAAACGTAATATTGGACCACATTTTTTACTGTATATTCTTTGTGGTATAATCTCAGTGTTGTGTCTGCAATATTAAATTTGTTCAGACCTGTTCAACAAAATTGCTGTTTTAAAGAGTAATTTATTAGAGTCTCCAGGGCAAAATCAATTGCTGGAAAGGTGTTTGGTATAAGGAAACCCCTTAAGTAACTGCTTGCAAACTCAGTTTAAAAATGTTTCTAGTGGAAGCTGCAAGGATCTTGGCAGCTGGTTTTAAGCAAGCACAAGCTGGATCAAACCCAGTGCTGTGCCACCTGAAGCCTTGGAGCTGGGGACACTTCACTGCTGCAGTTGTCCCTGGAATGCACTCTGTACCTGCTGCCAGCTCTGCAGAACGTCACGGTGCTCAGTAGCAGGCTTCAAGGGCTCAGGTGGTAAATTAGTCTCGTGTGCTTGTTCAGACTGAGATGCTAGTGAGGACACTTGCTGGTACACTGATTTTTTGGGATACAAGCTGCTGTTGGCAAAGAATTTGAATGGGATCAACTCCCCTCTCACAGACAGTAAAGTCAGATATCACTAACCTAATGAAAGTATCAGCTGGGCTATAGTAAACACATTTGCCCTGGCATGCTCCTGGCACTAATTTCAACGTTGATACTGAGGAGTTAAGAGAGCCATTTTTTTCAAAAAAGTTAATGTTCAGGCTTAGAAAATTGTGTAATTATATTTACACAAAATTTAAAAATCACAGAATATGGATCACTTACGTGTGCATGTCATACTCCAGAAATGCTTCCTTTTCAGGTCATGGGAGTTGGGCTATGCCTTGATCAGTCCTCAAGTGCTCAGGGAGGAAGCAGTGAGTGGCAGGAGTGAGTGGAGATGGTTCTGTCACTGGCAGGAGATAAATACAGAGGTGGCAGGTGTGTCTGAATTCTAGAATGGACTTGGTTTTTCTTCAGTGGCCCAGGTCAGGTTCACAAAAACGCATGACAGTCCATGGAAACCAGGGGATTTCTTAAAGAGATCTGCTTTCCTGACCTGGGACCAAGCCCAGAACATTCTCACAGCATCTGTTCTTCAGATAAAATTGGGAGAGGGATGGAGCCTCACCATACTTGTTAGCATTACAACCTCTTAACCTTGCCTTCCTCAAGTGGCAAGGACACAGTCTTTCAGCAGCTGAGAGATTATTTGTAGGGATTGTTTTTCAGCCCTGTGGCTGAAACAAGTTTAGATAAAACTGCATGAAACAATAGACTGGCACGGCAGTACAGTAAAATACAAACCAAGAGCCAAACCCTGGTGACTGGTTTGGACTGTGTCCTGTACATAGCCCCAGATAATGGAATTTAAATCAGCTGTGCAGAATGAGCTCTGCTCCACACGTTTGAACACCTTCTCAGAATCTGGTTGAGGCAGCTACAACATTACTGGCGCTCTTCCAGCATTCCTGTCAAAGCTTTTCCTTAACAGTCTTGTATGGTCTGTCTGGAAAAAAACAGACTTTGTCCACATCCTATGAGATACTGTTACAAACAAGAGTCTAAAGGCTTTTAAAGTGGACCTATCCTCTCTTAATTTCGATGCAATATGTCTGTCCCATTTTAGTTTCTTTTCAACAGCAGTGATTACAGTGTGTTTTCAGGCATCATGCTTCATATTCCAGTTGCATAGCTGGAATTTTTAAAAAGTCTGTACAGATTGTTTTTAACCAGCTGCTAATAATGATTATTTTCCTCTAAACTCTACCACTTTGTTATTTACCTGACCCCTAATACAGTGACCATGTAAGCTGATGAGCTCAGTCATGGGTAACTACTGTATTTCATTAGAATTCTAAATTATGCTGATTTTTAAAGAACATATTGCTAATTTAAATTAAATTTAATTCAAAATTGGTAACTAATTTGCTGACTAATTTGGTGTTTGATTTTAAAAAAACGGAAAAAAAAAAGAAAAAACGCATCTACATGTTCATTTTGTCTAAAAAAACAACAAAACAACCAACCAAACCCCAAAGAAGCCTAGTTCTGAGTAAAAGAGGTTGGCTTCATTTTTAACCACGTGAATCCAGAAGTATATTCCTGACTATATAGTTAGAGGAAGATCAGTAAAAGACCTGGGTTACTTGTTAGCTTATGTTTTTAGAGTCACTGTGGGCAAATAGTGGCATTTTTACTTTCCTGGTGCCAAAATTCAGAGCTTCTCAGGCAGCGTTTTGCATCTTGACTGACCTGATCTGAGGAAAATCAGTGATTTAGGAGAACTGTTACACATGATGAATACTTATGAGATTTTAGTGTAGATGTTCACTGAGAACACCGAGGTGCAGTCTTAGAATTACTGGTAGTTTTAAAGGGAATTTGTTAAGTTTTACATATGAAAACACTGCATCCAAGGTTCTGGTGATATTTTCTGAAGGAAATGTTGAAAGCTGGGTAAACAAAGCACCTTCTGAAAGGACTCCCAAAATGAAGTTGTCTTTTTAAGAGAAGGGTGCCAGCAGGAGGATTATAGCAGAGTTCAGCTTTCTGTTTCCAAGTGAAACCTTCTCTACTTTGTGTATTCCACAAAGGTAAAATTTTGCAAACTATGCCTCGTTTTTGTTATTAAGAAAGCCTCTTCTGCACACTAAGTGCATGTGAGACTTGAGCATGAACTCAAGCTGCCCTGCAGCCAGTGGTTAATGAAGTCCTTTGTATTTTATTCTGCCAGTTACTTCTGGCATGACTGGGGGCTATTTTTAGTTTCTCTTAGGGGAAAAAGAAAAGGTGCCCCTTATGTTTTTGACACTTTATATTGTTACAAGCCTTCGTTTTTCCATCTGGCTGACATTTTCTATAATATTATACAAGAGTTGGTTTGTCTTACCTGAATGCATTGTTATTTATTTTGCTGATATGAAACACATCTAAAAGCATTCTCCCTGTTTCAGGCACTTGGCTTCTTGTGGTATTCTGATGACCAGAACTCCTCCTTTGCAAGTACCTGTAATGAGCCATACTTTTTCAAGAAACTTCTTCAATGTTGCTGCACCACTAATAAATAAAAGAAAAGAATATTCTGAAAGAAGAATTATAGGGTTGGTATAAAACTGTGGACACAGATGCTTTAAATGCTTATTGATTTTGTATTTGCTGTAATTAATCCAAAACACAAGTAGTTAAAAAACTGAGTATCCCTGAAGACACTTGTCTCCAAGACTATGGGAACCTAGAAAGGAGTTTTGACTTTCAGAATTTGCAGAGATTAGGTTTACCAGTCTGAAAGTTAATATAAAAAAAAGTTGGAACCCAAAGCCCTTGGTTTATAGCAAGAAACAGCAGAAATAACTGTTCCATTCCATGACAAAACAAAACCAACCTTGAAATGGAGTAATACACTAAGAATTTCATCTAGTAAAATGTGAATAAATCAATAGGTGTGAAAACCCTGTTCCATTCTCTCCCAAACACATGCTAATGTTTGCACTTACATTATATTATACTTCTCAAGATTTTCTTATTTCTTTAAAAGAAGAAAAATAATTAGTTCTGTGATGAAGAAACTTCACACAAGAAAAAGATTTTGAAAACCTTGTTTGCCTTAGAGCTAGTGGGAAAATCCCAGTTCATTTAATGATACTGGGATTTGCCCAGGCTCTGGTCCACAACAGTATGAACTGTTTATTAGCATTTTTTTTTACTATACTTAACATTCCTTGTTTTGATAGTTCTTGAACTGCAACAGATCTTGCCTAGCCACTTAAAGAGGGCCTTTGTCCAATAGTCCTCACTGCTAAGTACTGCTGAACATATGCTTCATTTTAAAGGAAATTAAGCACATGCTTAATCCCATCTGTTTCAGAGTCAGAATGAAAAATTAAAACCCATAGCTATGTTATACTTTGCCATCTTACTTTTAGCAGAATCAGCTAAAATGTAGCCTTAATAGTGTTTAATCTGATTTCAATATCCTGCCTGAGCAGGGGTGTTGGACAAAATGAGGTCCAGAGGTCCCTTCCAACATCAGCCATTCTGTGGTGCTGGAAGGTTTTTCTATTCCATCTGGTTTTTTAATTAGGCTTCTTTATCTGGGCTCAAATAAGGAAAGTGGTGCTCCTCTGTTTAAACCTTATGAAATATAGTACCTGAGTTTTGGTACACCTTGTTGTTTTTTTTTTTGGTGCAGTGTCTAACATCTGTCTAAATGAAGACACAACTGTGCTGGAAAAAATGTTTCCATTTGAAGAGTATGCTTGTTTACCTGATATTGCAGAAAAGTAGCAGGCACTAGGTTCATTATTCTCTAAAGTTACTGCTGGATGGTGTGTGATGTTTTGCTTCTTTATGCAAAAAACAAGTACCAGTGTATTCCTTTTCTTTCCTCTTAATTAGCAAAGCTGCATTTTCAATTTCCAAAATCAGTGGTAGTGACTGTGTCTGCCTTTCAACTGCTTAGGCCACGTATACCATCTTTGAACATTTTTAATACTAATTTGAAGTTTAAATACCTTGTAACTGTAACATTCATGTGTCTATTTCCAGGTATTCCATGCAGGAAATGTATGAAGTTGTTGCTGTTGTGGAGAATTACAAACTCTTTGTTCCTTGGTGTAAAAAGTCAGACATACTCTCGAGGCGCTCTGGGTACTGCAAAGCAGAGCTAGAAATAGGATTCCCTCCTGTAGTGGAGAGATACACATCAATTGTAACCCTAGTGAGACCACATTTAGTTAAGGTAATTGCATTTTTCTTTTCTCCTAACCATAATTTTCCATAACTTTTGTTTGTTGAAATTTGAATATTCCAGGAACATCTTGCCTTAAAACATAATCGATGCTGGAAGTTCTTTGTGTGGCTTAAAACTTGTGTTGCTTTTCTTTAAAGATTTTAGCTAAACTGGGGAGAATTTGAATGTGTTTTAAAACAACCTGCCACATGAGGGAGGACAGGAAATCACTTTTTAATTTGTCTTTATTGCCAAAACTGGCAGCTATTAAAAGAAGATACATTTTTGGTTGGTTTTTTTTTTGTTGTTGTTATTGTTTTTGGGTTTTTTTCTTTTTTGTTGTTTTTTTTTTTATTTTGTCCAAGCCTCTCTGAATGCAAAATAAGTAATCAGTTAAAAGTTATCTGAAAACTCTAGCTTCTGATATCTTAATGAACTTGCTATCTGTCATTAATTTTCTCCTCATGATTTTAACTAGATGATATTATAAGCCTCAAAAAAGGCTAAGCATAAGTACAATGTGCTGAAGAGATGGTTATTGATATATTGATGAGAAGAAAGAAATGTGGATTTAAAGTCTTTTTTTTTACAATTAGTATGCTCAGAAGAGAAGCAGTTATGTTTTTCCTTTCAGCTTTTTATGAGCAATAATTAAGAGAAAAGTAGAAAAGCATCAAGGAAAATATTTTAAATGATGCCTGGATCTTCTATTTGTTTGCCTTACATGTTCAAATCTGTTTTGATAAAGAATGGCTCAGAACAGATTCCCTATAGCAAAACTGCCTCTCCCTTGGGAGATCCTGATTGGTTTGGAATAATTAGTGGAAATTATAGCATTTGATTGCTGTTGAAGAAAATTGCTTGAAAATCTTATTTCACTATTCTTTTCTAGGCTTCCTAATAAGAGACACTTAAAAGAAAATGAGTTTCTGAAGTACAGGGGAGATGTAAATTGGAAAAGGAATATGCAAAATGCCTTTATTCAATATCCTTACTGATTCTGGAAAGAAAAAAAATTCTCTCTTTATTAAAAAAAGTTGAGCAGCTATAATGGAAAATCTGTGACTTACATGCTGAGAGCTTTCCTTTTCTACATTTTCCTAAGAAGACAGGCTTTTTTCTTTCACACAGCTATCAGGTTGGCTTACCAACTCTTTTCCTCTGTTAATTCATTCAAAAGAAGAATTCTTGTCTCAGAAAAAAGACTCACAAAAGTGGTGAGGAAAGCCATTTCTTCAGATTGCCTCCCCCGAGGCTCATTAGCCTTTTCTCTGCTGCAATTACTTTTCCTAGAGGTTTACATTATGTCCACAGAACTGCAGGAACATCTCTAGGGAAGTGATTGTGTGCTTGGACCATTTCACTGTCACTCTCAAGTAACTCCAGGCAAAGGAACCTTGTGTGCTGCTCAGGCACAAAATGGGAATGGGTTTGTTGCTTAGAGGTTTTCCCATTTTTAGGGCTTAAACAATGGAAAAATCAGATTGGTAACAGCAGTTTTTGCTGAGGGGAAAGCATGGAGTGAGTTTGCTACTTTAAGACTGGAAGAAAGGGGAACAAAGTGGCACTTTTCCCATTTTTTCTGCTGTTTTGATAGCAGTAGGGGCCAGCTCTTTGTATCTAATCTTCCCTCTACTCCTCTTTCTGATATAGAAGTAGCAAGGCCATGCATTATCTCATTCCTGGAAAGAGAAATGTAGGTGTTTTTGTGCTGGTGATTAGTCTTTGAGATGAGTCACCTCAGCACAGCTCTCCAAGCCAAGCAACACCTATTCCCTGGGGGCAGTCTGTTGGAGCAGAGCTCTCTGGGGTAACAATAAGAACTTGTAAAAAAATGACCCAAAAAAAAGTTACAGAAATTTTCTCTACAAATTCCAAGCCAGCTGAGGTTATGTATTTGGATGTTCTATGCATCATGCCACAAATCTGTTTTATGACACTCAGACACAGTATTTTCCTCTGCCTTGGAAGGACCTCAGTCATTTTGCTATAATTGACATCTTTGCATATTGGCTGTGCTGTAAGAACAGGTTTAACTATGCCATGACCATCACTATTTAACAAAATGCAAACACAAGCTTCAGTAATACCTGTTTGTCACATTTGTAAAAGCCTAATTGTAGCTTGATTTTCAAAACTTTATTTTAGGCATCATGCACAGATGGAAAACTCTTTAATCACTTGGAAACAGTGTGGCGTTTGAGCCCTGGTATCCCTGGTTATCCAAGGACATGTACATTGGATTTTTCAGTAAGTATGGTAATTAGAACTACCACGTGCTAGGAGCAGCACATAGAAACACTTATCTTCAACTGAGGGGGCTTTTTAAAATGCATAAGTGTTTTTAAACACTTATACACAGAAAACAAGTTAGCTTTAGTAGATTCTGTCCAAAAAATATTTTGCAAACTGTACTGCTGGAAACCACTTCAGCATCCTTCAGAAATAGCAGCCTTCTGTGAGGTGTCCATGTGTCATGAAACAGTCTAGGACAGACACCTCTCACCCTACAGTTCTAAAGAGATTGAAGTTTTTAGACACTCCAGTGCAGGAGAAATGCTAAATATACTTTGCTATTTTCTTTAATCACTCTACAACCTAAATGCTCTTGGTACCAGAAAGTCAGTGTTCTGCCATCTGTCCTGTTTGGGCTGCAGTTTGGTCAGATTAATTTCCTGTCTTCCAGTTTTACTCTTTCACGTATTTTAAGCCTTAGTCCTTCCTTCTCTAATACAAGTGTAATAGATTTTTGCTGTCTCTAATCTATGATGGGATATCGCTGCAGCCCAAAAGTATTGCTCTTTAAATCCAGTACCTGATTTAGCCTGATTTCACTCTCAGAAAAGCTGTTTCCATTCCAGTTACTGTTTTTCCATGTTGTCTGGTTGTCTGCCATTACTTTTTTTCCTTGCATTTAATAACAAAGTGTGTAACAAAGCATTGAGCTGGGGGTTGTAACAGGCTGCAGAAGTGCACAGAGTTGGGCTAATCCTGCTGCCATCTGCTGGAATACTCTGCTTTGAAAATTAGCTTCAGTGAATAGGAAAAAGCTTTTGGAGTATCTTTGAACTAGCACATTAACCTCCTTGGGTTATTAACTTTCAGCTTATTACTGTATTGCACTTCATACAGTTCAACAGTAAAAATTAATCTACAGGTGCTCAAAGAACCACATATTTTAATGTTTTGCATGTTGCGTGCTCGTGTTATTTGTTTTTCTTTAGGCAAATAAGTGTCAGTTCTTTCTACTAACAAATATAAGCTGTCTTTTAACCCATGCCATAAATCAGTTAAAAAACTTGAATTAAACAACTATTTAAAGCCTACAATCTACATACAGGCTCTGCGAGAAAACAGCACCACACCTCCACAAACCAAAGCCACATTTTGACATTTCAGGTCAAGAACTTCAGTTAAATGGAATCAAAACTGAACGGAATACTTTTCATTTTTTGGGGGAACACTATCAATACATCTTACTGCTTACCCTGTTTGGAGGCAGCAAAGGAAGCCATGCAGTTGGCTGAGCTGAACCTCTGCCAGTTCCGGCCCTGCTGCTCCTTGCCTCTGGGCACGTGCAGGCAGGGATGATAAGCATTTCACAACAAACTCCTCAAAACAGGCCCTGCAATTACAGATATTCCAGAGAAAACTTCAACTGAAGAATGCTTGTTTCCTCTAGAAAATGTTATTTGAGTTTCAGGGTATGCTGGTTCCCACAAGCTGTTGTATCCTGTTGTGCCAGCCTGATTCCAGGAGACATCTGCATACAACAGGGAACTTTTCCTGCTTTAGTTTCAGCTCTGAAATTATTTGGTTCACAGATTGAAGCACACCACCATTTTTACCACCTGCAAACTTCATTAATGTATACCATACCTTAAGATTGACATAATTGCTAAAAATGATGCCAGACTCCACATCCCCACTGTGCAGAACTCTGCATGCCCTAAATGACAGCTCTCAGACTTGCAAGAGGCACATTAATTTTATTGATGCTTGAGGTCAAGCAAATGTAAATGAAGCTACACTTGGCTTATGGGCCAAGTTGTTTAATTACTTCTGTGCTACTGCTTTGCAGTTAATGTGCATTGCTCATAAGGAGTTGGGGAGAAGCTGTATTTGCTCCTTGTGGCATTAAATCTGATTTTTCAGGAATAACAAAAATTACTTAACTCCCAATCCATTTCACTGACTGCTGGTGTCAGGTTGGGTGTGGGAGCTGTTCAGGCAGATGTGACACACAAACCAAATCTGTAATTTTAGTAATTAAACTGCTTGTTTGGACCTACCAGAGCTACTGCCACCAAAAGGAAAGACTGAATTAAAACATTGGCATTTAATAGGTAACTATTTCAAGTCACTTCTAAGTTTCTTGGGCGTGCTCCAGCTTACCTGTTAGTCTGTTGTCTTGCCACGCAGGATTTTCTTCAGACAACTTTTGTCCCTCAAGTGAATTCTGTGCACAAAGTAAGTTATTGTTTGTCAGTAGTTTTTCATTACCCCAAACCTCTTTTGTAATGAGCCATTTATAAAAGAAAAGACAGTTTAGGTAGATGTAAATGACTACTTCAGAGAACTGAATGAGAGGATTCTTCTAATAGAAAAGCCCAGAAGTACAGTCCTTAGACCAAGGAGCATGGGTTTCCTTCTCAGCCACGTTCACCTATTCCTCAGTTTTAACTGTTCTACAACTTACCTGCAGCCTTCACTGGAGATTCTTTAACAGAGTTGTCTATTTGTAACAGCATTTTACAACAGTATAGATAGGAAAAATAATTATCTTTTATTTTCTTCAACAGATTTCTTTTGAATTTCGTTCACTTCTACATTCAAAACTTGCTACACTATTTTTTGATGAAGTTGTAAAGCAGATGGTTGCTGCCTTTGAAAGAAGAGCAGCCAAACTCCACGGCCCAGAAACCAGCATCCCTCGGGAGCTGATGCTGCATGAAGTTCATCAGACGTAAAGGGAAACTGTAACAATCTCAGCTATAAACTTGTTTGTACACTTCACTTGTACAAAGTGCCGTGCTCCTCCTTTGGGGCATTCATTTCTTATCTGAGTTTGGGTGTGATCTTACCCTGTGCCAAACTCACCTGCTCAGACAGCCAGATATAGAATGTTCAAAAGCTGCAATCAAGTGCAGCTTAAAGCCTTATCAGTAACAAACACCTGGCAGCGCCTGCAACCCAGGCTATCTCGGCTGCCGTTTAACGCCAAACGGCTCCTGGAATCACAGCCCAAGCTCTGCCTTAGCCAAACTCCTGGCATTTTACAGCACTGTAACTTATTAACTCAGCTTTGTGGGAATGTAACTTCAAAGCATCAACTCAGCCAGCTTTGCCCAAGCAGAGGCCAACTGACACACTGGCTTCCCAGAGAATGGCACAGTTTGGCAGCCATTGAGATGTGGTGCTTTGAATTCAAATGAATGGCAAAGGTAAGTCAGGGATCTCCAGTTGCCCCTAGAGTGATCACCAACTGCTCTAGAACTCCCCTTGTTTTCAGGAATGAAATACATAAGGAGCACTGTAATCTGAGTGCAGCAGTCTCAGCTACAGGCAGTGGTACCCCGTGGACCTGTCTGGAATTTGTAGTACATTTGGCAGGCTGAACTTGCTCCTTGCCACTCCTTGCCTGGTACACGCTGCATTTTGGTTACCTCCATCTCATCTAATGCAAATAGAATGCTTTAAAGCAAGTGTTACCTCTGAGAACCAGGCACCCGTGCTGTCCTCCCTGGAAGCAGGTAACAGGAGGCCCTGTGCTTCCTTGCACAGAAGAACAGCCAAGGCCAGCTGTCATAAATCATGTAAGAGAGCACTAAAACTTCATTCTTTGAGGTTTTTCAGTACCATGCTCCCACTGGGATAATGCCATCCTGATTACAAACATGTTCAGTACTTCTACTCCTGAATATTCTCTTGCCAGTTTCTGAAAAAATCAATAGGTTTGAACAGATTCTAAATTACTTTATGGTGCCTTGCATTACCAGATTTCCTTACTGAAATTAGGTGAAGCTTCAGGTTAGGTGCTGAAGCTGGTCCTTTCTCTGCAGCACATGTAATTCATATGATTATTAAAGAACAGCATATTAAATAACATAGAAAGGTATGTTTCAAAATAAAGACAGCCCTGAAACAGTTTCAGATAATTTTACTTAAAATAAGAATGTCACACATCCCATCTGCGGAAGGATAGTTCTTATAAAGGGCAGGAAGCTGAGGAAAGCAACAGGTGGATTAAGATCATTTGTACAGAACTGAGATGTAAAGCAATTTTGATTGCTGAGGTAATCAGATATAAACATACACAAGTTTGGGAACACCATGGTTCTGCAGGCTGGAAAACAGAAAAGACTGCACAATGTTAGAGGTGGTGGCAGGTCAAAGAATACAGAAAGAGGCAAAGCAACAGTTCTAGTGCAAAATAACTAAATCCTGCACCCCTTACCAGAAAGGAGGAAGGTAAGAATGGAAGGCTCAAGGTGAGGAGGTAATCACATAATACACCTGAGCAAAGGAAGGATCTAAAAACCCCAGAACCCTTTCTTAGCGAAGACTCACCTGTTTGATACCCTCGGGGCACTTCACTTTCCCTGGGACTGTGAAAGGTACACTGGGTCTGTTCCAGCACGTGAAACAACCAGATAGAGGGCAAAATAAACTCAGTGCACGTGCTTTGTTTTCAGAGCATTGTTTAATATTTCAAAGAACTGTAGTGCAGTTCAGCTGAGATATTTCTTACCAAAATTAAAGCACTTGCATTTCTGAGAAACATTCTAGACCAAGGAATGTTTCTCGGAGTGAAATGCCCTGTCATTTTTTCAAGCATAAGTGTCAATATCTACTAAATCTTACAAGCAGCAGCAGGCTGTCCAGGCTCTCCCATAACTATGGCTTTGTGTGCAGATGAAGGAGGTGATACATTTTGTAACTTTTGAGCAGTTTATTACATAAAGGTCACATAACTATTTGCCTACTTTGTACACAATTGTCTAGTCTCACGCACAGTGGCTTCCAAGTTCTTTCTAGTACTGGCAAGCACCAAGAAATTCTGAAATAGAATATCAAGTGCCTTAATTAAGTTCAAATCGGAACCTTGGTAGATGGATCTTGCACCCAGTTATCAGGAATGTACAAATGTCTTTATTCAAAAAATACAAAATAAATTATCTGTAGGCATGGACAATGACTGTAAACAATTACACGTGTGTTAAATGAAATCCGGTAACTGATGGTTACAGTGATTCTTTTCAACACCAGCCTCACTTCAGTCACTATCCATCCTCTCACACTGATAGCTCAAGTTTTTGAAGTCAGAACTGTCAGTCTTCAACAGCACAGCTCATGATGCATCCCTACCCTGGGAATTAGAACATGCCACCTCCCATTCCTCCACCCATCCCACCCATTCCTCCCATTGCCGGCTCCTTTTCTTCCTTAGGAACTTCAGTCACCACTGCCTCTGCTGTTGATAGGAGAGATGCAACACCTGCAGCATCCATCAGAGCAGTTCTCACAACCTAAAAAGAAGCAAGAAACTACTTAAAACCTGCTGACCATCACAGGAGGTGGGAGGAAACAAATCTAAGAATGAAGACCTTTAGGTTACCTTAGTTGGGTCTATGATTCCTTTTTCTACCATATTTACAAAGTCCCCAAGCATTGCATCGTAGCCAACTTCTGATGGGCTCTGCAAGATTTTTTCAACTATCAATGATCCTTCAACACCGGCATTCTTTGCAATAGTCATTGCTGGGATTCTCAGTGTTCTCTTGATTATTTCAATGCCTGCAAAAAACAGGATAGCTGGAGCTCCATGTACAAACACCACTCCCACTGCCAAGGAATGCCCTAGTGCTGGAGATCAATACAAAGAGAAAACCCTCCAAGAAAGAACATAAGCTATTTTTGTCAGTTCCAAGAGGAAAGGTTCTCTGCTACTTGACACTTGCCAACAAATGCAATCTCTGCAGGAAATCCATACACATTTTAGTTTTACTTTTACAAAAAACAGTAAGAAATATTATTACTCTCTATATTTATGTGCAACATGACACAATGTCTTTTCCCATTTGATTTGCCACAGTGTCTCTTGAACATTATTAGATTTTGTCTGTCTGCAAAGACTTTTAACAGCCAGCTCCCAACTCTAAACAATTGCCACTCTGTGCTGGGTTACTGCTACTTCAGTGCTACTGGGTCTGACACAGTCCAGTCAGCAATGCAGTGAAAAAGCTCCTTCCCACTCAAAAACAGAGACCACCACACCAAAGAAATGTGATGTTCGTAAGATCAAGTAACTAAAAACTCACTAAAAGCCACCTGATAAAGCCTCAGGACAGGAGAAAGCCTGCTTGTATCACTTCCACACACACCTTCAAGTCATTTGCTTACCAATTTTCTGATCCTCGTTGGCTGGAGTTAAGGCATCTAAGGCTGGGATGCAGCGCAGCAGGGCACAGCCACCCCCTGGGACGATGCCCTCCTCCACGGCCGCACGGGTGGCGTTCAGGGCGTCGGTGACCCTGTCCTTCTTCTCGTTCACCTCAACATCGCTGGTTCCGCCCACCTGCGAGCGGCAAGCCACACATCAATGCCGCTCCAGGAGCCCAGGTGGGACAGCACTGCTGCCACCAAATTAAGCAGCCAATGCCTAAGAAGTGCCAGAAAGCCAACCCACCCTCTCCCATATGGGCAAGTCTTCTTCTCTACCTTGGCACTCAAGAAGCCTAAGCTTTAGCTCATCATGATTTTACCAAGTTCTTCATACCTTCAATACTGCAACTCCATCAGAGAGTTTGGCCAATCGCTCGTTCAGTTTCTCTTTTTCATATTCACTGGTGGTAACCTCTAGCTGTTCAATTATTTCTTGAATGCGTTTTTCAATCTGAGCCTTTTCACCCTTCCCCTTGAGGAGCATGGTGTCATCTTTTGTCACAATGACCTCTCCAACTTTACCAAAGTCATGAGGCTGAATATCTTCCACATTTAGGTTCAAACCCTCTTCTCCAAACACCTAAAAGAAATTAAGTGAAAAGCTGGAATTCACAGGTTCCCACACATCAGGTTTTTTATCTGCAAGTACACAAACACATACAGCAGGCTAATGGTGCAAAATAGCCACATTTCTGCAGTTCCACCCTCTGGTTGAAAAACCTCTTCCTGATACCCAACCTAAACCTCCCCTGACAGTTTCATGGTCCTGTTGCCCGTTATCTGCTTGCCTTTTGAGAAGTTACAGATATGGACATGTTGCTGACTGAAGAACAGTTTGCTGGCTGGTTACTTTGTGCTGCCAGTACCTTAAACATGAAGTTTTATTTCAACAGTATCCTCTGGGTTCCAATATCATGCTATGATTTTGAAATGCATATTAAAAAAGGGCAGCATAAAGGGGCATTAATCAGTGCATCAACTATATTCAAAATTTAGTAGTAAGAAAATTCATTCAGTCAATTCCAAACATTTAAAATAATTATATTTGCCACATCTGAGCCCAGGCAATTGTTTATAGAGGCAACAACTGCCTTGGAGTTCCTCCTTCCCCTTAAAAATCCAAATCCTGCATGGAAATCTCATGTGACTTCAGTCAGTTACAAGGACACATGGTTGGCCAGAACTGCATTACACAGCAATTATCAGTGTCTGCATTTTAAAAAACAGGAAGTTTCAAACATCAGTTACTGTTACATTTTTGAAAGAACAGAATACAGCCTGCAACCCAGCAAATACAAGCCAAGGACTAAAAATGCACAGTATTTTCCTCCTTGAAAAGCATTAACATTCCTTGGAGCAAAAAGCCACTTAAAACATCATTACTTACTGCGCCACCAGTAGCAATCGCCATGTCCTTAAGCTGGTTTTTCCTGTTGTCACCAAAACCTGGTGCTTTTACAGCAACAACCTGAAGGCCAACCTTCAGCCTAAAGACAAAAATTCAGAGAATGAGTCTAATTACTAAGCCAAATTATTTCAGTGCAGCTCTAGCAGTCAAGCAAACAAAGAGACCATCACAAACTGAGGTGGTTTCTGTCAGAAAGGTAGTTAGGACACAACTGAAGTTCTGCCTGAGCTGATACAAAGCGTGGTGGTGTTAAAAGCTGCTGTTTCTTTGGCACAGGTAAGAGAACAACCAGCCTTACACATAGAAAAGAATGGATTTTAAGTCTCACCTGTTCAAGACTAGAGTGCTGAGGGCTTCTCCATCAACATCTTCAGCAATGATGACCAAAGGTTTGCGGTTGGCATTGGCAATTTCAAGAGCTGGAACTATGGACTGTACACTAGATATTTTCTTTTCACTGATTAAAACATAAGCGTCCTGGAATTCACATTTCTGCCCTGCAGAAACAACATGCATTATCTGAACAGTTCCATCACAAAAACATATCAAGCATTAACTTAAGCAGGTGCTTTGGAGCAATGGTTGCACTTTCCAACTGCATTCAGAAAAAGACAACTTGTTTTCTCCAAGACTCCACTTCCATTCTCCATTGTTCTGCTGTGTTGCAAGGCCAGCCTGATGTTCACAGAACACTTTGCAGAGAAGGAAAAGGAACCCCCAACACTCCAAGCTTTTACCAAGTTCACATTTTCTGATGAGGAAGGACCCCCTGCTCTAGTTAGTGTGGTGCACAGCATAAGGGACTGTAAAGCCTTTAACAGGTGCCATTACTTCTGACACAGAAGCCATTTGACATGACTTATTGTAACTCACCTTTAGTTGTGTTAATAAAATATGGAGAGATGTAACCTCTGTCGAATTTCATACCCTCAATAATTTCCAGTTCATCATTTAGAGTTTTTCCATCCTGTTTAGATGCAAGAAAATCTCCATTAAAATCTCCCCTGTTTACTAACAAAAGTACAAGTACAGTTTTAGCATATCGAGCACAACAGATTGAAAGGCTCTGGACCCCACATCAGAGTTTCATGTGTTTCTCTCCAAAACAGAAAGAATGTAAAATGGAAGAATGATCAAATTCTGATCTAAAGGAGCTGGGGAGGAATTATGGTGAGAATTATGGAATGTGAGCTGCAGCAGCAGCATCACACATGACAAAAGCCAGCCCTAACAGGAGAAGAGACAGTCACTTGGCCAGTTCTTACCTTGACAGTGATCACACCCTTTCGTCCAACTTTTTTCATTGCATCAGAGATTATATTGCCAACTTCCTGATCTCCATTTGCTGATATTGTGGCAACCTGAAAGAATTAGACTTTTAATCTTATTTTCCAATGCAAGGTGCTTCCTCATGATGGAAAAAAAAAAAATACCAGAGTAACTATGTGTAATGCTCACATTTCTGACAAGGCAGGGCAGCAGAGTGCAGCACACTCACAGCAGGGGGGCTCAGGCCCTTGGGCAGCTGCAGCACAGAGCCAGATTCCCTGCACTGGGCTCACACCCAGGCCACCCCCAGGCACAGGCACAAATAACCCAGGACCACCAACACACCTGAACCTGATCTCCTACAGCAGATCTGTCACACCCTCAGTACTCTGCCATCACTTCCATTCACAGCAGAGCTTTGCTCCCATCAATTCCTCCCAAGTACACACATTTATGTTTTAAAACCACACTTTGGAATGAAACTTGAAGATGAAAAAACTCTGCCCACTTCTGAACTAGCTTCTAGCAGTGCAGTTGAAGACTATTTCTGAAGTGCACAGAAAAGTACCTAATGTCAAAATCCACACAACCTAACTTCATGAAACTTTTTCTGAGAAACAGCTGCCTAAATTTGGGTTACATTTTGTTGTGTTTTTTTCTTACCTGTGCAATTTCTTCTGGAGTTGTAACAGGTTTTGACAGCTTCTTCAGTTCAGCTGTGATGGCATCCACCGCCAGCATCACCCCTGAGGATGAACGGGGCACTTGTGAGCGAACAAAACAAGGTACAGAGCACAGAAAACACAAACCAAGCACCCACCCACCACAACAAACAGGTTTTCTTTCAAGCAAAAGTCCACACTGCAAAAATGCACTGGCTGCATGTTCAAAACCAAGTACTTCTTGTTCCATCCTGTGTATGCAGTGATGGGTTTTTTGAAATTGGTGTGAGATATTTTCATGATTGAGATTTGTTTACATGGCTATTGCATTAATTATATGCAGAAATGGCTTTAACTGCAGTTCACTTATAACAAATTAAAGAAGTTGACTGCATGTAATATAGTACAATGATCAAATTAATGATTGTTCAGAGTCTGCAGTATAAAAAAACCCCACTGTGTTCTCTAAACATCATATAGCCCTTTATGGTGGCTCTTCAAACAGAAAATAAGTCAAATTCAGGATATGAAAAATAAAAGACAGTGATCAAATATTAAAAAACAACAGGAAAAAGTTACCCCTCCTGATTTCTACTGGGTTGGCTCCTTTGCTGATCTTCTCAAAGCCCTCCTTGGCAATAGCTCGTGCGAGGACTGTTGCAGTAGTGGTACCATCTCCTGCTTCTTCGTTGGTATTGTTGGCAACGTCTTGAACTAACTTGGCTCCGATGTTTTTGTATTTGTCTTTCAAGTCAATTGCCTTTGCTACTGTCACACCATCTTTTGTCACTTTGGGACTTCCCCAGCTTTGTTCAATAATAACTGTTCTTCCCTAGGGGGACAAAAACTGAATTTTAAATCTAAGCCAACCCAAAGCATATTACCATCAGGAGCTCAACTGAAAATTTTGAACAGTCACAGCTGAACACCTTACACAGGGCGTTCAGCTGGGACTTCTCAAACACACACTTTAATATCAAGGTTCTCCAAAACCAGAAAAATGGCTCAAAGGCTTTATGCTTTCACAGAATGACACTCCATTCTTCAGCCATAATGCTGAAGTTTGCAATTAAGTAACACCGACCTTAGAGAAAAAAACTGAAGAGATTCCCTCTAATGCTAAAATTTTAGCCCAAAATTAAAAATATAGCAATTCAAATAACCAAATTTTCAAAATTTTCAACAGATCACAATAAACATTCTTTGTCATTGAAAAACAAGTAATACAAAACTCAATTTGTTGCATGTGCTGGATGGAAAATAAAAAGCAGACTTGCAAACCTCAACAGTGAGCAGTAAATAGTGATTAGCAAAAACAGCTGAGAATACTTCAAATTTATGTTCATGTGTTACAGTAATTTCTCAAACACTCCACGTTACCAAGCTTTTCCCATCTTAGCTCACACTTGGATCCAACTAAAAAAGCTGGAGTATTATATGTAACAGACACAGCTAATACGGGGATCTGTGAACCATACAGGGACCACAAGGCAAGTGCACCTGCACAAGGTCCTTGCTTGTTCAAGGTGAATTCAGTAGCCAATACCTGCCCCAAACAATCAAGTTCCAGTTTGAGCTGAGGTAGCAGAAAGTCAAGGAGCCACCTCTGGTCTAAAGCTGTCCTGAAACTCCTCTACTGTCCTGACAGCTGGAGCTGCTGGAAGAGGGAAGGGAGAGCAACTGCCCCACGTCAGCACTGTCCCTCCCGGCCGGCCCTGCACAAGTGCCCTCACTCGGTCTGTCAGGTCCTGCTGGGAGCTGACCCTGCCGGCTCCTGCCAGAGCTCTCCCAGCGCAGGGTGGGGATCACGTGCCAGGCGAGCCGGGCAAGGATTCCCGCGCAGCAGCGCCCAGCGCTGGGTGCCCTGTGCCCCTCCCCTGCTCAGAGCCCACACACATCTGCCTCAATGACTGAACCAGCCCTGGCTGCCCGCCAGGCACGAGGCCCCGCTGCCCCTGAAGCGCAACCGCCCCAGCAGCCTCAAGGTTCTGCTTCAGTTCCTCAGGCTGAACCTGGGGAAGAGCTTATGGAAATTTACCTCAGTGCCATGGAACAGTTATGCCAAAAAGCATTCCCTACTACTATTTTATTTGACCTGCACTTCTAAATATAAAAAGTGACAAGAATAAGAAAACTCCTCTCTGGAGGAGCATGCTACCAGTACATTTTTCAAAAAATGTCTCCTAGTTTGCTTGATTCTGTTTCGTACTTTGATATGGTCTTATTCCTAATGTTTGGTTTGCAGCTCTGAGAAGATGAGCACAACAAAACCTACAGATAACAAATCTCATGAAAGGGCTTGCTCTCAGCAGAAACACCTGTCTGTGTTCCTGAAGAAGGGAACAAACACCAGTAACTGCACAGGCATTTAAAATGGTCCAGCATATTGAGAAGCCGAGCTCCCACACAAACCAGTTCTGTTCAAAATGCTGGAGCACTACCAAAAGATTGTGTGAGACTGCAAACTGGGCTCCTTAAAATGTAGAACAGGGCCAAAGGAGGTTTCCTCAGCAGACTGATGTTTCTTAACAATGCCAGAAGCTGACTCAGGCACTGCAGGACAACCCCTCCATTTTTACATGAAGACCAGCATAACCAACAAAAATCCCCTAAGGTTGCATGAAGTTGCATCAGCAACTGCCCTTTAGCCAGTGGATTAGAACTGTGCTTCAGCATTCACAAAGTAGCCTGATCCAAAAAAACAAGAGTTAAATTAACCAACTACACTTAAACTTTGTTCCTTTATGGAAGTAACCACAGTTTCCTGACAGAACTGTTCCTTAACCTTCATCTGCTCAGCTTTATGGCTTTTTTGCCTTTGAATGAAGCTGGTAGAGCACTAAAAACGTGCAGAAAGTACATGAGAATGTTGCAGAGACCAAGCAGCCCTCAGAAGTACTATCATGCACATGCTGTTACAGGGAACAGATATTCACATGAGCCCCAAGAAAAATCAGTGTCTCTTCCTCAAAAAGAGGAATCACATTTCCAGCCCTACTGCACATTGCATGACTATGCAGAATACCACAGCTGGTTTTCCAAGAGACCCAAATCTCCCTTACAGAACAGAATATAGGGTAACACAAATGAATGCCTCTAGCACGAAATTTCACTTAGGCTGGTAATATTCACCAGCCAACTGAGAACTCAACATTACACTTTGGATATTTTTTTAAAGCTTGTTAATATTTAAAAGGTAAACAAATACAAAATTGTAATTTGAAAAAAAAAATTAACAAACAAAACAAGCACCATTAAAAAATCCAACCAAGCCCCCCACATGCTAATTAACCTGCCCCATGACACAGACAGTTACATTACCTACTGAACTGTTACACCTTATCAACTGAGCTGGTAACACATTATGCACATCTCCTTAACCTTCAAACTGTTCAGACGAATATAATGTACCTTTCACAGGAATCCAAGCAATTTTGTTACTACAAAAAGCACATGCACTACTGTCCCACTTTTGGTGGACATGAGACTACAGCTGCTTGCAGGAGCCTGTCCATTCCCCAGCCCCTTTGCGTTGCAGTTCTGCAAATACAATCGTGCAGCTGCACCGAGAGAAACCCAACAACTGTTCTCTGTCACAGTATTTTCAGCCAGGTCTGTACTAACATAAACTCCAAGTCTTCCATTACCTTTGGCCCCATGGTGACAGCAACAGCATCTGCTAAAAGATCTACTCCTTGTAGCATCAGAGCTCTCGCGTCTGCTCCGAACTTCACATCTTTTGCATAGGCTCGTGTTAGATGGGGGGCGAGGGCTCTGGACACTGGTCTTATCTGACGGAGTACTGTAGATAAACGGAGCATGGCTAAAATATTAAAAGAAACGTAGAGAAAAACAAAAGCATTACGGCTTTGGACAGTTACTTCTACAGGAAAAGAGGGGGAACAGATTTAGGAAATAAAGCGGGCACAATAAATCTTTTATCTTTCGACTGGCTGAAATCGAGATACACAAGCAACGCCGAGACCCGCAAGGAGCAGCTCCTCCCTGCGCGGCCTCCAGCACGTCCGAGCTCCTCCCGCCCGGAGCGGGGCAGGACACGGCGAGGGCACCGCGGAGCGCCCGCGGCTCCATGTGCTCAGCGCGGGGGCCGCGCCCGCCCGCCCGCGGCTGCAACAGCGGGGCCGTGCCGAGAGGAGCTCGGGTAAGGCTCCCCCACGGCGCTACGCCATCAAGGGCGGAGAGAAGAGAGACAAGGCCGCGGCCGCCGGCCCGGGCCCGCCGGAGCCCCCACGCCAGGCAGGGCCCCGCGGGCACATGGCCGCTGCACCAGGACACGCGCAGCAAGGTCAGCACCGCCCGCCCGCCCCCCGCCGCCGCCCGGCCGCCCGCCAGGCCCGCCGCGCTACCACCGGCCCGCAGCAAGGTGCGGGCCCCGCTCCCGCCACCCGGGCGCAACGCCTGCATCACGGCCGCCCCCCGCTCCCGCCGCTCGGGCCCAGCCGCTCCCGGCGCGCGGCCCCCGCGGTAACCGCGGCCAAAGGGCTGAGGGCCCCCACGCCAGGCAGAGCGGCGCGGGTCCGGGGCCCCGGCCGCGTTCCCGCTCACCTGCGGCAGCGCGGGAGCAGCACCGCGGCTCTGCGGACTCGCGGGGCACGTCTGGCGCGGCGGCGGCGGGCGGCGCTCGGCACTCACCGCCTCAGCCCCGCCCCCGCGGCGCCGCCGGCCCATGTGCGGCTCCGGCCGCCCGGCCCCGGAACCAGCATGGCCTCCGCGCCCGCCCACAGCCCGCCTGCCGCGCTGGGCCGCGGGCTACAACTGCGCATGCGCTAAGGGCTTGTAGCATGAACAATTCATGTTCTGGGGCCCGCCGATTCCAGAACCTTCTGGAACGCTCATGCTCGCCGCGGGTCAGAGGTGAGCTGACCTCACTTCCGTGCGGGGCCCGGCCTGGGGCGCCGCGGGAACTGTGCGGCGAGTCCGCGGTGCCGCCGGGGCGCATCTATTCCCGGGACTGGGATGGGGCCGCAGAGGTGGAAAAAAACCGGCGGCGCTAAACGTCCCCGGGACCGGGGGAGGGGGTCGGGTCTGCTCCGCCCCGGGGCGGGGCGCCGGTCGCGCATGCGCACGCCGTGACCTTCCTCACGTGTGTGCTGGCGGCGGCGCGGTCACTCGGTGCGGGCGGCGCGGGAGCATCATGGTGAGTGCCGGGGCCGCCGCCGCGCCATCACCCCATCGCTGCTGCGGCCCCGCTCCCGGACTGCCCCGCCCCGCGTGTCCGGCGCCGCGGGGACAGACAGTCCGCAGGGCCTGGCGGCGCCCCTGCTCCTCCCTGCGGCTGGGTCGCTGCCGGGGCCCCGAGCAACCGCGGCTACGCCGCCGCGCACGGGTGTGCTCAGTCGCTGCTGTGCCCGCGGGCAGCGCTGGGTCGCGGGGGTACGGTGGAGCCGGGGGGTGGCGGCGCCGCAAGGTCACGCAGTCCGTGGGGCAGAGGCGACTCCTGCGGCCGGCGCGGGGGCTGCGGGCCGGGACGTGGCGGGAGGTGTGCAGGGGCTGCTTTTGGCCGCGCAGACACTCGAGCTCAGGGTTCCTCCCCGCCGCAGTAGCGGGAGCAGCTCCGCGACAGCAGCGCTGCAGGGCAGGGCCGCGCAGGCCACGGCGGGTCTTTCCGGAGATAGATAAGAAACCTGGGCCACGCTCCGGAGCTCTCTTTCCTATAAGTTTTTATAGAGAAAAAGGAGAGTTTCACTGAGTTGCCCTTGTTCTCTCAGTGATACTTGATTCTTAGGATAATAATAACCTGAAGAATTAAAACTTAGTGTAAAATATTGATGGTCATAAATCTGGCAGCTTTATTTCAGGTAAACGTAGAACGGCTCTTTAAAAAGAGGGTCAGCGATATTATCTTCACAGAATGAAAACGTACACAACTGGCAGCCTTTTCCCTTGCTTATCTTTCATCCCTGTGCTGCTGGCAGCAGTCGAATACAGCATCTTCCATGTGCTGCCTTTTCTTCGCTCTCTGCCTGTGACTTTGCTTTCTGCCACTTCTCAAGTGTGTGTGAATACCGATGAGTGCTAGCAAAGGGCACACGGATGCCAGGCCCTTCTAGCTCTTTCTCTGAGTGTGGGCTCTGTGTACCTGTCTAGTGGAGCACTATCTCCATGTGACTTGGCAACCTGCCATATCTTTCCTTCTAAATCAAAGCAAGTTCCTTCTTCCTGACCCCCATGCATTTGCTTGCATTTATCTGGCCTATGGCAATTGGACTGCTGGTTCTGAAATGCAGACAGATAGCAGAAAGTAGCTGCAAAAAACCTCCAAACCTAAACCAAATGTGAGGGAAAAACCCAACAACTTAATAAAAATCCTTCACCTTGACTCTGCTTAAGCAGAAGTAGAGACCAAAGCAGTTGAGCTAGAAGGATGCCTATTTTCTCATTTTCAGGGCCTTGACTTAAACTTGTAATTTTTTCTGAATCTGTTTGTAGACGTTGGTATAAGTAAAAGCACTGTGGCTCAGGCTGCAAATTCTCACCTTTTTTTTTTGTGAAAGGGTAATGCTTCAAAGCACCTAAGAAAGACTGATAATGGGGCACCTGGCTAGACTTGTGCTTCTTCAGTGTAAACCTATTCACAAGTATAGGGGCAGGAGTCCTTAATCTTCATTAGATCTGTTTGTGAACTGGAGAAATCCAGTTCACATAATCAATAGTTGCATTTGCCAAGCTACAGAAACTAAAGGTTTGGTGTTAAAAGCCTAGAGGCCTTTCCAGACAGAGGAGTCTGCTCGTGAGTGGGTGATTTATTCCCCAGCTGGAGTACATCTTACTGCAGATGATTTGTCAGAATTGCCCAGCATCTGCCTGTGCCTTCAGGAGTTTCTGATGCAATCAGAGCTCGTATTTGCTGCTATTAAATAAGTGCCTAGCAGTTGTCTTACACTATTCATCTCTCTCAAAAGAAATCGTTGTGTTTCAGGGGTTTTAAAGCTCCTTTTAATTGCAGTTTTTGTTGTAATGGTTCTCTTGTTACAATGTACAATTACTTCCACAGGCAGGAAAAGCATTTAGGAAATTTCTTCCCCTCTTTGATCGTGTACTGGTTGAGCGATGTGCGGCTGAGACAGTAACCAAAGGAGGAATCATGATACCAGAAAAATCCCAAGGGAAGGTACTACAAGCAACAGTAGTAGCAGTTGGATCTGGAGGCAGAGGAAAGGTAATTACCCTGAAGGGCTAGAACCAGTAATGAATGGGGTGGTGGTAGCTGGAATATTGCCCTAAGAGTGGGATGGTCATACTGCAAAAGTGGTGATAGCTCACAAAAATGGATGACTGTGATAGCTGGAATTGCAAGTGGGGATTCAAAAAGCAGGTAGAAATCTCACATTGCCCTGACATGAATTCCAGCATTCCTTTAATCATTTGTAAAATGGAGTGGGGTTTCTTTGCCGTTGGTGGTGGGGGGTTTTTTGGGGAGGTGTTGGTGGTGTTAGTTTATATTAAATATGTAGACAGTGTTTTGTGTGATAACATGTTTCATCACATCTCAGCCAAAACCTTGAGGGACCAGCAGACTTCTTTGTTAAAATTATTATCCACCACAGCAGTGTTCAGTCAGTAGCAACAGTGGAAAACAGGTTAAATTTCAACCTGGGCACATTGCCTTGGCCTTTCTTTACCATCTGTCCCTCTCTACATCCCAGACTGGTTTGTGTCAGGATCTGATTTTTAATGGTTTGTATTGTGAAAGGGTGATAATATTTGACTAATGTGTTAATGTTTTGCTTATAATACAAAATTTAATTAAACTCTATCAGGTGTTTCTAAACAAGGGAATTGATGGCAACATTTACAGAAATTAGAAGGTACTTTTTAAACTGGCACTTAGAGAAATTATCCTTGGTTATAGATGGACTTTATACCTTGATTTTGCAAGGGGGTTTCATGGTTCTTTAAGTGATGTCCTATTCAATGTGTCAAGCAAAGACCTCACACTTATCATTACAGTCAAAACTAAATGCAGAGTTGTGATTTCCTGAATGTTTCTGTACATGGATGGATTGTTGCAGTTTGGAGGAATTCTATTACAGAAAAGTAAGGATTTTTTTCTTTTTTCAGAATGGCGAGATTCAGCCAGTGAGTGTAAAAGTTGGTGAAAAGGTTTTGCTCCCAGAATATGGTGGTACTAAGATCGTACTGGAAGATAAGGTAGGTTTCCCAGCTGTGTGAGTGCAAATCAGAATGGTTCCTGAAACCCCAGCGGTAAATACTGTGGTTACTTCTGGTGATAGCACCACTCAAGAAAGGGAGCAGCTGGATCCAGCCACCTGCTGACAGCTGTGCTACTGCTACTTCTGCCCCTGCATGAAAGGCAGCAACCACAGGAGCCTCTGGCCTGACCTTTGCTGGGTGGGGAAAATGTTCCATATGTCAAGTGCATATTAGAGGGAATCCAAAAAGGGTTGGGAATTCCTGGGGGCATCCTTGTTTTTGGCAGGGAAAGCCTGCAAAATTGTTTTCTAGCAGTTCTTGTGCTTTCCCACTGCTAGAAGTAGTAACTTGTTAGCTCTCCAAAGAGTGTCTTAGCAACAAAAAGAACTTCTTCAAGACTTAACTCTACATGTTGACTTCTTGGTTAGCTTGCTTTGATTTTGCACTTGATGACTGCAATAATGCTGACTCAGAACCAGACATTATTTGCAAAACAAGAAAAAGATTTACGTGACAGAAGCTAACGTTTCTTTTCTTTGCAGGACTACTACTTGTTTAGAGATGGTGACATTCTTGGGAAATATGTGGACTAAACCTGTTGCAGTATCAGTCATCCATTCCACTAAAATGCTGAAATTTTTCTTTCATCATGTAAATAATGTCCTTTATTTTATAATAAACAGGCATTGAGTCTTTGAAATAACTTGTGATCTCACTGTAACGATGGAACACAAATAAAAATATGTACAGTCAGAAATCAGTTGCTCTTGCTTGAGTTCCATTGAACAGTGAAATTTGGATGACCACCAACCAGCCTTAATTATTCCAAACAACATCATTTTATATCCTTATCTCTGTACTGAGATTGTAAAGGTCTTTACAATAAACTGATAAAACTATTCTGCTTCTGTCTCAGTTTCTGCTGTTGCTCAGTGAAACTGAGTCTCAATTGTGTAATGAGCTCTCTGCAACATTCAATGGTAGTAATATGTTATTTTCACCAAGTTTGTATAAAATGAGCTTAAAATGGTTACCAGACAGATACAGTCTTGCTGAGGACTTTTATCCTGCTCCCTTGCACATTGGACTCCTGAGATAGCATGGGTTCTTCTAACTTCTGTCTGAAGACTGAAAGGTTAAGGCACACAAACAGCCTGTCCCCCAGCAGCTGGAAGGAGCTTGGTACCAGTCATGTTTGTGCTGTAACAGAATCATCCAGTTCCCACATGGAGCACATAAGAATTAATGGTTATTCTCACTTCTTGCTCACTGAGCTTTGCCAATAGAAAATAAAAAAGCTCCCCCAGCCGTTAACCAGGCAGAAGTAGGGCTGATGCTGATCTTAAATGAAGCTTCTTTACTGATTACCACACTTATCACACCCAGATCTTGAGCTTTCCCTTAACTCAGGAGAGACCTGCTTTGACAAATTACATTTCCTTTACCCTTAAAACACCATTCCTAAATAGCAAGACATTGCCTTAAGTAATGCTGAAGCAATTAAATTTGCATATTCCTGTCCACCTTCTCTTGCCTTGATTCAGGGTTGTATGTGCAGGAGCACCCAAATCTGCACTGTTCCTGAGGAGGCTTTCAAAGCTGGGGCGCACTGAGGGATCTTGTGCAGCCTAAAAACAGACACTGCCTTAAAGTGCTTTTGGGGTAGTCCTAGTGAAGTCAGTCAAGTAGGTGGCTTATTGCTGCTGAAACTTCATTGGCAGGAATTAAACTTCACTTTTTTCCCATTCTAGTTATGCAGATAGGAACTCAGCACTGCTAGATACATTATAACACTTGTTCCAGAGGTACCAGTAAAGAATTGTAACAAAATATTTTTCAGATCTCCACTCAGATGCTGCAGTGAGGGACTCAAGCTCTGACACAGTTTGAAACACTATTATTTTCTGCCAGCACAAAGTCCCTGCCCTGGGCTAGGCAGCACAGAGGTCACTGGAGCCATGCTTTTCCCTAGATGCCATTGATCACCCAGCCATTCCAGCAGGAGCTGCATTTGCCAGGCTTGGCTGCAATGTCTTTTGCTCCCCTTTGCTGTGAGGTGCTTGCTCTTGGCTGCTTATCTCTGCTTGCTCTGGAGTTGAAGACAAACCAGGGGGGTTTGCTCCAGGGGTTAAATTTGTACTGAACTATGGACAGACGGGGAAGATGCTAAATTAATAAAAATATACTTTTTAGTATCAAAGACCTACATCTTGAAATCTGCCCTATTGCAGTTTTACTTTGGTACTTACAGCACTGCACCTTCAAGCTGAAACTTAAGATAATCACACCCCAAGGACCTTGCAAGACAATTGATTGTGCAATGAAACACAAACTCCCTGGGAAGCAGTATCTTCTACTGCAGCCTGCAGGCCTTTATCTCCCAGGATAAGGCACGAAGCCTGCTGCAGTCACACCGCAAAGAAGAGAACGTATTTTAAATATTTACAAACAGCTTAGAGACACTATACGCCATCTCAAGATGCAGTAGGAATTAACTGCCAACAGATAAATGTTCAGGCCTAAAATTTCAGCATTTCTTTCCATAATGGCTCTAAAAGACATGAACTGCATAGGATCACTGAGCCCTCACCACAAAACCTGGCTGCCCCCAGCTCCACTTTCAGCCCAGCAGGTTTTCAGCAGCTGGATACAATGCCTATTTATTAAAATATTAAATGCCTATTTATTATAGAAATAAAATATAAAATGCCTATTTATTAAACTTAGCATGGCTGTATCAAGTACAGTTTATGTAGGTGATTAAAAACAGAAGTCACACTTTATGGGAATAAGTGGATGTGGGGCAAAATTGTGTTCCTAGGCCTAATTGAATGGAGGACATGCTGGAACATCTGCTGCATTGACAGGAACGTTCCATCCTTGCACCACAAGGCTCTCACTGCAAGCAAGGACAAGGCAACTGCCCCCCAGCCAAGGTGATCCATCTTGTTACTGCCTCTCAGACCGTGACTGTGTGCCAAATCCCATATCCCTCGCGTTCTTCAGGCAAGGACAGACAATCAATCACAAACCCTCTGTCTTTACTGTGTTCTTCCTGTAGGAAGTTATGCTGCATTCCACTGTTTTCTACACAGTTTAAAAACTTCAGTTTTGGTGTAAATGCTGCATATTGCCCCACCTGCTTTTTCGAGGGGATACAGTCTTCAGTCTTTCTTCAGTCTGTCTGAATCACAAGGAAACCAGGTGGACTCCATCTTTTGCAGCTTACTTTTCATAACACTTCAGAATAGCTTCCATTCTCAGCAGCTGTAGTGTTTTCAGAGAGCTTTTCTCACCCTGGTTATGTTATAATAATAAAAGGATGGAACTTTTATATGCCAATAGAGAAGAAAGGACAGACAGGTCCCTAACAGCATATGCATGCTTGATAAAATTTTGGCCAAATATTCAAATTTTCATTATTGAAGGCCATAAGATGAAGACCAGCTGAAAACCCAAAACTGAAATTACTCTTGTTCAGATTTTGTTCAAAAGCAGCTTGAAATTGAATGAAATAAAACTAATAAGCATCTTCCAGGAATACAGGATTAATTATCAAAGGGCAATGCAAGATACCCTCCAGAATTCAAGGTCTTAATAAACAAGACAGATTTATTTCTTTTTTTCTGCAGACACATGAACCATCTTCAGACTGAACTAACAGAGACATATTTTTCTCTGAGAGATATTTCTTCACAGTCAGATTTGTTTCCATGTTAAAAGCAAGATGGCCATGAAATAAAAGTCAGGGACAAATGGAAATGTCAAATCCCCAACTTGTCTGTGCTTTAAGGTTAAGCCTTGAATATGGTGATAGGGGAAAAAAACCCAAAGTCACAACAATAAAAAAAAATGCAAACAAACTGCTGAATTTTGAAGGACTCAAGCAGCTAGAACTGCTTGTGTTTTGAAACTGGCTAATAATAATATCAATCTCATAAAAAAAATAATGTTGGAATACAGCTGGTCTAAAGAAGTACTAGGACATTTCTACTCCTCATTGCAACGCACCGATTTCTCACAGCATTTAAACCTTTCGATGGTTTCTTACACAAACCGGGTTTCGCCACACTACCCGAAGAGCTGACAACCCTGGGGCAGGAATGCTGGCCAGGAGTAAAAAAGTAACTACTGCAAACCGAACTCAGGCGCCTGCAGGCAGGAATGCCAAGCTCCGCGTTACAGTGTAACGTGAGAGGAGCTGCCTCAGCCGGCAATAGAAACCGCGGGTTAGCTGGGGCAGGCGCTGAGCGTCCCCATTCCTGCTGCCCCGCACATCGCCCAGCTCTCGGCTCCAGCCTGGCTCCGGAGCAAGGCAGGGGCCTGCTCGCGGCCTTGCCCAAGCCAAGTCAGCATTCAAAGTGCACTTCTCTTTCTGATGGGAAAGCCTCATGAGAGACTTCTCAGTGTTTTCGATCTAGAAATGTTTCACAAACTGGAACTCTCACTGCGTAGAAGGAAAGGGTTTTAACATGTTATTTATAGCAAAATAATTGAGTGAAAGGGGAAACTACAACCAGCACTCACCCTGAAACGCGGTGGGACAGGGACAGCACCAGGTAGCAATCAGCCTGCCCCACTTTGCAGAAACACCCCACAGCTGCCACCATTTATTCCTTGATTGTGTGAGGGAGGTGTCTCATGGTACCTCGCTGCTTCATCGTTCTTGCACACAGACAGAAGCAATTCACCCCTCCTTACTCTGTACTCATTTCTACCACGTATTTTAGAGAAACAGAACAACTTTCAAATAATTTTCTTCTCACTTACCCTACAGAAATAGTTTGAGTCACTCCGGTCTTTCAAAATGTTTACTTGCTTGTAAGGGAGACGTATTTATCAGCCAGCTATGAAGTAACAGTGTCTTTTTTGTTTTCTTCGCAAACAGAGTCAACACCTGACTCAGTAAACCTTGAAACCGGAGCTGTTTGCCATTAGTACAGCAGTTTGTGCCCTCTGCACACCAAGCTCACAGGGGTCTCAATCCTGCCTTTGGAAACCTAGAAAGGCTTCCTACCTACTTTAAAATTCTTTTGCCCCAACCAACCTTTCCTAGGGTGGGGGTTTACTCATTATTTAAAAAAAAATCTTGAATATTAAACTCTGAATAATTTTTAAATCCACACCCTTATAGTTTGTGTTGCATAGAGCATCAGGGGCTCGGTTGTACAGACACAAGCGAGGACTAACCTTGCGTGAGCGCACGCACAGCCGGGGCTGGCGGGGGGATGCTGATCAAACGGGATGAAACACGATGGATTTCCTCAACAACCACTCAGCCCGCCAATTTCCGTGCGAGGCTTCGCCTCACAAACCGGGTCACTCGCCGCGACACCGGCCCTGCCGCGCAGCCCCGAGCGGCCGCCCCAAACCTCCCCACCCTCGGCTCTGTGTGTGTGTGTTGTCTCTCGGGAATACAAAACTCTGCTCCGATGCCGCGCTCACAGGGAACCGTCCATGGCCTCCAGCGCCGCGCGGAGGAGAGCGCGTCCGGGGCGCTCGGCGGCCGGGCGGGAAGGGGCCGGGACGGGGAGCGGTGCGGCCTCACCACGGCCACCGCCCCTCACGGCCGCCGCGCTTTCTCTCGCGAGAAGCCGTTCCCGTTCCCGCCCCCGCCCCGCGGCTGTTCCCGCCCCGCCCCGCCCCGCTCGGCCCCGACATCCGGGCCCCGCGGTCGCTATGGTCATGGCGGAGGGCACGGCCGTGCTCCGGCGGAACCGCCCGGGCACCAAGGCCCAGGTGAGTTGCGAGTTGCCGCCGCCGTCACCCTGGCCGCCGGGCGAGCGGGCACGGGCAGCGCCGCCGCCGGGGCCCAGCGGCCAGCGGGGGCGGCGCCGAGGGTCGCGCCAAGGGCCGCGCCGGGCCTACCGAGGCCGGGGCGGCGGCGGCCCCGCTGCCGGGATCGCTTTGTTCGCGGGGCAGCGGGCGAGACCCAGAGGCTGCGGGGGAGCGGGCCGGGGACGGCGGCGGCTCCTTCCCCGCGGGCTCGGCGGAAAGGCCGCCGGGGCTTCCAGGCTGCGGGTTGGGAGCGGAGATCGCGTCGGGCCCGGTTGGCCGAGGGAGGCGCCGCGTCCCGCAGCGCGGGGGCCTCGGCCGGGCCGGAGAACGAACACCTGTGACAGCCGGGCGTGAGCGCGGGCCGGGCGCCGCGCCCGCTCCGCAGGTTGGTGCAGGCAGGGCGGCTCCCCGGTGCTGTCAGGCACTGCTGTCGTTCCTGCTGTGAAAATACCGAGAGCACGTTCCGGGAGTGAGCTCATGACCCTGCACTGGGCTCCGGGGGGAGCTCGGCGCCGTCAGAGCGACCGTACCTGCCTGCCCTCCCAGAGAGAACTCATCATTCCCTTACGTAATTGCACACAGGGAAATTCTGGTGTCACATCGCTTCCCTTAATCAAAATTGAATTCATTAGTTTCTGAGGTTTCACGGTCAGCTGGAACAGGCACACCTCAAACACGGCAGCTGCATTTTTTAGATTATTTCAGAGAGATGATCTGTCAGACCTCTATGTGAGACTTTCCCCTCTGCTTTTGGGAGATCTCATGGTGGGAAAGGAGCTACGTATGACAAGTGTCTTCTCCTGTCATAGCATAGAAGTAAAATTATTACACAATCCTGTAAATCAGGTCATTCTATGCATGTTTAATCTGTGAAGGAGATGTGTGCCTTTGATAAATTTGGGGTATTCTGAAAAACAGCTGGATATAGACCTAGGTTTGGGCAACTGTTATGAAACTAATGTAGATTGAAGAGTTTTGTGTTTAGTGATGATAATTTCTCTCCATAGATATGATTTTTCTTTGTGTGGTTCTATTTAATGGTTGTTTTTTGGATGACACTGATATAGCTGTTTAGTTTGCAAATACAATTAGGTAATGATATTTCAACAGTGGATATTCACTTGAGGTATTTTTGCCAGAGCTGACTTGCTCTCTCAGGAACAGATTGCCAAGCTTTGCTGTTGGGACATTTTCATTGAGTCATTGCACCTACTGGGATGACTGCAGCAAGCTGATGTGTAGCATCTCTGTGTGATATGAGGGAGCAGCACCAAATTTTAGATGCGAAAAATGCTCAGTAAGAAAATGCCTGTGGTTGGGATGATCGTGGGTGCAGCACGTGTGGACTGCTGCAGAACACAGGTGCAGCTGGATCTGAGGTGAAACTTCAGCAAGGCTTTATCATTAACAAGGCTGATAAGCATCCAGAAATTTAATTAAGGCATACTGACCTTACTAGAGGTAAGGTGGGAATGTGGTACCAGGTTAGGCCAGCACAGTGTTGCGTGATCTCAGTTCAGAGATGTTTTTCTTGCTGTGTCACCACTGGGAGTTTTAGTTTCATAACCAGAGTATGCTGCTGCTCTCTGCAGACCTCTTCTTCCCCACTGCTGCCTGGTCTGACACCTGCAGTGGGTGCTATGTGCTGGATTTAATGGAACAAATGCAGGCTCTGGGTGTTACGGCAGGGGTGTTCACCTGCCGAGTCATGCAGAGCTTTTCATTTCAAGGTGTGCTGCTGCTGCAGTGCTGGGAGTGTAAATCCTCTCCCTCTTCCTGCCAGGACTGTGTGCTGCTTCTGTTCAGATGCAGCTTCCTGGAATTGTATCAACTCCATCTATTTTCCCGCATGCTCAGGCTTATTGTAGACTGTGTGCCTTTCTTCCTCCCCCTGTGGTTTTGTTACATTGCTTTAAACTTTCTTTTTTCAAAACAGGATTTCTACAACTGGCCTGATGAATCCTTTGAAGAAATGGATAGTACATTAGCTGTCCAGCAGGTATTGCTACTTACAAGAAATGCTGTTAATGAGTGCAGTTTCCCAGGTTTTGTGTTCTGGTATATAAAACTGAACAGGGCTTGATATTTATCTACTTAGGGAGTTGCTGCACAGCAGTGAATTTGCTAAGCACCTATGTATATTAACAAATTAATGGTTAATTTTATTTGCAGAAATAACTTAAATTCCCGTGTCTGGTTTAAACAAATGAGATTTAGGAAAATGGTGGGGGTTTCTCCATTCTTTTACTTTTTTTAATTAAAGAAAGGCATTTTTCAGATCTGGGATTTTTAATACCAGTTTCCTTACCCTGCCCCATCTATTTTTGAACTTTTTAGTCTCTCAATAATTTAAGTAAAAGTTAAGCCCCTCCAAGATGTAATGTTCTAAATATACTTTCTTACTGTAATTACAACAAGATCTAGTTTTATTTCTACTCCCTCCCCAGTATATTCAACAAAACATAAGGGCAGACTGTTCCAACATTGATAAGATCCTTGAACCTCCCGAAGGCCAGGATGAAGGTGTATGGAAGTATGAACATTTAAGGTAAAAATCCATCTGTTGTTAACATTCTGTCTTGGTTCTAAGTTTTGTTCATTGATGCTGGTAGTGAATCTATTTGAATGTGACACATCAAAACTAACTTAAATGAAACTTGATTTTTCCACTGTTAAATATTGGTATTACTTTCTGATTTCCCTGTTATTTCTAAAGATTTATAATGTGCTCTGATCTTAATGTTTTATTTTAAAGAAACTATTTTTACCTCACTTCTTGAATAGGAAGATATAGTCATGAATTTTCAAAGCACTTTCCCATAGTATTGTCAGTTCTCCATCTCCACTAATGGGTAATGTGATTTCCAGATGCCCCCAGTGCTGTTTATGAAACTAGCAGGCAAATGGCAGGGACAGCAAGAGTACCTGTGTCTTACAGTTCTTTTTCTGCTTGTAAGGAAACAAACCTTTTTGTCCACTTCTGTTTTTTTAAGTTGCAGTACAATACTTTCACTAAATGATATGTTAAACTCTGCTGTCAGTGAAGAATTAAACTATAATTGTTTAGCTGAGTGAAAAAAAAAACATCTGCTGGTATGAAGATCAACGTGTCTAAGCTGTTTTTTATGAGATACTTGCAGTGAGGAAACAAATAGCTGATTTTGATGCTGCTGTGTTCAATTTCTTTTAGACAATTCTGCCTTGAGCTCAATGGACTAGCTGTCAAACTTCAGGTAATTATTTTCTTGAGACATTTTGTCAGGGAGGAGACTTTTTTGTTCTGTGTAGATTGCAGAGTTTTTTCTAAATATATACACGCAGGGCTAAGCAGTGCTTGGAGGTTTTGTAATATTTTACGGGCATATGGCACATAACCCTTTTGGGGGGTGGACAGGGCAAGGAAGTGATTTGAAAAGATCGGCTCCTTTTTGCTGCTGGGGTTTTTTCTTAACTGAACAATTGTTTTAACAGAGTGAATGTCACCCTGACACATGTACTCAGATGACAGCAACTGAACAGTGGATTTTTCTTTGTGCAGCTCATAAAACTCCCAAAGAGGTATGGATGTATTTTGGAAAACTGACTCCAGTGATGCAGGAATTTTCTTTCCCAGTTCATAGGGAGCCTGTTAGAGGTGGCTTCTCTAGGCAAACTGAGAGCTTAGGTGGGTTAATATCATTTGAGCTACTCTTCTTTACCATTCTGTAGTGTTTTACAGAGGAACAGTTCGCATTTTTACCTCAGTATTAGCAGCTTTGCACATTCCCCTTTTCTCTCTGGGTTGGTGTTGACCCTGCCTGAAACTCAAAGGAAAAAAGCTCTTTGTTTAACTGATAGAAGAGCCCATGCTGAGAATGGGCTCTCATTTCAAACCTTGGCCTTGATCATCCGCAGTGTAAACCTGACACTCCAAACGTGACTGCATGTGCTCATTCTTAGGGCAGTTACTCCAAAAAGGTGGTGGAGTCATGAAGATGTTTCTAGTCAAGTGGGTTTATCAGCATGGCATTCGCTTGTCTTCCTCCATGTCCAGTTAGTTTAAACTTTATTCAAATCTTCTGTTAAACCACTTGGTACATCTTTGGGGTTTTTTTGCCTTCAGATAATCTTTGTTGCTTTTGGTTATGATGGTAGTGCAGTTTGTCATATTTATGTTTCACATTCCAGAATACGGTATTGGTTCTTTTTAACCTTATTTTTCTTGTCCTGTAAGATCTTTTTTCTTGTTTTGTTCTGCTTTTACTTTCCTGAGATGTTTTGATTTAGCCAACTTCCCACTCTCTCCCTAGTCAGCACCTTGGCATGTCTAGCAGTGTGGTCCCCAGCTAGACTGGAGAACGTCAGGCTTTTTTTTATCTCTGAGCATGCAGCATTCATCTCCTGTTTTCCATGGCAGTAGCCACCAGCTCATGGTCAGACAGGGGCTGATGGAACCTTGAACTGCTGAGAGAAATGTACAACTGACAAGTCTTGTTCCTGAAATTGGTGAATGGGCAATGGACAGACATTCTTTCTCTCAGTCTGGCTCAGTCCATCTTTTCTTCTTTAGGTGTACTTAATTGCAGAGCCAGGGATGGCTTGTTACATACACACATGTATGATTTTAGTTTTCTTTGCCAAAGCAAAAAGCACTGATAGATTTAGGTGCAGACTTGGTTTTAGAGCCTGTAAAAGAACAAGTCTGGCAACTTCACTGTGTGGGAAACAAATGAGCTGTGAGGTAAAAATCATATTTCCTTTCAGTGTACTTCTGGCATGTATTTTTATTATACAGCTTTGTTCAAGGAGAGGCATAAAATTCACTACTCACGTGCATAATGGCATTGCCATAGTAACTTTTTCTTGAAATAATTTTCACGGGTTGTGAAGCAGAGCGAAGTAGTAACTCACTTAAGAAGGAAATGTAGTTATACATACACAGTTATACCTTTAGACAAGCTATGTGAAACTTCTGGGAATAAAAATGACTGATGAAGTTCAAAGCATCAGAAAATATAATGTTTCTTTTTAAATAAGTTCTGACAATGTCATGCATGTGCTCACTCACTGTCTGTTTCTGTAGTGTCCTGCTATAGACTACACCAGGCACACACTTGATGGAGCTGCATGTCTTCTGAATAGCAATAAATATTTCCCCAGCAGGTAAAAACATTTTCTCTTGGGAGGAGGGAGAGGAGGAGGGAGGAGGCTGGAACTTAAGACAGCAACAAAGCCCAGGGAAAAGTGTCATGCATGTTTCACGGACTACTGTTGGAACTATCAAAAATCCTGCAGCTCTTAGGAGTTGGGAGGCCTATTGCCACTTCTAAGCCAAGGAAGAATTCTGGCTTATTCAAATAGTTTGCTATTTACTGGAGCTAAGGAATGCTTTTTAGGTAAAAACTCTTTTAGTGATACCTATTAGTGGTATGGGGCTTCATTGGAGTAGTGCCCACCTAGATAAGAGGATGGCATTTGGACAGATGTTGCACCTCAAACACCTTCAACCGGACAGCACCAAGACCCTCCAGAAGCCAAGACTAACCTGCTGTGGGACATGGCAACCACAGAAGACAGGCTACTGAATGGGCAGGTCACCTCAGAGAAAACTCCTTGCACAACTCAAAATTGTGCTTCTTGAGGAATTCAGTAGTATAGGCAAGGAGAGGCAACTGGAAGTCTCTTTTTTCCTCTGCCCATAAAGCCTAGAAACCAGAGATCCAGCCTTTACCAAAATAACTGATGATGACTAATTACAGGCAGAACTTCTGTGTAGTCAGAGTACAATTTGTAAATGTGGAGCTTGCACCAACAAGTCTAAATCTCATATGCAATTATGCAGAATAGTTTTAACAATCAAAATTTATGTCAACATGTTCCTTAGTAGTCATTTCATTAGAGCAGTTGTGTAACCTTTCTCCTGCTGCTTACAGGGTTAGCATAAAGGAATCCTCTGTAGCCAAATTAGGATCAGTGTGCCGAAGGATTTACAGGATATTTTCACACGCTTATTTTCATCACCGGCAGATATTTGATGAATATGAAGTAAGTAGTATCTTGAAAGCAGGGTATTTACTGAAGTTACAGCTGTGATAGAGTTTTGTAAAATATTTTAGTCCTACTAGAAGCTCTGTATTCAAATGAAGATTGATTACAGTAGATTCCAGTTTTGTAAGAACTGAAAAGCTGTTACACTTACATATACACGCAAAAATTCATTTATGTGGCTAGTGTTTCCCTTCATTTAGATAAAAAGCCAGAATTGGAGGTTTTTCCACAGACAACTCAAATTCATCTTGTATTTAAGAATCCTGGATGTATTCAAGCACAGTACAGTTAGTACTGCTTACAAATATATATCTCCTGTTTGTGTATGTTGCACAACAGTTAAGGAATTCCAATTGTGTAACGGTAAAGAATCAGAGTAATTGAGGGCAACTTGTGCACAACCAGTAACCTTATTTTTGTAATGGGAAAGTAGAAATTAATAGATAGAAAGGAGATAAGGGGTAGAGCTAAATATAAAAGGGAACCTTTTCCAAATCCCACTGAAAGATTCTGGAACAAATGCTTGTGCCCTGTTGTGTTGGAGATAGACAAGAACATATTTAAATATTTAAAAGTATGGTTCTGAAACTCCTCCTACATGCACTAAATGCTGTTAAATTGAGTGTGACTGAAGCCTCAATTTCAGTAGGTTTCTTAGTATTTGTAGTAACTATAAGCAACCAGTAAAATATAAAATAAGCAATGACTTACTAATTAAGCTTGACTAAGACCTGTAAATGTAATGAGATGATTACATAGAACAGGCTTTTTGTTTAGCATGTTCCTCATAATGGTTTAAAATAATCCTTCTGTACATACTGTTTTTTTCCCTTTTTTCACCTCCAGAATGAAACTTTCTTGTGTCACCGGTTCACTAAGTTTGTGATGAAGTATAATCTGATGTCCAAGGATAACCTGATTGTACCAATTTTGGAAGAAGAAGTGCAAAATTCAGTGTCAGGGGAGAGTGAGGCATAATGGCAAAAGCAGTACAGAATCCTGTACTGAATATAAACAAAACATTAATTATGTACTGTATATATCACTTTAGACACTTCAATCACGTATCTTCATAGCTTTGTTTAGTATACTTTTTGTATGCTGTGTGCATTGCCTTTTAATATGGGAAATACTTCTAAGTTATTCATGAGCTGTATATTCATCTATGTGGCACTCATGGTTTTTAAATAAAAATAGTAGTATCTGTTTATAATGCCTGTTAATAAAAGAATTTACAGTTCTCTAAAAATGCTGCTAAACAATCATTGAATTACAATCCTGAAGATGTGTCTGATTAGGTGGGGCAAAAGTGAGATTACGATTTCACAGCAAGCCATTTTGTAATGCAGTAGCTATATTAAGTCTTAGTTCAAAGATTATCACCTTAAATATATAATTCTGCAGGAAGCTTCTTGCAATGTAGCTTATTCCTAATTTACCTTTTATTTTTTTAAAATGGCTTTGAAGATTTACTTCTGGATATGCATATTGCTGTATGTGCATATCCAGATACTAACAGGATCTATAGTATTAACCAAAAGGACAATTTCACTATGGTATTGAACATATATATTCTTGATATATATCTAACACACTTTCTGGACTTTTTTTTTGTCAGCAGTGGGGGTTTGTATGCAGCAGGGGACAGGTGCTGTCCTGTTAAGGCAGACTTCTGCTGTTCTCCAGTCCACAACCTCTCTAAAGAATACCTGTGCATATTTATGGCAACTGCTTACAGATTATACCTCAGCTGTTCATGTTACACTACATAACACACTGGCACAGTCTCTGCTTGTATTCCTAGTCAAAACATGCTACATACCTGAAATATCCAATCCGATTCTTTGCAAGAGTTAATTCTGTTTTCAACATACATTTGTTTCTCTTCATTTACCTTAACCATATTGACAGAGAGATTGGGATTCATGCTTCTGGTTCCCTATCAGGTGTCTGTTTCAAGTTGTGTTTGCAGATTTGCAATAACTGAAGTTCCATGAGTGCTGCTTAATTGTGTTTTGTCTAGAAAGATAGAATTAAATGTTTTAGAGATGCATATAAGAGAAATACTGCTAAGTGTACATGAATGCAGGGTCTAAAAGCAGTAGCAGTGTTCTTGAATGAATTTTGCTTTGCTGTTTAAGAAGTCAGCTTGTTTCTCTGAGGTTGACAGGAGCCCTCTTTATTTCTTTCAGCAGGTCAGAATGGGCTAGCTCAGCTAGTTCCAGTAATTTACACTTTGTTTTCTACATTACATTTACATGGAAAGAAGGGAGTCCACATATTTTTACTAAGTGTTTTTTCATAATATACTAAACATGCCTTAAATTCTATTTTTCTTTATATGAATCAAGCACACCTCAAGCAACTGTTATCACCTGGATGTAAAGGGAATATGAACAATGAGAAAATTGAGAGACTAAGCTTAAGTACTTCAACAGCTGTGTTCTTCAGCAGCTTCTTGTCTCATGTTTATCATTGTATTTAACTGTCAGCAGGGTAATTGCATGAGATGTTGTCAGAGTGAAGTAGCTTTAGTTACTGTCTATACACTTAGCTGTAACTTGCCTTGTATAGACCAGGTTACCTGATTTTGATAGATACCTTGGGGTTTGTACTGCTGGTAGGAGGATGTTTTCTGGAGGTAGTAAAATGTATTTAGCTCGTTACTGTCTGCTCTAGGACCATCCATGTGTGGCTCCTTTGTACAGTCACTCTGCATGTGTATATTGGCCACAGTGACTGGGACAGGCAAAAACATGGGACTGGTGTTGCTAATTACATTTCCTCTACAAAATTGAAGAAAATGATGTGGTGCTCAGGACTGCATTAAAATTTTAAACCTCTTCCTCTTATGCTTTAAGAGTTTAACTTCAAAACAAAACTCTGGAAGTTTGAATCCTGTTTATTCTCATTCAGATTTGCACTGTAAAATTGACTTGCTATACTAAGCTGATTTTATATAAGGCCTAAGTGAGACACTGCTTGTATTTTCCCTTGCTATTGTTTACATGAGTACTGTGTACACACATGTGCCTGGATGGTACCATAAAACTTCAGTTAGCCTAAGCAAACCATTGATTTGTCTAATAAATATTAACAGGTTTAATTTAGACTTTACATCATAGGGAAACTGAGACTGTCTTTGAATTATATTGTAAAAAAAGGATAAAATTAAACTGTTTCTTTATCCATACCACTATATTTTGACAAGTTATTCTCTTTTTTCATGTTGTCTGAGAACATAGCAACTGTTTCCAACAGACCCTTGGGTGCTCCCCCATCTCTGCTCCAAGGTGTGCTCAAGTCGGGTTGTCTTTCTTCTTTCCAAAGCAGAAAAATAAAGTACTCATTAGGAACTTGCAAGTCAGACCTCAAATTTACACACTCCTCACATCAGAACATGCTGGTTCCACAGTTAATATGGGAGGTCTAGAAGAGGCCCTCTAGATACAGAATAAGCACATTTCTGACTGCATGTCACACAGGCTGTAAGCAAAGACACTGTCAAATTACTTTTCCTTTGTCACTGAGGTTTTTCATCACGTTTGGCTTAGCACATCTTCCAGCACATCAGCCATGGTGTTAAGCTGTCAAGACAGCAATCTCCATTTTTTGCCTTCAAAAGATGAATATACTAAGAACGGGGAAAACCTAATGAGTTTTTACTAGATGGCATTAACTCTATCAGGCTTTGCTGTTCAGACAAGACTGCAAAAAGGTAATTTTAGCTTGAGGCAAGGTATACATTGATCTAACCCAGGTAATGTCAGCGTGGGACAAACACCATAAACTGGGAACTGATTTGCTAAGTACTTCTACTGGTGAGAACTTTCCTATATGAACTATAGAAAAGATCTGAGCCCATAAAAAAGAAAATATTTTACAGACCAAGAACAAGTGAAGCAGCCATTTATTGCAGTTGACCAGGTATGTAAATAAACTGTTCTGACAGTTATAAGCAAAGTACAAAATATTTAACTGTGGACAGTTTCTTCCTGTTTGTAAACATTAGAAAACTATTTCCTCTCCAAACAATTTAAGCATCAGAAAGTATAAACAGTCTTTTGCAGAGGTTCATGAACATGGCTGCCTTCTGTTCTTTCTAACAGTTGCAGAGCATTTCTGTTGTCACAATCACGAAAGGGTTTCACTACTACATTTCAAACACAAGGGCTCCTGGCTGAAGCCTTGTCATTGACTACAGAAAGCATACTTACTGTTTTTTTCAGAGAATTCTTCTGACTTACAAAGCTGCTTTACTTAGTGGACAGTGCTGGTCCAGTAAAGGCAAACCTTAATGTGTGGTGTTACCACACCAGTAAAGGCAAACCTTAATGCTCTGCTTTGTGCCAGACAGGTGATGAGGATCTGAAATCAAATCTCCTATACCCAAAATGCACCCTCCCTTTTTCACCCATCCAAGTAAGGTAAGAGTTGTCTCTCAGAAATTTTACAAGGAACAAACCAGAAGATTTTCCATAACTTGTTTTAGAAGCATTTTCAATTTTTTCAGTTTCAGCATCCAAGCCTTAGGAAGATGAGTAGTCAAGTGCATGAAGTCAAATAATTCTTGCACTGTCTTCACACAGGCTGAGCAAACAACTTGCCCTGACTGCCAAGAGCAAACAGTTCAGATGAATATTTCTACAGCACAGGCAACTTTGATACTATGAGACAAATGACATTAAAAAACCCAGCTGTCCTTAACAATCCAGGGATTGCTGCATGGGTTCAGAGGAAACAATTTAGCGTAGTTATACTGCATTAAAAAGACAGAAAGGAATCCAGAGGTTTGCAGCATTGTTAACACCTGTAAGATTCATGAGCAAGGACTAAAGCATAGTCAAAACTGAGGGCTATAACTGAAAAAGAATATGGCTTTATTTCATCTTAAAAGAAGCTTTTTTTGCTGAAAGTGATAATGTTCTACTGTACCTGTGGACATCCAGGGCATCCATTTCCACCCTAGTTCTAAAAGAGTCTCTCTAGTACATCACATCAATTGTAAGGAGATTATTTCTCTTAGAAAGATATTATTTATTTGAATTTTTTGCCCTTTCAACAGGTGATATGGAAAGATCTCAGTTAAAAATGAATTAATTTTTATCCAATGAAGGCATTCTATAAAAAATAACTGTATTAAATGTACTACTTTATACTTTGTAACTTAGTTAAATACTTACAGCTCAGATTTGGTTTAGGGTTCACTAATGTTAACTATCTTAAGCAAGGATCTTGCTTTATAAAAGGTTATTTCTTTGATATACTTTAAAAGCTCTAACTTGAACTATTCAGAACTGGATTTCTGGACCAATTTTTGCCCATTTTACAGACTGCACTTGTATGGAGAATGACCAATGGTTAAAATGACACACACACAAGTTTTGAATAACTCATTAAAAAATACTTCTAGAAGTAGAGCAACATATTCCAGGTTGCATGAGACCAGCTGTTGCTCCATTTTTAATATGCTAGAGTTACCTGGCTTTCTGCCAGAGATAGCTGTAAATTGAATTTCATATTTCTTCCCCATCTGTGTCCTATGGAGGAGATCCCTGCTGCCTGTAAGCATGACCAGTGCTCCCTGAGAAGTGCCACAAGAGAAAGCAGCACTTAGGCAGGCTCTGCAGGGACACCCAGCCCAGCACTCTCCCTGTCAGCAAGGGATCTTCCTCCTACACTGCCCCAGACAGGGAATGAACACAAGGCTCATTGCCCACATCCCTGACCTCGAGATGCTGGTGGGAAAACTGGGAGAAGAGCTTTTGTCAGAGGGGTTCCTTACTGTACCTCCTGTTGGAGGTGCTCCCATCACTCCTCACAGCATGCAATGGGAAAAAGATGTTGAAGCTTAATCTCCAGAGCTGTTGATTTTTTGGGAAGAAAACCTCCCAACCTGCTACAGTGAAGAGCTGCTCTTTCAAACAAAAAATAAGCAAGCCTGCCAGTAAGAATTTTGTAAGTAGCTCAGGAAGCAGCTCCAAAGCAATATTATTTCAAGTTCCCCCTATGCTATTATGTCAGTAGAGTGGGTTTTTCCTCTACATCCCCTGCCCTATAAAATTATATTTTTTTTCCTTGCATGAATTAGTTTTGCTTACTGAAATAAGCAACTATGTTCTTTCTGCACAGCTCTGAGACTTCAGCCAAACCTCCACTATCCTGGCCATCTCCTGGGGTGCTTATTTGGAGTTTACTGTTGGTGTTCCAGTCACTGCATTAATCTGCCCACTGCATTTAGTGCCAGCATCTACCACTGTGAATTAGGCAGAGTCCACAGCACCTGGTGGGATGGCATCCATGGGGAATGGGGTGTTGTAGAGAAATGATTAATGACATCTATGTTTGCAGCACAACACACAAAGACAGGTAACAAAATCCCTGGGTGATGTGTGTGCTGTACTGCAAACATTGTGGAGTGGAGTTACAAATACATTTGCTCAGTTCTGACTTATTTTGACTGAATTATTTTACACTAGCTTAGAGATGATGAACATTTATAATTTTTTTTTTGCTTCTAGAACTAAATTAAAAATGCACATTGTAGTTATAATCACATTTACCTTCTGGAGACGCATTTTTATTCGGCTTCTCCTCTGTAAAATACACTTTCCAGACAGCAGCAAAAACACAGTTGCTGTTTGTTCCTCCCCCCACAGCACTTTGCCAGCATTAATCTCCCTTAATGCAAGCAGCTCCTCTCCATAGTAAGGATGGAAGCACAGCAACTTGATCCTTTCCTCTGAACATAAAGTCTGGTATTGGATGCAGTTCAATACACTTTATCCAGTGTGAGATACATTTAGCTGAGACGTTTTATATATACATCCATCTAATACAGCCTATGAAGTTTAGCCTACATCTTCCTCCTATGCATTAGCAGCATCACACTGCTCTCAATGCTTCCTAGGGAACTTCTTAAACTACTTGTTTACAGACTGCAAATTATCTTTCAGGGGATAAGCAGTTCTTAATTTCCACTCACGAGTACATTATGAACACGTCGTTATAATACAAGTTATAAACTCCTGGCTTACATGTACAAGGAACCTTGTGAAAACTGCATAGGTGAAGTTATATTCCAGGAACAAGTTACCTACAGCCTCCTGAGTTTTTCTGTCCGTACCAAGTCTGAATGTAGCTTAAATTATTAACACTCTAGTGTAAGACTTGATATTTCTCTAGGCTTTTGAACTTACGCAAGGCAAATAAAGTGAAAATTATATTAAAACTTAACAGCCAGACAGTTCATTTTTCCCCAACAATATTTACAACATCCTTAAAAAACCCGGAACAACAAAACAACCAAACAAACCCAAAAGCATTCCTCCAGCTTGTGGAAAATTCTAAACATCCTCATTCCTTTCCCTCTCACGCAATTCAAACTGTCACTGTTTTGCAGCTTTTGCTTCCTTGCTTGTCAAAAGCATTAACAAGTTAATAGTATAACTACGTGACTTGGGTGCTCTGCTTAAGACAGAAAAACAAATCATTTTGCAGTAGTATTATTACTACAGTAGGATTAACACAACATGGAAAATGACAAAAATACAAAAAAGAGTTTGGGAAGAGTCATAGGATTATACCAATGTATTTAAAGTAGTGTAGTTTTTAAAAAAAACCTCATTTGTGTGATTTATGTACATGTCCATTTGATGCAGTTACTTACTTATCACATACACGTGACCTGAGTGACTCCATCCTCCTGGTCAAATTGTCCATCATCCAGTTCCCTTAATACTCCATCACTGCTACTGAATCCTGGGAAGCCTCCATAAGGGGAGGATCCCTCCTTAATCCAACATTGTTTAGAAGGAGATAGGTGAAACTCGTCATGTGGTTGTCCAGTTTCTACAGGGCAGAAAGTAGCTGTGTCTGATCCAACACTTCTGCTGGACACCCTGCCTTTTTCTTCCCCAGTCATTTGTCTTAAGGACTTCCTCTGAAAAACAAGACAATGTTGAAATGTTAGTTTATTTAGGGGAGAAACAATTGAGCCAAACACTTTGCAATGGATCATGGATAAATTTAGTGTAGCTGCATTTTAATCATGAGTGCAATTCTCAAGAAACAAGAGATTGCCATTATCTGAGGGGGCAATTACCATTCCCACGGTAAATCTATGCAGTCAGAGTGTCAGTGGCTGCTCTATACAGCCCTTTGAAATGGGATCTACAGAGTCCTAGCACAGAAGGAACTCTGGATTAATACAGTCTGACTTTAGTGTTGGGACTGCCTGGCATCTTTGCTGTTGAAGTGATGGTTGCCAATGTCAAAAAGGAAAGTAAACAGATCATGATTTCACCAAATGATAGACCTATCAGACTGTGCTAAGAGTTCTCTGAGGCACAACAATAAAGAAAAGGTTTATCTCAGTTCAGCATCAGGGCTACCTGAGTTCCTGAGATCTGTGATGATGCAGCCCCTCCAGAGACAGTGTCAGTGCCCTGAGCAGGGTCAGCAAGGCAGGAGTGCCCTGAGCCACCTCCCTGGAGCCCTGCTCTCAGCACAAGCACAACTACACCAGGAGATGTCTGCCACGGGACACTGCCTTGCCCACAGAAGGAACACATGTAGCTAAGAGGGAATCCAGCCTCAGCACAGAGCTGCATTTTAGTGCATGAAGGACACAGTGCAGACATTTAAAAAAAAAAAACACAAACACTCTACAGACTTTTAATATGCTTCAGCAAGTTTGTGTCCCCCTTCTGTACATTGCTAAGCTTTTTCTCAAATCCTTTTGAAACAGTAAAAACAATGGCTTATGTGGCTAAAGGAAACATATTTAGGAAAGCTGTTACAGGGAACACTGGGAAATTAAACAAGGGGAAACAGCACTGCCTCAAGAGAAACAGAAGGAAATAAGTTTTGCCTGGATGCCACAGAAAGAGGATGGAAAAGTCTGCTTAAGGAAAATAAAGAAAAAGAGAAAAGAAAAAAACAACCCCCTCAAGCACTTCATGGTTCAATCTTGCATTTTATCCCTCTGAATCCTTTCTTAGAAAAACAAGTGGTATGTAACAAACAAAGTCCACAGAGACAGTACAGCCCTTGTAACCCAAGAAGCTTTTGTACTATCACATAAATCATAAGCAAGGCCATAACTCCCTACCCCACAAATACATAAGGCAGAGAGATGAGCTGTGATGACATAACATACTCCATCCTCAGAAAAGAGACCCTGTGAGATTAAGAGACCAAGTAATGGGGGATTAAAATTATGGTAAAAACCAATGTAATTGGCAAAACAGAAGAAAAATGTGACTCTGCTAAATGTTTCAGTTTCAGCCCCAATTACATATTTAGCCCATATTTAGCATAATGAAATTTCTGGTAGAGAAGCAAAACATTCAGTGGTACTGAAAAAACCACATTTTGTTCAGATTTCAGACATAGGAATCCTGACGTAAATGGTTACGAATCAGCTATTTCTTGTTTACTTTGAGTACGTTTAATGCTTAGGTCAAATGTTTCCCATTCCAACAACAATAAAACAACAACTACAAAACACATTTTATTTGTATACCCAAGGCTGCTCATCACCCTACAACAGGGTGGAAGAATTTAAACAGTGAGTACAATGCTTCCTATTTTTAATTTGAGCCATGTCTCAAAGATTCATCAGTTCCTCAGACTGAATGGTTTTACAGAACTGGTTTGTATTACATCTCTTGGCAGAATCCAACTTGTGACATACAGTTACACTGCCTTTTAAGAGACACATAGTTAGAAGTGACAATATGCCTTAACAAGGGAAAATGTATATAATAAGGGCATGAACTCCTGATACTGAGCATTAAAGAAGTAGGAAAGCATCAGGAGAAGCATTATTTTATGGCTGGCATGATTTTGCTTTATATATTTGCAATGTTGCTATCAAAAATTGTGGTCCAAAACATACTTTCAGAAATGAATTAGGAAAAGAAGTAAAGCCTACAAAGTCAGGCATGTGAGAGGAAGTCAGAAGGTTTTAAAGATAAAAGCTGGAGATGCTTTTGACACAGTGGGTAGTTATGGAAAAAACTCCACCTGCAGAATTTAGAGGAGGGTATGAATGGAGAGAGAGAGCGACACTGGCAAAGGAGACTGCACAGAACACTGAAGTGCAAAAAAGCAAAAGCTCCAATTCTGAAAATAAGAAATAAATTATAGCACACAAGAACTACCTGGGAACTGAGACAGTGGCAGAGACAAAAACAAACAGGACTTGAACTATACACATTGAAGGCAAGTTCTTCCAGGCATGGAAGTACTAATTATCAGGGGACACACTGAGAAGGAAGTTAGGCTGGAGATAAGCAGAAGCCTGGAGAAGAACAAAAAAAGGAAGAGTATATTTTAGAAACACTAAAGAAAGGAAAACACAGATGATGGCAACACACTGAACAGACAATTAAAAAAACACTGAGAAAGATCAAATAGAAATGCAAGAAATTTGAAGACTTATGGAAGTATTCATACAAATAAAGAAAAAAAAAACTAGGTACCACTGCCATATAATAATATGCCATGAAGGAGTTTGTGAAGTTACCATGAGTGAAAACATTCATAGCTCTCCTAACTGCTTAAGGTTATCACAGGAAAGACATGTTGAACAGAGAAAGGCTGATCAGCCACTGAAAATGAGAAAGAGCCAAAAATGGAAACCATCACAGTACACCAAAAGACCTGGCAAAGGAAAGCCCACCAGGAGTTACCCTTCTCTGGCCACAGCAGGATTTACTGCAGCAGTGTGCTAGTGCAGTAATTGTTGTGACACTGACTTTGAGCAGAATGTGGAGACTGTCAGTCACTTAATCCTCAAAGCACTTGATACAACCTTGTCCACCCAGAAAGGGACAAGCAGGTGTTGAGGTTCAGCTGCAGGAATTTTAAAGCCTCTATCTCTGTCACACAGTTTAATGCAACAACTGCCCTTCATCCTGATAACCTGCAGGTTACAGTATCCCTTAGAGCAGAGCTTAACACTCCTTTCTTCTAAAAATGTGAAAGTAGACATTTTGAAGGTCAAAATAGTTTTCTGTTTCATGTGCAAGAGATGCAGGATTTTGATCAGACTCCCTAAAGACTTCCAAGGAAACACAGCATAGCCAAACACATTCACCTGAGATACAGTAATTCCTTAGCACAAAACAGGTTTTTAGCCTGCTCATGCTTTTCTCTAAGAGATACTTAAGAGATAAGAGCTGAGGAAAAAAATAACATGTGATCCAGCTGCAAAAAACATTCACAAACTTGAATTTGTTTGCAGGGAAACCGTGTTCTGCCAGTTCTTTGTTAATTCTCAAGTCCAGCTTGTTTCTGTATCTTACCTTTATGTGAAGTACTAATTTTTTATATATTAGTGGCACAAAAATGTCACTCACCTCTGGTGTCTGGACAGCAGAACTCCACATAACAGGTCTCTGAAGAAAAATCACTTGCTTTGTGGCCAGATTTCCTTCACTAAAATTTAAAGAAAATAGTTTCCATGTTTTAAAGGCAATAATTGTCACTAACATATTTGAAGTCAACTTTAGGGTGGGTGTAAGTTCACAAGTGAGAAGAGGACAGACTAGAGTATTATCCAGTTTATTAATTCCTTAATGGTTCTATAATGATTTTTTTTAAAAAGAGAAGCATAGGACTAGGTTAAGGTGATGCACATGAAAATATGGACAGACCAGTTAACTTGTAGTACCATGACTGGAGTTATTTAACATGTGTGCTCTTGAAAGTTTAAATGTCAGAGCTCCTGCTTTTAATCCAAGTCTGCACATTTACATCTGAATCAAACCTTCACAAGTCTTTTTAAACTTAATCTTCATTGTTAAATATACAGCAACATATTGCTACCTATTAATATCACAACAACCAGGCCCAATCTTAATGGATCCATAGCTCCAGCAAATCTCTCAATACTTTGTGGTATGAAACTTATTTACTGCTAAATAAAAGTTGTAAAATGTTATCTAATTGACACAGCAGGATAAGCTTGCTGCATCACCACCTATGGAGAAAGGGCTTCAGCTCAGTTTTAGTAAGCTTTGCAGCAAGAATGAGATGAATGACACCAGGTGTTTTGTACCATGGAGGTACCAGCAAAGGCAGGACAAGAGAATATTTTGGTAAGAAAAATAAAGAAGGGGGGAAAAAAAGAAGAGTAACTTCAGTCCTGGAACTTTTACAGATGCTAATACTGTTATGGTAGACAAAGCAAAGATGTTGGGTTTTTTCCCAAAAGGGAATTCTTGTAGAAAAATAAACATGACAAGTGAAGTTGCTCCCCAGACCAGATATTACTGATAGGATGTTTCATAAGCATCACATCCCCTTAGTAGTGGTGATAAATACATCCTCTTTAAGTTTTAATGCATTTCCATCACCTTTCCACCAGAAATACATGTCACCACATTGATAAGATATGCAATACAAGCCCCAACTCCATGTTACGGAAAGTGAAACAATTTCAAGACAAGAACTGCGGAATAAGATTTTAAAAATTCCTGTTTTCTTCTAAATATCAGGTACTACATTTTTATAAGCTCTTCTCCCCCAGCTGCCTTTGGCCAGTATTAATAAGATCTTTAAGCATATAGAGGTAAAACACTGAAATTGTTTGGCCAAAGGGTGACTACAGATTTAACAGTGCACTAAATAAGAGTATCCAAACAGAAACACCAAAGAGATGTCAGTTCATTTGAAGTATTTATGATTCTACCTATTCTATCAAGTATAAAACTGTGTTACTATGCATAACATTACTAAGAACTACTTAAAAAAAAATGTAAGCTTTTACTTCAGTATGGATATGTCACAAGGTCAACCACCACACACAAGCAGTCAAGGCAACTGGTGCATGTTTCACAACTGAAAATTATTTTGAATTTAACATCAGGAACTTGCTCCAAGAAAAAACAGGGATTAGAACTGTTCCTAAGAGCTCAGAAGAGCTTGTTAACAGCCTGCCCCAGTAAAACTTCTGGAAGTAAGCTCTGAGAAAGTACAAAAATCAGTACTATTCTCAGCATAAACAGCCACTCAGATCAATAGCTAGTGATGATGGATTTGTGATTCTGTTTGGCCCCTCAATCTTTTTTCCAGTCTGGCTCAACTCAGGTCACGGCATATCTTTGCATGTCTTTCTTGGATGAGAACAGAGAACTAAAACTCCAGCTTGTGGGAAAAACAAAAATGCAGGAGAACAAACTCATTTGTTTCCTTAAACCTAACAAGGTTTCCTGCTCCAAGAGCCCCTACCTCACTATTTGCATTCATTAAAAGAAAGTGTTTAGATTTTATGTCAGTACAAGGAAATCTGCAATCCTGCAACCTTATTCCACTTGGCAAGGTATTTCTCTGTGCCTCAGTTATGTCTCTTTTGATCAATTGAAAAATGTCTCTTCCAAGCAACAAGGCTGAGCAGAGTCTCTGGCATGGGGAAGAGCCTAAGGCCTATTTTGTAACAGTGTCTGCATTCCTTCAGAGAAAAGAAAAAAACCCAAACACTGAGCTACAGCTTGTACAAATTCTACTAGAACAGAAAAAGGACACGATGGTGAGTAGACAAGAAGTAAATTAACAAATTTCTAAGTCTGACCTTATTAAAATGCTGCACACGACAAAGCAGCTATGAGCTTAATTCACAAAGAACTCAATGACAGTGGGATTTCCACAGAATTTAAATGAGAGAAAGTGCTCAGAGCAAGGGAAGCTCCACAGTTTCCCTCACATTTCTACATTCCCTCTTTGCCTCATAAGTCAGGGCATTTTGAAAATACAGATTAAGTGGTGAGCCAGGATAAAGGAATACCTATAAAGTCAGTGTTTCTGCAGTGCATTGCCCATAGTCTGCCCTGGCCATTTCAGGGACTACAGTAATCAGGGAAGGGAAATAAAGGTCACTGCAGAGTAAGGCTGCTGAAGCCTTTTTCCTGTCTCTTCTTTTAAGAGTGATGAAGAGCAACAGAGACTCTTTTGTTGAAACACCAGCAATTTGTCTGCTTATGCTGCATGGGCAAAACTGTGTCCTCTTACGTGTCTACATTTCAGTCCTCCAAAACACCATGAAGCTACAAGCTCAGTAGTACTGCCAGTGGCTCTGGTCTTTACAGATCCATTTTTAATGCATGACTATTTGATGTACAAAATACCTAGAATAGATGTTAGACAAGATTTTCTGAAAATGACCAAAGGGAATAAGACAAATTATTTTCATGTATGCAGGTGTGTTTTTTTGTGGATTTTTTTCATTTTCATTTCTCAAAAAAAAACCAACTTTGCATTCCTTTAGAACTGGGTAGCATCTAGACTTTCAGTTTGGAGGGAGAACCAGCCTGGGATACTAAGTGTCCTGGCTTAAAGGATCTATTAAATGAAAAAATTCAAAAGCCTTAAAAGTAATTCTAGTTTTCAACCACAAACATGTATGGACTTCTACAAACTCATGGTACTAACTATACTAAAAACTGCAGTAGTACTAATTTACAAGCAAATACAAAAGATCTGACATGAGGGAAAGTTTTACAATAAATTAGGAGAAAAGGAAGACAGACTAGAGGAAAATACTACAGTGAGTAAAAATGGGGATAATAAATAAGATTTTGTTTAACTGCTATGCACAAATTCTATTTTAAAAGTAAACATGAAAACATCATTTTGTCAGATCATTCCAAGTTACTGCTTATTTAGTTTTTTCACTGTTTCTGAAACCTCTTAATATTCAGACTGGGTTTTGAGGTCAGTTTTGAGTCTGGGGAAAAAAAACCAGCTGTTGAGCAGCATAAAGTGTCCTTCTTTATTAAGACTTTTGCATTCCTAGGATAACCCACCACCACCACAGTAATGGCATCTTTCATAGCAGACACACAGTAACCATGGAGGAATTTCTTCTCCTCTTTAAATACCAACATCAATGCCTAAAAATAGTAGTTATCAATCACTACTCAGCCTATCAGAACAGGAACACATTCATTTTCTGATTCTCATGAATTCTCAACCCTAATTAGGAATTCTTCTTCATAAGCTTTTTTCCTTTTTTTAAGGCAAATTGAATTGCTGTATATGAGATATACTACAGGCACACAAAGCATGATTCATCCTATTTCTTCCAAGAGTAACTCACAAACTACAATGGGATAACAAGCATTAGACAATTCATAGAGAGTCCTACTCAACCATTTAAGCGAGAAAACAAATGGTTTTTATTAGGCTGAGTTACTCTGGTGTGGATACAAAATGAATCCAGTTTCAGATTTGGCCAGGATACAAGCCCTTTAGCATGGGCACTGCTATTAATGCTCTGCTTGTTTTACATCTGGGATACAGCACTGCTTGAGACCTAAATATCTTCCTGCTACACTCTCACTAATGCAAGGAACAGCCCCAGCCTAATGAATCTGTTAATGCTTCCTACAGCACTGCACCCTATTTTTTTTTCCCCTACAGCACTTTGGCTCTTTTAGTTGGCCCTGCCTTGGCTCTGTGATCTCTGAGGTACAAACCAGCACCATTTGATGTGCTGCAAGCACAGGCTGACACTCCCAGAGTGTCACTCAGCAGCTGCTCAGGACATTCCTGACCCTGCTGTCCAAACCCCGTGGGGATGGGTACAGTTACATTGCTTGTGGGACACAAAAGTTTGGAAGTTAAATATTCGCTCATCCTATGACTCAGAACACACCATGACTGCTAACATCTCCCTCCCATTCTTCAAAGATTATACCCAGATTCTGAAGACCTACTCTCAAGCCCCAAGATTTGCCCAAAATTTCAGCTGTTTATGAAAATCAAGGCTGGTAATTCATATAGCCTATAAGTCACCATGTTAAAAGCTAACACCCTTATACTGCAAAATTATTGAAGAAATTAAAGGACAATCATCTGTTTCATATTCTGGAAACCACTTCTTCCAGAGGAAAGCAAAACAAGAGATTCTCAAAAAATATAAGCTACAGAACATGCCATATTTTACCACAACTTCTTTTGTCTTTGCGTTTAACCAGTTGGTTAAAATCAACTATTAGAAAAAACACTGCCAAAAAAAGCCAACACCTATTTCCTGAACACAAAAGCCTCCTTCTTACATTGGGTAAGTTCATTTAATTATGTCAAAACATTTAAGCAGAACTCTTTCTTGCAACAGTTTTTTTAGACTCTTTCATGCACATCTTTTTCATGCTTGATTTAACACAGTGAGGTCTGGGACCCAAAGATTACTCGAGTCATCCACTCTTTCCACACTTGTTAATGAGCCTTAAGCCCTGCCTCCACACCTTTGCTTGCTTTTGAAGTTTGGCAATCTTAATCTAATGGGTGGAGAACTTAAAAACAAAAACAAAACCAAAACAAAACAAAAAGAAAAAAACAAAAAAAAAGAAAAAAAAAAAAGAGAGAAGAGAGGCATTAAGAATACTTGGTCTAGTGTTGTATCTTTTTTGGGGGGGGGGGGGGCGTTATTTAAGAATAAAAAAAAGGAAAAAAGCAAGCCTGGAACCTTATGGGGAATGCAGGTCAGCAATTTAGCTCTTCTTATGTAGAAAAGAGTCCCATCAATGTTCTAAACAAGCATTACAGCTAGAGACCTGAAATCCAGTAGTCTGGTACTATATTTGAGTTAAACCATAGTGTCTATATTAGCCCAAGAATTTACTGGATTAAAACATTCTTTACGCTAATTTGCAACAAACACTCCATGACTGTCTTGTGACAACATGACTTTTGCCATGGTCTAAATCAGTCATTCACCAAGGTCCTAAACTAGTGAAATATTTCAACACTTGTTTCTAGTTGAAGCATGAGTAACCCCATTGCTGTGGACTGGGTTTGTGATAAAAAGTTTCCTAAATAAAATCTTCCACGTTTAGATTTACACAATACATTTTAAATTTAGAATTAGACTCACTGAAATCAGTAGTCCTAAGAAGATGTGGCAAAACACTCCATGAAACTGCTACTTACATCTCAAGTTTATATACATTTGACATCATCAGCATTTTTCTTCCTTTTACATTTAAGTATGTAAGTAATTATTTGCTAATTCCCAGGCACACACACCAAGAATGCTGTAACAGTTTGGGTACCTGTCATGTCGTACAATTGGTGTAGGCAGGACACAGGTCAGCAGCCATCCAAACTCGGCCAGCGTGTGCAGTAAAGGTCCATAATCTGTTTTAATTTCACACCCCTACATTAATAATTATAAAAAGTAGTAAAGAGACTCTGTACAGGTTTTATTGGCATTTCTACACAATTACAACATCTCCCCTCTCACTTTTAATGAGATAATCCTTTGAGATGACATCAAGCTGTTGTTTGATGGAGATTCATTATTTCAAACTGAAAACAACTTGAAAAGTTCAAGACTTCAAAATCCATGGAAAACAGTATTCATTAACATTAGGTATGAGACCTGACTCATCGAGGCATAATTCAAAGCACATCTCACTCATTAAACTTGTCACTTTGCTAAATTAGTGCCTAAAACTTTTCAAGCACCATAATTAGGTGTCTCAATTGACATTTTTACAGTTTTTATTCCAGATGTGAAAAATAAGCATCTCACTTAGCTATATACTTAAGATTTTGGTGGGTTTTTTGGTGGTGGTCTTTTTTTTTTTTTAAATATACAAGTCTTTAGTTTTATGTTAATTTTCTTTCACATTTGTAAATTTATTTATCATTAGATATTTCAAAAGTAAGAAAATCCAACAACATAATCCAACAACAATTGCTTTCAGATGTCATTCATACTAATAATCCTAAAAGATTAGAATATTTCTAAAGAGTAATTTAAGTAATGTCATTGCTGTAACCTACTACAGCAGTAGAGGTAAATTTATTAGTCTTTCATATTTAGCAGTAAAATCTTCATAAAAATACATATCTGAATATCATACTGAATTAATTCACTTGTTGTTTTTCTAGATCTGGCTATTTTCTCCCCATTTTTTTTAAAATAAGTGACCTGCACTTGCTGAAATTACACCTAAATTGGTCTGAAACACACAAAAATCCCCCAAGACGTTTTCTTTGGTAGTTGTATTTGTTGGTATGAACATTTACAAATGTCAGGCCAGAATTCCTCTGGCATATTTCTTTTATGCACATTTACCAATGCCCACAAATCTGACTTCATTTTTATCATTTGGGGCTCTAGTAAAGCCTATGCAGGTGACTTGAAACCATCCTGAATGTTTATAGAACGCTGGTACCAGCAACCTAAAGGAAAAAACAAAGAAAAATACCAGTAGGAAATAGCACTGCTAAATCATCACCTCATTTACCTCAATGACTGTCCATTGTTCAACAACTATTGCATCATTTCCTTTCCTGTTAGAACCTGGAACCCCAGTACCTTCTTCTTCATAGATAAATAATCCTTCTAAAGATTTGGGCAAATAATCCCCTGTGAACATAAACATAAACATTAAGTTTTAGGTTGACAGATCAAAGATGTACACAAGACATTTCTTTCTCACTGAAGAGTTCTCTAAAATAAAAGTAAATGACTCAGCAAACTCAAATTTGTGGCTACTTACGGAGTGTGAAAGTCAATTCACTATTAAAATCCCATGTTTTCTACATATATTGAACTATGAACAATTGTCTCAAAAGCATTAACCCCTTCCATACTCCAGTATGAATTCCAGTTTCCTGTATTCAACATATCCATTGCAGAGGATGGGCACAACCCTTTTTTCCTCAACTTCAATATTGTCCTCCTGACAAGACATATGGCTTTTGGTGTGGTGGGAGAGAGCACAAAAATGAGTGAACCATGAAGTGTAAAGCTCAATTACAGCCACTTAAATACATAACTGGCCACAGGAAGAGCCTGAAGCAAGTTAACTGAAGGAGGATTCCTGATGGGAAGGAAGTTTCGGAGCACAACTCTCTGACTCACATGTCAAAGCCTGGTAGCATCCGTTTGGCCCAGACTAAAGCTGCACATCAAATACCGGTTCAGTTTCTGGTTTTCCTTCTCCTAACAGCCTTTGGGAAGCCTTTTGTGGAGATTTACCTTGACAGCTGACTAAGAAACTAAATTGGTACAGCAAAATCATGTAATCCTCAGAATATCAGCATTAAATCCCCTCCAATACTGGATGAGGTATGTTACTACCTGGAGACTAAAGATGGGGAGTTATTCATGCAGAGAAGAGCACACAGCTCTCTCTGTGGGCAATGGGAAGACTGTAAAACTGTTGTTGGACAACAGCTGCAAAGATTAATTTCAACAGCTGCAAAACCACCCTTCAGTGAACTGTAACAGATCTCCAGAGAGTTCTTTTCCAGCTCTAAAAAAACTCTATAACTACAAGTCTGAATTCTCACCTCTCCTCCACCGAAGGAAATTTGGTTGTTCCACTGATTTCAATAAAAAGGAATAACAGTTTCAGAGTAAAAAAGATGACTGCTACAAACTGTGGCATTAGACTCTTCATGTGCACAAAATATGCAGTTTGAGAGGGACTAGCTGCCAAATTCCATCAGAAGTAAATCTACATTGATGAGCTTATGTGCCTCTGAGTCACTAAATTTACTGCAGAGCTACAGAAACACAGTGATTCACACTCAAAACCGTGGAGAGCAATGAAAACTGAAGAGTTGTCATTAGTGTCAGGCTTTTGTTTTTGAAGAATCATAATTTAAATTACAAAGATCATATGTTTTGCATTTTTTTTTTTTAATTTAAGGCCTTCAATAATTCAAGAGTGCATATTGTTTTAAATCAAAATTATCAGAAAAAAGCATAAGGCATAGTAAATAACAGCATAGTAAATACAGCAACTGCTCAGACTGACAGGAATTTTACCCTCCTCATATAATTAATGTAAAAAGCAGACAAAATTACTTATGAAAGCCAATTTAATACATTATTAATTATCTACTGCACTTGCTAATCATCTTGAGCATTGCAAAAAACTGTTTAAGGTCCCTGGAACCTTTTCAACTAACATTTGATAAGACTTTTCTCTACTTCAACCCTGTATTTTGCTTGCTTACACTGCAATAATTAATTCTAAAGGAACATCAACAAATTGCAACTTACTACAAGTAAGACAGGTACAAATGCAACCAAAGCACCACCTTAGTGAAGTATACAGTGTAGGTTTGCTATCAAACAACATTTGTTAAAATAGTTAATTGTTTTGGAATTTATTAATCATCTCAGTTTGTTTTGGTCTGTACTTCCCTAACACTAGGGAACTACAATTTTCTTCACTCTTTTACAATTAATTGTACAACAGTAGTTACCTACTGTTTTTTGCACACTGAATTTCTGGCTTTCAGACAAATCCAGTTCAAATGGAAATGAATCTCTCAATTACATATTTTACCAGCAACAAAGTTCAAGAGTTCTAAACACTTTTCATCCCATTGTCTTTTCTTGAAAAAAAGCACAAACCAAACCAGAAGAATTAGCACAAACTACTTATTTTGTTATAAAGCTACTCTAGTTTGCTGCTTTGGAAACTGTCAATTTAATAAAACAAAGCAAGAATTTCAAATAGTCAGTCTATTATAAATTTATGGAATCTGATACCTAAAAGGGAGTAATTTTCTGGGCAGTTACAGATCCATCTGGACATGCCCACATATATACCCTCCCATCAAGAAGCAAAACAACCACAATTTTTTCAAATTACATAGTTCTATGTAAACAAGCAAAAGCTTCATGATACCTTGGGACAGTACTCACCTTTAGAAGTTTCCCAGTGTACAAAAGAATCAACTAAGGCCAATCCTTGTTTATAATAAAATGTAGTTAATTCTAGCCAGTCTGCTTCCAGTGTACTAACAACTGGCCCTTTTCTTGTTACTTTCATAGACAAAACACCTTCATGGTAGGTCCAGCAGGTAGAATCATCATCAAAAACATTGAAGACTGTATAGAGCTTGTCTAAGGAGAGAGAAAGGAAGAATGAATCCCAAAGACAGTGCTCCAAAATTTGTAATATTACTAATCTCCTATTTTAATTTCATTTTCTATTTCTAAGCAACAGTTTTAATATTTTTTTCTAATGTTGCTCTGCTTAAGACCTAAACACACTCAGGACAAGATGTGAGGGGAGGTACACTTTGAGATATGAGGAAAATGTGAACTTATAACAGCTGGGCTGTCACTGAATTCTTCAGGTAGTTGGGGTTTGCATAAAGAAAACACACAAGGACTAAGAAAAACCAGTGGAAACAGCCTTCATTTCTGCCACTTGTGGAACTTCTGGCTACAAATATTTACAACTATAAAAACAAAAGACAATTTTCTAAGTTTGCAAATGTAAGGAATGCCTTGCACTGACTTTAACCCTTTATTCTCTGAAGTACCAGTGTAATTAGTTCCTTACTGGGATTTCCCCATAGTAACTGATGATCAGTGGAAGTTAAAGATAGAAAACCAACATACCCTCAAATTGGTTTTCTGCCTAGGCATTAATACTGTGCTGTAATAAAACCAGTCACAAGCAAGCACTCATGAAAAACTGACATAGCCATAGCATATTAGCAAATCACAGGTGCAAGTTATGAAACCCTAACTATGTCAGTGTGTTCTACAAATACACTTGTGTGTCACTGGAGTAGAGAAGTAACACAAAGCAGTTGCCCAGAAATTTTCTCAGATTGCCTAATACTGCTGGGCAGCCTAAATCAATGCAAACCAACATCTAAATATCAAAACTTTTGCACTGTCAAAACAAAGGAATTTGCTTAGATGACCCCAGTTAAGAAGTCAGTCTCTCTAGGCTCCAGAAACAGAGATATTTCCAAAACAGGATTTGTACCCTAAGTAATCTGAACCAACATCTCTAAGACTCCCTCTCTGCTTTGAGAAGTGTTACTACACCCACTGCAGGTGACATCAGGTGCCTAGAATAAGGGAAATTCAGAACAAAATGCTGAACTTTTAGTAAGAGATAACTCTTTTTACAGTTTTATCACTTTCACAGGTGCTTACATCACAATGGATGTGTTTATCCTGACAACCCTTAATTTCTTTTACCATATATTGAAGTGAGATCTCTTATTCTGTAGAAAAAGGAAACTGTGTGCAAAAAACAGTTTCCCAATACAACTGTTCAATTCCTCACATCTACCAGAAATTTACCTCTGCAAGCTATGTATTATAGGCAAAATTCAATAAAATTATATTCATAAAGCAATATAACAGTAAAAATTCATACTTAAAATCCCTAAATCTGTAACTTGGACATAGTTTTTTGCCTCTTTTGAGCACAGGTAAATGAAGTGGCATGCTGGCATGGTAGTATATACCTACACACATGTAAGACTGCCTTGGAAAATTCACATCAGTATTTTTCAAAACAATGGTTACATAAAACATAGACCAAGAAAGACAGCTAAGTTTCCAGAAGTTTTATCTTATCAACTCCAGTGATTTTCTGTTTGACTAATATAGAGAAGCCTGGCATATATCCTTGCCAAAGCTTTTTGAAATTTCCTGAGAACACTGCATGTAGGGGATGCAGTGGCTGCTGATCTACCTGGTCACACCAGCCTGTACAAACAGTGCTCCTGAACAAAATCTAGTTTTCCACTTCTTCCTTACAGACTGCTAATATATAGCAACCCACTATTTCAAGCTGTAAAAAAGAGTTAAGCTTTACCAGATTATGCTATAAAGGCTCACTTGTAGAAAAACTGCTTTTACTCAAGTGTTAAAAATAAGAGGGACACTGATTATCTTTGTGCTTAGAGTCATTATTCTCAGTCTACAAACTGGAGAGGCTGCTTTAACAGGAAAGGGAAAAGGTTGCTTTGGAAAGCAATTAAAACATGTCTGCCTCATCAGGGAATGTAGCCTGACATGAAAGTTTCATGCTGCCTGCTTTCCACACAATTCTGTCTTGCATTAGTTCTCTTACTCAGATTACTTCTCTCTTTTTACCTTTTCCTCTTAGCAGCCAGGAGGCCTTATGAGTTTCAGTACCAGAAGTCAATGTTTCAGACCATTTTTTGCACAGACTACACCAAGCACCTCATCCCTTCTACAACTAAGTTGTCTACTACAGCACCAGCATTTTTCAATGATGCTTTTCCTTCCTATACTTCTAATGCTTACTTTTCTCTAAGAAATTCATTTTGTAACAGTTATTGTCTTCAATTTCATGGTCAATGCATTAATTTCAGTGATCTCTTTCAGGACACTTCTTGAAGGCACACTAACCAGAAAGAATCCATTATGAACGGATTTATTTGGTGTACATTATGTGAGTTGCCTGGAAGCATGTAAAATTATGGCTCTAGCTGGAAGGGGCTCTCTTTGTTGTTATCTTTGAAACAGGCACAACTGGAATCACAACATATACTTTGAAATCAGTACATGTTTATGATTTTATATTGAGTAAAACTATGTGTGCATTGCAGAAAATATTTTATAACTATTGCATCCTTCTAAAAGGACGGATTTTTACTGCCACATGTTTGCTATACACATACTGAGCAGAAAACCTTGAAATGTGCCACATTTCAAGCCACAATTACACTGTGGGCGATTTTAGGGTGTTTGTGGTTTTCTTTTTTTCTTTAAATTGCAAACTAGAATTCTGACAGTACATTTACAACAGTCTATATGAAAACTGAAGTATCATTTTAATATATTAATACAGCTCACATACATAAAACAGAAGGTGAGTGTTCCTTCTGCTTTTTTTACTGGCAACTCTTTCAGAAATGCATTTACATATGCCTGTATCGAGGCATCTTCCAAAACCAGTATTTGATACAACAGAAAATGCTGCTCTTCTATTTTTTCCAAGGCCTCAACAACTCAATAAAATACCTTATTTCTGCAACAAACAAGCAGCATTTATTACCATCTCCTTTTTGTGGTTTAGAAGGGCTGGCTTCTTTGCCAAACTGGAAATCTGAATCCTCTAACAGTCTGCTTTCTCCATGCATTTCCTCCTCTATCCCACTCTCAGATGAGTGACCGCTCAATGTCCCTTCATTCCAGTTTTTATAGTTTTCCTCAACATTTTCTCTTCTGTGTTCCCGATTTCTTCTGCCCAGCGTTGATTCCAGCTCTGCACCTCCATCTGCACTTGTTCCATTACAGGCTTTAGGCTGAGGAAAATGTTGTGTTACAAATCCCACGAACTTCTTTCCTCTTTTAGCAGCTTCATTAACCTGCAATACAACATAAACTTAGCTGCAAAGTCATTTTAGAATTGCATGGACCTTTTTCTTCTTTAAAACTTGTACATAGATGAACCACTTTACTAAACTGCTGAGGACATAAAGGCCTAACACTGTATTAGAGAAGGGTGACTTGTCTTTGATGCTGCCCCTGCTTCAAAGTAAATGGAAGTTTTCCAGCATGTCTTTGGAGTTAGGCCAAGAAAGGTGGCCAACACTGGTACTGACTTCAGAGCATACAAAATCCTTCATTTAGAACAAACCCCAAGGATTTTATTTACTGTCTTGTATTGATAAGCAGTATAGTAGAAAAATAAATAGTATTCCTCTAAATATGTGATACCAGTCATACTAAAAATACTTCTATAGTATTGGAGGTCAGTATCTCTCTCATGAGCCATTAGTCATTACCCCCTGGCTCCCTTGGAGGCTACTCAGCTTTATTATTACTGAGGATAGTGGAGGAGCAGAGAAAGCAGGGACTAGAAGCAAATGAAGATACTCTAATTTCAGCCAGTGCTGTCTTCATGGCACTAAAGTCTCAATGCACAACTGTAACATCTGTGCCACCTGTGGGATGTGTCTGTTCTTGGGGCTGGTTTTTTTCCCTGGGTTAAGGAGTGCTGCCATTTAGGAAGGTGACCCCACTGACACCTTGTACTACAAGCTCCCCTGGGAAGTAAAAGTCCTCATAGGTAAATACAGGAGCTTCAGCTCAGAAAAAGACATCACATGGGAGGTACTGGATTAAGTGAGGGCAGAGGGGGAAGGATCTTTATTCAGTTTACTCACATAAACTGTTAATCCCCAGGGTGAGTAAAAATCAAATTGGTACTGCAATCCCTTTTTAGTGCCATGATAGTGACACTTCAGTCTATCCACTGCCATTATTTATGTACAGCAATGATACAGTATGCCAATCACTGTGGTTATATATACAGAGCTGCTGCTTCAAGGACAGCCAAAATAGTTTTGAATTTAACAAGCAACAGAGAAAAACAGACAATAAGAGAATCTTTTTGAAAAAAAAAAAGTATTAATATTTGACCGGATTAATGGCTCTGTCTTTCTAAAACTGAGGGCATTTAAAAATCAAATTATTCTCACATACTACTCCTGTAACAGATATGCTTCCAAGACTTCATCACTACTCATTTCAAGTGTGTTTTTCCTTCTAATCTTTGTCTGCTACACTACACCACCAACCTGGAATAGGTGTATATATATTATAAAAGCATAATGTAATCACATTTTACATTTGAAGCACCTGAAAAAGTCAAAACAAGCCATTTATAAAATACAAACAACTCTTGACATTTCAAAGATCATTAAAGATCTCCAATATGCTTTTTCTTCTACTACCCTCCTTGGCAACTAATGCCAAAGATACCACTAACTCTTGTAATAACAATAGCTTCCTGTTTCAGCAAGTCTTCAATTCTGCAGAGGAAGTTAAACACAAAAAGAGCTAGAACTATAACTTGCATTCCAGTAGAAGTTTTCTGTAACTCTACAATGTTTTCAAACACTGTGCCAAATAAATATTTATTATAGTTCCTATACTTGTTGTATTTTTTGTTAAAGAATGAAAAGAACATTTCTTCTTTGTACTTAACTCAGAAAAACATAAAATACACACATCATACGAGTGTTTTATAAAGAGAGACTGAGGTTGAGCCTGATTTTGCTTTCAGTGAAGACTTCCAAAGCTTTACAGAGATATTTAGTCCTACATGACAAAAAGCAACTCTTTCCTCACTTTGAAAGAAGTTTTGTAGCTTCTATAAAATAAACACAAAACTAAAACCACAACCACTAAATGTAACTTACACTAAGATAGAAACAAAAATATGAGGAGAAATTGGAAAAAACCTCCCTTACCTTTTCTAGCAGTTCTTTCACTACTTCATTTGTCAGTGTTTCATATGTTAAAGGACATTCCTCAATCACCAGCCTGGGGTGCCTTTGTCCTCTGGGTGCTGCATGCTTCTGGCTAGAACACAGAAAGAAAGCAGTCTTTGTCAGGAGTTTGCTGCTAACTTGAGCAAATGCTTGCATATAGAATTCTTTTCTTTTGGAATAGTTATGAATGAAATCCTGACAATGCTTCTTCATACTATTTAGAACTCAGTGGGTTTTGGTGTTTTGTTCTGTTTCTTACACAAAGTGACAGGTACTATGTGTTTCAATGCCAGGATAAGAATATTAATATTTAACAGGAATTTCATCTGAAGACCATGCAGAGAGATATTTTAGAAATAAAGCTTTAGTGACAAACAGCTCTGCCTTTGTAATAAATAAATGCAAAAATCTCTGACAATGCAAAACACACAAATTAAAACTCTAAATTTAGTAAGCATAAAACAGGTTCAGTTTTGTAGAAAACACATCATGAATAGAAATGGTCCTTTTACACTGTTAACATCCTGCTGCTTAGTTTTTGTAACTAAAGGAGAGCTGCAGCTGTTAAATGAAACAGTGTAGGCAAATACTAGGAACACCACGCAAAAACACTTACTGAGGGTTAAATAACGTTTGAATTTCTCATATTGAAGCAGATAAACACTAACTTCCATTTAAAGTTACAGAATAGCACTCATGTTTCATCTAAAGCCAGTTATTAGACAACATTCAGTGTATGCCAATAATATAATGGGATTTTATTAGATGTTTTCTTTGTATAATAATTTCATTTAGAAAATCAATTCTAAATGAAATTATTAGACACATTAAAATATAGAAGTTTACTTTCCACACAGTTGTTGGAGAAGGTGTATTTGCCCACAGCAAAACCAGCCGTGGTACATATGGCACCTGGGAAGGAAACTGGAACCTACACCAGTTTCACAGGTATGCTACAGTCTCACCCTTCACCCATTCAAGGGCCTAAAGGTTCAAACAACAACTTCCAAAGGATGCCATATCTACAGGGATAAGGCAAATTGTGGGAGCTGTGTGCTGGCAGTGTCAGCTCTTCGAAGCCTCAGCTCCAGGGCAAGCATTTTGCTTCCTTACTCAACTTTTTGCCCACAGGAACATCATTCACCTTGTTTGCAGATGAATTTATAAAGGTTAAGTTGCATGAACAGCAAATACTCCAAAAAATGCTTGTTTAACCAAAGGGTTTGAAAACTTCTCTCAAATGAACACTTTGAGAAAGCATTAGGGCAGTGGCAGCAAGGCAGCTTCCAACTCACACCCTCCCAGTTCTCAAATAAAGACAAGAACCTTGGTGCATCACATAAGGACTCAGGATAGAAGGGGAAGCTTCACAGCTTTTAATGCTCTAAGAAATCCACTTTCCAGTTATTCAAAGTAAGAACAAGAGGTTATTTTTTTGCATTAAAGGAACTAATGAATGGTAACATTACTTTGTATGTGTTTTTAGGACCACATGGTGATTTCAGTAAAAACAGGAGTAATAAACAAGACCATGGATCTGGAACATAAACAAGCTCCTGCCTCTCCCTCAGTGTCAAAACTAAGCTTTTGTATGACCTCTGATCCAGAACAATGATTTCATTCTTAATAAGGAAAAACCCAAACTATCCCTGACAAATTAATTCACAAACTATGTCATTTTTCCCTGGGAAAGACAAAAGTTTTGAAAACCAAGAAAAAGCAAGCATGAGACAGTTTAAAGCAGCTTATTACTCTCCTAATATTTTAGTTAATCTTTTATTTGCTGCAAGTTCTAAGACAGATGTTATTACACTTTGGATTTTTGTTAGGCTATTTACTAAGGCAAAGGAAACGTTAGCTTACCGTGTGCTTAGCATTAATTAAAGACATTACTAATCTGAGGTGCTCATTTCAAACTGATAAGCAATGAATGTTGAGCAGCCCACATACAAATGGCTTCAGTAAAGGATCACTGTATTCAAGTGATTTCACTGTTACCTTGGCTTTAACCGTGAGAGCACCACTCGGTACATGTGACTCGCAGGGAAGCTCCTTCTCCGTCCAACTGGCAGCAGAATGGGATGCACAGCTCCCACGACATAGCCTTTGCTGTAATACTCCTCCACCCGAGATGCTATATCCAACACAGAACTGATCTTGATAACTTCTGGATTGGAAGAAGCTAAAAAGCATTGAAAGCAGAAGAGAAGCACATGATACTGTGTATGTCTGTAAAGATTCTGGGTGAGTTCCTTTTATGTAAACCTCACAAAACCTATCCCCAGTCATTTATTAAAACCTACAGTCCTATTTACACAAGAAAAAGCAGATTCATGGATGATTCAACACTATTCAACTACTTCAAGTACCTATTTTTACAACTTAATACGATCTATTTTTAACATACTTGGCAACATTTTCTGTTTGATCAAGGTCTGCCAAGCTGATTTAAAAGCTGTGTTAACATCTAAACACATAATAGGGTTGAACTTAACAAAGCAACTATTTTGTCTAGCCAAAGCCTTAAACATACTAATGCAGTATCCCTCAACTCCAGTTTTCAGGTAAATTCCCACATAACAGATTTAAACCTACGACAAGTGATTTGTTTCCATTTTTTTTTCCCTTAGAAGTGATCTGAGGATTATCAGTTGACATTTTGACAGCCCCAGTTCCTTATTTCAACATATTTACACATCACCTAAGTAAGCTTCTGCTGGCACTGATTTCTAAGGATGGTCCCTCTCAGAGTGTGCAGGCATTTTGCATCAATAGGCAGCACCTGGATAATACGTTATTGTTTGGGAAAACTACAGAGATAAAGGGAAAAACTTCTTGGAGAACCGTTTTTGAATGGTCCACAGATTTTGTAGAGAAAAGGAAGACTCCATGCTGATAACAGATATATATTCTGCTACAGTCACTCTGATGTGTCAGTAATTCCTGTTTCTATCAAGTACAGCTGGAACTCTAGATGGTCTCAGAAAGCAGAAAATCAATACTCAAACACAAATAGCAGCAGAAGAGTCATTACACCAGCACAGATTTGCCAAAGCTTTCATCCTTTGCACTTAGGAACTCTGATAACAAAACAGCCTGGCTGGAAATCTGCTAGTCTATTGGTGACCCCTGGTCCAAGCAGCCTATCTGCCTGGATCCTGATGGATCCCTATTTGCAGGACTTTTAATGCATTAAGACCAGTGCCCATCTCCACCAAAGGATGCCTCAGTCAAAATTAAGTGACCTCGCAACACTTTTTCCAATATACAAGCAACTGTAATGTGCTGCCCTGAACATTCCCTTTCAAACCATACAAGTGAAACTAATTAAATACACTAACTCTTCTTTGATTCTGTAATTAAAAAAATGCATGAAATAAAAAATAAAGTAAACACAATTACATAAAACTTTCATCACTTTGCTGAGTTAATTTCTTGTCCCTACCTTCTTTTGTCTATCTGCATTATAGTGCACATTGGCAACAGCAAGGAATTTAAGGACCTAAGACACAGAAGTCACTAAGCTTGTCTATCCTACTGCTTTAAACTATCATAAACCAGAGACACGACTCCTCAGTTTGCACAAATATTTTATTCTAATAAAATGAATTAGAACTCTGTTGATTCACATGTAGTGCTCCGTACTGCTTTCCTGCTATAAAACATGGATAATATTGACATACATACAGTTACCAAGGGCTTTAAAAAAAGACCACAAACCCCCCCCCAAACTATCAGAAACTAGTATTTTAAAACACTCCAATGCTTTTTATTACCAATTTCTACTAATGGGAAAAGGAATGGTGGCCTACTATGCTTGTCACTATAAGAGCCTTAACAAAAAAGCCATCAAGAAGAACCAGAATAATTTATACCAGGGAAACACACACTACCAAAAATTATCACCAATACACATACTGATGGCTTATTGCTGATAACCAGCAAATTCAAGCTATTAACTAAACTGTCAGTCATTCTCAGTCATAAGGACAGGGCTGTTGCACTTTTTCTTTAAGCAGACAGTGTATCACAGCTTCCCTTTTGTAAACAGATGACATTTTGTGATTAGCAATACTCCCACATGCCATGATTCCACTAACTGTAAGTCCAGGAGCCCATGTATTGAGAAATAACTGCTCCATAGCCCACAGACCAAAAAAGTAGGAATGATGCAATATGGTTATCACATCCCTGATTTATAAATGTCTTAAACCCTTTTTCATAACAAAAGTTTCCTTCCTGATGTGCTCTCAACAGGTAACCAAAATACTGTAGCAATAAGAACTCTAGCTAACTTTCTAGCTGCATAGTAAGCCTCAGATCCAGGAGACTGAAGATGATGACAAAACATCTATTTCATACATATTCACATTTCACATATTCACTATTTCATACATATTCAGAGTGACAAGAACTTGACAGCATGTCATCTTAGTAGGCTGCATCAATATTTCTTCTTTTCCCTAACAGGAGGATAGAGGATAATGCGTAAGCATTCTGCTTAATAGAAATATATAAACTATCCCTACTTTCTGGTTAAACTGACTTCAAAAAATAGCAGCTGTTTGTGTGATTGGGATATGCTTCATGACTGAGACCTTGGAATTTACAGTCAATGACCAGCACTTAAAATGACACTTCAGAATCCACTGCTCCCTCTTTTTTGTACTACTCCAGTCCACCAAAATAAAAGATAGGCTGTGATTTTTTCTGTTTGGGTTTCCCCTGATGGCCATCATCCTCCATGGAACTCAAAGCTAATTTTTACAGTAGGAATGGGAGCATTTTGGGGACCAGGAAGGGAGAAGCCAAGGTTCAGTGCACAGCTAATAACTAGTTAAGATGCACAGGGACTCCAGCCAGCAAATTCAGACTACAGCATGGTTGACCTAATCTGCATCATGGCCTGTGAGAAAAGATCAGGGACTGCTGAAAGTTTCCCCAGCAGGCTCATTTTGACTTCATATTGCATATACCTGATAAAGCACAGAATAAGGCATATTGAATTAACACATTTATGCTTGCTATACTTTTATCTTGATGCAGGACATGGTTTACTGTAAGATCTTTAAATATTATTAAGTGCAGATTTTCTGTTTAACTTGGTGCAAGATCCAGTGGCAAGAAATCACTCAGGCACACAGAAACCTCCTATGCAGAGGAAGACTTTCTTCTGGAAGTAGGCAAAGCAGAATGAGTGCCATAAATACACAACTTGACAGCAGAGCAAAAACTTTGGTCTGAAGTGATAAAGGGCTCTCATTTAGTTTAATTAAGCCAAAGGACATTCAAATAGCAACAAGTACATGAGCAAGCTGACTGAAGGAAAAAAAGAAAAAAAAAGCTCAGTATATTCTCCACAGTTCTTGAACCAATCCATCCATTTCAGAAACACTCAGAATTGAAAAAGGCCTCCAAGACAGTAGAAATATGCACCATGTTCTTTTTCTGTATTCATCTTAGCTCTAAAAATAGAGACTTCCAAAAAATAAATTTAAGGTTATATACACATATCTAGAACCATTCAACAGAAAGATTGTTTACAAATCCCCTTACTTCCAGTAAGAAATCTAAAAAAGAGTGAGGTAACTATCTGAAACTGATCTCAGTTATTTACCATTCATAATTCCACTGAAGCAAGGCAATTCTGATTATCAGACAAAACAACAGAAAATGAATCTTTACTGCTGTACTGCTAGGTTAATAAAACAGAATACACAATACACCTTTAATTGGACACGTTCGATGGGCTATTACTTCAAAGGTCACAACCACCTTTAAAACAAATAATATATAACCCACTATTAGAAACTGTAACTTGAAAACACAGCAAAACTATCTGGAATAGAGGCTATTTAAGAACACTGAATGCTCTTCAGTTTCCAAAAAATTTATCCTTCCTATATCAGTAGCTAATCCATGTATGCATTAGGCAGCCAAGCTTTATTTCCAGTATATTACCATTACTTATTTGACAGTTTTCTTTCTTCAAAAGAAAAAAGCCAGTAAGAAACTTTTTGTGTAAATAACCAGAACAAAGATATCTAGTACTATATAACCTAGCAGAATATATCTTCTATTAGTATCTTACATCTTTTTAATGAAAAGACTCTTGTATTTAAAATAAAAATATTACAACACTTAAAAATAATCAAAAGCCAAGTTTTGTTTATGAAAACATTCCTGCAATTGCAGTAAGACCTGCACTTACACTGTTTCCCTTTATCCAACCCTTCTAGTAATAGCAGTTACTTCAAGTCCTTGTTATTAAGCATTTCCAGTAGATTGGGTTGTTACAAAATGCAAGTTACTACGAAGTGACTGTAAAACTGAGCTGTCTGTGCTCTGAGGGCAGCCATCTGGGCTTGTTTACGTTTTCAACTTTGTGGAACAGGGAGTTGCTCTGTTAGAGATGGGACACCCTCGGGAAGGAAGTATCCCACAGAGCACTGTCTGCCTCTAGCTATGCATACAGATTTTGTTTCATTTCAGTCACAATTTCAAAAGACTATTCAACAACTACAAGTAAAGCATTTGGGAAAAAAATGTAAGACAAAACTCAGACTCTTATAACAGAAACCTCTACCAAGAGACTGCGGTGGGCATAAGAGGGGAAGTTACTCCTGATATACAACTAAGGAACAGACTTACTTCTGCATAAAGAAACAAGGACAATGACAGCCTGTTTTCGGAAGTAGAGTGCATTTAAAAAATTGTTATTCAATTAAGGCTCAGGCACAGTGTATTTTCTGAACCGTCACACTGAATTCAGACAACCATTATTCAAAGCGAGTACGGATGGCAGTATGTGACTCACAGGAAAACTAGGAAAAATCTCTGAACAGTTTTTAGCCAGCTTCCTTAACGAGGACAGTTGTATAATTTGGAGGGTTTGGTTGTTAAAAATACTTCAGCAGTTTCCATTGTAATTTTATACAAGTAAGAACCTTCGTCATGATTTGTGTTTCAAAATAAGAGTCTTACATTTTGGCTAGCTTTGATAAAAGTGCCTAAGATTTACTGTAAGCCAAACAAGACAAAACTAAGTTAAAACCTACTCCTTCTTACTTCAAAAGAGTAAAGATACAGCATAAAAAAATACCTTCTAAGGTAAAATCCAGCAATACATATTCATAAGCAGAATCCGTCTTTGTTTCAACTTGTGGTCTCTTCAGTGTAGAAAAGATTTTTCCAGGGCTGCTATCATCTGGGTCTTCCAGCTTTCTCAGTCCGCACCCCATGGCAAGATCTGCAAATGATTAAGTCGCAGGAAAAGGTGGGGGGAGCAGCAAGATCTGTCGCTCTTACTACAGGGGAAAAAAAAGGAACCAAATAATTCCCCTTGATTTTTTTTTCCTATTAGCTGTAAATCCAAACAGAGAAAAAGTCCCGTTCCCAGACCAAACAGCAAAGGTACTTTCCATTCATTTTTAATATAGAAGCAGTAAGCTCGCGATGATTTCAAGCTACAAACTTGGCTAAGAGTAGGCTTGATTTCGCAGCAACATTAGAGCTGCTCCCAACTAGCAGAGATTTTCCATGCCACGTCAATTTACAGCCAGCCCCTATCAGTGCTCTCTTGCAGAGGACACCAATAGTGCTTTGTTTGTCCTTCTAGACTGACTGGGTGAGGGGGGGCGAGGGGGGAAGAAGAACTGAAAAAGAAAGTTAGAGAGAAACTTGTCTGTCATTACTTACCTCCAGAAGTTCCCAACTGCAGTAGAAACTCAGACAGGAAAAAAGCAAGTTAGTCAGAATGAAAGAATGAGAAAAGAGCCTCAACATGGTTGGAGATGAAAATCACTTCCAGAAAGGAAGTCAGCTTCAAGAGGAAATTGCTTCTGGCATCTCAAAGGGTAGAAAGGCAAATGAAAAGCTGTTTAGTCCTTATTTTAGATTTCAGAGTTGGCTCCTATTTCCTTTCTACAGGGACTTTCTTACAGAAAAAAAAAAATACAACAAGAACACAGTGTAATAGTGTAAAAATATGTAGTAATTTCTTGTCCAGAAAAACCAATAAGAATCTTTAGCATGAAAATTAACTTATGTAACTGGTTTTGAAAAACACCAAAAATAATCACACTGAAATATTCCTCATTTCAAATGGGAAAGACTTTGTCAATACTACATAATAAAAAAATTACAAAACATTGTTTTACATTATTCCTGGGTATTGAACAAACAGAATCCTTTTCTCCTCTCTTAAACTCACCTTAGTTGGTACAGCCACAGACTTTTAACACTGTAAAAAGCTTTCTATGTTAACTTTGCTTTAGGTTCTAAAAATTCAGTATAATTTTAAGGGCTCTCATTACTCTTCCATTAACTATTTCAAGTCACTTGTAACTGCACTATACCTGATGTAGACCACAATTATGCATAGGGAGAAAAAAGGAACACTGAGTGATTTTCTGTGGCTCTGCTGTTCCCAGGATGAACTGTTAGAAATGTGCCATTTAACTTTTAGACTGCACCTAAAGAAATCCAGAGTCATCTAGAGAAAACTGAAGATTCATAACACCATTGTAGATTATATGAATGGCACATTTAAATTCAAAAGGCTGCTTTTTTCATTGAAATATACATACCTGATTAAAAATGCTAATATTTTCTATTAAAAACCCCCTCCAAATTAGACATTAACTATTTGTGGGTTTCTGTTCTACTGCAAGCGAAGTGATCTAACTTTTTATTTAGTAATTTAGCAGGAATAATAAGTCTAGAGACTACAACCATTTGAAACACACATTATAGTCACTTAATTCTAGAAAAAAAAAAATTAAAATCACTTAGTGCAGAGCCTGGAACTGAAGCTGAAATTATTGTAGTCTTTAAAACAGGCTCCCAGATGCTGAAATAGAAAGGAAATCCTCAAGCATTGTCTTCTCAATTAAAACCTAAGAAAACATATCAAATATGCAGAATTCTTCATCTTCTTGAGAGCCTTCTCACACAGAAATTGCTCCCAAACATGGCTTTTTTTCAGTAAAGGTTATCCCTGAACTGTTGCCATATCAGCCATACATGTAAACTGTCCACTCAGCCTTGAGAATCCAGCTGCTTCATTCTACACACCCCTTAAGTTTCATTGTAACTGCTTATATGAAGCCATGGCATGAATAAGATAGCTGCAAATAAAACAACTTTTTTGCAGCACTAGTCCAGTTGTCAGCAGGCTGCTTTTTCATTTTTACTTAGCTTAAAATGGTTACATTTTCAATGAGTCCATTTTGAAGATGTATTTTGAACTCTACGTGACAAGGCTTACACAATATTACAACCGCCTCACCAAGATAGGATATTCCATAATATAAACAAACTCTTACAACACTAGGAAGAATCACAGTTACAGATAAAAGCAATGGTCTATATTTTTTATGCAATCCTAGATAAGTATGAATACTTATATGCTTCCAAGTTGGAAGTCAGTCAACAGTTATTGCAGACTTGACTCAAGTCACTAATAAAACCAAAGGTTACACAGACCAAAATAAGGAAAAAAAACCAAAATCAGCAAGAATGAGCAGCATCTCCCACTGGAGTTTAAAACTGCATCAAAACACTTGAATGACTCAGGAGAGACACAGGATCACAAGATTCTTAAGATTCAAGAGCTGAATGCAAAGGCTCTGGGAACGGGTATCAGAAGAGAGCAAATCCATAAAACTACCCTGTGATTCACCAGCATGTTGTATTTACAGTGCCCCCTCTGAAAGGGCATGTGACTATTTCACTGAAGCTTGATAAAATTATTAGACTTTAAAAGAGGCAAAGACAGCCAAAGGACCAATGACTCCAAAGGAACTTTGCCTCCATGGAAGGCTTCCAGGATTCCCAACAGTTTTTATTCTGATTAAATAGAAAAATGATACCAAGACAGCAAGGGAAGCACATCAATAGGGACATGTGTCCCATGCTGCATTACTGACTGCCTGCAGGATGGGAAGCAGCAGCAGCAGTTCTGCACAGCAGCTTTGACCAGACTATGAGACAAGCCTTGCTGTCTACCCACACCTCGGGGCTGTTCTTCCCCTTGCTCATGATCTGCTTTGTTCCCTCTTGTCTGGGGGAGGTTTGAAACCTTTTGTGTGGGAGGCATTTTTGTTTTTCTCATTACCTTACTAGGCTTATTGAACAAAAGGACTGAAACTGCTTGAAACTGCAGTTTGGAAATAGACGTCCCCTGCTTCTGACTCTGTGCTAAGCTGCAATCAATATGATAGCCAGGGCAGGATCTGTCTATGGTCTTGGTGTCAAATGAGTGGCACAGGCATCCCTTTTTGATCTCTCTTGCTAGAATGGTTAAGACAATTGCTAATACAACCCTTCTTGAGGTTTAGAACATCTCTGACAAACCCATCTGAATACAAAGCCTATTTACAGGAATAAAATTATTTACTTCTTCAAAACCCAATATGATCTGCATAAGCCATTTAATAGTGCAGTTTAAACATTTGCTCCCCCACTACCTTCAGGAGATCAAGAATGGGAGATACCTGATCAGAGTTTCCTCTTAACTAATATAATGAAATGTAAGGAAAATTATGAAAACAATGCAAGTACACAAAAGATGTTTCTTTTCTGTATGAACAATATTTAAACTCAAGGAAGATCCTAAATTACTGAATCTGCAGATCAGTCAGCTATACCAGCATACCAATACCAAATGTTATCCTAGACACAATGCTGTCTCTTTCTGGTTAGGACACTGCCTAGCGAGTTAAAAGCAACAGGAATCATACTGCTTTAATGCTACATTAACTTCAAAACCAAGCAAAAGCAGCAGTGTTATAATTTTACATTTGAAAATATAAATCACAGACTTTGTGAAAGGGCTATAGAATTTAAGGTGTATCACAACCATGACATGACTCCTATTCAATCCCATGATTTAGAACTGGATGAGGACTACAAGAGGAGTCTCCCATCTTCCAGCCTGTCAGGCCAGCACTGGGACAAAAACCATTAGTCTGGGCAGCCTGTATCAGTGAATTTGTTTCAAGTAAGCTCATCAGAGAAAAATTTTAAGTGAACAACCTTCTCATAGATGTACCACCAGTAAAGATCCACTCCTGTTCTCAAGGGTGATGTAGTGAGCAGCAGAAATGCAAATACTTAAACCTCTACCAATTACTTAAAGTATTACTAATAAAGATTTCACTAGGACCAAAACTGACTCAATAAAAAACAGAAGGGATAACTCCCTCTGACAAAGTCAAAATGCAAAATATTTGGACCAAGCACATTTCCTATTCGGGCTAAAATGCTTGCATGCTTATAAAGGATACACGGGGAAAAAAAAAAGAAATCAGCATTATTATGGGCTATAGATCAGTCATCACTGACAAATGTAAACAGAGGACACAGAGATTAATAAGACACAAGACAATAAATTACAAACACAAGATAAATTAGTCAGATTTCTTTGAAACCTGAGGGTAGTTGAACAGCAAGTTTGAGGACTCAAAAATAACACATTTAAAACCCCCTAAATATTAAAAACCTCAAATTGCAACATATTTGAACTTTAGTTCCCCTTTTAACTTTTTTTCAAGCTTACTTCCTTTGTTTTATGACTTAAAGCAAATGTAAAATTTTTGCTTGAGAGAGGATAATGACAGAAAAAGCAAAAAGCTTCCATCAGAAGAATTCTGCAACTTAGTTGCCAAATACTTTTCACACCCCCATTCCCAAGAGCAATTACTTTAACTAAAACACTGATATTTCTTTCTTTTTTCTCTAGAATGCCTCAATTTAAAGATACTAACAAAGTAGCAGGGTTCCATTCTGAAGGCTCTGAGGTTTGGAAATTTGCTTTTTTTCTTCAGCCTAAATTATTTTTCTTTGAAAGAAGAATTTTGTGAATGTGACAGGAACAAGCTTGTTCAACATGTTCACTTGAGCAGAGAAGCCAGCTTTTCTGCTGTAAGTTTTAACTTAAATGTTCTAAAAATAATGAACAGAGATGACAACAATAATTTGCTTTTGCAGTCATTAAAACATAGTTTAATGATCAAAGTTAAATTTCATTTTTCATGTTTTTTTAAACCCATATTAAAACTCTGATACTACAATAAACAAAAGTTACAATCCAAACAGTAAATATAGACCAGCTGGAATTAAACTTGTAGCTATCAACTCAGAACTTTACTAGAAATCCAAAACTACAGAAGCTTGTTTATTATTGCTGTATTACAAGCAGTTTCAATAAAAAGAACTTAATTTCTAAAACTGTTAACAGTTCTCTAAAATGAGATCTGCAAATTTATTCAACTTTTCTCTCTGCGCATTCGCAGCATCTCACTTATGAAGGCAGTAGCAAGTGTATCACCTGTATTTCTAATACAGTATCAAACACTCATGTTAGCCACCAACTAAGCCCATGGATTCTAGAAAGAAACTGGATGGGCTAGATCTGCATTTCCTGTATAACAGCTATATAAGGATTAGTGTGCAGGACTGCACACATGGCACTGTATTCTGAATCCTTAAAATAAGGACTTAAGCTGAATACTTGAATATTTTTTATTTCAATAGGAAACTTAGGAAGTTTTTAGAGCAGGTGAACTGAACCTACTGTAGTACTTCAACATTACAAAGGCACAAACTTATTTCACAAAAAAAAAAATTTTGCAGCCATACAACTTTTCACATTTCGTAACTATGTTAAACAGAGAAAAACATTTCAAGAGAGCCATGTGTTCTGCTAGTTACTACTAGAATGCAGTTTACTCAATGACTTCTTAGCTATTTTGGAAAATGAGTATCCAAATATAAAGAAATGTCAATTTAAAATGAAAACTGTAAACAGTTTTTCAGGAACAATAAATAGACTTCTGTTGCACAAGATCAGAAGCAGGAACCAAAAATGCTAATAAACCACAGAATTCTACATTTTACAAGAAAAAATAGCCAAACAAAATATACAAAAATACCTGAGAGACAACTTCAGTAACTTTCTGCCTGTCCAAGCTTTTCTCCAGTGTTAATAAAATAGAGAATGCTAGAACTAACCTTCTGCAATGGAAATGTAACATAAGCAGACAGCAGTTGCTAGAAATACTGCAACAACTAGCTCAGTAGAAAACCAACCAGTTTTCAGTAGAAGATACCAACCAGTTCTCCTAAATTCTAAGGGGTGGAAGCCAGAAAATTAACTTAGTTTGCTAATATGGGAATGTGAGAGCCAATGCATAAAGGTGATTTGCTATCAGTTACTGCATGCCCACAGGGCACATGGGGATACATTCCCTCCTAGCATGAATGTGGAGCCTCCATATTATCAGTGAGAAACTGCAGAAGGCCAAAGAGAACACGACCCTTTCTCCAACCCCCAAAATCCTCATCTGAAGATCTATGGTTAACTAAATTACTTCTGTTTAACAGCATGGGCATCTCCACATTCCAGAAAGCTGAACTAGCAGAATAGGGCTGTGCAGTGTAAAGGAACAAGAAGTCATGAATGCTAGAACATCAAAATAGCACAACTGTAGGCACTGAGGAAATGTAGTTCTTCCCCAGAACACATTTAATTTCAATTACAGGGATTCACCCAAGCAAGCCAGGTGCATCTCAACAGGGCCTACAGGAAGATTCAACTCCTGAAAGGTTGGTTCAGTCACTGCTGTCTGATGTCACGCCTTCACTCTTGGCAAGCATTCTGAAGAAAGATGAGCTACAATATAAATGAAAAGGCCTCAGTATTTCAACAGTGACTGCAAGTTCCTGGAGGAAAACCAATATTCAGAGCTACTTGGTTTCTTCTCAGTCTCTCAAACCAAAACAAAGCTTTGTTAAGACCTGAAGATACAATCCTAACTAACAGTGCCTCCAGATTGCTGTTACACACCCGACAGGGGAACACTGCATGGATAGTAAATGCCTGACACTGAGTATCCTTACAAACAATCAAGTTCACAGGCAAGTAAAAAGAAAGTGAGTGGTCTCTGAAGCAAAGGCCATGGGATCAACTCATTATCAACAATCTAACATCTGCACCAATGAAGAGAAAACAAACTACATTTTGTGGGTGTCTGGAATAGAGCCGCAATCTGATGACATGTCACTGCACAGTATTTGCGCACTTTCAAGCAATTAGTTCAAGAGACTTCTCCTTAAGCACTCTTCTTTTAAATTAAAACTCACTGTAAAATTTACTTTCTTGAATCTCTGAAGCACAATTAAAAACAGAGAAGTCACATTTGGTAAACAAAGTGCAGATTTCAAAAATACAGGCTTGGGCCAAAATCTCCAGAATCCTGGGCAACTGTGTGTTTCCTGACACAAGAAGTAAGGCTCCACCAGAACACAATCTTTCTTTGGTACCTTCAGAGACAAAACCTCATTAAAAATATTTACTATGTAAAAATTCTTCCATGGAAATGAATTATGTCTTCGATGAGCCAAGATTTTTGTAATAAATTTGTATTGATGAGTTCTAAAATGTGAAAATTAAACAGAACTGGACAGATGTGTTTAGTGGTACAGACTTGCTCAGAAACATGAGAACCTAAAACAAATGAATACTTCTCCCTTCCAAAACAGGCTGAGCTCTACATGTCTCCAAAAGAACTGCATACTACTTTTGATACTTAGTGCTAAAACAATCCACTACAGCTGCTACAGCAATAAATTTTTAAAAAGAGAAACCATTAAAATTATATTTGTGTAAATTTTTCTAACTAGCAGAAGGTGCTAAGTCACTTGAGGAAACTTGCAACCAAGACCTAATACATGGCATCTCCTTTCCTAACAATTTCAAAACAGCATAAAACCAGAACCAGACTCCAACACTCTTCCTGGACAACACCATAAAGCACGACTGAACACCAGAAGAATCTTTAAAGAGATTTACATATCATAAATGGATTATTCACTGACTACAATGCCTGTTTGGCAAGATCTCTGAATGATTAAAAGGAAGAAAGTACCAACAAAACAAATCCACACAAAAAGAAAACCCCCAAATTATTACAAAACAGCAAAATTGAATAACTCATAGATATTTTAGATACAAAAAATAAAGGCTTCAGTGTTACAAAAGCAATAAGCCATACCTTGCACTCCTGTAAACAGAGCCTGTATTTTCAACCTATGGAGAATCTGATTTTGTAATGAATAGAAGGAACCCTAGGAGGTGAGGGGAGAAGCAAAAACGAAAACCCAACAAACAACACACCACAACCAAAAACCAAAATTATTTTCCTGAAATCAAGGAAAAAAATAGTCTTTCATCTCAATTTGTGATACTGCCAGGGAGTTCCTTATTTTCATATAGAAAACAGAAAATCCCAAAGAAGCAAAGAAATTTTCATTGCTTTTTCTAATTCAAGTAGTCAATTCATTCCTTTTTCTATAGCTAAAAACATACTATAAAACCAAATGCATATGCAATAAAAATATTAGAACAAATCATTATTAAACTAGGGGTCCAAATTTTATTTTAAAAAATTATTACTGCAAACACTAAAATGACACAAAGGAAAACACCTTATAAAAGTAGAGAATACTGATAGCAAGAAAAATTAAGGCAGACAAATTGTTTTGGAATGGAAATGAAATTCACACGGAGTTAAATAATCAGATTTTATCCACAGTACAAAAATGCTGTATGTGGCAAAATGGCTTCAACTTCTTAACTAATGTATCTTTAAAGTTTATGTAACCCAGAAATTAAAGGTGACATTATCTCTTCAGTAGAAGTACGCCGGCTTTCAGTCTGGGTTAGTAACTGGAATACCAACAGCAGTCTGTGTTTCAGAAATCACCCTCCTGTCCTGTAACAGGGTTTCGATTAAGAAGGGAAGGGCAAGGATAAAATTATTATTTCATGTGGTTTTACCTGACCAAACTACAACATTTCAAGTATTGCTTGACAAAAAGTAGTGGTATTTTAACTGGGGAACCTGCAAGGAAAGGTCAGAAGTTAAGAAGAACATACCCTCTCTGTGATTAAGTATTTAAAAAAAATACATAGCTAAAAACCCCAGTGTTTTACAGCATCTGTAGAAGGTAGTGTAAAGTTTTATCTTCCATTCCATAATCTTTTCTAGGATGAAACTGATGACTTCATGCATACTGAGGTTTCAGACTCACAGATGAATGATGCAGAACATTTCTTCTCACAGAATGCGACCTCAATTCCTAAAGAGAGGGAAAAATGCTGTGTTGTTTCTTCCGTTCCAAAGTGTGTCCCATTTACTGCATTAATAATGCTTCAATGAATAGTTACAGTCCACTATTGCATCAGCTGGATAGACTTGGTTCAAAAAGGAAAACCAGATTTTTCTTATGCACCTAGGTCATAAAGCCCACAGTGGGAGGAAACACCCTCCTTTACTTACAAGCATGGGATCTTAGAATGAGTTCAAAATTCTTTCACTAAAAGAAAAGAACCCAGTTTTGTTCAGTGACCATACGGTCTTACTAAAGGATGTCAAGGTATTAAAGCAATTGTATCCTCTTTCTAATTGGATGGAGGAAATTTATTTCTTTACAAAGTGAAAACCTATGGAACCAATTAAATTTTTCTTTCCTTCAGCATTCTCTGTAATGTAGATTAGAGCAATGCTTTACTATGGATACTTACAATGATGTTGACATTAAGTTTTTAGTAGCTGACACATAAAGCCTGAGCTAACAAACTGAAAGCTGTTTTATTTGTAAACTGAGAGGCAATGGACTGCGCTTACATAATTTGTCAGTGGGTGCCACTAGCTGCTGACAAAAGGATGGCAAGATGCAGAAAACTGAGCTACCATTTTAGGTACTGGCACAGACAGATTTTAGAATACTTGCACTATTCTGTTTCTTCTTCCAAAGATCAAATTCTCTTACAATCCTCCTATCTCAGCTGCTCTATATCCCAAAGGTACACTGTCCATCTCTTTTACTCTTTACTTAACTATGTCATATGACAGACTCAGACTGTCCTTTTTTTCTAACCTTATGCCAGGTCTTCTCATCACTAACGTCTTTTTTGTTTTATTAAATTTAACTTTTTACTCTCCCTTCTGGCTCTGATGGTTTCCTAATACAACCAGCTGCAGTTCATAACCTCTATCAGGATATCCAAACCACTATAATCTCAAGATATTAGTCTCTTTTCATCAGCTACTAACTCCCCATCATGCTGTGCATTGCTTTTCAAAACTTCCAAGGTTCCATGCTCTTCAGTTTTCCTATCCACTTTACAGGATTTCAACCCCAATGTGTTTCTCTTTTTCTTTAGTTTAACTCCTATTAGTATACATAGGACACAAACATATTCTCTTTGTCTACTGAGAAAACTATGCTCAGTTTTACACTGGTAGGCTTCTAATATTTGTTTAAAAGACACAGCTGGGGGTAAATCATACAGGCACATCTTAACATACAGCAAGGCCCTGCTACAGATCAGTGAGCTGTTTAAAGGCTATCAAGTAAGAAAATTACTCTAATTTTAAGATGTGCAAAACACATATTCTTCCCTAGTCGTCCTTTCATCAAAATCCTAATTTTTAAAAAAGTAAGCAACAAAGAGGCAGCATTTACACAGTAAATGCATGCTTGAGCACCTGCCAGAGTATAGCCCAATAAAAACAAGCTACTGTAAATTGCACAAAATAGGGAGAAGAAAAAGGGAAGTTGTCAAAAGGGAATTAAAACAGCTTTCAGAAACCAAAGAATCATACATTGGTAGTACAGAAAATTTCATTCTTGCTGAAGGAAAACAATCCAAACCCATATAAAATTCAGGCAGTTTAACTAAAATGATGGAGTTTACATATATATTACCATCCCAGGAATGAATGACACTGATTATATAGAGTTTGGTTTCTGAAAAGAATTATTAGCAAGTGTGAAACTGCAGGAATCAGGCAAGTGATGCTGCAGACTGTGCTAGATCTGAGCACATTTTATCCTTCACTAATTCATAAATAGCAAGCATTGCAAGGAAACAACTGACCCCAAATGCCACAACTGGCAGCTGCTAGCTGTTATGGTGATGATGGATCTCAGCCACACAGGAAGGACTGGACACAAAAAAAAAAAAAAAATTAATCAGTAAAGATAGACTCAAGTGGCCCAAATGCTTTAATAGTGAATTCTCCATAGGGTCATCAAGCAAAGAGAAAGCAAAAGAAAAAAAACCTACTGAACTGAAGTAAGAGCAAACAAACAGAAAAGAAAAAGAGAAGTTTGTAAAGAGGACATGGAATGAAACAATATGAGAAAAAGCATGCACTTCCTGTACCTTTTCATGTTAATATCAAATTAGCAAGTGGAGTTTAAAATAGCCATTTTAGAGGCAACAGACCTAGCTGCAGCTACTGACAAGTCTCTTGGCAATCATATAACCAGAAGTTTAGATTCACATTTCTTAGACTAACATATCTATAAACAAAAGGCTTAGCCTCTTTCAATTTCACTTACCTACACAGAAAATATGCAGCAATACTTTTTGTTGCTTCAGATGGAACATCAGACAATAACATGCAGTACAAGTATAAAATAACAAAACTTTTCCCCAAATAATTATTCCAGAACTGTTATGATAGACACAATTTACATAAATCTGCCTGCATGTGTATCTATACAAACATTTACATATATTTACAAACACATGTACATTTATATGGATTATATACACTGAACACAAATATTCCCCTATTACTCTTACCTCCAGAGAAAAACAGTGTGCTGTGTTCAGTTAAATTTACAGAACACTCACAATGCAAGAGCCATCATGCACTACTATGATCTGAATGCAAGCATCCATGAACTGTAGCACAAATTACTCTTTATTGTCTGGTACTGTTGATGCCACCCAAAAACACTGCTTGACACAAACTATGGGAAAAGCAGTAACTGCAACAGACTAGAACCATGCCTATCCCCCAAAGGGGACACTGCAGCTCAAAAGGGTAGATTAAAAAAAAAAAAAAAAAGGCAAAACCATGAAATAAATCCTACCCATCCACTCAATCCATGTGCCAGACCTTTTTACACTTTGCTCACTCTGTAGACTGCAATTGTGTACTCAGCTCCTCAGACGTCTTCCTCATTATACACACAAAATACACAACTAACATTTACCAGGCCAGCGTCTCAGAACATCAGATAAACACTTAACAAAACCAAAACTCAATTCACAGGTATTTGTCCTGGGCCTGAATTCAAAGATCACAAATTTCAATCCTCACTAAAGTTTCCACTGTTACTACAGCCCAGGTAACTTTTACTACCAGACAGTATTTTAACATATACTCTTTGGAAGCATCCAAACATTCCTATATCATCTTCTAATGTGGGGATGATCTGAAACCTCCAGTAGAGATGAGAAGTCTTCTCACTTCCTAAAAAAATGTGTCCCCTGGCAGCCTTTGAGAATGAATGTTAGCCTTACTCATTTGTATAGATGAGAATATCTGAAGTCATATGCTCATCAACAAAACATACTATTAATTGCCAAAAGAATTAAGCTTAAAGTAAATATATTCAATGTCAATAGTAAACACACAACACAGGGAGGGGATTAGCATTTTTGATTCAAACTTGACCTTAAATACCAAATTTGGATCTCAAAATAATTTATAGTTGGAAGTTGGAATATGTTGGTTTCTAATTTTCATTTAACACTATTAAAAACTTTGTACTAAAAAATAGCATTTTGTTGATGTAACTCAATAGTTACTATTTGTACTGATGGTAGAACAGAGAGAATGATGTGCTGTGAGCTGCATTTGAAAGCTGTAAGAAGTCTACAACAGTCAAAAATATGTGGATAGCAGCTGTAGCACCCCACTCTTACCACCTGACTTACAGCTCCTAGGACAAAGCCCAGGAATTACACTGGGAATACACAGTGCAATAGAGGCAATTAGCAGATTACTTCCAAGGTACAGTCATTACTACTGCCACTACTGGGCAGTTTTCAAGCAGCAGATATGTTTGTTGGGGTATTTTAAGTAGACTACAGCCACCAGGCAGCTGGGGAGCAGGTGGTAATACCACAGCCACTTGCCTAACACATAGCAGTGTGCTGCCAACATCTGCCTTTTTCAATCACTCATGAGAGCTCAGCCACACTGACACACAATACAAGCTGATCATATTCATTACCTGGGAAACATATTCAAACTCCAAGTGGTATGTGAAAAGGTAGTATGAAAACTTTAAAGGGAAAGTTATATTTTAGAACTACTAATTACTAGTGAATTAAGCTAATTAAATAAATAAAACTTAAAAGGCAAAGACTACTCAGCATCAATCTGCAATGAATAAAATTATCAGAATTCAGTAAGTCTTTGGAAGGGTTAAACTATCTGTGAATCTACTTGAGACCTGAACAGAGCAGAGTTTTAATTCTGGGTAACAATACTTCTGAGAAAACAGGAAAGAATGAGCAAATAGAGAGCACTTTATTCCAAGACAACACTTGGGTTACAGCCCCCTCTGCTGGAAACATCTAGTACATATTGTTACACAATAGTCTGGAAAACCACTAAAGCTAAAATACGTCTAAAATGTGTGGAAAAGAAAACATAGCATGACTTTTATTCACTCATGTTTAGTCTTTCACTTGCAGCTGAATTAGCACCTTTCACAGAAAAGTAAGTCCTGTAATATCAAGTATAATTACTGACAACTTTAGATCTCTGTCGTCAGCGAAATCAGTTTTGACATTATTCCATGTATGGCATCAACAGCCATTATTAATTTAGGCAAGAGCACCTTAAACTGGAAACCAAAAAAATTCAACAACTTGCACCAGGTGAAATGGAATAATATTCAAATGGCCTTTCTAAATCAGAACTGCACACAAAAACACCCAGAGGTGGCTGACTGGGACAGTTTTTCATTTTCTGTATTTCAAAATCTCAACTCTTCAAGGCTGAAGTAACGAAAAGAAGGTCAAGACCCAGAAAAAGAAATAAGGATTTTTGTAACCATCATCTTATAGAACTGAAAAAGGTTCACCATTTTCTCTCAAAATGTTTCTTATTTGCAGTTTACTTTGTAGCTCAGTCTTAAAATAACTAGTCATGTTTTCACTTCTTGGCTTCCCCAAATAGTTCCAAAATAAGTAACATGTTTGTCCCTCTGTAACAAAACTTCAATTGAAGAAAAATTTCAGTTTCTCTCCAATACTTCCCATTTCCTTATATGCCAATTAATTAATAAAAGACTTTTTAAACCATTCCCCTCTTGTCTTACTGTCACTGCTTCAAGAAAGAAGAGAGCAATACTGCCATGCTTGCTGTAATTATCTCGGTTTGATACTCACAGCTGCAGGCATGGCTATGTGACTCTGGACATAGGGCTGGTGATGTAGTGTTTGAACTCCATGATCAGAATACAGCTGGTATAAAAAAAAATACAAAAAATTAACAAAAAAACCTTGTTTCACAATGTTAAGTTTTTTAAGCCTTTCATAGGAATTTAGAATCCTCAAAACTTCAAAATTTGGGCTATGCTTATCTGAACTACTGACTTCTTAAAAAATACAACTTCAATATTTAAATCTATGTTTTCCCAACGGATCAGCAAAGTTTAATAAACTTAGTTTATCTTAAGTCAGTGCCACAAATCACTCTCCTTGACAGAAATAGCAGCTTCTCTATTACAAATTTCACTTAGCTCTAATGGAAACAGTATTTAAATGTGTAGATTAGCACAATGAAAATGTAATTCTCAGCAGTATCATACTTATAAAATATTTACATACAAGCAATACAGACTATTCTTGGAATTTTACACCATTCTTCTGAAATTTGACACACTGCTTCCTCTAACATGAACAAATTGCCCACCTGTAAACCAAGAGCACATTACATCCAAATATTCCTTAAATAATTTCAACTATTTTCTTAGTGCTCACGGATTTCATCAAAATCATGAAATAGTAAAGGTGAAATAGTACTGTTAATAATATTATGATTATAAAATATATACCAAGATTTATGCACCTTCAGAAAGGAAGAAAAACCACCATAACCCAAGCCTTGTATTATTCAGTATCTTTGTAGGGAAATTAAATTACTTCAGAATGTCAGAATTTTCCACTTCAGATGTCTGAAATACCAGTTTTGGAATATCTCTTGTAGGAATAAAATAGCCATTTACTTTTGGAACCATACCTGATTACTAGTATTAATAACTGGATGTCCTAATTTAACATCTATTTTGGCCTCCCTGTTAATGAGGAATGAATATTTGAGAAGTACCAATTAATACCAAAGTGAAAATGTGTGTAATTCAGTTTTTCCTGGAGCAATCTACTATAATTTTTAATATCCAATTACAAAGAGATTGAGTGATTAAGTATTTCTTGCTTACAGTTTTTTGATTCTATATCAGTAACATTTCTAATGCTTAAGAAGTTTTTAAGAGTACAATAAATCACGATTAATTCAGATCATAAGAATATTTAGAAACAAGCTTCTACTCACAGAAGAATTACTTTAGAAAATTAGTGTGGTTCAGGGATATTCAATGCAACATTCCAAAGAATGAACTCCCATTTTACTTAAACATTATTTGCAAACAAAACCAATTGACAAGTCCTTATATTGCTGTCTTCAATGCATTTGTGGCTCTCTAAAATATTTTAGAATCAAAGCCTTCTCCTAGACAGGAAGAAAAGTTCTAACCTGAGGACACCTGAAATTATTTAACATCAATATAAGTGTACCAGAACAGTTGACCTCACTGCTCTGACAGCTAGTGCTTAAAATAAAAGATTGTATTTTTCAATCACAAATAAGCACTTCAATTTTCAGTACACTTTTTTACATTTTTTATAATACCTCAGGAACTGCAGCTTCCATTAGGAGAGGTGGAGATAGACATCCACCTTCCTGGTTAATTCCTATTGGCTGATAAAAGACTTCAGATGGTTGCAGATACAGGAGCGGAGGTGAAGAGGTAGGAGACTGAAATAAAACACATTATTCTAATAAATTTTTTAATTTAAGCAGGATAAAGAGAAGAGCTTATTTTACAGTCCTTTTTGCTATATATAAACAAAAGATAAAGCTCTAAAATAAAGTGTCAAAGTAATCTTTGATAACCTAAAGAAACCAAGTGAGAGTGAAGTAGACAGAAAGGTCAGGAAGTACAAGGAAAAAAAGTCCTTTAATTTTATATGGTTTTCAGACTTTACTTACAGTTTGGAAAACATTGCAAAATCCTAAAACTTGTAAAATTCATTTAATCTCAAAATCACAGAAACATACTAGAGTTAAATTTTCCCTTGCAACGCGGTTACACTAGCAAAACAAGTTTTTTGTTTTAAAATAACTAGAGTATCTCTGTAATTCAGCGCCCTGATTTCAAAGCAGTGGATTGATCTATTAGAGTAGAACAGACCATAATTGGACAAGGTGGCTGCTATTAAAGTAACAAGGCTGCATTGTAACAGCTCAAGCTTAAGGGACTTGGTCCTCCCTTCAGGTTCAAACTCTAGTTCCAGATTTCCACATTAACTTGCTCTTTTACAAAACTGATGAACTGTCCCCCCACAAAATGACTAAGTTAACAATATCTTGTTCCTACTTCAAGGGCCTGGGTCTAATTTCACCAAATGTGTGTCCACATGCTCCTGATAACTCTACCCCCATGAAATGTCACAGTCATAAGTTAGTTGGTAGGTTAATATCTATTTCTTTAATCGGGTGAAATTTGGTAGTTTTTACCTGCTTCTAAAGAACTTGTTAGGCAATTTGATGCAAATATTTTGCTAAATGGAAGGGGAGAAGATGTTTTCTCTACATTAGACTTATATTTAATGTTTCAACAGATGTTATTTTATGCCTTCCACTGTAGCAGTAAATGTGGTAAACACATTGCTAAAACACAGCAATTAACACTAATTTCAACCAAGTTGTGAATAGTGGGAAATCTCACTCTTAGATAAGCACAGCATACCTTCAAACTAGGTGAAAAGTAATGGTAAAATGCTGCAAGTATGAAATGTATTTACCTGTGGAACAGACCACTGCCACTGACTTGAAAGACACTGTGTTGGTGCCTAAAATTGAACAAGAAGCTGTCACTAACATGGTGAAGAACAAATACACATAGAATACTACCATTTTCAAATCTGCAATTAATTCTTAACTCAAAAGAGGAAATATGATTTTCATTAAGCCCCAAATTTCTCAGGAATGTGGTTTTATCTATTTCCACTCTGCCTCCAACTTAACCATTTCATAAACTTCAAAAATGCTTAAGTCAGGTTCTCAACAGAGGTGCTCAGAGCACATGAATCAATGGACCCAAGCTGGACCACTAAAAAATGTAGCTTGAAGGGAAAAGTCTTTATGATGAGAAGGGTCAAGTATAGGAAGAGGCTCTCCAGAAACACTGTGTGGAATCTTCATCATTGAAGCTATTTAAAATCCAAGTGGCCAAGTGCCCAAGAAACCTGATCTAACCAGCCCTACTCTGAGCAGGAGTTTGGCTTAGATTATAAGCCAGTTGCCCTGCAACATACAAGACAATGTAATTTATTAAACTTTCATGTAGTTACATAAGCAAAATAAACTGTATTCTACTGAAAAGTCTTCAATAAAGTTAAAATATGTTCCACACTACTATTACGAACTATTTCCTAAGAAACAGACCTGGGACAGTGCTGCATATAGTACTGCATGGCTGGAGGATTAGGGATGGTCTGAAAACCATTTTCAAACAGATACCTGATAATGGTACGTAGGAGACTGATAAACAGGTGGAGCAACCATCACAGGTGAACTGGAAACAGAGCGAGACTTCAAAAGAAAAGAAGTTACAAATCTTAATGCAGCAATTTCATAAATTGTCACTCCTATTACATGCAGCTCTGGAGTACTATGATACTGAACCACCCCGCTCCCTTTTGAAAACGATTCACAAAATTTTAACCTACACCAAACTGCTTCAAATCCAGCATCTCTAACAGTTTATATTAGATCAGACAAACATCTCCAGCATACTCACTTACACCTTCCTAGAAAGCACTAGGCCATCACTATCTAGAAACAGTAAAATTTATTCCTGGGGCAAGGCCCAGACTGATTATGAACTGTCCTGTTCAATAGGTCACACCAAAGGAAAAGCGCTCTGTAGAAGCAAAATAAACTGAAGTGTTATTTTAAAAAAACCAAGCCACACAAAATAATGTCTAATATAAGGAAGGCATTTAAACATCTAACATGAGGCATAGCCGAAGAAAATGAAGCAGAAGGGACTTGAAAACACTGAAGCTATCCTGGTCCATAGAAAAGCATAAATACCAAAATAAATTCCTTACTGGCCATGGCTGCTGAACAGGAGAGACTTCAGATGTATGAAAATAAGCCACTCCATTATGGTAAACATATGGATATCCACTTGAAGTGGTCAAGTACATTGTACCAGCTTCTGGTGATACAGCAGTAGTTGCATACATTGTACCAGCTTGTGGTGTCACAGCAGAACCTGGAATAAATATTTTAAAACTTCCTTGTAAATAACTCTTTTTCAGATGTGTACACCATGAAAAAAGAGAAGATAACTTTCGATCTTCACAGAAAGAAAACATTCAAAGGAAAGAATATGGAGCAGCTTATCTAATGCCATCTCAACTCCCTCTAAAACACGATCATGAAAGCAGATGGCAACAGGATGTCTCCAGAGCTAGACGGGAAAGGCTGCAGAAGATCACATCCATACAAATAATTAAACACAACACATAATATGGGGAGATTTCTGGAGAGAAAAAAAGGGAAAATTAATTCTGTAGCTGAAGCTGAAATCACAAAATAGTAACATAGTACAGAAAAAAATCAGGAAGAACACAATATAAACACCATCACTCAGTAAGTTTTAGTTTTTCATCTTGCCTTCCAAAGGTAAAGTGCCATTTTAGGGAACAGACAAAACACTGCAGAGATCACCAGAATGCTCAATGGATGACCAAAAAGGGTCACATAGGGATTCTAGAGCTTTTATGGATAGGAAGAGTTTGACTAATTCCTAGAAAAGCCATAAGACACCTGAATACAACACAGCTGATAGATTATCCATAGACAGGCTAAGATGTTTGTTAGGATAATGTTAAGCACACCTTAGGAAAACTAAAGGTTGTTTTAGTTCCAGTAAACAATATAGAATAGCACTTACTGGTATCTCAAACAAGGAGATCAACACAATCCCATGGCCAACAATCCTGTCCACTAACTACCAAGTAATTGCACAAGTAACTGCACAAACTTTCTGCCAGTGTTGAATAAGTCTCTGGCAAAGAAAAAGGAAATCTTCCTCATCAAATGCAGAAAATTCACTGATGACAAAATACATGTTGATGCTGGGGAAAAGCAAACCAAGCAGCTCTCTCAATTATGCTCAAAGCTCTCACCCCAAATGATCCTATGACAGAACAGCTAAAAATAATTTTGCTTTACAGTATGAAAGACAAGCACTATATATGTGGGCTACAGAGGACAGCAGTTAATTGTCCAGCTCTCTAAATCTGTGGAATATAATGGACCCCACAGCTCTACAGTGACATTGTAAGTCCAGGTGTTTTGGCTTCATGAACCCAAGATGAGCTGCAGTTGGACAAAGCATCCTGGTGACTGAGATACACTGAGCATGAGAACAGACATACTGAAATCAGGCCCTAGAAGTGTCTGGATGGCAATATGATCTTATACCATAGATCCATCCTAGGCATGAGACAACAGGTAGTTGAACAGGTCTGAAAATAAAGATCTCAAAAGAATGCAGCAGTTTTCTTTGAAAAGCTTTTTTTAAAGATTTTTGGTTTACCTCTCTGTTGCCTCATGTCTCGTGTCCTAATGGGTTTTAATAACATAAAATATACAATGAATAACAATACCAGTAACCAGCAGAGCCTGCTTTATCCTGTAGAACCTGTGAGGACACACTGAATGTTTAGATTTAAGATTCTGCCAGGCAACTTGGATTTCCATTCAGTTTGTTCCTAGATAGGTAACTCTCTCCAATAAAGTAAAAGAAACGACACATTTGAGAGATAAAAGAACCAAGACACCATAAATCTATTTATTTCAACATTTCCACTTGCATGCATTTGCTTCCACTGCAAACCATTCTGAGTACATGCCACACAAAGCATTAATGCAGTGCAAGACCAGGTACATCTTGCTTAAAAACTTATATTCATATTGACAATACAAAAATGCAAGTAAAAATACATACGAGCATTAGGACTCCGCACTTGTTTTCTTATTGCTGGTCCAATATTCAATTTCTTATCCTTATAGTTGAGTTTTTTAGCCTAGAATTAAAGAAATAAGACATTATTATTTTCTACACAGATCTAGGTATCTGAGAAGTAAAAAATAATTTAGTAGGTTAGACACTTGAGCACAAGAGCAGTTATGTTGAAACCAGATCCTAGGATATGTGTCTGGAACCTGGTGAAATTCCTCAAGGTCTATTAACACATAGTTAATAGACTGCAACATAAAAGGAAGTTCTGGTGATATTACTCAAAATAGAAGAGTAGGACAAAAGGAAAAAAAAATCAGAGAATGACCAGAATTTCATGTAAGAAAAATCTTATATTAGATCTCTTTAAACCATTTTAACTATCAGACCAAACTTATCTTCAAATGCAACTTGGCAAACAGAGGACCAGAGTACTCAGGCCTAGTATGAAATTAACTAATTCATTTAAGAGACAAACATAATGGGGACTGTCACTTACATCTTGTAAAATCTTCTGTGCCTCTTCTTGGGTTTCAAATGTAACAAAGCCATACCTAAACAAAAATAACAGGAGCTAAGCCTCTAAAGCATGTATTTACAGACATAGCACATACTTGATGTACAGTACAAGTGACATTACAGGGTAAATTAACGGGTAAAAAAACCAGCTCTAGAAGATTGAATTAACAACTGCATTCTTAGCACCTTTTTAATTCCATTCAAGCATGTAGCAATATACTACCATGAATGACCAGCTGTTCTTGTTACTCAGCCTATGTCTTAAATTCCTTCATTGCTTTAAACAAAGATTTTGATCTAAACCTTTCACTTGCTGAGGTGACCAAAGATGAGACACTTGGGATTTTTTCAAAGGTAATATTATGCTGTAATTCATAGTACAGCTTCCACCTACTTCAGCAACAACTGTGAATGCTCCCCACTGCCATAAGCACAATCCACTATTTTAAACTGAGTTATCAGAAACAACAGCAGCCATTATCTGTGAATTCTCCTGTAATTCTTAACAGGATTAGCATTAAAAAGAATTCTGTGGAGATCAAGGATGAAGCAACTCTCATACTTTGTGACAGTGTGTCTTTTACCAAACATCTTCTAACTGCTGCAATACCTCAAACAGGCTTTCCACTCAGAACTCCTGCTTTTCCAAACCCCTTCAATGCATTCCCAAAGTAATCTTGGTGGCACTGACAGTGCAAAGTATCTAAATGTATACAACACATACATGTGAAAACCCAAAAAACCTTGCTCCCCCCTCCAATAAATCTGACTTCCTACATTTCAAATATCTTTGAAATCTCTGAAATGTGAAATGTGTATTTCTGTGCACATGGTTTGTCAGGGCCATGGCTCATTTCTCAGGGGCAGGTTACAGAAGGTATGACCTTTCTGCCCCTCAGGCCAGCAGATCAGATTTTGCAATACAATGTTATCATTCTCTGTGAGCATTCACATGCTAATTTTAATACAGAACTTCAATAAATCTGACCAGCTGTACTTTCAAATTTGTGGTCTTTTCTTGTATTGGCTTCTCTAAACTGGAAACATTTCCAAGTTCAAAGAAGACAAAGTATTCTGCTTGAGACCTTACCTACACGGACTTTTCATTCTGTAGACTGTCTGGACAATAAACTAGTAGATGGAATCACAAACTTGTAAGTTTTAAAAATCACTTGTCTAGCAGAAGTAACGGAGCCTGCACTCAGAGCTCAACAGAAATCCCAACAGCATATTTTGGTAATCACAACTGCATAATTATTATGGGCTATATGGACACACACACTGCAATTCTCAGATACTTCTTGGAATTTACTGAAAGGGCAACAAGCTTGGTGACAGGTCTGGGACCAAGTCTCTCAAGTCATGCATAAGTGTACTCTCTGTGCTTAGAGCTGCAGCTCAGCACGTAACTTGCTGATACATGTTAAGCTCTGACAGCATTAAACTGTCCTTACTCCTCAGGAGAGAACTTTAGAGGTGAACTCTCATGCACATTCCTTTTTGCTTCAGCCCTCTTTCCTCCCTTCTCTGGCAGTGAACTTCCCCACCTTACTGACATCACAGTCCTTTGGGTTACAGCAATAATTTTACTATGCAATCTTAACCTTTCTCTGTATTTGTTCTTTGTCATTTCTCCTACTGGTGACTTCCAGTCTCAGTCTCCATTTTAAGTAATCATGATTTCATATCAGATTTGTCCCCTATGCTGCTGTTCCAAAAATCTTCACACAAAAATGTGTTACTGCCATGCACTCCAGCACAATCAGGTGTGTATCTCAACTCTTCCTCCACTTTAGGCTCCTTTCCATATGGGCTTTCAGTAATAGGAATATATTTAATAACTAAATAACCTTGCTAGGATAATCTACTTAAGTAATAGTCACTAAGAAAACCTGAAAAATGGAAACCATTGATTCTGTCCTAGCTACACACAGCTTCATCTTATAACATGTCTAAGGGTTTTAGTAATGCAAATTGGAGACATTTATACAGATATTAAAGGGCAAGAACACATTTTTGCACACACAGAATAACTGAAACACCAGTGATAAAATATTATGAGCTATAAAAATCAATCAAATTTACTATAGTCAGCTTTCTGTTATTTTCCATTTCCACGATACACTTATTCTACTATACCAACCCCTTTGATACTCCAGCTCTGTCATTTATTATCTTCACTTCTGTCACACTGCCATACTGAGCAAAAAACTTCTTCAGGTCATTTTCATTAGTCTAGTACAGTAAATCAAGAGGGGAAAAAAAAGGAAAAGTTGGTTTGCATAGTTATTCAATTAATTAGTTCAATGTTTACCTAAAGACTATTAATGGATGTACTTTGGATGAAGTTTGCTACAAACTAATTATAACCCTGCATATGAAGACAGAAGAATGAGTAAGTATGAGCCTCAGGGCCCACTTAATTACTGCATTAATTATTCAACAGTAATTCTAGAAACTTCTCATTAGTAGATTTATGCTTTAACTGTGCTTTTACAGTTAAGATGAATGAAGCAGGTGTACTAGATCTGAATTTACTTTCTGCTAATTACATGCTAGAGCAGTTTACAGTACAAAAAATCACTGCCATACTTTCAACTGCAATACAACAGAGCATTCATGTCACATAAAACCCCCTAAACCACAGTGATTTAGTGGTCAAATCCATTGACTATACCATGATCCCTCTTTCTGAAGTGGTTTTAACATGAGAGTCTGCAAATACGTACAGGCACACTATACGAACTCCCCACTGTAAGAAAAAATGTTATTTCAATGGAGAGTAGTCCAAGTCAACTTGGAAGGAACTGCCCCCTTCCAAGTATGCAGGGAATAAGACAACTTTCCATAATAAAGACTCACCTAAGCTTTGTGAACACTCCTCTGCCTTCCATGAATATTTTTTTACAATGTAAGCATATATCACATATGATGCAGTAAGCATCACTTTTGAGTTTTAAGTTTTGTTCTATATTAATGCTACACCTAACACTGGGAGAAGCATAGTTATATGCACACACCATTCATCTATACTCCTCCTTAACTTCAAGTATACCAAGTACTGTTTTACTTTGAAGTTAATGACTTTGATTGTTTGTATACAACTTAGAGAATCCGCTCCAGTACATCAAAGGATAATGTGCCTCATCTAAGTCTGAAATTGACTGGTGCTCAAAGTATTACCCAGGGACATAAGGGCTTGCCACACGGAACTATGAATTTGGAAAGACAAAGGTTTATGAGCAGAGCAGTGCATTGATGCAGAATAAGAAGGAAATGATGTTCTAAGACGCACAGTGAAATCTGCAAGCATCTGAGCAACATAATATTTAGAAACTTACAAGAAACACATTCAGGACTGGCTTTTTCCTGCTTATGATAATACAAAGGCATTTGTCAGATTCTTTAAAGAGGGTAAAGACTTTGCATTAACCTTTGTCAGTGACACATGGCCTGCACTACTAAAGAAAGTGGCCTGCACCACAAATGAAAATGTTCCCAACTCTAACTTCCCTTGCTGAATTGTTTCTCTAAATTTTAGAGACCAGGTGTTTCCTCTTGCAAACAGGAATCATTGCCATGGTGATAGACAAAATGGCAAAATCATAAAAGAGCTTGTTAGAAAGCAAGTTAAGTTTTTGTTGATTAACTTTCTCCCTTTCCCACAAAAAAAAGTCAACAGCTTTTGCATCACCCCAAGTGACTTGAATAAGAACTTTGGCTTAAAAAATACCCCCAAAACCCCAATACTTTTTGCCATGAGATTGCCAATAGAAAGCAACTCAAGACTGACATATAAACCCAAGAGGATTAGATTAGAAATTTAAGGCTGTATTTGATATAAAGAACCACATCAAATGGAAGAGCAAATAAAATGGCTACAGAGGTTTCATGCCTTCTATTTCCTCACCCCTCTGCAAAAAAATTCCATCCTCTTTATGATTACAAACATGCTTAAACTGCTATTGAAAATACAATTTCATAATAAATTTTGAAGTATCAGCAACTGAACCAAGTCAAGAGACCCTTCAAAATGAACAATAAGTATGATAATTAAAAAAAATGTTGATGTTAGACAGAAAACTACTTTAACCTTTGAAATTGCAGTGAAGACAGAAGACAGCAAGAGAGGTCTTTTTATAGCTCCAGAAATTTGCAAGTATTGGTGCAAAAAACTACTGTGCCACTTAATGAAGTCTAAATGTACTGAAGGTCCTGTACATCTTCGAATATGAACACCTTTATTTGAATTATCTCTGCCAAATAATATAGAAGATTCTGGAATTTTTTGCACTTATTATACAAAAAGTCTGAGTGAATTGTCAATTCTTGTTCCTCTTCAAATGAGTCAGTACTCAGAAGGTCTCAGCCTAGGAGTATTAATGCAGAGAAAATACTCTTGGTGGGAACAAAGCAACAGCTAAGCAATCCCAGCACGTTTTGCAAAAGTCAATGGCTTAATTAATTATCTAAAGTGGGAAGAGAGAAAAAAACCTTAAGCTTATCACAAATGTCAAAAGCAACTGAACAAGGTAAGAGTGGCTCAATGTTCACTGCTATTTAAAGATTTTAGGGATCACACAAAGGCACAAGCATTCTAGGAATTAAGATCAATACTGCAAATTACCCAGAGAAGCTTACATACTTCTTTTAAAAACAAACTCTTTCCTTTAAGAAAATTACTGTGGAGAGGAATATACACACACTGTAATTGTTTGTGTGAACCAGAAGTGTTAGAGGAACAAAAGCCACTGAGGTTTGCTCCACTGGCCATATGAAACATTGTGACAGTTTATTAAATTACACTAAGTGGTATACATAAACAAAACCTTCTACATGTTTTTCTTCCATCAGCTCTGCTGATGACAAAGCTATTTTCTTTGAAAAAAGAAAACTATGAAGAAGTGGTGTGTCAAAAGCTCCTAGCAGCTAGGTGTACAGAGTCAACTGTGTAGGACAGTTATGGAAATCAAGGCTGAAAGCTTTATTCTCTACTGTAGGTTTGGCTGTTAAAGTGAAGAGGACTTACCAACAAAACAAATACACACAACTCTGTCTCTCTTTTTTCCCCTGTTGATTTTTATACTGTTATAAATTATAATTTAGCAACAAAAAGAGGGAAGAATACCTTAAAATCAATTCCTCCAACAAAGACACGATTTGGTGTAACCGTTCCAAACCTTGGAGAACCGATCAGATTATTTAACCTCACCGGTGACACAGTGTTGGGACATGAAGGTAAAGATTCTGTTTGCATCTGATCAGTGGCCTGCTGATTGAAAGAAAACATTTTCAAAATCTTATTATTTATCAGTAAATGAAACAACTCTCAACAGACAATACATACAGAATTTTTCAGAAGGCACAGCAGATGCTGAACATTAACCACGTATTTTTATTCAGAATGTAGCTCAGTGTTTAAACAAAGCTCAGTCTTAATCAATTCAGTAACTTAGTGAATACACTACGGTCTGAAGTCCAATGTTAAACACTTCCAAACAGGACACCAATCTTGGTTCAATTTGTGAAGCACCCTACTGCATGAATTTCAGGTTATGAATTCTATTATACAACGTATCTTGTCTCTACTAGAAGCCCTTATTTTCAACCTATACAGAATGGACATTTTAAACGCCATCTGTGCTCTCACAAACATCTACACAACTCTCTTCTCTGCAACAGCCTCTGATTAATTTTCCAAGTGCTGAGCACCCATAATTCCACCACAGGAAATCAACAAGCCCCACATACTGGATGAGAACAGGTTTTGAAGACTGGTATTTTAATTCAACACCCTCTCGGCCTACAAACACAACACAGTGGTCTGAACAGAAATTCCCTCTGCAGAGGAACAATTGCTCTTGCCCCATTAAAAGAGCATAACACAATGGGATGTCATGGAAACCATTATTTGGTGAAGCCTGCCTGATGTTTTAAGTTCCAGCATGCTTATACTTGTGAACCGTGAAACAATTTAATTGTAAACTCTTTTCAAAACAAAATAATACTGCCTTACAAAGTCAACCCTAACTGTGAAGATGACAGCTGGAAAGCAGCCACATAGTATTGTCACTAACTTCTCCAACAGGATTATTTAATACTTCTTTAGCTACCTAAGAGTTTACTTCTACTAATTCAATTATGAATATCTTAAAGACAATAAACCCAGCTTAGTTCATGCAATTCAGTTTTAGAGAAGACACAAGTCCTTTCCGAATGCACTGAAACACACACACCTGGGGCAGAGGAAAACCTGAGGCTGTTAACCTGATCTGTTCAAGAGAATCCAGTAGGCATCTCTCCTGCTGGGAATACTCCTCTAGAGTACTAACCTGAACAAACCCCACCTCTAGCAGGCAAGAAACCAACACAGTCACTACAGTCCCCAAGGGGATTTGTTTTTGCAGCAAAAAACTCCTGAGGGACAAAACAGGTTACAGTCTCCATCTCTCACACCAAACTCCAACTGTATAATCATCTGGCAACTGTGTTCAGCCCGAAAACTTCTGGATTCAACTATAAAAATAAACAGTTGACAGCACAGCCAAAATGTTTTCCTTACCTTAAAGAGCCCAAATTGCATTTTCTTAGTACAGGTTGGAAGAGCCAATACATTAAAATAAGCCACAAATGCAAATACCCCAACGGAAGAAATGACAAATTAAACACACCACTTATGAACTCACAGTAGTAAATACTGTAAATCCCAGTGAGTTTAAAGTATCACATGTTAAAATTTGTATTGCAATAACCACCTCTTCATCATCAGTGCGGCAATATGAAGGATTGAACAAACCAAATAGGCGCCATCAGCCTATTTGCCATCACTTGCCTAAATATTTGTTTCTACTGTTTTGTAAACTTTCTTTTTATCAATTTCCCCAAGTAATATGGATATATACATTCATCAATATTTTTATCGATTACTCAGTGCGTCTGGCAACTGTTCGTTAGCAGAATCGCAATATTCATTTTACACCGCACACACACCCCGTCAGACAACCTAACTCCACGAAGGCCTGGCAATTAAGCGCACTTATCTCCCTAAACACCTCCACTTTCCGGAGTCCGTGTGCTGTAAGGTCCGAGCCAGACCCCGTTGCCCCGGCACCGTCTCCCGCACACCCGGGGCCGCCAGCGGCTTCTCCACAGCCTGAGGCCGCCACAGACAAAATGGCGGCCCCGCGCGGGCGGGCGCGAGCCAGGGCGCCCCAGCGGGACGGCCCCGCTGCCCGCCCGCCCTCCCGCCCTCCGGGGCGGCTGCCCGGCCCCGCGGCCCCGCCGGGCTCCTCACCGCGCCCTCGGGATCCATCGGTCCTCGCAGCCGCCTCGGCCCCCGGCACGTTCCCGGCACGCGTCGCGCTCCTCAGCTCCGCCTCGCGCCCAGCTGACACGCACCAGCGGGGGACGGGCCTGCAACGGCCGGGGGAGGCACAGCCCGGCGGCGGCGCCGAGCGCGGGGCTCAGCGCGACGGAGCGGCCCTTTCTCGCCCCAGCGCCCTTCCCTCACACGCCTCAGCCCGCTTTCCGTAGAGAAATCTCCCCTTTCCCAAATCCCTCTCCCCGCAGTCCCCGAGTACGTTCACGGGATCGCTGCGACGGGGCGGCCGGGCGTGCTTCTGTCCCGCCACCTCTCCGCCTCAAGGCCCTGGGGCTGCCGGTCCACCCGCGCCTCCCGGAGCGGGCTCGCGGCCGCTACAGTGCCCGGAGCCCCGGCCGCTCTGCGCTCCCCTCCCCGCGGGTACCGTGGCACCGGCAGCCTCCAGCAGCAGCACCGGGGGTGGGTGGTCCTGGCTGGCTCCCCGTGGTGGTAGCTCTAAGGAGGGTGCCAGTACCACCCCTCGGAACCTTGCTTTGAAGCTCTGAGTCAGCCCAGGAACCTCCCTCCAGCAATTTCCCCATCACCTGGGGAGGCAAATCCCAGCTGGGTTTATCCTCCCAACTAGGGTGTGAAACAGGGAGCAAAACAGGGTAACACATTTCAACTGGCCTCTGTGGGAGAAAAAAAGCCCGGGGAGGCAGTTACCTGTGTTTGGCTTACCAGGCCATTCTTGATGGGGGGTCAGAACATAGTTTAGACTTGCAGCCATCAGTGTGAGGTAAAAGTCCTATTTCAACTCAAAGACTCTTCCTAAGTTTCCCAAAAGACACTTGAGTAGCCAGGCTAGCTTGAAAACTGCTGAGGGTCTGGGATGACCTTGGAGATAAATTTTCTGGTCTGCTCAAGAGATAGCACATTAATGACCACTCCCCAAAATACTCCACCTCAAAATATTCTTGTTTCCACCCTTACTGAACTGGAGGAGAAGCACCAATAGTAATGCTTGTGTCAAGTGTACTTCTGTGGTCATTTACTGAATAGCACTAGAACCTGCTCTCCTGTTCCATGATTTCATCCTGTCTGCAAATGCATTTTGCACTTAGACTAGCTCTGGTATTAAACAGGTCTGGAAAAAAGAGTCATTCAAATGCCAAACTCATAATCAATGCAGGTACGAAGGTGCAGCCTGACAAAAATCCTTGATCTGATGACAGCAGGAGCTGGTATGCAGACAGGTGTGTGCTGAGAGAACCACACCAGAAGGAAAACTGTTTTTCAAAGTGATCAAACATGCACAGGCTAAGTGACCCCGAGACTCAATGTCAGGCTCACTACTATCATTAGTTACTCTCATGGTTTACGTTTTCTGGGTGCTTTAAAGTAAAGACTTCAAGAAAGATTATCTTCACAATGGCTACCTTATATTTCAGTTGAATTCAAATATTTGTATTTTGTTTTATGCAAATTATACCCATCCCACCTAAACCAAACAGCCCTTCACATCATGTAAGACTCCCTGAGACACAGCACAGGCTTGCAGCCCTTATGGGACTCTACACTGCTCTGTAATTTTTTGGTGTTGCTTCAACACCTATCAGTTCCTACAACATTATTCTTATCACACAGAATAAAAACCCACAATCCTAGAAAAGTTTCTAATTATTATGTGCCTGTAATATATAACAATATAATGCTTAACTCTTACTATTGGGTTTGGGTTTTTTTTAGCTGAGAAAATTGTATAGAAGTAAAGGCAATTTTAGCAGAGCTGATAGGATTTTTTAGAAGCACTTATTTTGTGAGATTATAGAACTCTTCTGAATTGCATTCATTTTATGAATATTTATCAGACAGCAACAAAGCTTATCCTGAGAACAGCACTACATTTTAATGATGTGAAAGGCAGAATAGCCCAAGCCTTTCATGTGCTTCATATCTTGATTTGGAGAATATAAAGTGAGAACAGCTGAAAGAAAAAACAAACATTCAGAGACATGAAAGTGTATTTCATAGTTTTAATTGTTGTATCTTCTACATTATACCTCCTCCTTTAGTTAAGAAACCCAAATCTGGGACATTTGCATTTCAAATAAGACAGTTGTGACAAAAATGGGACTTTTGCAAATAAATGAGAAATATTGAGCTATTTTTTACTCTGATGCTTTAAAACCTGAAAATTCAACACACCTATAAATGTAGCAAGATTAGGAGTAGAGCTGATAAAAATACTGCCATACATACAGGATCTGAATGTCACAGCAAAGGCTGCTGGGCTGCCCTGGTACTGCATAGCTGCTTCATTAAGGGAATTGTTTCCAGGCTGAGGGAGCCACCCTCAAAGGAAGTCAGGAGTACAACTGTTTTTCCTAATTCCACATGTCAGCAATACATAGAGCATGAAATGATCTCCCCTGCTGTTCTCTCCCACAAATTAAAAGGCAGTGCTGGACAGTAAAAAGGCAGTAAAAGACAAGAGTCTGACTATGCTGGTTCCTGTAGGTTTTCGCCTTTTGTCCTTTTTTTTAGCATCAGAGAAAGAGGTTAAGTGAGGAAAAATAAAGTGAAGAAAAAACAAGAGAGAAAAATAAGGAGAAAAAAAAATAATTGGGAGGAGGAAAAGAATTCTCCAGGCAGAAAAAGACAAGTATATTTTATGAGTAATACATGGACCTTAAAACAAATTGCCATTTCACTGATTCACTGACCTTGAAAAGACACGCTACTATTTTTGCTACAATAATTTTTATCTGTGGATAACAATGCTAGTTTTCCCACCAGCCTTTTAAGATCTTTTCATAGAAATATAAACATTTATATATCCTTGTCAGAAGGTGTACCTGATGAAAGATTACTTACTTCCTGCTCTGAAGTTCATAATAATGTTTCTTAGGATGTTACTAGAAGATTGGCTTCTGTCTCTATTGCATACACAACTGTATTAAAAGAAAAAATAAAAATATGCATCTTATGAAGATGTACAACACTAATTTCTCTTACGAGCCTGTGACTGGATTCCTTACACCCTGAGCCCAAACTGAAAAACCCAGGAGCTCTTAGGTATTCAAGGACTTAGAGGAGACCTCTCTGTAGGGAGCTACAGTATGGGTAAATGAAGGTGATATAGAAGGTAATCTTATCCCCCAATGAGTTGCAGCTGGACTAAAGATTAGACGCAGGCCTGATCTTAACAGGCCACACCTGTAACCAATAAGAACAAGTGGTATAAAAGAGTGGATTGGTGGGAGCTGGAAGAAGAGGAGTCAGGTGACTGCTGTAAGGACTGGGGATAGGCAGTGCATGGAGGAGCCGTGTTGCCAGAGATTTTGAGAAGGTATGAAGCCCTGGTGATATAAAATCCTTGCACTATAATGATGTTAGAACTTGTGCTGTCTAAGGTAACACCTCTTGAGGGAGTTAACAGTGCTTAGAAGCACTGATGGTGGTCACCTAAGTTCCTCTGGGTAAAAGTTACAGTCAGTGCTATGTGAAAAATGCAGAACTTACTAATTTCTGGTTAGTTTTCCATTTATTCAAATGGGTGTATTTCTCTTATATGACATTTCCATATTGCAGGCCCTTTCCCCATAACATTCCCTTTCTTGGGTTGGGCACATATCTCTTCTCTGTGAGCTGTGACTTCTCACTCCCTCCCAGTTTCCACCATTCTGTCTAACCTTTGTCTCTAGCTCCTACTTTGTTTCTGGTTGCCCTAACAACATTCCTGCTCATCTCTTCTTATCTCTGTCCCCCTTATTTAAAAACAATTTGTAGATATATAGGAAAAACAAGAACTGAAAACATTGATTTTTGAAATGGATTGCTAATCTTTTCCTACTTAACACTGAATTTGAAGAGGTTTTTCCATATTGTTTCAGTTAGAATCTAGCTTTATGAGGTTGCTTATCTGTGTGAGTGGTTACAGGATTTTTATGCTTTGTTTCTCTATTATTTTGCTCAATTTGCAGTTCACTCCTTTTCCTACATTTAGTAGAATATAGGCACAGGGCATCTGTGAGCTCTGAAATGTTGCCTTTTGCTTTCCATTCAGTTCAAGGGGGTTTGAGTGTTTGGACAACTAGGTAATTTAAATTCAGTTTGTTTTATTTGTAGTGGCTCATAGGAAATAATCCAGTGTAAATTTTGGCCCACACTGTGGACCTTGGGATTTACAAAACAAGAGACATTCTTTCATTCTTCCTTAATTTTTTCCTATCCTCCTCCAAATCACAAACCTTTGAAAAGTGCTATGCTCAAGTATGGCTCACTGAGCCTCATTGTGTATAATATCTGCTCATAAAACCATTTCTTGGCATGTTTGAACATCAAACTTGCAGAGTATATATGAGAAAAGCTCTGCTGCCTTTTGACATCTGCATAGCCTGAAGAGTTAATACAGCTGAATCTCCTAAATCTTGCTACCAATTCTGACTGTACATCTACGATGAGATGAAGAGGGTAACTGGTTAGAATGAGAGGATTCTTCCAAACCACAAAGTAAACAGGTGACTCTAAGTTTGCCCAACACACTTTAGTAGTGATTAGTCTGTAAATCTGTGTATTTGGGAGTAAAACACTCCTGGCCTTGTGTTTGCAGAATGCTTCAGTTGTGCTAATCCTGATGTAAAGCACAGTGGAAGTTAGGATAGTGTATTGATTTTAACCAACAGCTGATTGAACCCCACTCAGGAAAGACACAGACAAACAGTGGTTAACAATTTTTCCAATTTATGCATGTTATACTCCCCCAGTGAGAAATTTCAGGAAAATAAGCTTACTTAGATTAGTCATTAGGCTTTTTTTTCTGTCCTTCTAACCTGACATTAAGGAACATGAGATTTTGCAATAAAAGATTAAATACACCTCATCCCTGATGGAAAATATTTTTAATCTTCTTAAAATCCTGCTCAATTAATACCAGAGGAATTTAAGTTATTTTGAGGATTATGTTGTGATCCTAATCAGATTGCTTTTTTAATTTTTTTTGAGGTGACTTTTCCTAATGAATTGAGAGAGGCCAACTTTACACACATACAAAAGAACTAAACATAGATGTTTTTAGCAGTTTTCAAATTCATGTAACCCTGTGTTTGGAAGTGGTATCAAGGATTAGACCAGCCTGCATATAATTTTAGCTTCAGTTTAAAAATAAAGACTTTACAGGGTATCTTTTCTCTGTTTGCATATACTACCACTTTAAATCAGTGTAGAAACTGTCAGAAATATTGCTGGGAAATATTGTCTTGACTTTTTTTCACAGGAAACAAGCTTTCTTTGACATGAGGCAAATGTGGGTATAGCTCCTTCCTTGTGAGTTGAGTCAGGCACAGGTGATCTAAAGACAGCAATGTACTTTTAACACTTACTTGCTTCAGGTGCATCTGGTTTAGTATTTTTATTTGGATCAAGGGGCAGTTTTGAAGCAAATCTCTGGATTATCCTAATTTACCAACTTGGTTCACATAATGGAGTAGTTTCTGAGTGCAAACTGACCTCTCAGTTGAAACCATGAGCTATTGTTCTCTTCTCCAATGTGCAGATCTTCTATCCATGGGACTGGACATGTAGCTCCACCAGAAGTGCCAATGGAATGGATTTCAGGCTCTCATCACCAACACTCTCCCCACACAGACCCACTGCTATTGGGTTATTTGATACTTTCCCTCACATCCTTGTCAGGACCTCTCAGAAAGAATTTAAATGAGTTATTTTTTCCTGGTGGTTAGGCTATTGCATAGCACCTCAATGGTCCAGGATGATCATAATTAACTTGTTTATGTCCAAAACTAGTTAAGCAATGAGGAAGGTTGTATGATTAACAGACAGAAGAATAGCCTAAATTCCATTCTTGGTATATTGACCAGATTTTTGTCAAAAATATTTAACTACAAAGTAGATATGAATATGAACCCTGCTGATGGTGGTAGCAATTTCCTTCTGAGGTAGTAACATTAGAGACTGTAAGGGTAGCTTTTGAACTAGAATATTACCAGAGTACTTTCTATTCTTAGTAGGATGAATTCCTGGCTAATAGGTATCATTTAAAACTAATGCTGCTTCCCCAGCAACTGTGCAGTTCATGATAAGCCAAATAATCCCAAAAAATTGCGGGTAAGTGTGTGGGTGCCATGTATATTTCTAACACTGAATATATCCATTGAGCTAGCAATGTACACAGTACACTTGAACCTACTCTTAAGGAATTACCAAAGAATGGAGGATGAAATACATCTCTTGGATCATGCTCTCCACAGCAGTTAACAGGTTCACACAGCCTGGAAGTTAGCAACCACTACAATTAAATTTCTATGTATGTGTCACAGCTGAAGAAATACTAAAAGCAATGATCAGAGAAGTTAAAAAGAACTCTCTGAAAAAGTCATTGGTAAATGTTCTCATTAAGTGGAACTACACCTACCTTAAACAAGAGTCATTATTATTACCATTAGACTTGAATAAGAATTCATCTTTAAGATTCCTTCAAATCTTCAAGAAAATTTCTGCTATAATTGATATGACATGCCTTCTCTTCCCTCTCTAAAAACTAGGCAAAAACTAAACATGGGTAACTTGAAAAAGCTTTGCTGTTTGCACAAATGAATAAACTCTGTTTTACCTAGATTGTAGCATGACTTCTGGGATTATCTCAGGCTGTCCATGAAAAATGAAACTTCAATCATTTTGGCCAAAAATCTGAAGATGGGTGTGACTTATGACATGCATCTTCATGTAAGTGAACTTAATTCTTGGCAAACATCTACCCTTGAAAATCAGATTGGAAAAAAATGGTTAGTTATTTACAAAACCAAAGAAGACATTTTATCCTTCTTCCTTAAAAAATTTCTAATGTCACTTTCTTCTTTATACCTGGTGCCAAGTTTGGCGGAGGAATCACTTTCTTACCAGGAATCTACCCTTTCCTGTCAACAAAATTTGGTTTAGTTGTTGCTACTTGCTATGACTGTTTACAGAATCTATCTCAGATTTTACCCCCCTTTTCATTCCAGGCTTTACCTAATCTAGGCTCCACTCAGGCTTGGGCCTGTGTCTATATAGTAAGCAGAGGCTATGAAATAGGATCAAATATGATCTAATCTGAGGTCCTGATTTTACCATTTCTCACACTTAATTGGCACATCTTTGGGGAAAATAATACTCCTAAAATAAAGGATTATTCCTCAGAGCTAAGAATTTACAGGAATCTTCTATAACAACAGCATTTTAATTATTAAAAACACTGGATTTGCCTGAAAGTATCAGCAGACTGAAAAGAATTCATCAGTGACTTCATCTGAAACAAGAACATAATTAAGACAGGCATATCACAAAAGTCTCTCTTGTTAAGTTAGAGAAGACACAACATTTATACTACCTAGAAGATACAACGTAATGTGTAAGTACAGTGAAGCTTTTTCAAAGGTCTAGGAAGCAAGACAAAACAAGAATTAACAAAAAGAAGGGGCACTGATTCAATGTGTGTGTAAATATATTTAAAATGTAAAAATTGAAAATATATGCAGTATGTTTTAAAATTATTTAACTACATTTGCTTTGCACTGTATTTTGCAGTTGCATTTTTTTACTTTGCATTTTTTACCAAGCCTAAAAGCTTAATTATAGCTTTAAAGGCAAAATGTGACTTGGGGTTGCTTTGCCAAAATGCAAGTGAAACTTAGCAACAAGTACATATTTGTATAAATAAATTATATCATTCTTTTTTTGTTTATAATATCACATTCATGATGTAACAGCACAGACACAATAACTGCTAAGACTTTAAAAAAATAACTAAATTATCTAGCAAAACATTTTCTCATCAATAGCTTTGCCTAAGTCTCATCAATGCTTAAATTGGTTATGATTTGCTGTCAGTGTGAATGCGTATGTGAAGACATCAAACCTTTTCCCCCATTGTTTTCCCTGCCTTGTGAATTAGATGTTCATCACACAGGAAAATATGTCAGTTCTCACACTTCATCAGCCCTGTTCAGTTGGTACAGGAGAACCACTTTTGGCTCCCAGCAGAACACTTAATTTTAAGGCATTTCCAAAATGCAATGTCTAGGTGCAAGTACTGGCTTATGTAAGCTGTGCTTCAGCACAGCTCCAAGACAACTGTATTTTCAGCCAGTTTATGATACAAACTACGCCCACTGAAGAACAATTGTGTGCCTTAAGGATGGAGATGGAGCAAAATGAGTGTAAAAAAAAAAAAATCCACATTAAAATAGATATTGGAGGCACTTGCTGACTTATGTTCAGACAAACACATAGATGTTTTTATCTATCTTACCTTTCTTAGTTTGAGTGAACTCCTTGACTCTTCTCAAAAATCTGTTTATACCTGAAGTAGGTATGGACAACACAGCAGTATCTTTGTACAGGGGACTGCATGAAACTGAACACAGAACCTGTTATATACACTTATCACCAACCAATCCTGCTTTCTTTAAACTTTCTATGCAAGCACTTTTACTGTAAAGCTTCATTTTGTCAGCTCTCTTTTTTTATTATACATCAAGACGTATCAAAACCAATTGCTCTTTTCCTTCCTAATTCATGGTTCTCTACAAAGAAAAGCAGATAAATGCAGATGCCTCAGAAGCATCTAGAGGTGCAATCAGAAAAATAGACAATCTTTTAGTCACTTCTACAGAAGAATTTAACTAAACCCTCAGCTGTACCATACATAATTCTAAAACCTCTGCATCTTGTGGACAAACAGATAAAAATACAATTTGTTCAGTGTTCCCTGTAGGTTTGATTTTTATGAAACTTAAATTCTCTAGATTCCCTGTAGACCTTTTCCAGTTAAAGACTTCAGGTGTCAAAGGTTGTGATACAGGGGCAGAATTAAAAGGTTTTAAGCCTTTGATGTCAGAAGATAATTCATTTGACAAGAAATCTCTCTCTAATGTTGAATGTGTAAAACACATCCTAGGAAGGATAAAGTTCTTTAATAAGTTATACACCTCTGTCTGTGCAACACACTGCAGAGTTTTTGGTAGATGCAGACTTCAGCTATGACAGCACTTTGTTGTTCCCAAATAATTAAACCAATGCTTAAACTTAGTGTGATTTCACAGCATACAGGAAAGAGCTGCAACATATTTCTACATGAAGCAATAAATCCATCTATTAAAACTTTATCTTAAACTAAAAATTACCTTCTCTGTTGTCTTTAAATTAGTCTCCTTAGGTCAGTCTGTGTGGCAGTATGTGGATATGTAATAAATTTTTTTAGATGGTTTGGGGCTTTTTTTTTTCCTGCTGTGTTGCAGTGAGCTGGTATGATATTCTCTGTCTTCTATAATGCAGTTTAGGAATAAGTCCTTCATTCCCTTATGGTCTCTTCTCTTCAGTATTGCTTAATAGAAAATATTCACATTGAAGAAACATATCTTCTTTTAGTGTTACTTATTTTGTGACTTTTTTTTCTGAAACAAAGCAAAATAACTGTGGTATATGTGTATTTTTACATTTTAACATAAAATTTAGAAGGAAGCTAATGAAAAAAGTTCAGTAGTGTCTAGATCTGTCCCTCAATTATCAATTCTTTGTGTTGAATATGGTAAATGCCTCAATACCCTTGACAGAGGTTCTAGACCTTTTTAAACACGTAATTCTAAATTTATATATTGCGTGTGTATATACATATATAAATTTCACATCCTTTAAGTAGCAATTATGCCCTGTAGCCAGGCATTTGCTGGTACTAATGACTGGTTGAGGTAAGGAGGTTCTCTTTTATTTTCTTCCTGCCAACAGGTGCCAAACACATTCATTAGGGAATTACTTTAGAAAACAGGGAGAAATTAATATTCCCGCAGAGCCTGACTGCCTTTAAAGCTGGTAACAGTAATTTTGAATAGTCTTGCATCCCCAGTGACTGCCAGCTTGCTCAGCCCTACCCGTTCTATTTTCCATCTCACTGTATAATCTCTTCCTCACCTCTTTCCTGGGCTTTCACCCTTGCTGCACTCCACCCCACCTTTCCTGAGGTGTACACGTGGATAATCTCATTATAACTAAATACCCCCTGAAGAATTACAAGGGACAGCACCAGGCAGTCACGAACTCTTCCCAAGCTGCCCTTTCCCGGAGGCTCCCGTTCCCCGCGCCGCCACCGAGCGGGGCCGCGGCCGCCAGGGGGCGCTGTCGGCCCTGCCAGCGCCGCCGGGCCCGCGGCTGTGAGGGGCAGGGCAGGAGCGGGACCGCCGGCGGCCGGGAGCGGAGCGAGCGGCGCGGCCCCACAAAACCGGCTTCGCTTTTGGCTCGTTTTTAAAAGGCGGAGGAATCCCAATGTGAGTCTTCGACGTCTTTTGTGAGCTGTCTCTTGTGGCTCGCATCCACTCTGCCGGCCCGCCGTCAGCAGCCTCAAGGTGCCCCTTACACCCGCAGCCCTCACGACCGGCGCTGGCAGCGTCCCCGCTCCTACCACGGTGCCTCCACTTGAGGGCTACGCGTGCTGCAGGGTATTTCACCTAAGTCACCCCTTCCACCCGCTGTTTTTACCCTGGCACGGAGGCAGCCCAAACCTGCCTAAAACACGCGCGGGGAAGCATTCCCGCGGCCGCCCCGGCGCACGAACGCTCTCGACAGGCAGCACGGTCCTCCACAGGCCCTCTTCGTCAAGGTCGTGGCGGGGCGAGCAGGTGTTACAAGTCCTCCTACAGCGCCCCAGCCGCCCCCCGCGCACCGCCCCGACCGCCCGTCCAGGCGTCCCGCGGACACGCCCCTCCCCAGGGCCATTGGCTGCCGCTGCGCCGCCGGGGGGCGGCCGCGCCGCCGATTGGCCGAGATCGCCGTCCGTCAACATAAGCCCGGCTCCTGTCACAACAGCGCGGGGCTGTGGCCGCACTTCCTGCGTGCTCCTCGCGTCCCCCGCCCCGCTCCTGTGGCTCCGCGGAGTCCCGCGCGGGCACCCTCCGCCCCGGGGACGGAAATGGCTCCTCCGGGGAAAGTTGGCGCTGCCGCCGCCGTGCCGTGAGAGGAGCGCCGCGGGACGCCGTCCGTTCCTCCGTCCGTGTGACGCCCCCGCCCTCTCAGCAGCCCGGAGAAGTTGACACCGGTCGGCGGGGCGATGGCAGAGGCTGCCGGCGGCAGAGAGCAGCCGGCGGCGGGCCGTGCTCCTCACGACGCCGCTTACCGTGCCGAAGAGGAGCCCGAGCCGGCATCCCTGGACGCCGGGGGCAGGAGGCGGGAGCGCCGGAGCGGCGTTTCGGCTGTGGGTACCGCGGAGCGCTTCCCCGGCGGCAGCCTGGGGCCAGCGGCAGCGCCCGACCCCGACGCCTGCCTGCTGGAGGCGGCCAAGGCCACCCCGCGGAGGAGCAGCATCATCAAGGTAAGGGTGTGCCGCGCCCCCGGGAAGTTTGCGCGGGTCCCGCCGCCGGCTTACCCAGGCTGAAGCCGCCCTTCGGTGCACCCCTGCCCGTGGGAGGCGGCCGGGGTGGGCAGAGGGGTGGCGGGACCCCTCCAGGGACGGGCTGCCCGCGCCCTCCGCGCAGGTGAAGCGGCCGCTGCGCAGCGCCGCTGCCCTGCCTGCGGCGAGCAAGGACGGCGGGGCCGTGGCGCCGCCTCCCCGGAGCCCCGGGGCAAGATGTGTGCCCGGACGGAGCGGCTCTCCGGGGTCTGTGATGGGGTGCTGCTCCCGCCGCCGTTGAGAGGGTCGGGGTCCTCCCCGCGCTCCTGCGTGACCCATGGGGTAGCTTCCCGCCGAGTTGTAAAGTTTTTGCATAGCTCGTATCTGTTCTTATTTAATATTTATGAAGCACCTGGAAGGCAGAATAAATAGCTTCTACAGCGCTGGCTTTCTTAGTTCTTGAGCAGCAAAATATGCAGTGTCACAAATTAACAGAAGGTGTGTTTGGAGACGGAGTGTAGTAGAGGTTGTTGCGGAGCAGCACCGGGTGTTTAGCACCTTTAATGTGAAATTAACACGTCGGGCGTGACCTTAAAGCCTCCGCCTTTGTTGTTGTCTAGTGAGGAAAATGGTTTTATGATTATATTGATTCTTCTTTTATTTTTTTTTCCGGTTTAGTTTTTTTTAAAATAAACTCAGTAGTTTTGAATTAAATGGCATCTCCTTGCAAGTATGTAGGCTTAATCGCCAGTTTCTGGGGAACCGATGAATGAAATCTCCTGGGCGAACTTAATTTAGCATATGGTCACACGTGATCATCTTGTTAGTGATTTTCACTTGGAAGACATCGGGAGAACAGAGGAAAAGAAGACTTCTCATCTGTAAATGTGTGAGAGCGCTGGGTAGTGCTCTACCTTAATGCTGGAAGCTCAGGACGCATGCTTAGCTCTTGCAGCTCAATGTCTGTTCAACTGAAGAACAGATACACGAAATACTTGCTTTTTGCATTTTAAAGCTATAAATGTTCAGAGGAGACCGAGGTGGTTAAATGCAAAAGAGCCTCGAGGGTCCTCTGCAAGTTCCACGTTGAAGTATTAACCCATTAAGTCCAGCAAAGAGTTGGTGGTTTTAGTTTTGTAAAGACATCTACTATGTCTTTACATGGGAATGCTTCCAGTCTGAAGTTGCATAAATGTATAAATGCTTTGCTAAATCAGGACTAATGTTCTGTAACTGTACTGGTAAGGAGATGATATTTTCTCTTAGAATTGTGTGAATGTTTCAAAAATTGAAAATACACAATCTTGGATTTTAGTTAAAAATGCATCATTATTTTTACAGACTATACCAGTTCTGTGTGGTAGGTGTGTTTTTAATGTCATAAACGGTGTATAATTGTTAATGACTGAGTAGCATTTTCATTACCGGTTGGTAGCTTGATATTGATAGTTTAGCACATCTGATAATGATCAGCATGTTAGCACATAGTGCTAACGATCACTCTTCTAACTGGAGGAAGTTCCTTGAGGCATAGCTCAGGATGGTGTTTAGAAGGAGGAAGATTCCTGACAGAGGTAAGAAAGTATTAATGTTTTTATACAAGGAACCGGTAAGGCCTCATCTAAAATACTGACTAAACTCAGCGTCCTGTGCTTAGGAATGGTGGATTCAAACTGGAGCAGATGCATAGAAGGGTTGCTAGGATGGGCTGATAAGGTCTCTGGATTGAATACTGTATGAGGGGAAAAATAGATTTCTTGGATAAAAGCAGAGGACTCTTATGTGTAGATCCAGTCTGGAAACTAGAAAGTTACTCTGGGCCCTGTAAGGGTTTGGAATGGTCTTTTGATAGGAGTGGAATTAAAAATACCATTGTTAATCTTAAATTTATTTAATTGTTAAATAGATGGATTAAATTAGATAACATGGCTGTGTCTCATAGCAGGTGTCTGAACTTGAGAATGCACAGGCTGTGCATCTCTAAGGCACAGTGTTGGGACCCCATAGGGAGCATTGCATTTCTTTTCCCTCAAGGTTGTCTCAGTGGTATATAAAAAGTGTTTTGAATCACAGTTTTCCATTGGCATTATACTAGGAAATACTATTAACTTTGGGTAGAAATTAAATAATGTATTTGTCTGCATTTTCAGGAATTTCTAATGTATTAGGACATATTCATCAGGTGTTAAATGCAAATTTTAGTTGGAATTAAGATAAAACCCTCCAATTTACATTTTTTTCTTTTTTCAGAACTTCAACATGCAGGATTTCTGCACAAGCATTATGTTTTACAGGGAAATGAATTTTCTAATGATTTATTATATTTATTTTACTCTGAAATGTCCATATGTTCTTATAAATCTGTAGTCAAAATAGTATTCCATTGCTTCCTCTAAGCTGATCTTATCTGTAGAAAAATGTGACTTAAGAAAGCAAAGGAAGTTGCACAGTAAGGACAAGCTCTTACTCTGCAGGAGTTGAACATTCTTGTTCTGTTTTCCCATTTATTTCTCAACTAGTTAAAGGTGTACTTCAAACATGAGTGGTCTTGCTCAATTAAGTGAAAAAGTTAAAATTCTGTAAATTTAGATGGTCAAAGTACGCTTCTAACAGCATTTTTCCCCCAGCTCCAGCTGTCTTTTGGAACTCTGGAAGTCTCAAGGTTAGCATCTGAGAGTTCAATTCCAGTGGAAGCCAGACTTGCTTACATTGGAGTGTTCTGGCACCCACAGTATAACTGTGAAGTACAAAGGCTGAACAGGGACTCGCTTTAAAAACCTTCCCTGCAGCAAAATCCACTTGGCATATATTCCAAGTAAAATATGAACCCTTCTCAATAGTCTTTGGTGCGTTCATTGCTCTATATTTGGCTTCAGAAACAAGAGAACTCATTTATATAAAAAGAACAAAGCATAGCCAGAAAATTGTTATTCCCATTTTGCTTTGCTGATGTTCGCAGCTTTGTAGATTGAGGTAAATGTAAAATAAGATTCATGAGAAATAGTTGTAGCTGTTTTTGTGCATTAGGTTGTTTCACTAATGTGCATTAGTTGTTTTTTTTTTAGGTTTTGTGTTTTGGTTTTGTGGGTTTTTTTTCTAATGCAAGGAAGAGGTAAGTTGTCTTACTACAGAACTGGAACGAGAAAGGGAGTTTGCCAGGAGGAACCTGAAATCAGCAGACAAGAATGCTTGGAGATAAAACTAGAGAAATGGCAAGAGATCATAGAACTTGACCCGTTTTCTAGGAAGTCTAAAGATGGAGTATGCGTTGATTAAATGATTTGCCAAGTGCTTGTTTTTTGTTGTTGTTGTTGTTGTTTTTGCTTGTGAATAATCCAGGCCCATCTATTTGCAAATAGAATAATAATTGCAACTACTTTTAGGCCAGGAGAGCAGAAGACAGTGCTTGGAGAACTGGATTTCTGCTTTCTTTGCATGTAATGTTTTGCAAGCCTTCCTGTGTAGGGGGCTCTAAACAGAGTAATTGAATGTTGTTTTCCTTCTGGCATGTTCCTTCTGCCATTGCCATGTATGAGCACTTTAATAAATGAGTAGGAAGGCTGTGTAATTTGTTATGTAATGCTACTGAAATACTTTGTAGCTTTCTACCAAAATATTTCTCTGTCAATTCTTATCAGGCATCTCTCTCTGCTTTGTTTGCATGCAAGACAAACTTTTGGGATCATGTGTTTGTTTTCTTCCTGGATCTTTGTTTTAAGATACTGTAGCAGATAACACAGCAGACTGTGCCCATGAAATGAACTTGAAGTAGCAGCTGCAGACTCTCTAACTCAGACGACTTTAACTCCAGTCACAGTAGAGCTGTGAGTCCTTTCACTGAAGTTCTTCCAAAGACTGTTTGCCTGCTTCATGTAGAGATTTCTTTTTCTTTAAAAGCCGGTTGAGTTGTCCTTGCTTATAATACACTACTAGCCTAAGAACTGCAAGTTTCAGGGTTTTGCAATTTAATTAATCAGTGGAAGTGTATCAAGATAGCCAGGTGTCATATTTCAAGACTTGTATTTATGCTTTTGACGTTCTCAGCTTTTAAAAAGACCTCTGCAATGAAAGCATTGAGGGTTAGTTTCTTTCAGTTTGTTCTGATCTGTGGTGACAGAATTCAAGTATTTTAAATACACGCCACGTCTGTCTATGCAACGTAACTATTTAAGACTGTTTTCAGAAGACAGTTTTTCAGGACTGTAATGATTCTCCAGAAGCTTTTACATAGCTTTTTGTTGTGTAAGCTTGCATTTAGGCACTTGCTACTTAATAATCTTTAACTATGACTATGTAAGATTTATTAAAGCTGATAAACTACTTGATAATCCAATGCTGATTTTATCATGAATGCATTCTTTTCTGTATATGTATCAGAAGGAAAAAAGGAGAATATGTAAGTTGAGATTACATTAAATAATGTGCTAGAGCCTAAAAAGGCATTTAGAAGGGCAAGAATGACACCTCTAGCCATGCAAAGGCTGCTACAAAATGGGAAATTCACCAGATAGATCTGGAAAAAGGTAACTGGTGTGTGATATTTTTATGTATGTAAATTCCCAAACATTGTGGGAAAAGGGAACTGATATTCGCTATCTTTCACAGAATGTGAAGTCAGGGAAAAAGGCAGTGGTAGTTCTTTAGCAGCAGGTTGAAAATAAATGACACTATTTCCTGATGCAGCATGTGAGTAAATCATGCACTTTACAGCCCCAAAAATCTGTGCAGTCAGACATGTAAATGGGTTTGAGCAGGTTTGAAATGACAAATTGATGAAGAGAGCTTCGCAATGCACCAAAAGCATCTGGCTTTGAAAGTTTCTAAACTACAGGTGCTTGAACTCTGGGAAGCCACAGCAAAGAATTGACCACTTTGTACTTCCTTGCTTCTTATGTGTCTCCCCAGGCATGTACTCATCTTGGGATACCAGCCTAGGTTAATCTTTATCTAACCCAGTATCTGTTTGTTATAAAAACTTAAATGAATTGTGAAAAGAGCCAGAAAACTGGTTTCTATTACTGCTAGTATAAAATTTCCTTAGAAATTTGTAAATTTAGTTATTTAGAATTAATGTTTTCAACCTTTACAGAAGAGAAATGGTTTAAAGATATTTTTTGGATTGCTGTGGCATAGCTGTTTATATTTTCTTAACACTGCACCTCTATTTAATATGCCACTGTTTTTCCTTAGGCATTGATTCAAGATAATTTTGGACAGAATAAATACTGGTTATAGACCTGCTTTTGTCAAATGAGTTATAGCCAATAATTAGTATCAGTGAAGATGGGTAGTTTTTCTTTGAACTGTTGTGTTTATCACTGAGATACAGTCTCATGAGGGGGCAGTAAGCATTTCAGACTGGTGTTTAACTTCCATCTCTTTCCTTTTTGTTCTTAAAGCAACATCAATAGATCCAGTATAGCTGTGCTTAAGTTGGTAACACTGTAGTTAGAAAGATTGAGGTCTTGTGGAATTTTTTTGTGTCAAGCTATCAATAATAATTATCATAGCAATGGAAACCACTATATATAAAATTATTCAGGTGCAAGATTTAGGCGTGTGGGTCTTGGGAAGCTGTCCTAAAGGCTCACCTGGTTAAAAGTCTCCTTAAAGTTAATGGGTGCACTGACTTCTCTAAACTTTACTGCTTGAAAAATTTTAAACAAACTCAAACAACCTACATCCAGGCCAAACTGCTTCCTTTGAAGTTTATAGAAAAAATGTCTGCTAACTATGTTAGTAGTAGTCCATCTTTCTTGGTTTGGTTCCACTTGGCACATAATGTAACACGTGACCAGTGATCTCAGTGAACATGTGGGTACAGATGGATAAAGCCTTGTGTTTGGGGTGTTTGTCCGTACCAGTCATAGGAGTCAAGGTAATTTGAGTGTCTTGCACTGGAATTACTGAAAGGTGACCTTTCTGTAGGATAACAGCAAGTCCAGTGGTCTGCAAACACAAGTTCTGGCAGGTTTTTTCAGGAAGTTGTTTGATAGGTGTTCTAGGTAAGAGGTAGGAGCTGTTAAGGTTGGGAGTAAGAGATGAAGTTGGTGATACTTGTTGATTTGTTTTTAAATTATGTGCATAAAAACTTTTGTGCAGAAGTACACAAATAATTAAAAATAGTATTCTGCTTAAGTGATGGGGCTGGTGGGCAGAGCAGTGGCAGAGGAGGAAAGTTTTCTATTGCTTTCCAAATATGTTAAGCAGCTGTTAATAAAATTAAGGTTTCGTATCTGTGTGGAGATGCAAATCCTGTTTCTCATGCTAATATTTTATTCATTTTGTAGTTCCACTGAGATCATCGCCATCTGTAACAAAAATGTTTTAATTGAGTTAATGGTATTTTTTTTTCTGTTCTTCTCTACAGTAGATGTGAAAATGCAGGCAGTTACTGTAGAACCAATAATAAATCTGCTGTGGTGAACCATTTAGCTGGTCGTTCTTGTAAACTTAATCAACATATTTGATGGGTTGGTGTAATTTCTGGTAATGATGGGTGATTTTTCTAAGATATGAGGAAGGATGATTAATATTAGTTTTAATAACACATGTATTCTAGTTTGGTTTTTTTTTTAGCTAATGTGACTTGAAGGTTTTGACATGCATGACAATTCAAGAGCTACTCAGACTTGATTAAAAAAATAAGTGCCACAAATGGCTAAATGCCTTTACTAAATGCTAACAAGTTCTGAAGACCCATAAAGATCTTTGTATAGGTTGGAAATGTATTTGCAATCAAAGCCTTGTTCTTAAATCTTTCCCTACCATAAATATTCTGGGGTTTGATGCCTACTTATGTAGAATCCTGTTTTCTGGAGGAATCTTACATCCAAAGTTTTAAATGATTATTAACCCCCTTCCTGAAATGTGTTCAAATTGCTGAGATTATTGTAATATCTTCAGTTGTGGTTCACTGTTTAGTCTGTATTTATTAGGTTGAAAGTTTCTGACCATTAAGACTTTGTACTGGAATCAAACTGAGGTACAATATTCCTCCTCTTCCAGAGCCACTTACATCAATGAAATTAGCACTGGGATTATTCTTTGAGGTAGCATACATCAGGTAATATTATTGTAGGATGCCTATTTAAAGGTGTATTTCAGTCTAAAAGGCAACTGGCGCCAAAGTATTACTGTACTGAGGGGATTTAAAAAAATACATTCTAGCTGTAAATGTGTACAGTGAAAACTGGATTCTCCTCCTGAGTGGCCTGCTCAGGGGAGTACTGACACACCATGTTTTAGATAATCCCAGCTGAAACAGCTACAGAAAACATTCATTAGTCATATTGAGTTTTCTCCAGAAGCTCTCCATCCTCCTAGATCCTGGTTGTCCTTCAGGTTGACCTATGTTATGCTGCTTTGGTACTTCTTGAAGGGGTAAAAGGAGCATGTGTTTGCTGCCCAGCTCTTTGTTCAGAGATTTGTTCAGTGGAAATCAACACAGTGGAAATGTGTTTGAATACTTCAAAGTTGTCATACATTGATTTGTGTCGGTGTAAATGGCTGTAGAAGATGCAGTGGTTGGTAATTGGGACTCAAATCATCACTGTTCAATGGATGCTTGTTCTGGTAACTGGGATACAACTTCTGAATGGGCAGTAAGAATCTCAGTTGGAAATCTATTCAGTATGAAGCTGGCTGCTCAACTGCATACCTTTCAATAAGTCCAGTAATCTAGAGTAAAGTGCAGTTCTCAGCATTTATTATTTTATGGACCCAGAGTCTGTTTAGCTAATGTTGAATGATGATTCTCCCAGAGTCATTTGGATCTAATTAACTGTATTGTGCTATAGGTGGACACAGGGTGTTTTTAATTCATTAGGTGTGTTTAATGGATTACTAATTTGTTTTGATTGTAGACTATGAAAAATTTTAATGCTATTTCACTCTTTCAGGTAGTTTGGAGGGTAAATACAACTAAAGAGGGAGTTCCTTAATAAAATGCAGGATGCACTTGTGGTGTGAGATGCCTGCTGCTCATGAAAATGTGTCAATATCCATCTTGCTTTTGTGTATACTGGTGGACTTTTTTCCATTTTGTGTTGATGCATCCTCTAGAGAGTATGCCTACTTAAAAACCAAGCCAGAAGAGCAAGCAGCCAGACAAAAACTTCTGCCAGGAGTATTGATGAAGAAGATGCCATGAATTTAAGAAATTCTGTTATATTGGGTTCTACTGCAGTCAATGCATTTTGAGGAGTAATTGTGCTTTGGAGACTGTCTGAGAATGACAGCTACACCATGCTTGCAAGTAAAAGGCAGGAAGTAAATAGTAGTAAGAGGTAAAACTCCTTGATCAGGAATCAGATGCTAGTGCTAGAGTACACCAGAAAAGCCACAGGTTAGAGCAGGGTGAGAGCATGTCTAGAAGCTCAAGTGAAATTCAGAAAATTGGATTATATGTAATCAGAGTGCTGCTGAGAGCACGGCTGTCACCAGGAGCAGACAAGGCTGAAATAAAACCAGGGAGCCTGGCTGGGAGGTTGGGCACTGGAGTGAGGAGTCAGCCAAGGGTGCCCAAGCAAGGCAGGGGTGAGGTGGAGGACCAGGACTTGAGGAAGAATTTTGAGTGCAGCCATGGGGATCACATTTGCCGGTGCAGCTCTGAGCTCTGCTGCAGGGAAAGTCACACAGGCAAATGACAGTTCGTTACCTGAGCTGGGTTGCTCTGGTTTTGTGGTCTTTTGGGCATATACCGTGCTAGAGGTGTATAGGTGTTTCAGAGGACTGGCTGCTGAATGATGTCAGGTTTGGGGAACCTGAAAAAGGGCACAAGGTGGCTGCCAGCACCAGAGGGTTTTTATGGCACAAACATTTACAGCAGCTCTGGTTGAGAGAACAATGGGAGGATGATTGAGGGCTGCCTTGGTCCTGCTCTTGTCAGCATGGTGGTGAATATTCCTTGCATCTCTCTCTTCTTAAGTGAAGACTGCTGCCTGTTTGGGCATCACCTATTAAGCTTTCCATACCCCTGTAGCTTTTAGGCAAGCTTACCATTGAATTTTAATGTCACTGTGATGTTTTACTTTTGTTTACATTGTTGGGATGATTTTTTGAGAAAATAGATGATCTTGGTGATTCTGTCAGTTTTAGCCTACTTGCATAGGAGAAGGAGAAGAATAATTTTTACTTAATGTTAATTTTTCTCTTAGGACACAAAATACATTATGGGCAACACTTATCATAAATGTAGATGAGTTCTGGGTTCTTGCATTTTATTTTTCTATAAGCTGTGGTTTTGCTTGGAAGAGCCATGTGAATTTTTTTGTTATTGTTCTTTTAATTTGATTTTATAACAACTTCCATGAATATGTGATTAGAAGTTGCATTTGCTCACCTAGAGGGACTACTGAACTCTTGGAGCTAGAGCTATCAGGAGAAAGCACTGTGAATGGATTACTGTAAGATCCCTCCTTTTTTCCTGAATGAGATTATGTAGGAGGTTATTGCATTAATTTAGCAAATGTAATAGTTTAATAAAAGTACTATATTCCATTGGAGTATGACGCACCTCCAGGCTACCTCATGTAAATACTGTCATAAAAAATTCTCTGAGCACTGGCTAAAAAATAGATGTTGGAATCCATGCAACATAAGAAAAAAGACTTTCTGCAAACATTTTGTGTTCAATGGTAGATGGAGCCCTGTCCCCTAGACTGCCTGGAAGCAGCACAGCCTTCATTGGGAGTGGAGCCTTCATTTGCTGGAGCCAGCCTTGCTCTGTGGGTGATACCCAAGCGTGGGAGTAAGGACAGGTTTGTCCAGGGACGTACACATGGATGTCCCCTGAAGGAAGGCTTGTCTTCTAGTGTTTATGTAAAATCAGTTGTATTTGTGTATGAATTTGGAAATGCAAGTTATGCCATTCACGTAGCTTGTGAATTTCTTCCTCAGTGTTATGAGTCACAGTGGCAGTTGCTCCCTAAAGCAATGCAGATTTTCAGTATAAACATAGTTTCTGCAGTCTGAAATCGGTGGCAATTTTCCCATTGCCATCAATAGAGGAGGGATTGGATTGAACACAAATAGCCAATCACTAAACCCTGTTATTTTACTTCACAATTTTCTTTTTCAGACTCTGAAAATGTGGTTAATTATGTTATGCTGATTCTACTTTGAGCTAGGCAAGGTTTGTTTGGCAAAACTGTATGCCTTTAAATATCAGCGCTAATACTGCTGAAGAATGATTTTTGGGGAATTATTTCTAGATAAGTTGTTCTTATTAGAAGCACAAAAATTACAAAGTTTTTATTAGAACTGATAAAAAAATAGATGACAACTCCCAGTAAATACATTTGTTTGTTTGCTTGGCGGTGCTGCTGTGGCATCTGTGTGGTGGATGCAGGTTTATAATTCTGGTTATATTCAATACTTCTTTTGCTACATCCTTATGGATGAAAGGGAGGTACTCTCATACATGGTAGTGAGGTACACTACTTTGATGGACAGGGCTAGTGCTTAGAAGTGAGTGATTTCAATGGACTGATCCAAATCTCCATTTGATCTTGAGATCAAACTGGAGCCTGTTTGTGGCCTTCAGACCGTTCTCCTGGTACCATTGGTTGCCAAAGAGGAGCGTTCCCTGCAGCAGTACCTTCCAACTTTGAAGACTTAAAAAAAATTGTAACCGTTATAACTACTTAAATTATTTTACATCCTCATGCTGAGCATAGATTACATAGACCGGTCCAAGGACCGTGGTATTTTCCTGCAGAAGAAGCTGGGCTGCAGCAGTAGATGGGGGAGGATAAGTAAATTGTTTGGCTTGGGAGAGTGAAATGTGAGTGAGTTAAGCGTCGTGCTTTGCCTAGGCTCAGCAGCTCTGCTGGGAGGAGCATGGGTGTGGGCAGCAGGTAAAGCTTAAGTGATAGGAAAAAAGGTTGATTTAATGAGATGAGGTTAACATCCTCATTTGCATTGACCAGTGTAAAGACTGTAACGATGTCCCCATGTGCTGTGAAATGCTGACATACAAGCACTTGTGATAAAATCTTGTGACTTTGCCCAAAGAGCTCACCTTTCTGAGGGCTAATGGCCAGTATCATGTTTAGACGTGAGCTGGGGCTGGATGAATGATCTCGTTTACCAAAAGAGATGAGACTGAGAGGAACAGGGAGCATATTAAAAGGGACAATGCAGAGCACAGAGCTGAGATGTTGGGAAGCTGCACCTTGTACCTTGTGGCAGTGCCTGTGATGTCTGGGGAAGATAGCAATTTTGTTCCTTTTGAAATTATCAAGACTTAAATCCTGATAAATAAGAAACCCTAGAGCTTAAGAGTACGCTCTTATCCTGTATAGCAGTACTTTGCCTTCCCAGTATGGAGGACCACGCATTTTTCTTAGCTTACTTAAGAAAATTGGTGTAAAGCTGGTGCCTGGCTTCCACACAGCCCTGCTCTTCGAACAGGAAACTGTATCTCACTTCAGACCAGCTTTTAACTTCTCCAATGATACACAGCTCTCAGCTTGAATAAACAGCTAGCTATATCCTACTGCAAGTGCATTTGGCATAGTTTTTAGAAATTTGAGGATTTGAAAGGAACAGTGTGGGCAGTGTTCTGTTCACCAGGAGAAGAAATATCAGCTTTCTAACCTAAGAAGGTTGCAGCATTTTCTGTCTGCTTTGAATGGTTGTGAGGCAAAAGATAGGACCCTGCTGAAATCCACCATTGGTGGGGTATAATCTAGAACTTTATATTTCATTTGAAATGCCATTTTGTTTATTTATTTATCTGTACACCTACTCAAGGATCGCAGAATGTTTCTAGCTTGTGTTGTGGCATATTGCAGCCAGGAGCACACATTGCACAGTTCTCCAAATGCTACTCAAGGACAACACTGAAGTGTTTGTGTCCGGATATGTGTATGTTCTAAAGAACATGGTTCCCACTTGCTCAGTTTATTATCTTCCCCTTCATCTATCTGTATAAGTAGTGTCTATACTTTGCATGATAGTAGAAATTCACAGAACATATTAAATGAACTTTTTATGCACGAAATTTGCATTATTGCATCATTTTGGCAGTGGGAAATGATGGTGTTTTTTCCTTGCATGAATCCAAGAACTGAATGTGGTAGTTATTGGAAGATACAACTTCTTTTCAAAAGGAAGAAAAGGCCATTTAAATTCAGTATTGCAGCAGAAGTATATGAACAAGAAGGTCAAGTATGGTTTACACTGCCAAATAGCTTGCATATATTGGAAATATTTCTTTCTGTCTCCTGCTCTTTTTGGTATGCTGTAAATACAACCTGGAATGGTTTATTTAAAAGGCTTTTTAAAAAAAAATTGTGTATGGATGAGTCTCAGGTTTTGAACTGATGGTCATCAGGAGGGAGCTAAAACTAAAGCTGGTACTAAAGTGCCTATATAGTGATTTGCTTTAGGTCTTAATTAAAACACGTTTCTGTGTGGACAAAGACCACAGGCCCGTTTCTTGTAAGATGGAGACGAAAATAAGAATGAGAACAAGCAGAGAATGAAGAAGAGCAAACATTGCATCCATAGACTGGTGTGTGTGTGCTGCAAAACTGGTGTGCTTACCTACAGCCTGTGCTGGTATTTTCTGCAAAAAGCTGCTGTAGCAGGAAGAGAGGTGCAGACTGACTTGTGCTGCTGTGGTGGACTGAGATACAGAGCACTCCTCTTGCCAGCAGGATTGCTTGAACAGAGGCGTTGCAGGCCAGAGGTTCTGTGTGTTCTTCTGGCCTGCTACACCAAAGTAGGATTTAATCTGTATGGTTCTTATGTAGAAAAGACTAATTGGGAGCCTTTGACAAAGAGCTTGGTATCCCAAGTGAGTGTTACCTTTGTGAGTGCAGGATAGTGGGAGTTAGAAATTAATGCCATCTTTCAGGGTAAGACCAATGAGTGCCCCCAGCAGAAAAATAGCAGTTATTTGCAGTTTGGGCAGGAGAAATTGTACTTTGATCTTCCTGGCTGTGTATGTAGAAGGTCAGCTATACAGTTGAATTAATAAAATAGTTTGTGCGCTGGTTTTTCTTTGTTGTTTGTGTTTGTTTTTGGGTTGGTTTTTTTTTGGGGGGGGGGGGGGGGGCTTGTTGTCATGCTTACCTGTACTTTAGTGGTTGTTCAAAAAGCATTTTCTCTTCTTGAATTTTGTATGTTTCTAATTAGAAGCTGATATCTGAATCCATGGGGAGCATTTGGTTATAACCTTGTATTGCCCCTTTGGGTTTGGGTTTATTATGCTCCAATAAAGTAATTAATGGATGAATGCAAATATGAAATAATTTTATATGAAAGAGTAATGTTGTAGAAAAGATGCAAACATGTTGCATGTTTGTATAACTTGATATCATCAGTTGCTTCTCAGGTGACTTGGCTACCCATTAATCTCTACACCAGATTTTGTTGAGGTACAAAACTTGAAGATTTCCTCCTTCTTTCATGTTTTTGAAAATACAATGGGTTTTGTTTTCCATTTGGTTTGGTGGGGTTTTTTTGTGTTTTGTTTTGGTTGGTTGTGGGTTTTGTTTTGTTTTCTTTTTTTTTTTTAGTTTAACTTTTTTTTGGCTGTTTTACCATTGCATATATGATATGTGTTTTTGTTGCTGTATAAAATATTTTACTGCATCAGGAAGATTTTTGGGATACCTGTCATGCTTGGATGAATGCGTTGTAGCAGTTCAATTGCCCTTATAATTTTAAGGCCCTTTTAAAAAAGGCTGGAGAGGCTAACTTCAGGAGCATTCAAGACTCAAGACATCAGGGAGGTATTTAGCATCCTTCTGGAAAGACCTGAGATGGCTGGACACAGAACAGCTGTTAAATGAGCTTCTAATGGTGTCAGATGAGCCAATAAGAACCAGAGAATGCCAAGCGTCTCTTTTCTGTGATGATTTAGTGCTCAATAGCAGTAAAATAATCCAGGCAATGCATCAGGGAAAATTGCTGCTTTTCTCAAGTGGTTCTTTAACTTTCAAGATAAGCTTCATGGTGTTTCCAGTGATAATAATGATTAATGCTTCCTTTGCTGTGGACTGCTCTAGGGTTTGTTTCTAGGTAGTTTATATACTATGTGAGAAGTTTAGCACTGTCTCTCCCAGCAGGTCACTTCCAGCCATGCCTAACTGCTTAATTAATTGAGTCATTACGATAATGGATTTGTAGCTGGTTTTACAAATCTCTCTGAGTGCCTTCTTCCCTGAGGACACCACTGTACCTTGTTCTGAGAGGTGTGAAAAACAAGAAGAAAAGTTTAACTGCCAAATAACTGCATATAGGAGCATTCTGAGACTTGGAAGAGAACAGCTCAGGAAATAATTCCATGCTCCTAATCACTTCAAACTATGTTCTGTGTTGTGAAATAGTTACTTCTAGGGGAAGGACTGTTTGGCCAAAAGAGAAAGCAGAGCTTGAAAAATGTTGGTGGAAGGACCTTTCCCATGTAATCCTGTAGTTTGGATTATCTGAAAAAAAATTAAGTTCACTGTCACTGTGATTCCCTGCTAAGTGTGGGTTCAACTCTGAGACATGTTTTCACTTGGTGCATTTATCTAGTCACTCTTGTATCTGTGCTGTCCCTGAGCAGATCAAAGCTAAGTATTGACCCAGTTCTTTCAGGGTGTTTGGGGCTCTGCCCAAGATCACCTTGCAGCACCTTTACAACAATAGGATTTGCCAAGACTTGCAGGGGTGTTGCACAGTGTTGCCAGCACTGGGCTACTAAGAATGACAATATCATATTGTCAGCAGACTTGTTGAATCTTAGTAAGTTCTGGGGGCTTTTTTATAATGCTTTTAAAAACCTCTGCTGTATTTAACACAAGTGAGACCCTTCTAGTGTCCCATTACTTCAGAATATGGAATAAGCTAGATAGTTTTTGCTTGAAAACTAACTTTGGATCATGTAGGAGTTACTGTGTTTGTCTTTTACCTCCACAGTAATGTTGAAAGCTTTTATTTTTGTTGCCATGATAACGTAGTGGTGAGTCTTTAGTTCACGTGTCATTGTTTCAGAAATGAAAACCCCATCCTTCATGTGTGTTTAAGATTAATGGTAAGAGAAAAAAGGGCAGACACTCCCTGAGGACACTATGTAGCACAATAAAAGGTTGTTTGTTTTTTTAAATAAACTTCTTCCCCAAAACCAATATGTCTACAATACTGATTAAGAAGAATGTGCTGGAGACACAAATGAGAAAGAGCAGCAAGGAGATTATTTTACTGAATATGAGAGGAGTCTTTGTGATCATTCTGTAGAAGGATGAAACTTTTAAACCACTCTATGAGAACAGTAATTAATTTATTTTCTTCTTCATTGGGCTTTGAGAATGTCAGATACCTCTTTTGTGTTTGCTGTCAGTGAAGTTAAAGAGGACACAGTGTCTCTGGTGCTGGGCTGTTTGGCTGCAGCCCCAGCCTGCACAGCTGTACAGGTGGGGAAATCAGGGTTTCCTTTGGAACAGCTTTTACTGAAGTAGACGTCTTTGTCTCACATATGACAAGCACTGCTTTGTGTGACAAGTTGTTAGGTACTCTTCCTGCAGCGGTTGGCTTTAACTCTTAGTGTATTTATGTCACGCTCTCTTTCTGCAAGTGGTTCTTCCTTTTTGCATAGAAGGGTGGAGGTTGTGTACATTACTCTCCCAAGCAACGTGAAAAGCTGACGATTCTCAGAGCCTGATCCTACTTAGTATTCAGCATTCACCTTTTGTTGGAATGTGTCCTGAAGCTATTTAGGCTTCATATTTTTCCAGACTGATGGAGTCTCTTTAGCCCCAGAATTTTTCTTTTCAGTGCAGTAATGACATTCTCTTGGCTTCATTGTTCTCAATCATTTTCCTGAATTTTTCAATGCTCAAGGCAATTTCACTGTGGTATTTGATTGCTCTCTTGGAGTCTGTGTGTTTTCACCGGGTTGGATGCTTTCCCTTTGGACTTGCTTTCCCCTCCTGGAACTGCTTTGGTGGTGTGGTAATTCAAGCAGGTCATAAATAACCCTTGACAGAGGTGTTGATATAAACTAAATTTCTTGGCTATTTGGGAATCCTTCAGTCAGAGAACCAATTCTTGATTGCCAGTTCCTGAAATCAAGACGACCTGCTGCCATGTAGGGAGTCAGAACTGTCTGATATTTCATTCTTTCCTGCTCTGCCCTGTAGAGTTGTCTCAAAGATGAATTCAGTTGTCTTCCTACATGGCCTTTGGAATTTGCCAGCACTGCTAAAACTCCATTATTTTGGAAAGAAGCCCCAAATGTTGTTATGTTCTACGGGTCCTATAAATCATAAGTTTTTCCTATGAAGAAAAACACTACCTTGAAAATATTTTCAGAATGAAATTACCTATACTTCAGTGGATAAAGAAAATAACTGAAGGATGCAAATAGTATTATGCTAATCAGTTTCATAGGAAACAATGGCAAGAGCTGCAGTGATGGAACAGCATAATGAATTACTTTAAGCATGTTTTTGAGGAAGGATAAAATAATCTCAACCTGCAGTTTTTAGGAGGGGAAATAAACTTTCCTAAGACGTTTATTTTGGATACAAACTGAAAGGGATTTCAGAATGATCGCTTCTGTAGCCAAGCAAAACTAGAGGCTACTGTTACCAGAAGTCAGCAGTTATTATTTTACTTAAAAATCTGTGTAGTTCTGCTCTGTTTTTCAAATATATCTTGCTTGATAAGGTTACAACCATGTGAACTGAAATTTGCTGACTACGAAATATCTACTTCTGCTGCTTTTGCAAAATACTTTGACATACGTGTTGCTATAGAAAAGGTGTATTGCTTTCTCAAAACATTTTAGACTTTTAGGGTGGTGAAACAATAGAGACCACCAGGAGAAATATTCTTGGTGTTAGGCACCAAATAGTTGTTATCCTGGATACTGCACATTATATATTCGACATAAATATATATATATCAGAATTTACAGATTCTGAACTGGTAACCTGTTTATTCTTCAAAGATTTTTTATCCATGAGAGGGTCTGCTCAACAGAAAAAACCTTTATTTTAGTGGGCTATCAAATCTAAGTAAGGTCTTATTGAAAAACCAGTTCATTAAAAAGTGTAATTGCAAAATTTGCAATTTTGCAATTTGCAAAATTGCAAAAGCACTGAGAAGAATCTGCATTACTGTAGCCAGGTCTAGAAGGTATAGTGTAGTGTGGGTATTAGTCACAATTGAAAATTCTGCAATTGAGTCTGGTTTAATTTCTTCCTGATGCTTGTTCTTCTGAATGTTTTTGCATATAAAAGCTCTCATATTTTTTCCAAAGATGGGGAAATATGAGCTAAAATAACCCCCTCCACAGAAAAGCCCCTCCAAGACTATTCTAGTAATGACACAAAACTAGTAAAAATATAAATAGAGTTCTCAGTTCTTTCTTCCTTTGAAGAAGCAAATGGTGGAGGTATGAGCTTTAGAGCACATCAAAAGCTGTTTGAACTTTTACTTTGATTTGAGTGACAGAGGTGTAACTATGGTACTTCTTATGAAAATGTTTTCATAACTAACTTCCTATTACTAATTTTTGCCACCAGAACGTTATTTAAGGCAATGAAATTCTCAGGTTCTATCTGCAGTTTCTGGTAACCAACTGATGGGGTTTTTTTTAAGAGGTTATTACAACTATTCAGGTAATCTATGGGATGTATTTTCTGGAGGAACTGGTTTCTTGTTTCTAAATACCATACTTAGTATGAGGAAAAGGTCTGCAAGATGCATGTTGCAAAATATTCTAAGCAGTATTTTCTTGTCAAGGTCCAGTTGCTAATGCTGTTTGTGACCATCCTTTTGAACTCGCTGCCAGTGAGGTGGAATTTGTAACTTCTGGCAGAGTCCCTGCAGCTCCCTGTTTGGGTGTGGAGACTGTCTAGGGAGCTCTGTTGGTGCTCTCCCTCCTGCAGTGGGATAGGCAGCCCTGCTCAGTCGGGGGGATGTGCTAGGGAGTTAGGGGTATGTGAGGAGCAGCCTCAGGCTCTCACAGATAGGGAATTGCACTTGGAAGCAAAGAAGGCTGTAGAGGCTGAGGATGTTGCTGTGCAGCTGAGGGGATATGGGACAAGGCATATAGAACATTATTTTGCCTCTAATTTTTAGAGGATGTTTGTTCAGAAGTGTCATTTCTTATCTTTCTCATGTTGATTTATTTCGCAGAGGTTTATAATGACCATCCCAACTGCCTTGATTTTCTCCTCGCTGGAGTTGCTATGTTTGGCCTTGCTGTGGAGTTCATGTACTGAAATGTCCTTTTGCTCACTGTTCCTCCAGATGCTTTGTTTTATGATAGCTATTTTCTGATGATCCAAGCCTTGTAATAGTTGAATCTGTAAATATTTTTATTTCATCTTTGTTAAGCAACATTACTGCAGAGCATGTTATGACAGTCCTTCAGTTCCAAATAAAGGAAGCTAACATGCTTTCCTTTTTTTCCCTGGGAGCTACAAAATTTTGGATGTCAAATGTAGTTCCTACTTAAAGCAGCATGGTAAACCAATGCACTAACATGACCATGAAATTAACAGATTGTGATGGTTTAGAGCAAACACCCTCCCTTGGGTTAGTTTACTGGTAATTTTTTGTCCTATAGAAACTCTTGGGTCAAAATAGGTCTAGATGCAATTAATTTAGATGTAATATAGCTCTTACACAGTTATGATTTGGAAAAGATGCATTTTAGCTTATTATTTCTTATTGAGATATTTCAAAGATCCAGTTAACTGAAAACATGAAGAAAATGTTTTATTTCTTGGAATATCCTTTAATTATAAATGGAAACTGATTGTTTTCTTTTTTTAGTTCTGATTTGAGAGAGGTGGACGAGGCCAACTTTTCTTGTGCTGGGTGGGACCTTCCTCTAAATACTGTCTTGGTGATTATTCCAAGGCCTAGAAAGGTTTCAAAGCTGATGGGTGAATTATTATTTCCTCTTCCTGTCTTCATTTTTTCAATTTTGTTGTGAAAGTAGGAAGTGGAGAACTGCAGGCTTGGTCGTAAATTAAGTAGTTGAGGCTTTTCATGGATTTTTTTTGTACTAATATGTTTTTATTTAGCAAAACCTTAGGTTTTGGCTGTTAAGCCAAGGAAGATCCTTAAATGGTTGGTTAGGCCTTGTGAAAGTGTTTTTACAAAATGTTTATGTATGTTGATCAAGATGAATTAGAGATTATGTTTAAAGGATAAGTTTTTCTGGCATCTGTGAGAGATAACTGCTGCTGTGGTGAAACAACCTCGGGAAGCCTCACTGCTTTAACTGCTGCATGTACTCATTGTGATATGCTTCTGATTGACTTCTGGTCTCCTCAGCAGCCTCTCAACAATGATAAAGCTGACAGCTTTACAAACGTGTGAAACAAAATAGTCCAGGGTAGCAAAGTCCTCATTGCTTTGGCAGATGACTGTAGGACCTACTGTAGTAGCAGTGTCTACCCTTGGAAAGAAAACTAAGCTTGGGCTATTAAATTGTATTGCTCTTACGTAAGTTTCTATAAAAGTAAATTTCAAAGATAAATTTGGACTAGACAAACCCTTTTTGAGGCAAGAACTATGTTAGAAAAAGGAGATTTTACAATTCTCCTAAATGATACTGCTCTGCTGAAAAATTCAGATTCAGAATTTGTCAACAGCTGTGCATCAGAGATAGGTGAAGAAGAAAACATGGTCACTGAGACAGAGGTGTTAGTCTAAATACTAAAGTAATTAATAAGTATTTTTATTCCTACCCCAGCAATTTCTGTGATGTAAACAGAAGCTTAGTATGTTCTGCTGCAGAGTAATGCAGTATGGACTGAGTACTTGGAGAAATGAGAGGTTTATCTCTTGGATTATTCATTTTAATCATGGCAATGGACTTGTAAAGCACCACTTACGTATGCCTGGCTCTGTTCTTTGCCCTCTGCATCAACCAGATGATCTCCCACTGAATTTGTGATGTAAATCACTACAAAAGTAGACTAAACCAGATACTGCCTTTTTTAATCCACTGCGCACTTGTGGATGAGACTTTAGAGATAATAATGGAGGCATTTTTAAAAATAAGACTGAGACAGGGCATTGAAACAATTTGCCCACATGCACACTAAATATTAATCTCTAGGTTGCTTACATCTCAAGTGTCTTTGGGCAGTTTTACTGACAATTCTAATGTTGGATTAGAAACACCTGGTAAGCCTCTGTCTCACCAATGATGGTTAATGTTAAAAGAAGAATCTTCTCAATGCCCTGATGCATGTCTGAAGTTGATACATCTTTGCAGTCTTCACACTCAACATTTGAATACAAATGTCATTCTTGAGTGCTGCATCGTCTATTAATGTGTGCAAGAATCCTGGTTTGGATATGTCATCTTTGTAAAATCTTGTGTCACTTACTGTTTCTAGAAGCAAGTAAAATCAGCTCTGATGTTTGCCATGAGCTAAATTGATAGATTCAGTAAAATCGCTTTGCTGCTGATCCATAGGGTGTTCCCTGTGATCTAAAGCCTTTGTATATATAGGCAAGGAATAAAAGGATCCCCAACTTTGTGTGCAGGAAGCTTCCTTTCAGAAGCAGGAAGAAAGCAGAGATGGAGTAAGGTTTTCTGTTTGTCCACAGTGAGAATGATAAATTTATGAAACAAGCATAAACATTTGTGTTGCAATGCCAATGTGTTATTACAGTTTGACTTGATGGTCTTTTCCAGCCAAAATGATTCTGGTTCTTCTTAGTCCTCTCTTTCTGACATTCATTTTCTGAGTTGGCAATTTTCTTAATTGGTGATCCCTCTCCATTTGTGAGCATTGTTGATGTAAACGGATTAATATGTAAGACTCATGGTTCAGTGCTATCAGGGAAAGACCTCCTAAAAACTGCCACAGTTCTTAGCAAACTCAAGGTTTCACGTATGTTGCACAGCTGGGGAGGAGTGTCCATAAAACTCTTGATTATGCAATACCCAGTTAATCCTAATAGTTGTGTTCCTCAGGATGTTCTCCAGCCTTACCAGCAAAAAAGTGAATCACCCTTGTCCCTTGATAGGCAGGGAGGAAAACATCCTCTAAGTGAAAAAAACTGGCTTTTCTTTCTGTTACCCTCCAACTCGATCTGTAGTGCACTGAAAGAAAAGTCAGTGTAGCAGAGGACTCCCCAAAGAGAGCCGTGTCTGCAGGTTAGAGAAATCCTGGACTTTGCTCCTGCAGTTTTTGTCACCCCCTGTTCTGTTGCTGGGCTTTGCAGTTCAGGAGGGGATCCTGCAGCTGTCCTAATGCAGAAGTGTTTCTGCTCCACTACATACTTGATTTAGAACAAGACCTGAAGGACTGACCGTGGTGTTTATAATGAGTAACTTTGTCTGTTCCATGTACTTTTTCAAATACACCACTTCTGCAGCAGTATTTGGATGGGCACAGAGAGATACTGTTTATAGCAATGTAAATACAAGGGGGTTAACAGTTTTTGCAGTTACTGAAGCTTTAAGTCTGCAATCAATTATTTAGTATTTATTTACCGTTTTTTATCACATTTCCAAAGCAAAGTGAGAATTACATTTAGAGCTTGTACAGTATATCCCTCACTATGGCAAGCTTGCAGAATTCCCCTTTCCCATTCAGCTAGAGTGAGTAATGGGTTTTGATGGTATGCAGTGTATTGTTAGGGATTTTCTCCCCCTTTGCTATCTATGTAGTGATGTGTTCTGAGCTTGGATCGGTGAGTTTTCCTACTTTTCATTAAATGTTGCTTTACTGTTAGTTACAATTCTAACTTATGAGAACCTGCTTTTTATGCTGTCCCTCTGCTTCTGTCAGTACAGGTGGTGTACAGATTGTTCTCATCTGCTTACTGCTGTATCCCGGAGTGTTAGGGAGCTGTGTCTTTATCTACCTCTGAGATGAAAGGAGTTCATTGGCTGCCTTGCCAGCCTGAGCCTCCTGAGGTTTGGATGAAGCAAATGCCTGCCATACTGGATTTCTGCAGGGGTTCTGCTGCAGTGGGTGTGCTTCTGTTGCTGGAGGCAGATATCTATGGTTTGCAGATGTAGGACAGGACTGCAGCGGGCACCCTTGACTACAGTGCTGTGTGGTCCTGTGGGAAGCCTGCTGAGGTGGGGCACGAGGCTCGCAGGGGTACAGGTTGGCAAACTCTTTGCTGTGGACCATTTGCCATGTTCTGCCCTCCTTTTTGCTTCTCTCCTGCTCACTTGGGTTTGGATATTTTCTCACATTTGACCTCTTTCTCTCTGATTAAACTGCTTGATGCATATTGCTGAAGTAGCCAGGAGTAGGGTGGGTGAGACTCTGCCATGGCAGGGGGCTGGGAGGAGTGGGCTTTTACCGATGCTGTCATTCCTTCTGGGACTATGGCAAGGGAATCTTCATCTATCACAACAAGGAGCCCTTCTTTGGGTTCTGCATGTTACAATGAAGCTATCTAATGAAGCTTTTCATTAATTCTGTTGCATTTACAGGACATCCCAAAGGTTAAATAACTGGATTGATGGAATGTGGTTATTCCAACATAGTGCTGTGCTTTAATGAGGAGTCATAAGGATATTGCTATAATAGAGGCTACAATTGTGATTAAGAGCCTACAGAAGCTTCTTTAATTACACTGTCAGCAGTCTGCTGCTGTTGTTGGATGGTTGCTTGGTGCAGACTGCATAGTGAAGGAAAGAAGGTAGGGAGTTGCTTCTCATTTATCTTTAGATCCATCCAGCCAAAAAACCTTTTACCATTTTTTAGGTCTGGAAGTAAATGTAGCTGCAACAGATTCCATACAAAGGCCTTCTCTGTCATTATGGTTTTGTGCAATATTTCCTTTTACATGTGTATGTACAGACTGTTTCATTGAACAGCATGGTAAGCGTTTGGAAATCAAAATTTATAGTACAAATTAAATACATTTTGGGAAGCTGACACTTAAAATGGAAATAGTGGAGGAAAATGAACATATTGAACCACCCACCTGACTACTTACTCATTCTGTTTCTTGACACACTCAGCTTCTGCTGGGTTTGCTACAGCACAAAGATGACAAGAGATGATTCTTCATTTCCTTGTCCCTTACATTGCTGTTTGTGCTTGATCTGAATATTGTTACATGATCTTGATGTTCTTGGAAGGCTGCAGGGAAGAGCAGACATCAGATATGGACTCTGTTTCCTGGTCAAGGGTAGGTGTCAGTTGTGTAATGAAAGTAAGTAAGGAATTCTTTAACTCTTTGGCTTTTTAATAGAAACAGATTCCAGAAAACAAAGAGAAATGTTCTAGGGCCTAATTTTTACAAGCTTTCTACAACTGATTGCCCCATTTCTGCCTTCTTGGGAAAACACAACTTTCAACAACAGCACTGTATGCTTTTCACTACATATGCTTTAAACTACAAGTTGAGGTAAGCTCAACTGGTACATGACTCCCCGTCTAATAGTACATGACACACAAAAAGCTCTGTCAAGTAGTCTTAGAGTAAGGTCACAAAGTCAGATGTTCAAAGTGTAGGTGCTTGTGTGCAATTATGTCTTTGAAACTTTTTCCTGACCTTTCTCCAGATGTTGGCAAGGCAACTTATTTTTCCTAGCTTTCCTGCTGAATTATTTTGGTATTTTAGTTTTCTTTTTTTCTTTTTTTTTTTTTTTTTTCTCTAAAGGCAAGTAGCTCATAGGGAAAATTTCAGCTCAGAGTTGAAAGCTAGCAAATATAAGAGAAACTGAAAAAGGTAAGCTTTTGCTAATGAGCAAAATTATCAATAGATGGTTTCATTGGCTTGGCCTTCACTGTGAATGACTTCTGAACATACAGTTCAAAGAGAGCTAAAAATATTTTGTCAATACTATTTAGTCAGAGTTTACCTAACAGCAGTCTAATCTGCTGAAAAAATCTTGAAGACAATCACAAGTAAGTCAGCATCAGTTTTGATTTTTCAGTTTGCTCACAGTTTGTGTAGGTCACACTGATATCCTTGTATTCTCACTTTCACAAGTAATGGGTTTGCATTAGCATTATAAAGCTTTTATGTGGTGTAAAGAAAGTAAAATATAAAGTGTGTACCCTCAAATGCAAAAAGCCCCTTCCATCTTCTCTGCATTAGGAGAGTATTTGTGGCTCCATTTGATCTTATTGTCTCTGAAAAATTCTGATTTCTACTGAAGTTTTTGGGTGAGCAGGACTGTAATTTTGCTTACATGCACACAAAGCTTTGCTATTTGGTTCCTATTCTCTAGGCAGCAAACTGCAGACAAATCTCAACTGTGAAAAATTCAAAGAAAGCATTCTGCTGAGCTGGTAGTCATTTTGGTCTTCCAGCCCTTTTCTGGGAACCATGGCTCTGTCACTAATGGACTGTGGTTTACTGGATCAAAGGAATGCAGTCCCTCAAAGGTAGCATTGCTGGGCTGAGCTGGGCAGCTCTGGTGCCAGGGTATTGGGAATCAGATTATGTATAAGGCACAGCTCAGCTCTTTGCCCACGACAGAGAATGTAATGCTGTAAGTACCCATCTTCCCCTTAAGGGGAAACAGTAGAGATGGGTTTTTTAAATTGTTTGTGAGGAAAAAAAGTGGCATGTACAATACCTTGCCATTACCCATTCAGCACACCCCAGGGACAGTGTGTTTTCACAAGCATGTATTGTTTAGGTGACATAGAGGTATTGTTCATTCTTACAGAATTTTTCATAGTCTGTAGCAAAAATAATTAACACAGAGATAATACATCTTAGTGCTAATGCCTTGTTACAAATATAGGCAATTGGATTAAGAAATGAGGGAGAATGCATTTACTCCTTCCCAAAGCCCTGATGGTTTGGTTAAAGCCCCCGACAACTGGTCAATATTTCTTCACATAGATGTACTTAGTTTGTTGCACTTTTGTGAAACAACAGCCTCTTCTGGGTGCATTTGTCTCAGCATTTCAGCAGGCAGCAAGAGAGAGTGTGCCCTTGAATGTTTTACATCTTTCTTATCCTTTAAAAATACTGGGATAGAAGCAAATTGGTATATAGCAATGTATTTTCATGGGTTTCTTTCCTAATGCTAGGCAAAAAACAAACCAAGAGGTGAATCTTCTAAGTAATTCTCTTTGATTTTTGTGGGTTTTCTTGCAATCACTTTATCTCACTTGAAAATATTTTTTCTGCCCACAAACTGTGTGAAAAATACATATGCAGCAAAGGAAATTGATGAATGCTCCTCACGGGAGTAGTTCTGGCTATGAATAAAGCATTGTCAAATGCAGAATGTAAACAAACAGAAAATTTACTATTTCTACCTGCCTAATCATGTTTTGATAGTAACATTGGAAGAAAACCCATATAATAGGCAGTGAGAGCTTTCCCCAGAGAGGCAGGAGTTTAAAGCCAATACAGCATTGTCTCCTATCAGTGCTGAGCTAGCATCCTGTCTTACTCTTCCAGCCCCCACCTTAAGGTTGGTATGAGGCAGCATGGTCTGGGAGAATTTTCTCAGTAAGTGGGACTGCTTTCCCCTCTGGAAAGCAGAGTTCAACTCGTCCTGCCTGATGTAGCACTTTATTTTGACAAGAGAGTCCTCATGTCTCCATAAGGTTTTGGTTATGGTTAGTAGGCTGGGCATAGACCAGGGATCCAGAGTGTTGTTTAGGCAGACTATTGGGAGGTTTTTTTTCTTTTTTTTTTTTTTTCTCCTTTTTGTCTCCTCCTTTTCTCAAGGTAGGAGGAGACAATTATGTTGAAGAGAGGCAGAGATCTTTGTTCCTTACAGCTATGGGGAATTGTGGCCGCCACAAGTGTGTGCATATGTGTTCCTCTGCCCTCCATGCTGGCTCTGCCAGTTTTGGGACCTGGTGAGACCCTCCTGTAAGAGCAGAACACATGCTGTGTTTTGGTTTTTGGACCCTTTTTGGCTGTGGAGACTGTACTAATAGTATTTTGTTTGTAGTCTGGCAGAGGGAATTTGTATATCAAAGTATAGTGGCTTAGGACTGCCTCCAAAACCAAATGCAATAACTATGCTAAATGTTTATTGTGGCTCTGCTCAGGATAATCTGAGGTAAGACCATGTTTAAACCCAGCTGAAGATCATAGAAAGCATTTCCAGCTTTATGTTTGTTAAATCAGTTCTGTTCCTTTACAATTCTAGTGTTTTTTCCCCTTCCTTGAGGGCAGCAAATATGGTAGTCATTGACTAAATGATTGATATCTGTGGATGTACCTTGTAGCCACCAAGACTTGGGAAGCTTAGGCTTAAGTAGCACAAAGATTCACCTTGGAGTGGATATTGTCTGTGTGGGCTGTTGATGGAAGCACCACCACATCTGGCACAGCATTTGCAGGTGCCAGATGAAGACCCAGAACATACCTCTGGGGTGCCCACTGTGTGAACCTGCATGGTCATAGTCAACTTGATTACTAAAATAGCTCCTAAAGTAACCCTTAAGATCAAGTCTTATCTAAAGAAGCATCATCTGTGGCTATCACATATTGATATTCCTAAGGAAAAAAGCAATCACTGGATACCTTATCAGCTGCTATTTGTTTCTCAAATTTAATTTGAATCATAATGGACAAAACGTGTTTTTTTTGGGTTATGTTTTGTAGTTTTTTTTCTTCTTTTTTCTTTTCATCTTGAGTAAAGAAAGCAGCATTTATAAACACGTTTTCTTTCTTATCTGTGGCTTTTAATGAAACAAATCACATGGTACTGTCACCTCTGCAGTCCCTGCAGTCCTCCATCCTGTGCATACAAAGGACAATTTTCAAACCTGTACTGTGTTGTAAATTGCTGCAGAGGCAGTCAGCAGGCACTGACCCAGACGGTTCCTGGTGGTGAGGGAGATGAATGGAAAACTGAGAATCCTTTTTTTTGTGGCTGTGTTGTTTGCTTCTTGAAATTGGAGGGACTGTTTGAATACTGCATGCTTCCTGACTTCTACCCTCCCTCCCATTCCCCCAGGATTTAAAATATTTAACTTGCTAAAAGACTTTGGTTTGAAATCCCATAAGTGGGAAAGCGCTGATTGTTGGCAAGTTCAAGTGTAAAATTGGTTGTAAGTACTTGTGGGGGAACAGTGCAATGGAGCTGAACAGTACATTGAAAATGAGAGTACTCTAAATCAAAACACGTTTGTTAATTAATGTTCATTGCTGGTTTCTGAGAGCACAGCTAGTAAACACGCAATCCAAAGTCCATTTAAGTCAATCAGCAAAATCTTACTGGAATTAATTTGGGCTGGATTTTTTGATTAATTCCTTCTTCTAAGATACTTCACCTTAAATTTCTGTTACAAGGTGTAGATCTCTTTGGATGTTTCATGAACATGATTATATAATGGTTTTATATGATTGAGGTGAACCAGATAAATAGCTATTAATTAACATGGAAATGTATAATTAAACAATTTTAATTCTCAGGAAGGAAACAGATAAACATGGATTCTTTTATTTGCCTTTATATGTATTTAAAATAACCGAAGCATTAAAAAAGAGGAATTAAAAGCAGTATTTAGGGAAAGCCTAAAGTAAGTTAATATTACTGCTTAAGGCTTTCTTTTGCCTTGTCAGAATTGCTAGATGCTGAGATTAATTTAATTTATTTTCTAATCTTAGTTTGACCCCTCTGTAGAGATGAGAGTAAATCCACTGAAAAATTGTTCTGTTCCGCATTGTGTGCTGTTAAATCTTGCAGAACGGGTTTGGTTGTTGATTATATTCCATCGTTCTTGTAGTGGTCTGTAGGTCTGATTCTGTGCCCTGACATCAGACCAAATAGTACTGAGGCATTTTCTTTTTACCCAAAGCTGTGCTGGTTGCGCTGTCTTGCGGTACTGGAAGCTTGTGCCAGAGCTGTTTGGCATCTTTCTTTCCAGCTCCCCACACAGTGCACTCTCTCTGGCTCTTTTCCCACTTGTTTTGGAAGAACATGCTGGATATCCTTCCCTCACTATTTCCATGTAATTTTTATTTGCTTTGTGAGGGCCAGGGCAGAAGTGCTGCTCCTTCATCCAGCCTGTGAACACGCCCACTCCTTGGCCTCTGGGGTCCTCCTGGGCTGCTCTGTGTTTGGAGACAGCTGGGTTGTAGCTCCTGTTTCCTCAGCCTTGTGAGGGCTTGGACGTGGGACATTTTGCCGTGCGTGGTGTTTTTCTTTAAAACTCACCTAAATAATTGAGCAGGGATGTGCTTTTCTTTATCTCTCATAAACAGCTTTTCCTACATTGAAAGATCATCAGAGTGGTGGTTAAGGCAGCTCTTGGAAGGGAGGCTATGGCAGATTACTGGCTGGGTGATCATGCCATGGCTTGCCACATATATATGTTTTAATGCTCTCCTCTGTGGTTACATTAGCCACACAGACTGTTTTCTCTGAGACTCCTATTTAACCAGCACACAGGAGTGGCTCTTTACCTAATGATCATCTCTTGTATGTTTTTGTCATTGTTGTGTGTATACCCCAGGCTGTGTTTCCTGTGTGCTGTTGAAGTGATGCTTTCAGGATAGGATTATTAACTAACTCATGAGCTGTCCCTTGGTTCTCATTAGTATAATAGCTTAGTGTTGCTCAGGCAATAATTACTTGTGCCTACAAACTGAGGGCATATCTTTAATTTTATAAGCATAGTAACTGAGACATGGAGAAAAGAGTGTTACTTAGAACCTGATTTAAAAGGCTTTTGTTTTGAAGAGTTCTTAGTATTATATATCTACAAGAATGGATCAAAGAGGGGATTAGCATGTTTTTCTGACACATGAAGACAAGGAAGAAGAGCTGGGCTTTTCCCCCCTCTAATGTCCTTGTAAATTGCAGATCTGTCTGATTTGAAATTCAGCTGGTGAAAGACAACACTTAATTTGCACAAGGTAGAGAGTGTTAAGTAACCTTAGGAGTAATCAGGCCCATCAACAATTAAGTCTCTGTTTTATCAGGAAGATGTCTGCTCTTTCCCTGCTGTTTGTGTGCTCCGAGCTAGTGATGCTCTGCACGCTCACTTGTGGCAGTGGCAGATGGTTGCTGCCTCCTCCATACCAGCCACAATCCTTGCAGCGCTGAAGACTAACAGGTGGCAATCAGGCTGCTGCCCCCTTCTCCTCCTCTGAATGTTGTTAGCTGGAGCTGCCAGGGCTTTTGGGATGCACCCAGCAAGGCTGCCTAACCCATGCTATGGGAGCGGGTGCCCAGGGCAGCCCTTGGGCAGACTTGGGAGTCCCTGCATGTGATGCAGGATGGCACCATGGCTGGGTGTTCCTGTGAACTGTATTGCTGGAGAAATCCATTTACCATCTTATTCCGTGGGATCTGGTTCTAACTTCTCAGTTCAGTCAACCAGTTAGCATTTTTGCATTGTTTGCCTGGGACCCAAAGTAAAATGCTAATAATTACATTTAGCTGTGGGCTTTCTCCTTATGAAGTTATTTGTTTTGCTTTTTCTTTTAAAAGACCCTAGGGTCTCAGTGGAGGGTTGTGTCTCAGTCCAGCTTTGTGTCTGTGACGGTGTGAAAATGGATGTTTGCATGTTGATAAAAGCAGTTAAATGAGGACCAATTAGATTTATAGTTGCTTTAATGTTTTTCCTTTTTGATGCCAGAAGAATGTAAAGGGCCTTAGTGTAAGGAGAGTGATGGCCAGAGTGATCTAGCTCATCTGATTGTGAATGCTTTCTGACTACAATATAATATGCATCCAGTGCAGAAACATAAATCATAGTTCACAGTGAATCATGTTGTGAAGGCCAGTGAAAATGGTATGGCTGTATTAGCATGTGTCCTTTGGAGTAAATAGAGATGTGTATTGCAGTAATACAAAGAATTTGGGGTTTTGGGGGGTTTTTGTATGTCTCTGGTAATTTTTCATGTAGACTGGGCAGGTAAGGAAGACTGTTTACAGAGCAAAAGAAATTAGGCAAATGTGTTTTATTTCATCAGTTTCCTTGCATTATATGCTTGAGTGCTAAGATTTCACAGCACCCGTGCCTGTGTAACAGTGGTGGATGTGTACTTAGCATATATTTATTCAGTACCAATTTTTGTAACTCACTGACATTTATTCTTTCCATTCCTTTGTAAGCTGTTGGGTGCAGCATGGTGTAACTTCTCTTAGCAGGCAGGATTGAAACCCTTCTTAGTCAAACCACTCATTTGCATGAACACATCTCCTCTTGCTGATCGCAAGACACATGAATATGGAACAAAATGAACCAAAACACATAAATAGATTCCTGCAGCTACTGATGTTAATAATAATTTACAACTGTTTTTATTCTAACTCCCCATTCCACCTGCCCAATCATCAGGGTCACGGTTCCTCAAGAAAGCACTTTATTAGCCTTAAGGATATTGTTATTCAAGACCAGCCTTTTAATATTTTCCTGTTGTTAAACCCTGTAAGAGCTGGATTTAATCCCTTGTTTGAATTTCAGCATGTCTTTTTCTATTCTGAATATGGATGCTTTTTAAATTGAAGCCTGATGGGTAGCTGTGTAGGGAAGGAATACTTCTTTATGTAACAAAATATCAAATGAGGTCTAAAGAGGGAAAAAATAACCCTTCCAAGGAGACTGTTTTTCCCATTTCCCAGTGCTGCTGTCCAAAAAAAGAGGAGACTCTGCCTAGAAAGGGGTATGCAGGAAGATGCACAGCAAGAAAGAGTCTGGAGAGATGGAGCTGACAGGAGAAAGCTGCAGGTGTGAGGGCTCTTGGTGATTTAGAATACAGAGAAGGAAAACACTAAAGAAAGAATTAAGAAGTTTGATTCACAAGTTTTTGCCTCATGTCCCTTTAAGTTACATAAGTTTTGCAAAATGGAAATCCAGAGAAAAATTGACTTATAAGGAAGAGTGTGAATGAATGCACATCACATTCTCTAAACAATTTTCTCTTCAGAGGGACAAATGCAAGTTGCATTTGTTTTATAATCTTCAGAGAAGACAGTTGTCAGTGAAGACCTTCATAATGCCTCACTAGTGTAATAGGGAAAATATGTGTTCATCATGTAGGGAATCAGTGCCTAATGATTAGTAGAAACATCAGTGTGTGTATCTATAAAAGAAGTTCATTGCTGTATTAGAATTTACTGGCTGAGGAGGAAATTGGTTGCTTCCTGTTAAATATCAAGTTATTGCTACTTTAGTCAGAGTTGTATTTGTAAGTAGGCAGCACTGTTTACTTGTAAAATCAACGTGGCTTTAATTGTGTGAAATGCATTTATGGCAGTTCCCCAAAGCTAGATAAATAGAGCTGAAAGAGAACCTGAAATTTTTGTATTGTCTCCTTCCATTATCTGTAAGTGAATTCAATTTGTACTAAAGTTTTTGTTAGCCTTCTCATGACTTGATGAAAATAAGCAGTCAGAAAGTTCAGAAAGAGGGAAAACGGCTTTTAAGTCACATTCCCAGGTGTTTTGCGGATCTGTAATGGAGAATGACAGACAAACACTGATCTGTGTTTTGTTGGCCCCTACAATAGCACATTAGTTACTTTCATGTAACTTAAACTCTGGGTTTGTTGCTTTGTTATTTTATTTGAATGTGCAACGCAAAATGAAGTAAATTGAACATGTTTTGAGCTGATATTCTAAAGTTGTCATTTCAATAATCAAAATTAGGTTGCTCTCTAAGGGACCCTGAGTTTTTGTTTAAATGAAATTACCTAAGCACCACAGCTCTATGCAAGAGAAGGAAGTGCCATGATGAATACAATATGATGTTTGGATCTTTGTTAGCTTCTCAAAACACACTCTGATTGCTAAAGAAGTGTCTCCAGGCATGTCTGCCTGGTTTTGCTTGGAAGGGCAGGATTTATATTACAGGCACTCTGGAAGCTAGACAGACAAATCACCTTTTTGTTGTTTAGGTTTAAGAGTTTGGGGGAGATTTACCATCTAGGACTTGAGTGTTTCTAAGGCTTTGAGACTGCAGAGGAAGCTGCTGTAGGTACAAATACCATTCTTGGTTGTGGTTACTTTCCTGAGCTGTGTAAGGCATCCTGGCACTCCTGGCATTGCTCCCCCTTGCTGGAAACTGCAAGTCCTGTGGTAGCAGTGCTGGTGAGTGACTTACTTAAATAAGTTAGTGACTTATTTTTCTCTAAATTTCTTGTATGTAGTTCTTGCATCTGGTGTGTTTCTTCCAGAACAGCTTCCCACAGAGGGCTTTTAGGCTCAGTATGAGCTGGTGCATGGGAAGCACAACACAGAGGCTTTTGTCATGGGCTCTTCCAATAAGTTCAGGTGACTTGGGAGAGTTATTTAATATCTTCATGCTTTTGTTTCCTCTCCTACTCTTTGCCCTTGTCTTTTGTTAGTTGGGATGGTATCATTTACTGAGCACAATGGAAAGTTTGTCTTAGATGGCTCATCCAGGTATTACTGTAGATGAAAAAGAGGGATTTTTTTTCCTCTCTAGTTGAAGAACTTTGACCATGAAAAGTACTAACATTGTGTTTCTGCTGTTACTTTACTACTGATAGTCTTCTTGTTCAGCTTTTCTCTTTATTTTGGATCAGAAAAACATCTACTTGATGCAAAGGCCTGATGTTTCCAGTTGGTGATCAAACTGGGAGGATGGAGGAAAAAAGAAGTAATTCAAAGGTTATTTTTACTGAAATAAAGGAAAATGGAATTTTTAATTTTGGGTCAAATGCAATGTTTTTGATGTGTCAAAATAATTGATTCTGATGTAGGTGAAGCTAATTGTGTTGACATTTTCAAAAGTGTGTTGGTTTCCCCTTGCAAAGGAAAGTGAAGTTCTCAAATCAGGGCCAGAAGTTACATTCTCCCTTTTTGCAAGCTTGAACTAAGTGCAGTGTGCAGGGTTTTCATTGCTGTTGGAGGGGCTATGGGGCCAATTCCCAGCACTCCATGGCACACCATGAACAGCCACCATCCTTCAGCAGGTTCACAGTGGCAGCGGAAACTGGGATTTCCACAACTTCTCGTGTAGGACAAGAGTGTGCATACAGGATCATGTGGATCCTCCACAGTGGGGAGGGACTAGGGTTGAAGGGTAACAGGGAACAGTGGTTTGTTAACATTAATTTGTTAGTGGGCAGGTGTTTAGTAATAAAGCTTGAAAATTTAATGTTGTGGAAATAGTTATAGTTTATTCTGGAACTGCTGGAATAAACTTTTAAGGGGTATTTTTTCTGGTGTACTGTTTTGCTGAATCTGAACTAAATAAGCCCAACATTTTCAAAACATTTTTCCTTTTGTTGTGGCCAGAATGTTTGGGAAAATTCACCATGTTATTTCAGTTACTCTGAAGTACAGATTTTGACAAAGTGAACTGTCTAAAACAAAAGCTGAAAAATATTAAGTCTGGTTCTCATTTTGTAGAGAAATGCCAACTGTCTTTTCTACTGGCTATGCATTTTATAAATTAATTCAGTGGTCACATGAATTAAAAAGAAGAATATTAGCATGAAACTTTGTGGTAATGTAAAAAAAATCTTTTAATTTCCATTGCATTTCCTTGTTTGCGGTACATGCAGCACCATAGTAATAGAACAGTAACAGCAGTGAACTGATTATCATTCACAAAGTAGCTGAGACTGAGGAGTTAGAAATATGGACTGGGAATGACATTTATAGTGTTGGCTGTGAAATACTTATGGAAATCTACTTCTTCCATAAATATTAATTTGACATTGGTTTAGGATTTAATAAGTGGAATGACTCAAGATGATAAAGATGCTTTATTACATCTGGATAGCCTTAGGCAATATTTCTGTATGCCATTAAAAAAAAGGTATGAAACAGATATGAAAAGATTTTAAGTTATGGAACGTAAAAGAGGGTAATTGGTATTTAGAGTATATAAAGTAGGGTCACATTTTTCTTTTAAATTTACATAAGTGAGTCAAAGCCAATTCTGAATGACAAGGTAATACATCTTGATTTCTTTCCATATTTGTCACATATTTTCAAGGCACCTGTGCTATGAGTTTAAAAATGCCCATGTGCAAAGTACAGGCTTTGTTCCACTCACATAAAAATGCTTTAACTGAGGAACCAAAATAACTCAGAGGTGACCTTTTGCTTCAAGACCTGACTGCTTTAAAGGCAATTTGTTGAATCCTAAAATCCTTTAGGTTGGAAAAGATCTTTAAGATCATTGAGTCCCACCATTAACCCAACACACCCAAGTCCACCATTAAACCATGTCCCTAAGTGCCACATCTCTGCATTTTAAATACTCCAGGAATGGCAGCTCCACCCCTTTCTTGGGTAGCCTGTTCCAGTGCTTGACAACCCTTCTGGTGAAGTCATGTTTCCTAATATCCAGTCTAAAACTCCTCTGACACAACTTGGCCTATCACTTGGTACTTAACAAGGAATGTTCTCTTCTCCTAAGTGGACCTGCAGATTTCCTGAAGTGGGTTTGTTGCAAAAGGAGCATTCCTAGAGAGACGAATGCTTCCAAAACCATTCTTCATTCTTAGTTTCCTTTTGTTGATTTTTATTGCCACGTTATTTCATGGTCCTCCAGGTCATAGGTTTGTTTTTATAGTGATGATATTCATCTTTGTAAAATAATAAAATTTAATTTTTTGACAGCAGGAAGAGAAAGTAGATCAAGTTGTTGATAGGCAGTATCATAATCATTCTTCTTGGCAGGAAACTTGTACACATGATAAGTCTTCGAACAAAAACTAGACTTTTATCTTCTTAGGGAGATTTTAATTGCATTTTTGATTAAAAAAAAGTTTAAGACTGTTTCAAGCTGCTGTTTACTATTCTATTCTACAGCCATGAGTACTTTTTTAAAAGGCACATGGTACATGGCCTTTAAAAAGAAAAGAAGCAAAAAAAACCCCCCAAAAATCCAAAACCCCAAGCCAACTCAAAGCCCTAAAAATATGAAGTTTAAACGTTCCTGCAGTGTTCCTTGGTAGCTATTTTGGTTTGACATTTTAATTATAGTCCAAAGGCCTCAACATCCCTTTAAACCTGGTATTTATATAAAGCAGAGAATTGTCTTTATTCTCAAGAGCTTGTAGTCCAAGAGAACAGACAAAGCAGATGTTTGAAGCAAGCACAGGGACTGGGGTCACCTTGGTTGAACCTGCACACTCAGTGCTGCCCGTACTGGCTTGTGCCATGACCTCTTACTGGTGCATGGTGCAGTTGATGCTGTTGCCGTAGATAAAGAGTTTGAACTTGTTTTCATATAAGAGGTTTGTTCATTGTAAGGGCAGGCAAAGCTGGCTCTACCGGGACATCAGTTTGTCTGAAAATTCATTGCTTGCTTATTGTGCTTTAGTTGTATGGATTTTATTTTTTATTTCTGGACGTCAGTCCCTGGGGTTCAGTTTCTTCTTGCTGGGCCAAAGACATTTAAGAAAAAATTTTATTGCAAGTCCCAACTAAAATAGCTCAACCTTGTGAGAATGTGGAAGCGAGGTAACAGCTGCACGATCACTCCATGAGAAAGATCCTTCCAACTATCCAAGGACAATTCTAGTACGATGGGAATGCCTGGAGGGTTATTCTACAAAGACAGTCCTTTTTAGCTTGTAAATTTATAATCATTTTTGACATCTGATATATAACATTTGGGAAAACTTGGTTTTCTTTAAAACCCTGGGGAAGGTTTCTCTAAAAAGGTAAGAAATGTAATGATAGGGACTTCACTGTGAAACTGCACTTAAAGGCAAACCGTTTAAATACTATTGAAGGCAGCTAATGAGCTAGTTCTGAACACTCTCCTTATTTAGTTTACTTTAAAATAAAACTAATGTGATTCATCTACACAAACATCACCTTCCAGGGAAACATACCTTTGTTGCCAGTGAAGAGCAGTGGTCAGTTCCTCTGCTGAAGAGCCCGGGGCACGATGTACTGACTACCTAGGTCATTAGAGTTCCAGGTGCTGTTGCCCCTTCACCCCTGAGGGTGGTATTTTTTGTTACCAGTGTGGGAGAAGGGCTTAGATGGTTTCCATTTTATTATGAAATGTAATGATGTTTTCATTTAGGGGAGAAAAAAGAAGTTTTAGAATTAGTTTAGCTGTGTTTTGAGGAAAAAATGGGCCTGCTTCTGTCAGCAGTGGAATGTAGTTGGCTGGTCCCCTGTGCATATTCTGGCAGTGAGAGTTAATGATCTCTGAAAACACTAAGGAGCAAAAGTTACTGCAGGATCAGAAATCCCAGCAATGCCTACTTTGATCCTTGGCTGGTTGTTACAAAAACAACTTTGTAGAAATGTGAGAAGGCTCTGCTCCAGCAAGCCATTTGTTGCATTTCTTTATCACATGCTTTGAATGAATACTGAACTTGATATATTTTTGTTTAGCAGGTTTTTTTCTGGTTTTGCTCCCCCTTCTACCTCCACTGAAATCCGGATGCAGATATATTTGAATGTAGCTGTTTAGATAAGTTACTTCTCTCATCTTAGCATGAAAATGGAAGCCAGGTAGAGGTAAATGTGAATAAACTATAGTGCAACAGGTAGGTAATTCCTAGTTTCGACAAGGTATAAAAATAGCCATAACTGCTTGTTCTTTTGGTTTGACATACTGTTAAATAACTTCATTATCCACTTATGGTATGCATGACTGAATTATTTAAAAGAGGCAAACCCTTGGGACGGTGTAGCTCAGAAGGGAGTATTTTATCTCTAGGTTGAAAGTTCAACCAGTTTGTAAGGCTGTTTTAGCATTTGGTGAACTGGATAGTCAATGCTGTCACTTGGCTAAAGCTCAGACTTATCAGGGTTCTCAGGCATCCAGGAGAGGGCTGAGGGTGGCTGGGGCACTGAACACTTTGCTCCTTGGGGTATATTGGTTTGGAAATGGGACTGGGGTGATATTTTGAACAATTCCTACTGCTGTAGCAGCGTGACTTGGCTATCAGTTCAGTCAGAGCACAGAAACTGGAAGAGAAAGAGAGGCTCTGGCATCACATACACCAGTTTTTGTTTTGATAAAGTAGGCGAATGGTATTTCAAATATAACTGAAGGTGGTAGCTTTTACCTTCCCAGTTATACTGCTCTATTTTTCAGCCTGCAGATTTATTTAAAACTATTTGTCAAATGAAGTCAGAATATGAAATCTTCTTTTAAGAGCCTCCTTCTTCAAGTAAATTGGCCGAGTATAATGTTCATACACGATGCTTTTAGTTTTTCCCCAGATAAAGCTTTTTGTTGTGTGTGTGTGTGAGAGCCACATTCATATTTGGGATTTTTTGGTATCAATTTTATATTAATCTTTGTGGAAGCAAAGACTGTAATTAGAGGTGGCAGAAAATCCCTGTTAGTATTAATCATCTGCTTAATAGTTAAAACAGTGGGGAGAGCCAGTTGAAATAAACACTTGTTTTCCTTCAAATTATGACAAGATAAAACTTTAGGCAGTATCCAGCCATGGAGAAGGCTACAGTATTCAGCCCTTAAACAGTGATTGAGAAAAGGTTTTGTTATTCCTCAGAACGATTTGCCATCTCATAGATTTTAAACTAGGTCTCATGTACAAGAGCCATCCAAAATTTGGCTATACACTTGTGACTGCAGGGTTCATTATCTTTTTTTCCCCCTTGCAAATGATCTCCTTCCAAATAAAACCTAATTAAAGTAATGCTGGGATACTGATCCAATGATGTCCTGTGCTACTGCACTACCAGTTTGACATGTAGTAATGAATTAATTAAATTCTTCAGATTTTATAGCCAATACAACACATAGTGGTTTCCATTCATGCATGCTTTATGCATGTGATGCTATGGGTATTAATGAGTTCATATTATTGTATATCTTGTTGAAATCCATCACACTAGGATTTACTATGGTAGAGAACTATTTTAAGAGACCCTAAAATAATTAAAAAAAAAAAAGGTAAACACATTATACTTGTATTTATGTTAAACTTAAAAAATGTGAAGTGCCAGATGGATAGGAAGTGTTCATTCTTCATGTTCTGCTTTTATAGAAAACAGGCAAGACAGACTAAAGCATTCACTCAACTCTTAAAACCCAATGAAACACCCCAAAATGAACAAAAACCCCAAAAAGTTTCTGAAGACTACTGCTGTTTGTGGGTGGAGACCAGAGAAAAGGAAAGCAGTTGGTAACACTCTAAGACCTATATCTTTAACATGAAATGAAAATGTTAGCCTTATGTCTTGTGCTTTTTTTAAACCAGATTAGTGGAAAGATGATGTGGCTTGAGCCATACACAGTTTATAGGCTTGGATGCTTTAGAATTGCATGTACCTATTAAAATAACTGAGAATGAAGACAGCAGGGATTTACACAGATCAGGAGGCCTGTTAAGTAGAAAAGCTCTATGGTTTCTCTGTTGTAGAGAAGAGAAATGGTAGTGTTGAGATAAAAGGAGTTTACCTACTGCTGGTTTTGCAATGAAAGGTTTATTGACTTTTCACAGACATCAAATAAGTTTTCACTTGCTTTTTAATTTATTGCCGTGCTGATGAGCTGCTGAAGGGGCCTCTGTCCCAGTGCAGAGCCCAGGCAAGCTGTCCAAGTGCTAGTCTCAGTCAGCAGCCCCCCACAGCCTGGCACAGAGCCTGATTATTCAAAGTACATCAACAGGCCTGGGCCATCAGCATCCCTTGGACAAGTCTGCTTTAGCAAAAAATCATATTAGGAAGGTATTGTTTCTGAGAATTCCTTTGCCCGTTTGAAAAGAAGCAAGTGGAGGCAAAGGCAGTCAAGTTTACTTTCCAGGATGACAGCCTTGCTTTTGAAGCAACAGCCCTCTGGCCCCATGAGCTGCCTCTTCAGGAGAAGGTACATGCCCTGCCCATGCTGCCCCAGCACTGAAATACCACAAACCATGTCTAGGAGGGGGCATCAGAACAGAAGTGTTGCAAGGAGTCCTATTGCTGTGCTTTATCTGCCAGCTTGTTGTGTGTGGCTGACCTTGCTGGTTCTGGGGGAAGATAAAACTGAGACATTTCTCAGAAATGTGTGTGCACTCACTTGTGTATACAGAGACCTGCATCAAATGGTTTTTCCATGTTTGGTGATGGAGTTTTTTGCCAGACCGTTTGGCACATATTTAATCAGGGATTAAAAGAGAAAGGAAATGTCCTTGTAAAAACTTCAGCAGTTAGGAAACACTTTGAAGTTCCTTTGCTGTTGCTTTATTCTTTGATCTTCAGATGTACCAGTCATTTTTATTCCCATGTATGTGCTTATTAATTGCTTTTATATTTAATGTTTTAACACTGTTTTACCTTTAATCAGCAGTGAAGGTGCTGTGATCCCATCAGTTCACTCCGGAGCAATAGAACTTACTCAGGAAATATGATAGCAAGCTTTAGATTTTTTCCTAGAGAATACTAGCCTGTAGCTGTAGCCTGTAATAATGAATCCACAGCTTACATCCAGTTCCTTCTCCAAGGTTTTAACCTTGAGATGGTTACAGTACCTCATTGTAAAGTGTCACGATTTGTATTTATTTTGTCAATGACAAGGGCTTCCCCACAGTGAGAGAACTATGGAAATATCCAAATTTCTCATGTTTGGTTAAAAAGAAGTGGGGGAGGAAGATGTTACTAATGCCTTCTGCTGCAGTGATTTGTTTCCTGGATCTGTCACAGTTGCAGAGTAATTCTGAAATATTTGCAATGTAAAAGAGTTGACACAGCTTAGCACAAAGGCCCAACTTTATTAGCAGTTGTAGAAACCAGAGCAGAAGGGAAGGAAATGGAGGTGCAATCTGAACCAGTAAAATTTTGGTTTATTAGAAAAAATGTGCTGATGTTTTTTGAGAGTCCTTCCACTGTCACCAAGACTACCAATTTAAAGAAATCCAAATACGCAATGCCCTTCACTCTATTTGGAACAACTTCAGAGTGACTGTGGACTTGGACTAATAATTGCATAGCGATTTCACATAGTTCATACTTTCAAGTCTCCCAATTTGAGGGCTAAAACCTTATTTTTCTAACTAAACCCTGGGATTATATGGGTAGTAAGGCACTGAAACCAGTTATCCAGAGAGGCTGTGGATGCCCCATCCCTGGAAGTTTTAGAGGCCAGGTTGGATGGGGCTGTAAGCAGCCTGGTCTAGTGGGAGATGTCCTTGTCTGTGGCAGGGAGGTTGGGATTAGATAATATTTAAGGTGTCTTTCAGACCAACCTTTCTGTGACTCTATAATTAATTTCTTAAAATCATGGCATCACTTAATGAGGTGTGCTTAGATCTAGTCCTCCTACTCCAAATTTATAGTTCTTTGAGGTGACTTCTTTCCTATTTGGAATAAAAGGGCAATAGTTTAAGAATATTTCTGTCACATTTTTCATGCAAGCAATGCAGTTCACTTTGTGGTGCCTGAAAGCCAATAAATAGCCCTGGCTTTTTGCAACAGCAGCATGCAGCAGCTGTGGCTGTTTGCTCTGAATTATAACACAGACTGCAGGACTTGATAAGAAGACACTGTGTGGGAGCAAGATAAAATTATATCCTTGGGATTATACTAAAAATACATGTGTGAAAACGGTGTTTTCATGGCACAGTTTGATTTAACCTGTCCTTGAAGATACCACACCTCTTATAGACTGGTACTGTTTTATCTGGCTTCACAGATGACATATGGGGAAAATAAAACGCAATGATAATGGCCAGTGTCCTGTGTATCTGAAGCTTTGCAAGCAGCAATTGCACACTGTGTTTATAACCTCAGGCACTGCATGATTTTTGTACTTATCCCTGCTTGTCAGACCACAATTCCCACTGGGCCTAAGAGCTTGTTCTACCTCATCTCTTAGGAGCAATAGAGGAAATGTCTGTTTTTCAGAGCATGTTGCTGGAGCGTTGCCTCTATACCTGTGTTCTGCAAACTGTGTTCAGTTGGCTCAAACAAATAAAATGTTTGCATAATACTATGCAAGCAAATAGGCACAGGAACACTCCAAAATAAACATAGCTTTTGTTTTGCACTCAAAAAAGAAAAGATAACTAGAATATTTGCTGCTTGGAGATTGATGTCTAAAAAGTAACTGAAGTAAGAAAGTTTTGACTCCTCATCATCAATCAACATGTATAGGTTGTTTACTCTTTTATCATCACCATTATACTCAGAGTCCTGTGTATCTTAAGTCTTTCCTAGAGTCTTGGAGCATGTGTGAATTTTCTTATAAAGATTGAGCTGTCACTTAGGATCCATTTAGTCTGGGAGAAGGAGAAGAAAACTGCACGTCTCATTCTGGTTTTACATCTGTGGAACATCTTGTATATCCACATTACATTGGGGTTTTTTGTTAAAAATGAATAGTCTCACTTTTGAGGGCAAGCACTGCTCAAGTCAGCTCATAGAATCATAGACTATGCTGAATTGGAAGGGACCCATTCTTAAAGGATTTTTCAGCTGTATTCTTTCACTTTATTTCTTGTTTATCCTTTAAGGGAAATTCTGCTTCTGTTGAAATACTTCTGCTAATAGGAAAGGGTAGGATTTGCTGGTGTATCTGTTTTCGGGTTTGATTTTGAGTTACTCCCTATTCCTATTCATTCTCCTTCCTTCTCTGCCATAAGCACAAAACAGTCAGTCTGCTATGAAACAAAAATTAAAGATTATAAGGATTAGAAGGCAGTAATTATTCAATGCCCTTCTATGAGAGCTATAATAAAATTGAAATCCTTTATGTAATGTGCTGTTCTTTTAAATAAGGAAACAGGCTCTTTACTGTCAGCATTTGTTGTGCATGGCGAGATGGTGTGAGTTTGGATGAGTCCAAACGGGTCAGGTTTGTGATGCAGCCTCCCAGGGCTATAAAACTCATGAGAACTATATAGAATATGTTTCTAAATGTTGTCCTGGAGTGAGTAGAGCACGTATTCATTAGGTGGAGATGGATCAGGCCTTTCAAATGTCTCATTTCATCACTGAGCTATTTTATTTTGTCCTAGGAGGTGATTTTCTTGCCTCCTGTGGGCAAGAAGTGCTAGAGCAGGGTCTGGTGGAAATCAGGAGTGAAATTATTGTGGGGGAGCAAGTGCTTGTTGGGCTTAACTGTTTAAAAACATCATAAATGTATTTCAGGAGAGAAACAGTCAAACACTACTATTTAGGCTAAAGCAAGTGTTCCTGGCTTCACCACCTCCAAAGCAGCCTGGGCTGCAAGTTGTGTGATGGCAGTAGCCCTGTGGGATTAAAAGGGAACTGAGGGGTTGGAAATGATGGGAGCTGAGCAGGGCAAGGAGTTGGTGAGAGAAGACCTGATTTCAGCCTGGGTAGCATGTGAGCACAGACACCCAGTTCATGGACTTTTATGGGATTTGTTGAAAGGAAAGCAAGTTTTTTTGTTAGACTTACATTTCAGACTGGCACTAGAAAAATTGCAGGAGCCTAGTTGATAAAAGAAGTTTGAAAACCATTATTATAAACTGCTGTTTCACTATCACCATCCAAAAATCATCCTTTTCTGCTTCCATGTGATGTTCATCTGTGGGAGAGGAGTGGATATGCCATTTCTGCTGCTCTCTCCTGCTTGTCATATGAATAAATCTCTTCTGAGGGTTGAGTGGGGCAAAGGCCAAGATGCAATCAGGTTTTGTTTAAGGAATAAGTGATCAGTCTGACTCAGCATTTTTGTTTCTAATGATGTGCCTGTGTTCTCCATGCTCTTCAGGCCCCTGATTTGTGCTCTAAGCAATGTGATAGCTTGTATTTAAACTTTATTTCTGTGCTATTTGATTTATCATTCAGGATGTTTTTGAAGACTTATGTCAAGCGTTAACTTGTTTCACAGGCTGAGAATGACTGGATTGTGGATGTGGTTGTAGCTGCTGGTACTGTCTTTGTTTCTCTGCAGGACAGGAGAGGTCATTCAAATGCTGCAGTAAATATTGAAAAACCTGAAGATGGATTACGGATAGATTTCCCTCTCCCACATTCCGTGCCCTTTTAGATTCCAGTTTTGCTAGGAGTCATAATTTTTTGCCACTTACTTTCAGAGCTCTCTTGATCCTTGTGAGAGATTCTGGCACAGCTTGTCACACTGGAGCTAGTGCCTGGCTTCTTATGCTGGCAAGTGGAAATTACCTAGTAGCTCTTAGGTGTGCCATATTCCTGAGAAGCAGCTTGTTTGTCTGGACTCATACCCTCTTGTCAAGCTGAATAATGTTATTGAATCCCAAGGTGAAGTTGAATTTTCTGTAGTGCCTTCTCTGCATAGTACCAGAAGAGTTGAAGGCATTTATAGCCAACCAGTGGTTTTGTCTTTTGATTTTTGGAGTACTTTTTTTCAGGGATGGGGAGGTGAGAAGATGAACCTTTTTGGAGAAGGATCAAAGTTAAATTTGTTGGAGTGGTTAGTTTATAGTACAGCTTGTAGCTTTTACTTTCTACCTATTTTTCTGACCTCCTCATCATCTTGCCAGTTTGGTTGCAGTCTTGATTTTGCAGTTTCAAAATACAGTGGAGTGTATTGTTATCCCATGCAGTGTTTACTTGGTTATAACAATGGTTTGTCTTTGATTCTAAAATCCCCATTGTACCATAAAATGTAATAATGTCTGCAGAAGAATTAATCATGTGAAGGAGGAGACAAAACAAAAAACTATGGAGGACGCAATAGGCCAAATCAATTTATGGCGTGTTTTTTATTTGCTAGGTTTTTTCTGTGTTTATTTCCTCTTTCCTTTATTATTGTCTCCTTGTGGTTTGACAGAAGATGCTGGGATGGGAAGGATCCAGCTTTTACAGAGGTCTGTCAGTCTCCTCTACATTGTTTCAAGGCAGTTGTAAATGTAGTGTGGCCAGCACTTATGGTATATTTTCTACAAACTGAGTACCACCATCTCTTTGTTAGTTTTAGTGCTTTTTGGAAATTTGCCTCATTTCCTGGCACTGCTGATTTAATTTCATAGGTTGTATTAAATCCCTTTTTTTGTTTAAATGAGTCTTAAGGGGTTAAAACATAAATGTATTCTACTACTGTTATACATCTTCTGAATAATGCATCTGTGACACAGGTTTGTCCAGGTTTGCCTACAGAAGTGCTCAAAAACTCACATTTTTTCCTAAGGGCTGTTGCAGTCTAGTTCAAACGCAGTATGTAGCAATTTGGCATTTTACTGAATTATATGCAATCATGTAGGCGAAACTGTATCTCTTGTGTGTATTTTCTGCAGCCCTCTGGATTTCTTCTGCTTAGAAAATTTACCTCACTGTTCATTTGCAATTGTAAATAGTTCTATTGCAATAGCACCCAGAGGTGCTTCAGTAGAGCAAACACAACTCATTAAAAGATGACCGTGAATCAGTAGGTCTCCAGAGTAGACTTAGTGGTTTAGCTATATTCCAAGCGAAATTAAAATCACAGAATTGCCATTAAGTTTATTTAAAAAGTATATTGTGGAGATGAGAAGCAAAAAAAAAAAAAAAAAAACCCAAACAAACAAACATAAAATATAGCCAAGATATGAGAAACTGCTGTTATTAAAATAAAAATGTTTTACATCCTACATTGGGAAGTAATTTTTGGCAAAAATAGAAGTGACAGAGGCTTCCACCAATACCTTAGGGATTTCCCTAGCATTGATTTTTACAGGAAGATACTCAGCTACTACATTAAGGAGAGACAGTAGAAAAAGGGGGAAAAGTAATGCAGGTTATATTGTGTGACACATGGATTACTAATTACTTAGAGCATGTAGTAATGTGGTTGGGATTTCTGGCCATGCTGAAAAGTGAGGAGGAGTGGTGGGGGCAGACACATGGTTAGCGTTCAGCAAGAGATGCTGAACAAAGGCTGTGGAGATCTCTGTGGCCTGTGCCTTTGCAGGGAGCAGATGTGGGCTCTCTCCTTAAAGGCATGAGCAAACACGGCTGTGTGCTGAGCAGCAGTGAATTCCAGACATCACATCTTCCCTGGTGCTCACTTGCACTGGCACAGCGACAGTGATAGGTGCTGCTCGTGTGGGCTGAGATTCTCAACACTGGTAAATGAAGTCTGGAAAAGCATAGAAAAATGACTGTGGGGGACTTAGCAACTTCTGGGTAATGGTGTTGTGAAGAATTCATCTGCTTGCACTTGTGCAGAGCTCTCTGTAGTAATACAGGAGCCTCATGGTGAGGGTAGATGAATCCCAATTGCTGGACTGCTGTGTTCCTTAGTAAATCATACAGATGTCATTAAGGAGCTGTTACTATTGTACAGGACTTGTGCAAAAGTCACTCAGTCTGGACTAGGGGTGACCTGCTAGAGGGGGTAACAAGAAATGTTTCGAGTGCACAATGGCTGTCAGCCTTCAAATGTGACGCTTGGTCTGTATTGGAAGGCAATACAGACATCTGGAAAGGGAGGGAGCTGTTGTGTACCTTGTCCAGGTCCTCAGTCTGCCTGAGGTTTCCACAAGGCAAGCGTGGAGACCTGGCTTCTGGGCTGGTACGTGAGAGACAAGACAAGTTGCAGATCATAGCATATTGACAGGAATTGCAAGTGCATTTAAAGATGGGGCAAATGGCAAAATATGACAGCTTTAGACATGAGGAATACGAATAAGAGACAGTGAAATTCAGCCTTGTACGTAATCAAGTGTATTGTGTGGTTTTCTACAGAAGAAAGCCAAAGCAGACATTTCAGTGGGGCAAGACATTTGACAAGCAACAGTGGTGAAGGAGATTTTGGTCAAAGTTAAATAAGAGCCTGTTTGTAACTTACACACCTGGTTTATAAAGCTGTGGTATCTGCATTTAAAATGCTGTTTTATTTCTGTGTCCGAATGACACAGATTAACAGGAAGGAGTTAAGATAAGAAAGCAATAAATAATTAAAATGTTGTAGGAGAGTCTGAAGAATGAAGCAAGTACAGATTAAGTTTGGCAAAGTGTAGACTGTGGAAAGCTATAAATCTACACCCATTTGAGTGTAATAGCAAGGGAGTGCAGCATTGCTGCTGGGTATGTGTGTGAGCGCGTTGTTCTGGCCATTGGGTGTGATAAAGCTCTGTAGGCCTGGCTCTGCAGGGCTCTGCCTGAGGAAGTCAGACTGCAGGAGCAGGATCTCCATGAAGCCAGAGTGCAAGCAATCATGAAGGCAAGAAACAAGATGCAAAACTCAAGGAATACCAGCTGCTGGAGACTGAAATGAGAGTAATTCTGCTGTTTAAAAAGGTTTAGCTTTAGAATTAGGCTAGAGGAGTATGATGAAATACCAAACATAGAGAGGAATCACATGGAGAAGATGAGGATTAAACAACCCCCAAAAGCAGAAATGGGAAATGCAGGAGATTAGACTTGAGCCATTCTTTTTATTTGTTTGCATGCAGACATTAGCAGTTATGATTCATGGTAATATAGAAAATATTGCTTGGTGTTGTTTTAATTTTTTCAAGTTTTGTTTGTGGGGCTTTTTTTTTTTTTGTTTTGGTTTATTTCTTTTTGTTGTTTCTTTACAAGCTGGAAAATGGACAGGGTTAGATTGGATGTACAGAGCTGCAATTTCATTACTGAACTGAGCTGTGCTCCCACAGATTGAATGGGCTTTTCCTCAGGAAAGTAATTAAGGAATGAAGCAGACCTGATGAAATAGCGCAGTGATTTAAGTCTCTATTTTAAAAAAGTTTTATGTTGCAGTGTATCAGGATTTAAATTAGTAATGTAAGTAATCTTGATGTTAAAACTCCTTCTGCTGTGGAGACTGTGAGTCTTGAGGCAGTCGAAGAGGTTTTCTGTTTTGCATGGTTTGCCACTGGTAAGGTTTTATTTGTTTCCTAACAAAACAAAGAAATTAAGAAACCCATCCCCAGAGCAAACAAGCTTTTCTGCTGGTTCCAAAGACTGTGTGTTGGCTGCACTGATGTTTATCTAGGATACAGCCAAGGGCTCCTAGTGCTGCACCTGTGGAGTCTGGTTGCAGGGCTCTGCTTGCACCCACCCAGTGGTCCCCACTGGCCTGCCTTTCATAGAGCTGGCTTACAGCCACCTCATACATCCTTCCTCAAGGCACAGGGCTGGCAGAGCCCCTAACATTGTACCCACATGGCAAAGGCACCTGCAGCTTCAGGAGGAGAAGGAGGAGGCAAGATCTCCACGATCCTCAGATAACCCGTGGTGTATGGTACGCAAGGCTCTTACTGATTATCTGATTGTAGAGAAACTAAACCAGTGCAGTAATCTTTTGTCTGGTAGTGCTGTACAGGACTTGAGTAATGCTGCCTCACATGAACACTCCTGTGATCCCCATCCCTGCTCTGCTCCCCAGAAGAATATTTGAAGCTCTGAGAAGTCATCCCTTGCCTGCAGTTGAGGTCAAGACAATGAGCTGCTTGGTTGATTAAAAAAGTCTTTTAGGACAGCTGGAGTGGAGCTGATGAAAGCAGAGCCTGAAGTGTTTTCCTACCAGAAGCAGTGACTCTTGGCTAAGCTGCTCTACAAGATAAAATTGAATCAAAGCCATTCCATATTTGGAGCAAACTGTCTGTCTGCCACAGCCCCTGCACTGTTGTCATCTATAAAGAATAAAGGGAAATGGGGAAAAAAGGCATTTTGGGAAAGCAGAGAGAAGCACTGTATGAATCTGAACACCCATACTGAGTATTCAGCTGCACAGTCTGAGATTCTGTAAGCACTTGCTGTCAGATTTATGTAGAAATATTGTACTGTACATTTACCAGTTCATCTGAATGGAATGCAATCAACCACTGCCTGGACTTCCCTGGATATTTGGCTGGGGGAAGAAGGGGGCAGAGTTATTGACTTAGATCAATCATCTGTTCCATTGCTGTGGTTGTGTGGAGAGGCTGGTCGCAGTCTGGTGGGAAGCTTGACCTCTACAAACTAGGTGGTGTTAACACTGAAAATAGGTGTTAGGGTAACAGTAGTTTTGGGATATGGGGACAGTGCAAATGGGATCTTTAAAATTTATAGAGACTCAAGACCCACCGTCTTTGTAAGGCTTCCCAGTGATTGTCATGACCTAAATGCCCCTCCTCAAATCATAAAAGTGGGTCTGCCCCGAGAACTCTGCTTTTTTTAAATGCCATTAGCTCCTGAGGACAGCTGACTGTGGTTTAGATCTGGAGGATGTTTGGTGGGGAGCCACAGAATATGTTCTGTGTCTCTGAGTATAGTGAGGAGAAGGGCACTTCGAGGATATTGGGATGGAGCTGCTGTCAGTCTCATGTGTCTCCAGTCTACTTGTGGAAACACTGGCAAAATCTTAAGAATTTGGCATTTGCTGCCAGCATCTGATAATTCACAACAGAGTGAACACTTTGGAGTTAGGCTGGATTAGGTCCTTATAAAGAAACAGAACTCTTAGATGTAGCATCATGTTGTAGATCCAATAGTCCGTAAAGTCTGATGGGGTATTACCTGTCCTGTATGCATAGAGGAGAACTCAGTTGACCTTTTTTTGCAAATTGCTTGTTTTTCTGACCTTGAGATCTAACACTTTTTTGGTTTCTTTATTTTGAAGTAACAGCTGGAGTCATGGTTATGTACACAGAGATTCAACAACTAGGAGCTTGCAGAACTGCATATCATTTATGCTGATAAAAGATGAATTATTAATGGCTCAGGTTAAAGGAGTTTATATTGTAGTTACCATTGGTTTGGGTTGGGTTCCCCCCTCCACTGTGCTACTTTATTTTTAACACAAGTAACATATGTGTGCTATAGAGGAGGTATGCCTGTTGTTTGTTTATATGTTTCCCTCACATTCCTCAAAAATGGAGCAGTTACATGACCTCAGGATGTTGTTTCACCCTGAAAGACTCTGTTGATACTTCCAGTGTGTGTTGCTAGTTGGCAATCTCGAACTTGTTTAGTGGGTGTAAAAAGTTCATACTGATGAATCTGCTGAAAATAAACTCAAGAACCTGAGCATTTTTGTTTGCTGCAGCTTCTCATGTTAGGATCAGCTTTGCTCAATTTGGTTTGGTGCATATTGCCAAGGGGAAATCTAGGGTTGTTGGAGTGTGTGAGGTGTGTGTTTTGAGGGTTCTAGAAAGGATAGGTATTTATAACAGATGTGTATATTTTAGAACACAAAAAATTAGTGTGTTTTTCATTTGTTTAGTGGAACCAAAATAGAAAACTAAGATAATGTTGGCAGAGACCAGAAGTCAACAGGATTGTATCACATCAAAAGTATACCAAATCGGGATAGGCTGCCGAAACAAATATTTATAATGGAAAAAACCCAGATTTGTGCCTGTTGGAACAGACTGTGTTTGGGCCTTTTTTTGGACTTGCAAGGTGTTTGAAGGGAAGGAGGAAGAAATGGTTCATGTACTCCATTTCATGGCTGCTTTTACTGTTTTTGGACAGCACAGGAAAGAAAACCTTCAATGCAAAAGCTTAGGAATTTTGCCCAAAGCAAGTCCCATAGAAAATATTCCATCTGCCTGTGTAGAGGCACAGGCATAGGTACTCATGCCTTGATCCAATAAACTAAGCATGTCCATATTTTAAATGTTGTTGTAGCGTGTGTTAAAATTATGCATATGCTGAGGGAATCTGCTGGACTGGGGATTGCTGCCAACCCAGGAGATGTGAACACAGCCACATGGAGTGTAGCCCACCCACCACTCTGCATTTGTATAGGAGGAACCATGGGCCAAATGTTTGCATTTGAGGGTACAGACCTCCCAAACGGCAAACAAGTTTGCCATGGCATTTGCAGGATCCGGGTACATTGCGCTCTGTCAGGGCTTTCCCTGTGGCTAAATGCCACTAAATGCTCTGGAGCTCTTGGAAGCAGCCAAGACAACTCCAGCATTTGCTTAAGGATTAGCTACTCCTATCCTTCAGCTAAGGTTGTTAGCATTAAAAGTCACAAAAAAAATCTCTTGCTTGCAGGGCCAGATTAGAAAGTCTTATTTATTAGCACTTTTTCTTTAAAAAAGGATAATTTATTAGCACTTTTTCTTTAAAAAAGGATAATTTATTAGCACTTTTTCTTTAAAAAAGGGAATTGGTTAGCTCACATTTTGGATTTGAATAATTCAGACTTGTTGCTGAGATGTTTCTTGAGATGTAGGGTTGCTTTAGTTAGTGGTATCAAGTCAGAGCTCAGTGGCCTGAAGGCATGAGCAGTTACCACATATATTTATTGTTTTGAAAATGCCAAGCAGAAATGATAGCTGCTTAACTTCGTGAGTGATTTTTTTGTTTTCCTCCTCCTGAAGCAATAAAATAGTTGTTGTAGGAACTTGCAGGGGTACATATGATTTCCTGTGAGTTGCGTTAGAAGAGAGAAGTTACTAGATATTTTTCTTTTATACAAGCAGGTTGTCTGTTATGATGGGAAGAACTTTTTTTGAGTATAATAGTCATGGTGTTATTAGGCTACTGGTAAATGAATAATGATGCATTATTAAAAGAAACTCAAGTGTTTCTTTCTCGGTGCACATACAATTAGTTAATTGCGAGCCATTGCTTGAGTTACTTACTGCTGAAAATGCAATAAAGATGCTCATTAGCGCTGATGAGCCTTTAAAAAGATTTGAGTGACTAAAATTAATGCCTCTGGGATGGTTTATAGAGGTTCTCATCTTTGGCTGAGCCTTGAGAAAAGCTGTGTAGGGGGTATTAAAGCCATTCCAAGCATTAGAATTTTCAGTCTGGTCAAGTGGTTCCTTCCACAAGGTGAATATGAAATACAAAGTTATTATTGAAAAGGAGATGTGACTTCAGTCACGTAAAGGATTGGTGCTAAATAAATAGTTACTATGGCTGAAAACTCAGCTGACAGGGAGTAAACTTAGCAAACAAATGTCTCTTTTCGTCCGAGGCATTGCTAGACTTAAGTAATGCCATCATTAAAATTAACCCCTGTCTTGGAGAAATCCCATCTTTTTAAGAAGAGGCTGAGTTTTTTCGCCTGCTTGCATCTCCAAGCAAGCTATGACACAGTGATGGAGTAGCTGCTTTAAAGTGGCAGCAGGTGCAGCTGAACCCATTTGAGAGCTGCAGTTGTGTTGTTGAAGCTGTGCAGGGAGCTGCAGTGCTGCACTCCAGGAGCGCTGGGTCCAGACACTGCTGCTTATCCTCCATGTGCCCCCTGCTCCCTTAGTAGAGAAAATCCAGTTGGGCTGCTTTCAGCATAGAAGATGATATATTAACCAGTTTTTCACCCACAAAATTAGATGGAAGAGAGTAATGTATGGTAATGAAACAATTTTTTCTTAACTGCATAGGTTTGGAGAGTGTTTGACAATTTCTATTGCTGTGGCGCATTTTCAAATGTTAGGGTATGCCAATAGAAAAAAAAATTAATAGATAGAAATAATAGAAAAATAAACTCTCAGCTATACACACCTGATTGTTAGGAAGTTTTTTTTTTGCACATTTTCAGATTATTTAAAACAGCTAAGCAACTCTATCCATGTAGTTATATTCATTGAAGTTTATACATGTTATGCTGTTGATAGATGGTGAATCCTGTATAGGGCTTAAATTACCAATGGGTTCGAGTCTTTCTGTGGCTGCTGTCCCCAGAGCCCCTGGCATTGCCTTGTCGTGCCTGCAGAGGAGGTGCAGAGTGTTGAGTGGGGCAGGGAAGGAGGTGTCTCCTTTCTGCCATGTAGAGTACCTGTGCACCAGAACCCACAGCATGCTGCTACCTTAGCCCAGAGGTAGAGCTCTGATGGCTGGGCTGCCTTCCCTGGATTTGGAAGTGTTAGCAAGCTTTCCTCTCTCTAATGCCCCATTCTTTTTAGTGGGCCTCTGGGGGATGAGGAGTAAAAAGAACAACGAGACGTCATGAATGACTAAGAGACATGATGTCGGTGCTGTTGCTTGCTGGATTTAAAAGCAAATTAATAAGTACAATAGCAAGGCTGATATGATCACCAAATGTTTTCTACCCAGTTTATTTGACAAATGCAGTTTGAAGTATTTGTCTAGTTATTCTTTCTAAGCAATTCTTTATGGTGTACCACATAGTGCCCTAATAAAGGCAAACTCATTCTTTGTTTCTGCTTTATTGAAGCTACCAGACTGTGAGAGCTTATCAAAGCTGTGGGTGCAGAGAAGTGTCTGCTGACTCCATTTGGATGAATCCTAGAAGAGTAAGCTCTGAGGAGCAAGGCTCCGGAGAAGTATTCTGGTGTCTTCTGCTTCCCTTATTTCTGCTTTACACAAGATTGTCCCTTTGCTTCCTTTTCTGACTGTTGCCTCCTCTTCCTTCATTGCAGCTGGCTGTGACTTCTGTGGGAGGCCCATCACAGAGAGCTTCATACCATGATAAAGCAGACATAAACCCCTAGTTCAGAGTGGGGCCATGAACTTAGCACTTCACCATATGGGCCGACTTGAGTCTCTGTTAGTTTGGGCATCCCCTGTAGATTTAATCAGTGAGAGCCTCTAAACTGGCAAAGCACTGGTTAATGCAACAGCGATGCCCGAAATTCCTCTACAAGCACCAAACCTTGGCTCTTGCTGAGCTTCTCCAGGGATGTACAAGTAGTTGGCTATTCTTGCTCAGGATCTTATTTTGCTCTCCTTTGAGTGTGTATTACATAAAACACAGGGAAAGATGCTTACCTGAGTAATGGTTTTCTGAACAATGTTTGAATTGAAAAACCCAGAAGGCAAAATGATAAAGTTTGAGGAAAAAAATCCAGGTCAGCATATGTGTGCTGAATGCATTGCTATAGCAGATTTGGCAGGGACTTGGATGGTGCACTAGACACTGTAAGCACAGACTATATGCATACAGGGCTGTTTCTGTATTTAAAATGAAAAAAAAAATACTGTTGTGCCATAAATAACTTCTGCATTTTCTCTTGGCTTTTCATATAGTTAGCCTTTTAAAGAAATTTTGTATTCATGATGATGGTATTTAAAGGTACGTTTGAAACAGAGCCTAAGTCTTAAATTTTTGTTAGTTTGACCTGTTTGGTCTTTGCAGATACTTGTGGATTTTTTCTCTATGCTCCCAATGATTCTGATTAATGTGTGAGACTGCAATTAAATACTTACACAAGTGCTTGGCAAAGGAGAGCTTGGCTTAGAGGAAAAGTACAAATAGTAGCTCAATTTTATTTTTAAAGGCTTTCAGGTTCATTTCTTCTTCAGGTCTCATATGTGTTAAGAATGGAATGCAGTCACTGAAAAAAGAACAATAGTTTCTTCTAGCTACAAAAATGAGGCATGGGTTTTGGTTGCTCTGCTCTTACCCCACAGATTTTACTTGTAGATTCTTATTTATCCACTTGATGTATGGTATTTAATTTCAGTGACATTGTTTAAATATGTGAATTCTTGTTTGTGGCATATTTCATTCTGACAGGAGTTTAGAGAGACTCCTGTAGATATTGGTTGGAAAATATTGACATATATAGGTGCACTAGCTTTTGTCAGCAGTTCTTTGCTCCACTGGGTGTTATGCATTGCCCTAATTGCTCCTTATAAAATTGCATGCTCGGCTGTATGACAAAGCACAACGCATTTCTGGGGGCTGTTAGTTTGTGACTGTTCCCCTCACAATAGGATTTTTCCTCATCTTCTTTTTGCCAGATTATGTCAGGCTGTTTTGAGAGGGCTGAACTGCGGATGAGAGGCTCTCTCCACCCATGTGGCTCTTTCTTTTCCCCACACTTCCTATGAAGATTACCCTGTCCCCTCTGGAGCACTAACAGCTAATGACAAGCCCTAATGCTGACAGAAGCAATGTGATCTCCAGACTGCAGTGCCAGCTGCTTTGGAGTTGGGAAAAGATCCAAATGCTCAGAGCAGCCTGTTTTGCAAAAACAGTACTAGTATTGGATTGTTTTGGGGTGTGTGTGTGAAGGAAGCTCTACTGTGTTACTTGTTTAATTGTAGATGTCTAGAGATATGAGGCAACAAACTCCATTCCCATGTCTCATGTTTGCCAGCAGTTCCTTGAATGTGTCAGGTGGTCTTCAGATAACTGCACTTCAATAAAATCAACTTTTTCATGTTTTACTTTTTAATGCTGAGCATTCAGAGTTTTCACTTCCCTAGCCCTTGAAGAGATGATTCTACCTGGCATCCAGTGTCATGGAAGATGGGGGGGAAGGAGATTCCGTGCTCAAGAAACAGCTTTTTTCTATCAGCACCATTTCCATGCTTTATTTTGTTTCCTCTGGAAACATTTGGCTTGCCAGAAGCCACTGACTGACTTGAGGCAAAAACATGCTGTGTTATCTTCTGTGAAAGACTACCTGTATTCAGGCATCTGGAAGATCTAGTTACATCTTTATTTCTAGAGTAAGAACTGCTCAGTAGGGTTGTCAGGTGGCAAGGTGATGACAAATTATTCTTTGTTGCCTTGTCCTGACTCATGTCATGCGTATCACACCAAACTGCAAAAGTGAAGAGCCTGGAGAGGGACACTGTACATCATTGCTTTGTCTTGTGCATGGAACTGGATGCAAGTTCACCTTTGGTTGTCCAAAAGGTTCTCTAAAAATAGGACCAAATGTGTCCTTTTTTAATTGGGTTGGGAGTGGGGTGGGTAATGGAGTGGTGATGGGAGTAGCTGTGTAGCTCCTTATGTATTAGATAACTGTGATATGACGATATGGCTGTTAGTGAAAAACAGATCACAGATATTCAAGTGGAGATTTCTGAATTCCAGGTGGATGTGATTTTAGTGTTTATGTACCCCTGAAACTGTCCTCTGGCTGTTCTATTTTTCCAAGAGTTGACATCATTTTATAACTCACCTTACTGCCAAGTGAAACAGTGGAGACTAACAAAATGATTGCATAATGCCATTGAGAATGTGCTGAAAAATATTCAGAAGACATGCCAAAAAATGAGCAGTCCATTGTGACTAACTCTTGGAGCCAAGAGTGTTGGTTATTTAAAAAAAATCAAAACAATAAAAAAAACCAGAAACCAACCCCATAGAATTTTCCTTTGAATTATTAAAAAAGAAACACAAAAGAATATGGAAACTAAACAAGTAAAAGGTTGGGGGGCTTTTGATAGCTGTACAACTTAGGCAACCTGCAGGAGTACAGAATAATTGGAAAAGTGATGGTTGTAGCTCTGCTAAGAGTATATACAACATTAAGCTTAACTCTATTTAAAAGAAAACATGATTGCCATGGGATTGGTTTTGAGGTGGAGAACAGGTTGTATCTAGCTCATAGTCAACTAGCTGAACTGCAAACAACACACTTAACTTGATCAAGAACTTCTGTTTGCTACCAGAAAATGCTTCTGTGGAGCTGAATTTAGCTTGTGTATGCCAGCATGTGTTTGGATGGGCAGCCAGCGGCACTGAACGCTTCTGGAGTGAATCAGCAGGGCAGAACCTGGAAGCACCCGGCTGGTGAAGAATTGGGTTTGCTCTGCCACTCACAGTGCCTGATGAACAGACAGGAGTACTGCCTCCAGCTTGCATTTGTCCAAGTGGGTTTTATCTTCCAGCGGAGCTGTGGGAAAGTTTAAAGGAGATTGCAAAGTGTTGAAATGGATCAGGAAAGAGCAGACTGTTGTTAACTGCTTCATCTGCTTCATCCACTCCATCCGGTAGAAGATGGGGGGTAGCTGCTCTTGCAGCTCGTAATTGCAGGTGACTTCTGGTTCTCTGCTCTGGAGGAACCAAGCTGCTGGCAGCTCTGCTGAGCCACAAAAAAGGAAAAAGAGGTTGCAGAGGGCAGGAGTGGGTCAGAGGCCGAAAAGTGGGAAAAGAGTTAAGTGTGCAAAACCAAAAGAAAAAAGGGAAAGAACCCACTAACTTAAGCTGCTGTGCATGTGGTCATTGCACGTGGCCACATGCTTGTTTGGAGTGATGCTTGATGTTGGGACAGGCATTTATGACAGCAGATGAAAAGATTTTGGGTTTGCCTCAGTGGTTGCACTTATTGCTCAGGGCAAAGGCGTATGTATTTGGTTTGGTTCCTCCCTTTTAAAAGCTGTTCTTGCTCCCTTGTCAGTTAGCTTGCCTGACAAGTTAAACAGATAGTAGGTGGAATGAATTTATGGATGGTTTACTGAGCATCTAAAAACGGTAACTAGTCATGAGATCATTAGTAATTATACTGGCTTTGCTGAAATAATTCCTTTCCAAGTAACTGCTACCAGCAGGCATAAATTGTTAGATGGAATCTTGTGATTCATGTAAGTGTGTATTAGGAAAAGTTAATATTCTAGGAAAAAGATTAGAACAGCTGTATTTATATGGAAGTTGCAACATTTCATGTGATCCCCTTCACTGTATAGTATAAGCCAAGAAATGTATTTTTCACACATTTTTAGAAGAAAATTACCCTCACAGATGCTGTACATTAGCTCAGAGAAAGCAACATGATTAATAGGGCTATGGGAGAGGATTGAGGAGATAGGGCATGTGATTCTTTTTACAGTAGTAATGTATTTTTTCATCCTGTTCTGGTATGATTAATCCAAAACAATACTCTGTCAAATGAAACATACAGCACAGCTAATGTTGGGATTTTAGTTGGAGTAAGGCTGTATAGCTCCATTGGCTTTTACTGGGAAGATGTCAACTTTATGCACTGGAATATGTGGCAAATAATTACAGAAAAAAGTAGAGCTCCTTAAAGATGACTATTCTATGAAGAAAATACATATTCTGTACTAATTTTGGTCCTGAAAGCTACTACAAGATAGCTATGGAAAGCAGTCCAGCTATTTGTTGAAATCTTCCAGCTACTAGTTCAAATAACTTTTGTTTGAAATTACATTACAGTTTACTTAAACTGATAAATGAGTCTTGGCAAGAGGAGGCCTTCAGGGCTGAACTCAGACACATGCAAGTGGTTCTTGTTTTCAACAGAGCTGCAACGTACAAGGAAAGAATGGACTGCTGCTTCCTGTGGTTAACACAGTATTACTGACATTGAACAGTCTTTCTCCACCTTGTTAGTCAGGAAAAATAAAAATGTGACATAAATATCATACTAACCTTATGCTCAGAATGAGACACAATTAGTGCTGAAGTTGTCTATTTTATGACATTACTCCTTAGGAACTCTCCTTAGAAGTGTTCCTAATTTCTCTATTGGCTTAGTGTCCTTTTTTATAAAAGCACTTTTAACCCTCTAAACAAGGCCCCTTTTCCTTTAAATATGTGAAAAAAATAACACTCATTATCAACAGAAGGATTTATGTGCACAACGAGTATAGAGTATGTAAAGTGTGAAAGTTTACCTTTTAGTGTCTTTAAAAAAATAAAATCCCCAGTGCAGTGGAACGCAGTAAAAGTTATCATTGTCTCCAGATAGAGCTAGGAAAAACTTGATCTGTACCAGAAAACCCCCTTTTGCCAACAGTGTATGAGTCTGTTTTTAAAGGATGCTCACTATTGGGAAGAAGGCTCTGGGCTATTTCACTGGTGACTCTACAGAAATTTAGGCTAGCTGTGGAGAAATACCTGCAAAAACCATTAGCTGCCACAGGAGCCAGCAGCAGTTCACGGTGTTGGCCTGCCTGGAGGCAGAGGGATGTGGTGGGGGAGGCAGGGCTGGGGTCATTGCTTCTTTCTGGAGGGTCTGGTGGAGATACCCCCCCATCCTTCACCCTGCAGGCACCTTTTCTGGGTCCCCACTGGGGTTGAAGGGCAGTCCTGGAAGTGGGGCATGGCCTGGCAATGGCTTAGCACAGGTAGCTTGGATGAGCTGTATTTATAATAACTCGCATTTCCTCTCTTCTTCACACACACCAAAGTCAGTTTTGTCCCTTAAATGCAGGAGCTTCAAAGCAGCTGTTAACAGGCCCTTGAATGATCTATAATCCAATAATGCTAACAAACTAGGGAACGCCTCCTTTCAGAATCTGAAAAAAAATAATTGCCTTATGCAGTCAAATTACAAAAATAAGTATAAACCACACTTAATATATACACAGCCAGATGAGCTGTGTAAACCCACAGCCTTCTTTTCTGGGTGAAAAGAAGGAAGAGGTGCCCCAAAAAGGAGGATCTTGGGGTGGGTGTGGTGGAAATAAAATCAACAGGCCTCACACAATTATGTATAGCTGTGTAGCAAATGAGACAGTTTCTTGGCTCTGATCTAGGAAGGGAAGTCTGGAGAAGATCAAGGAGCAATAAACAACATCAGGTTATAAAGGACAAATTCTGCCAGGCAGATTTGATCAAAACTTTAGATCAAATTACACAAGTAAGTGATGAAGTGCTTGCTCTGTCTAGGAAGGATGAAACTGCTTTGTAATGAAGGGATTAGTCTTGCAGAAGCTTCTTCCTCAGCTGTGGCATGAAGTGAGTGTTCCCACTCAAGGAAGGAGTTGAGAACAGCAGTATGTAGGGCTGGGAAGAGTATCCAGGGATCAGGTTTTGCGTAAGGGCTCAGCTGAGGAGAATGAAAGATTTTTAACTGAGGCTGTCAGACGTGTAGACTCAGGTCTTCTTCCCAGCCTGACTAGCTGGTGTTGTGTGCAGAGTCCTGACCCAGACTGGGGTGATTTCATAAAATGGGATGTGCTGTTTAACACTGTTTGTTCTATAAAGGCAGAAGTGAGCTGCAGAGGGGGCTGAACTCGACAGTGGAAGTTTTTTGCTCATGCTGCTTGGCAAGTCAGAGAAATAATGTAAATGAGAGAAAGTTTCTGGAAGCTTAAAAACATACTCAAGAAATAAAATGAGGTTTAAAGTGGAAAAATGCAAGTTGGCACGTTTTTGGGGAAATAGTTAAAAATGCAGATACTCTGTGAAAGAAGACCCTTAGAAAACAGTAGTGCTGGAAAGGACCTGGAGTTCATCATGGGAAGGGAGAGCAGCAGGAACTTGGTGCGCAGCAGAAAAGACATGCCAGCATCTATCTCTGTTACATTGCCTACATGACTCCTGGTGACCCTGCTGTGAGCCAGACATTTTTTCCAAAATTAGCCAGGAGGTATGATTTTAAAGTAAGGATTTTATATATTTCAAAGTGTTTTTTTTTAAGGGGTGAACTGTTGATAAAAAAATGTCAACTGGCTCTGTTGAAAACATTTTTTTTAAAAAAGAAAAGTTTTGTTTTCATTTTCTAAGTGATAGTGTCTAGGTTGCAGAATCAAAATGTAAGGAATGGAAGAGCTTATGTGATACAACTAGGCTGACTCAGGCGACTGGAAATGTATTTGTCTTCAGTCGTGTAGTTGGTACATGCCAGTCAAACTTTAGCATGTCAAGTAAGTAGATTTGAGGAGCTGTGTGGTTAAGGTCTTTAAAGTTCATATACTGATCCATTAGCAAACTAAATATAGAACACTCTCTAGGTTTTATTTTGAAACTGGATGTTATTTCTTTTGGAGAGATGTATTGTTTACAGTGTTCAAATATCTTAGGTGAGAAGGGTCTCAGCTAGGTTAAGAAGTAAATACTTGTGGTTTTGCACCCAAATTGCTTACTATACGATTAGTGTGAAACAGGCATTAAAATAAAAGCATGAAGAAATTAAAAAAATCAGAAGTTTCTGCTTGAAAACATTTGTTACTTTAGAGCTGTAACATTCTAATTAGTAGACCTGCCCTTAACCGAGAAGAATATATCCGAAGGGCATGGCTGCAATCCAGCTGTAATTGTGAATGTTTCTTATATCCTGCAATCACAACAGTTGCCACTGGGAAGCCATGAATTTATTCACTGTTCAGGGAAGAACTGTTTTTGTGGACCGAGTCCTTTAAGGAGCAACTCACTCTGTAAGTAATTTACTACCCAGTGTAAAGCAGCATGTATTTCTAAGGATCAGGTGCTTAGCAGCAGGAGGCAGAGGTGGTCCTGATCTCCTGCATCTCTGTGCAGGAAAGACTGTTCTGCCTCAGCAGTCTCCTGAAGTCTCATTCAGCTTCTGAAGCAGGCTGTGTCACTGGAGAAGGGCTAATCACCTGTGTACTTCATTCATAATTTTGGTGGTGTTTGGGGAGACTTCCTTCTTGACATGCTGGGAAGATTGGTTCAAGTTTGAAGTTGGACTGATGAGGGCTTCTGTGCAGCAGCCTAAAGTCAAATATTTGCACCAGTAGCTGCCTGGTCCTCTGCTGAGTATGAGGGAGTCTTCCTCACAGAGGCAGCTCTTCCTAAGCACCCTCATTTGGGATTAGAGAGAGATAGATAATCTTCCCCCACACTGTTTTCTCACAGGAAAGAATCTGTCTCCTCCCTATGATCTGTTTTTGGAAAAAGAATGGTTCAGCACAAGCAGGATAATATCTCTGCATTTTCTTGAATTGTCGCTTAGAACAGTTTCATCATGTTCTGACAGCTTTTATGAGTGAGCATGGAGTCTGAGAGCATTTTTAAGGAAATGTTATGCAAACATTCGAGTCAGAATATAAAACATCTTCCAGCTAGATTTTTAGGCACAGCAATTAAAAAAAGTCTTTTTTCTCTTTTGGGAGGGTAAAGCAGGCTTGAGAAAGCGGAATAGGAAAGTCATCTAAGTTTGAAAAGCCAAACTGGACAGCTCTGCAGTACAGCAGGGTGGGGAGTGTTACATTCTGAGGAAGGCATTTTGACTCCTTTTGATTCCTTTGTACTTGTTGGTGCAAAGAAGGGATGTGTTCTAAACTGTTGATGAAGGACAGTTTTGCTAACCAGTGTGTCGATGCTGGAAATGTGTTGCAATTTTACTCGTGGTAGTGAAGTCATGGACACTTGTAACTGTGGAACTGTGCCTACTACTGGAAGTAGTACCTGAAGTGCAGCTACTACTTCAGCATGTTACTGTCTTGGAGAAAAGGATTAATGAAAATCCAGCTATGGGGCATCCTTTAATACTTTGATATTTGGCATGAGCAGGTGTTGTAGTGACACTTTTGTAGCTGGTAAAGGCCTCCAATTCCCCCAGTTTCATACCCCCAGAGTTTAGATTCCTTGTGTCTGCCAAGGGCTCTGCCCTTGGTGGACCCTTGTGCCCCTAAGTTATATGATTAGAAGGGGATAAATACAGGCAAAGCATTTCAGATTGGTGCTTGTACTCAAACTTAAGTTTTGCAAGGCTCTTGCACGAAGAAATCAGCGATGAACTTAGTAAGTATGACATGGAAGCAGTTTATTATATTGGAGGGAGACTGACATTTCCCATAAGCATGGGAATAATCCTACCCAAGGTAACTGAATGACTCAAACTTCTTCTAAGGCAAGCCCTGTAGGAGCTTCTCAAAACATAAGAGGAAACACCTCACATTATTAGAGTGAAATAAAAGAGAAAATCTCCATACTTCTCTCCTACTCTAAAATCTCAGTCTGTGTATGATAGGAAAACATGTTTTAAAAGTGATTCTTTTGAGACAAATGTTTTACATCTGTTTTCTGTGGCTGATGGTCTAAATTATATGAAAGGGAGAGTAATTCCATCTATTGACTGTGCAGCATTTTACCAGACTTAGTGGAACTAAATTCACCATCTGTGCCTTTCTGTCAGGGTCAGTAATAGCTTTTCCTAAGCATTTTTTTTGGAGACGACTTGGTTTTTCCAGCAATGTAAGTAACCTGGTGCCAATGTACATTTTCAACAAAATCATGGGATAGTTACTACATTTTTTAAAAAGGCATGTTTGTAAGAAGTTAAATGCCTAATTTTTTGAATGAGGAAATCTAACCATCTTTTCTTCTGTGCTGAGAGAGGATTTCCAGAGCACCTTGTGCATTGTGAGGCTTTCTAAAATAGACTTTGTTAAAGCTGATAAACCAGAAATGTCACTTAGGAGTCATATTATGAGCTAGAGACACCTCTAATTGGAGCACCATGTCTCGTGTTTGTGTTGGAAATAGGATACAGCTCCCTTGTGGAGTACTAGAATAAACAACCTCATGGATTTCCCCAAGCTTGAATCTGTCAGCCTTAACAAAAGGCAGCTATTGGTTTTGATCCCTTCCAAAATATCTCCCTGTGGTTTGAGCAGTGGGGCTAGCAGTTAGCCCTGGGTGTACCTGTCAGTGTTGCACTCACTGCCTGCTTTTAAAATTCTTCTTATTTTAATATCTTTGGTGCACTTTCTTCATGCTCCTTTTCCCAGATTTGAGAAAGTTCTGGATCTCCTTGAGGAGCAGGTACTTCTGATGAACTTCAGGAAAAAAGAATCTCTGCAGTCACAATACTGCTCCCCAGCTCCAGCCAGATCTGGCTGCTGCGTTCGCTCATTAGAGCGAGGATGCAAACAGCAGCAGATGCCTGCTGGTGGTAATTAGATAAAAGTACTGCAAATGCTGCACTGAGAGGGGAGGTACTTCCCAGACAGGTTGGAGAGGGATCATTCCTATTTTGAAGGGCTGTTGTTAGACTTCCCATAGCCCAGCTTTTCTGACTGTTTTGCTGATTAAGCCAAGTGCACCTCCTTTCCTGTGTCCTAGTTTCTTTCTCTTTCAGATGTTTACATGTCCATTCTCCTATTTTCATTGCACGTGACTCTATTAGCTGTTAGCTGGTTATGGTTAATCTGCACTCCTGTGTAGGGACAATTGTTTGGAAACTCTGGTGTCTTCCTGCTTTGCTTTTTGCAGAGTGTGGCCACAGCTGCCTGTGGACACAGAGCAGGAAATGACCTTTATTGCAGCTTGGGCTCTGGTTGCTGTGTGTCAGGGCAGTTCAGTGCCAAGCTTGTGGGCTGGCTCCGGCTTTTGAGACAGGTCATCTTCTCCTGTGCTAGCAAGAGGTGGAAGGCTGCTGCACAGAGCAGAGTGGGGTACAGAGACAGGGAGGAAAATTCTTGATTAGGAAGGATGAGCTGCCTTATGGTAGCTGCTGTGTGGAGCTCAGTTTCTCATTACATCCTCAGCCATGTAAATCATTCTTGGATGTGGAGGGGCTGTGGACCAGTGAACCTGGGAAGAGGAAGGACATCTTGCCTTGTCACGCCAGTGCTTTGACTGACCTGGTAGCCTTAAAATAGGTAGTTATAAGTGGCAGGAAGACTGTTAGGGCAGGATTGCAGGAAAGGGATGCCCAGACACTGGGGAGTATCAAAAGCATCCTCTTGTCTTTTATCCAAATTGATGCTTAACCTGTTGGCAGTTTTCAAGCCTGTTGCATTCCTGTCTCAGAATGAGATGTGAATGGTTTGCATTTAAAATTAGGTGGTTTTTTTAAACATAAGCAGCAAGTAAGTGCTGTATTGTGTATTAATATTCACAGCTCTTTGAAAACTGTGACTATGGTGCAAACTCCCTTTAGTGGCAGTGTACAAAGTTCACTCCAACCTGTTGGCTTTGTATTTTCTAATGCTTTGGTGAGGTCCTTAGTTGTGAAGTGGACTTTATCAGCAGCTATGTGTGATTGCAGTGCTTCAGTCCAGGTGTGGCAAGCTCTCCTGAAATGCATTTTTGTGTGGTGTTCGATCTATGCTTTACCTCTTGTGGTCTTGCTGTACAGATTGGCAATCCCTCATCTACACAACCAGTCCTCTGTTTGAGTTTGCCTGTTAAAAATGCCTGCTCAAGGTGCAGGCACTCCCCTTCCCTCTGTGCTGTATCAGGGTGTGCCCAGCCAATGCACACACCTGAGACCATACCAGTATAGGCCAGGAGCCAGTGTCACCCTGCTGGCAAGTGCAGCTTACTTGAGGGTGTGAGCTGCGCTTGAGAGAAGAGCATGTGAACTCTGGGCACTGAGAGGATACTTCAGCCCCAGTTTTATCTTTACAAAGGCAGGGATAAACAGAAATAAGAAAGTCTGCACAAAGATCCTGTTACCTACCTTTCTGTCTATTTGGGTTATCTTCATGGGCTCCTCATCTCACAGCATGGGCAGGGCTTCCTGGTGGAGGCTTTTATGTTCTTTATTTTCATTTAGGTGTTGTGCTTGTAGGAGGTAATCTGGATCTGGGGGACTGTGGCTCCCCTCTAGGCTTCCAACCCAGCTGTGGGTTTTTCAGATCCAAAGCCTCCCCTTGGGAATTTCTTAATCCGCACTTTGATTGAGAAGATATTTTTAGTTAATTGGCAGAGGTTTTTTCCTTTGAAGAATTATGAAGTCCCTTAGATGTGGCTGTGTGAGATAAGACTCTTCCTAGGCCGTGGAGTCTGTTCAGATTTTAGCCAAGCAGAAGAGCCCTCCTTAGCAAATGCAGCAGAATGACAATAACTCTTTTCTTTCCAAGCTAAATGGTCATCTGCTGTCAGAGCATATAGTTTTTGTGTTAGAAATCCTATGGCCTCTATAAACACTTAATTTGCTAATATTTTAGGCAGTTGTGTAACTGAGCTATGTGAAGGCAGCTCTTATCCAAGGGAAAGAAGTACAAATCATTATGTTGTAAGCCAGAACTCTCAGAAGATCAGTTGCCTCTTCCAAGGAGACTAGTCTAGAAACACTGTTAGGTAATTGATTACTCTGATGTATTTGATGTAAAGTTAAGTAAATAAAAATGCCAAGTAGGATGGTGTATCACTTTACAGTGTAGGTAACAAACCAGTCCTGGGGATTTTTTCTGTGTATAATGCCATACTTATTTTGCAATACCCTCACATTATATTCTTACTTTTCACAATAAGCTGTAAGCTGTAAGTGCTAGTTAGGAAAGAAGAGTTAGATCTTTGCACAAATTGGCTTAAGGGAATGTTTTAATGCATCTGTGCCTGTATCCTTCACTGTCCCTCCTGATCCTATAATTCAAAAGCAGATGTCAGCTGCACATAAAATGTATCACATGGCTCATGATTCGCATAGGAATTGAAGAGGAACCTCTGAGAAATGTGCTCCCTTTGCAGGGAGAAACATCAACATGTACAGTTGAGTATGGCCTTAATAAGCTTCCTTAGTCTGCAGGTCAGACCTGACATTAACCGAAGTGACTTGGAACAATTTTGATCAGATGGCTTAAAAGGTCATACGTAAATTGAGTTTTGAGGTTGCAGATGACTTTCTAATGGATTACAAGCTTTTATCGTGAAAGCATCAGGTACAATTGGTTTATACTTATGAGTGGCTCTGACTAAGAGTGATGAGGTGAAATTAAAAAAAAAAAAAAGGAAAGCCAAGTTGAATTTCTTTTAGGGTTCACAGGGCTTAATTTCTTCTTAGACACTGAGATCCCTTCAGTTTGGGGATTATCTTCCAAGTAAAATAATCACATTCCTTTTAGGGGTATCTGAAATGAAACTGGATGAAGTATGGGAAAAACCCTGTCAAAAGCAATCCAGCCCTAGTAGTAAAATGGACTGAATAACCTCAGACTGTTTGAAAAGGCCATGTTTATCGTGTCAGCAGAGAGCACACTGCAAAGTCTGGCATATTGTAATTACTTTGCTCCTAGTGCAATGCCTCAGATATGCCCTGATGAAAGCTGCTAAGACTGTGCTGTATTTTGTCTCTTTTAGCTTATACTGAAATACAGGAGACCATTTTCTCCCGGCATTTTTACTTTCTGGCTACCTGCGGACTGAGCTCTTCTATCCAGCTGCACAGCTGATGAGGATATGGGGGCTTGTTTCCTTGCCTCAGAAAGCAAGGCTCGCTTTTGCATGTTTGATGCTTATATTATCAGGATATGCATGAACCTTTTTCTTTCTTGTCACTATTGAAATTAAGAAAAATGAAGTGTTGAGACAGATGAATGCAGTATGAATGTGGTAAAGGACATGGAATAAATGCGGTGGAATGTCTGCAAAATCTGGTAAATGGTCATAAATATTTTACACAGTGTTAATCCCACAGATGCTGATGGCTGATTAGCTGCCCATGTCTTCGAAACTGGATGTTTGGAAGGACTTGCTGTGATGTGTTTGCAGGCAGTTGTTCTATGGAAGTTCGTTCATGGGAGTGTGGCTGCTCCTGAGGATCCAATCAATGTATTCTCACCGACTAGGGAATGAAAGTAGCATCAAATGGGGTGAAGAACTGTGTTCTTGAAAGGCAAGTCAGGTTTCCTTTGAGGCTGATTTAAATTTGGTTTTTCAGATTCCAAGGTTGACAGTCCTCGTTCGGTAGCCTTATTGAGCCTGTTGGCCCTTCAGGGTTGGCAGGCTATATAAAACCACAGATATTCAATCAATTTTTAGTCTACAATTGCTGAAATAATGCTACAATCTATGTACTTAATGTAGTTATTCAAATAAGTTTTTTAAAATTTACTATTTACTGTTCCTGAACCCTTTAGATCTCAATTAAAATGGTTTTATAATTAGTTTGCACTGCTAGGTAATGATGACAAGTGGGGATAGCGATATTTCAATCTAGAGGATATTTGGGTAATGTTAGTTTAGGAGCAAACAATTTGTCATCTGTCACTTTTTGGAACAAAAGAGCTAATTCATGTTCAATTGACAGTAATTTTCATTTATAATGGTAGGTCATGCTGAAGAGTGTGTGGCAGTATGACTCAAGTTTTTAAAAATTTCAGCCATATGGTTGGCTTGTTTTGAAAAGCAGTTTGAAAAATAATATAGGCCAAAACATAAGTCTCTGCTGTTCCTTTCCCCATCTTATTATACAGAGGACAGCACTTGTTATTGGAATGCCTTAAGTTAATTCTTGTTTGAAATCAAAAGTGCAAAAGGTTGCATGTTGTTTAGATGTTTTAGTTTTAGGGATTTTTTGTTTATTTCTTATGAGAGGTACTGAGAAGAATGAAACAAACATAGAAAGCAAGCTGTTTCTGTAGAGGCTGAAAATGGTTTCTGAGCCATTCAACTAGAGATTAATTATGGGGTAGTCAAGCAAATGTTTTAGGGAGAGCTGTCAGTGGGGAATACTTGTAGGTTTGGCTGGTGGATACTTACTGAAAGATTTAAGGATAGCAAAACATAGTAAACGAGGTGATAAATTAGAGGATACAATGAAACTGTAAAATTAAATTACAATGAAAAAAGCAAACATCTTTCTAATAAGCTGTTCAAACTCAATAGATACCTGGTTTTGACTCAGTAAATGATTGCTATTACTGAGCTGAAGATCTCGAAGCTGTCTGGGCCAGCCACTGAGAAAGATGGTTTGCAATCTTTGGGTGAATGTCTTCTAAAGACAAACAACCTTTTGTTCGAGTAGATGTTCATGGGAGAAAATTTCCATCTGCTGGGAAGTATGGGGAATGTTTGGTGTTCCCCCTGCTTCCCTGTGGTTTATTTTAAAAAGATGAAATCTGGAACTGTTTATATTTTGTTTTATTTTCTGGAAGCCTCCCAGGCCTTGGGAGTGCCAGCAGAGTGACAGTCCAGACCCTTGGCATGCTGATAATGTAAAGTATGGCTCTTATCAAACTAACTGCTTTAGGCTTTAATCTAGAGTTGAAATGTGGAACTGTCTAGCACATTTCTGTTGCATGTAACTCTTAAAAGCAGGTTTTAAAATTTGTTTTCGATTTTCTGTTAAAAATAGAGGAGGTTGCAGCAGATGTAAAGAATACAGTGGTGCCAGATGCCAGAACCTTGCTATAGGCAAAAATGTTTGCTGCTCTGACCTTCGTGTGCAGGACTCATTTATCACATCAGTAGAAGGGCTGGAGTCAGGTCATCTTGTGGGATCCTTCAGAAGTTTATCTTTCTGCAGCATGTGCAAGTCATATCAAATGCTTTTAGGTTGCAGGTCCCATAGTAATTGGTTGTAACCTGCAAATGGCATGAAACTCCAGATGTCTTTTTGAGCTGACAAGCAGGGAGGGAAGAAACAGGGGAAGGTGGCAAAGATTGAACAGAGCCAGCAAGCACAAGGTACAGGTCTGTGCAGCTGACTCCCCTGCCCCCTTGGTGTCTTTTAGGGATGGATCACAACAGGGCATATGGAGAAGTGGTAACTCTTCTGAGGCTGCAGTGCTGCCCATCTCCTGCTGTAGGAGTGTCCTGTGGGAAAGAGACAACACAGAAACGCAATGCTCTAATGGAATGGTCAATCAGACTTGCTATCACCTTAGAATTGCCTCTCTTACACACTTCAGTTTGTCCATCCATTGCCCTATGTTAATCGGGCAAGATCCATGGTCTGTTAGACTGGACTCTGTGGAAATTGAAATCTGTTTATTACACAGAACAGCTGAAACAGACTGATAAGATACAGGCTAGCTCCAATAAAGCCTGCAACTTATTTAATTGACAGTGAATGGTGAAAAAAATTTCATTTTAATTACAAACTGAAGAAACATGTATTTCTGGTTTTTTGAATAATGTAAAACAGTTTCCAGATTTTCTGTGGCTTTAAATACTAAAATGAAGATGTGTTCAGTGGAAGTGTTCACAAATGTGGAAACTTGGAATATTTTATGTGCATAACAAGGCTGTTTTGTTTTATGTGGAAAAAATACTCACTGCTTCTGCAGTGGCAGTTTATATTCCTGCAAGATTGCTGTGTTAATGAAGAGTCACAGTTTTGCTTGAAAGTGGAAGCAGAGGCTTAAACAGCTGGACTATCTTATTTGTGTTACTCTTACATTTAATTTACTGGTAATACCCCATGTAGTGATTTAGGCACAATGTAGATCTATCAGGCACTTAATTAAGAATGTGGAGTTTTATCTGTTAAGAGTTCCAATAAGGCATCCTCAATATTTATGGTAACGATCAGAGAGGAATGAGAAAGTTCTTGTCACTTGGCAGTGCAGTTGTTTCCCCTCCTGCAGTGACGCTCCACATCTTCAGGGTGCGTCTGTCCGTCAAGCCTGGAGGTGTCAGGGAGAAGAATGGGTGTTGGTATTTCTCCACCCCATTACTCCCTGGAAAACAGGCAGGGCATACTCTCCTTTTGTGCCTCGGCCTCTCTGACAGCTGGGCTGGGGAGCTGAAGTGAATGGTTGCTGGCTGACTTTTGTACCTGTAAGGGTGAGAGACGCATTAATGCCAGTGTCACTCCTTATAAGGAGGGAGGTGCTTCTACTACCAAAGTCTGTCCTGTGCTGTCCTGAGGTAGTGCAAGCAGGCTGTCTTCTCTAGTGCATTTGCTGAGGTTTTAAAGGATGCTATTTCCCTTCCAAAATACAACTATCCAAGAAAACTGATGTGAGGAAGAGGGACCCAAACTGTCTTTGCAGAAATGACTCACTGACCCTTATAAGGCTTAGTGTTCTGTGCTGTCTCTCCACAACTGGATTTAGTATTAACTGAGAGACAAGATGGTCTTCAATTTACTTTGTTTCACCAAGACTGAGGAGTAAAGTGGAGCTGATTTACAGGGGGGAGTTGTGCAGAGAAATCTTGTGCTCTGTATAAAATAATGCTCTGTGGGCAGAGAAGGTGCAAGGGCATGGTCTAACCCCTCTGAACAAGGCAGTGGTCTAAACATCTGTTAGTGGGGTTAAGAGCCAAATGTGATGGAAACATTTTGGAGCTGCAAGTTGTGTGCTGGAGGTTTCTATCAGGATATGGATAAAGACAAACCTCCCTTGAAATAAGCATTACTTTCTCCTTCAATTCCAAAGTGCTGTCTGCTGAAGACACTGCCACCAGCAGAAATGTTCCTGTCTCAAATAACTGTTTCCCTTTAATGTTAGAGCATCTCCTTTCAGTTTGATTTTTCTTCTTTTTCCCCCTCTAGCTGTGCAATGGATTGCACAGATGGTCTAGCATAAGGAAGAAGGAAAATAAGGATGATGCTTTTTGATGGATTTATTTGTATACAAGTCCCAGTGGACCTAAGTATTAAATAGCTTCTGTTTTTTTAAAGTTGGCATAAGTATACAGAAGACTGGGCACATGTCACTAAAGCTGGATTTTTTTTTTTTAGTAGATAAAGTGGATTTTAGTCTTAGAGTGGATTTTTAGTACAAGCTTGTAAATGACTGAACTTGAGTTTCTGACAAGTATAACATAGTGGGGGAGAAACACAAATGGTGATTGAAAGGAAATACTACTTTAGAAGAAACCTTGTAGCTGTTGTTGGGATGAGCAGATACAAATTGCCTCTACCCATTAATTTTTACATGCAGAAATGTTTAAACAGGTAATATAAAGTACAACTGGGTGTAAAACCTGCTTGTCTGTCTTGTGAGACAGTGATGAAAGTTGATGTGCCAGAACCCTGTTGGTCCCTGTTGGAGCTGTTTTCCGCTGATGCTCCATTAAAAGCTTTGGCTGCCTGCTAAGTGTTGGAAGGAAGGGACTGGTCAGAAAGAGGTTAAAGAGCTCACCTCTGTAATAACATATGTTAATGCACTTTGTTTTTTCATTGCTTTTTTCTTTCCATTGGTGGCAACTACTCAGTTACCTTGGGGAGAGAGCGAGGTATCTCCAGTTGCTTACAGCTCCTTTTAAGATGCAGTCACTGTTTGTATGCATTGTAATGCAAAGGGGTCTTGATTGAAAACTCAGCTGAAAGCAGGATGCTTGCATGCTAAGCATTGAAGATCTGAACTTTTAAATGCAAAGGGCTAGTCAATATTTTGGGCACTGTTAGGGTTGATGAATAACCCCTGTTCATGAGTGGCAGTGCTTAGGATGCTGAGGAGTTACAGCTCTAGGGAGAAATGGCATGTGTTAGCTGAGTCTGGACACCCTGGGATTGCACTTTAGGCATTTCAGCTTCCTCCTTCAGCTACTGGAGAGGAGGAGGAAATAATCCTTGTTCTTCCCTCTGCTCTTACTCATTGACCTTGGAGTCTTCACCCATAGTTATTGTGTATTTGAGTTATTTCTGTCTCATTGTACAGTTACATAAATGCTTGTGCTAGAAGAGTGCAGGGGGAGGCAAAGCAGAGATACTTTGCTTCCTTCCCCTTCTGACAGCAGTGCTGGTTTCAGTTGGGAGTGGGTTTAGAATCCTGGGGTTTGCTAGAACATGCTACTCTTTCTGCTCGTCCTACTCTTTATTTTGCAGTGTTTCGTGTCTCTGCCCTCAGCTGCTGCTCTAAGTTCTAGCAAGCTGATGTGGTTCTTGTTTATTTCTGTGTGTTTTGTCCCCCAGTGTGTTTTATTTCTGTGTGTTTTGTCCTCCAGCTGAATCCTGCTGGATTGAATTGTAGACATTCCAGTTTTACTCTATTGACAAGGTGATAGCAGTGCTTGGAGGTACCAGAGATACCAGCAGTTTCTGGATGAATCTCTGCATTTGATATAATTTGTAAACTGCCTGTCTTTTACCCACACAAGATTATTAACTCATGTTTTGCAGGCATAAAATCTGCAGGAATAAAAAAAAAAGGGGGCTTGCTGAAGGAAACTTCCCAGGCATAGGTAATTGAGAAAGTGGGTTTTGTTTGGTTGGGTTTTTTTCATGCCAGAGGAATGCTTCTATTTAAAGGGAGTTTTCTTGAATGCATGCCTTTCTTTGTAGTGCACTTGTGTGGTTTTCAGAATGAGATATATTTGCAGTTTAACTGCAAACTGTTGCTTGGCAGTGAGAGTTACAGTAATTGAAATCAGCCTGTCAATAGCTGTATTGATTGGCCTTGTCTTTCTGGGCATCTTCATGAACTGAAGCATGAAAGCATGATCTACTGGTGCCTAAAGATAGAAAATAATTTCTTTAGAACTCCAGATACTGATGACCTCTAGAGATGTGCTTGGTTATTGTCCAGTTGTTCTATGCATGTATGAGCATGTAGGCAGCCTGGTTTCTGTATAGTGGCTACAGTAGTCTCTCATATTCTAGCTCAAGACAAGCATACAGAGGAAGGTGGAGACAGTGGTAGAGAGATGTTTTGCCTTCCAGTTGCCGGAAAATGGTCTGTTTTGGAGCAGGGAGCGTGAAAAGGCATAATGAAAAATCAGTAGGTATTACAGTACAGTATCTGTAGGAAATTAAGTTCCTTGAACATAGAGGGGCAAGTTTTAAATGCCTGGTGACTCCCAGATGAAATGGAATTGCTCCCACAGCTTTGCAAATGGATTAGCATCTTTAGATATCAAGACAAAGAGTTTGGTCAGTCCTTTGGGAAATGGGGAATAAGCAACCTGTTTGGTGGGACAGAAGACGGAAGTGTGCAAGAGGCAAACAAAGAAGCCTGGTTCTGGGTAAGAACCGTGCAGGTTCAGTGCCTGTGAGAAAGAAGGTGGCTTTTGTGGCTGCCCTAATAATGAAGTGTTAAATAAACCTTGCAGGCCCTTAAAGGATGGAAATAGTTGTAAAGGATGTGCTAGCTTTTACTTACAAGGTACATTCCCTTCAAGTTTTAAGAGATGCTAATAGAAGTGAATCATACATGGAAAATACATTTATTTGTAACTGAATCTTCTCTTTATTATATGTGTTTCCACATGTGTGCAACTCATATACTGATAAGTGGAATCTGTTTGCACATATACATGCTGCTGTTTAAAATCACAGCAACAAAAGATTTAAAAAAATAATATTGAAGGTGCTTAGTATATAAACCTCCTTTTGTGCTTAGTATATAAACCTTAGTATATAAACATTTGTCCTGGTAACTACTTTTTTCAAGTTTTAAAGGGTAGGGTTTTTTTTAATAGAACATCTCAAATCAGAATGATCATTTTGCACAGCTAAGGTATAAATGTATGCTCAAACCTTGGCTAGTAATTAGCTTATTCTCAGATGGGTAACTTGCCTGAGGACCTAAGACACTAAGCTGCCATAATTGCCTTGTAATATGGAGATGGCTGTCTGTTTTTACACAGACTTACTTTGTGTTGTTGAAAATAGATTATTGTTCCAATTCCAAAGAGAGAACAGTAGAAAGAACAGAGAAATGAGGCAGTATGAGGTTTTATGAACAGATAAAAAATTGCTCAGGTCAAAGAATTTGAGCTCTAAATACTGTTTCTTTTCATTCACTACCAGGGTCACAATGCAGGGTGGTGGCAGCATAAGTGCAGAATTGCAGGGATATGTTTGCATTTCGTGCAAGCAGTTGAAGTGAGCAGGGCTGCAAAGCTGGAGTCTGGGGCCATTATGTTTTACTGAGAGATGCCAAGCAGAGCTCTTGTGGAGAAGACTGTGAAATGATTAAAATTCTCACATGGTGTTTAATATGCTTCTTATCAGTATCCTTATTTGAGATTCATGACTGTACATCACAGAAGGCTGTGTTGTGATTAAACCCACTGCACTGGTTTTCTCTTCTGCATCAAACAGGTGGAGACAAAAAGGCATGAAGGGATAGCTGGCTGGAAAACATAGCTGACAAAGGAATGAGATGACAGTTGAAGAGTCAAACTCTTGGTTCATCTAAGCAGGCACAGAATTACATTGGAGTCCTGGAAAAAGTCAAGTAGATTGTTACCATGGCTAAGTGCCAGACTTTCTTTTCTCCACGTTTCAAAAACTGTGGTGAAGTTGGAAACATGAGTGAAATGTTAAGACCTGTTAATAAAATCTCGTTCTGTCAGCCACTATGTAGCTGGTACTTCCCTTCTGAACTCAGAATTAATGGGTGAATGGTTATTAATATGTAAAGAGATCTTATGGGAACAATAGCATTGCAAGCAAAGGAAAAAGGATTTAGAGAAGGGAATCATTCATGTGAAAGTTAGGCTTGCTGTGCTGGCATGTTAGTGCTAGTAGGGCACGGTCCTGAAGGCTTGTGCCAGTGTTTTAAAAACTAGAAACAGCAGGATGCTTGAACCATGAAAGCAGGTGCCCTCCTGACACTATGCTGTATCAAGTCTCTTGTTCCACTTCCCTGCCTTTTACCATGTTTTCCTCTATCCACTGGAAACTGCTGGAGGCAGAGCCGTGCCTTTTGTTTGGCTATAAGGTGCTGCAACTTGTGAGGAACATATTTTATTGGTTGCTAGAGGAACAAGAGCATCGGTAACAGACCCTCGCACATAAAATTCTTTAAGTCTCTATAAAGATGCATTTTTCTCAATCTGTGTGGCAGCTTGTAACTTCTGGATTTCTAAAAACTGAAAGTGCACACTAGAGAGAGGCTCTGTACTGAGACCAAGCTCTGTGCTGCTGACTATCCACTGTCTGGGCTGGATGGGCATTCAATCTGACCCTTTCATTGCCCTGGTGCTGTGTCACATGGACAGAGCAACCCCAATAAGAGCTTGTGTTCCTCCTGGGCAAGGGAAATGCCAGAAAACCTCCTCCCTCCATGGGATATTCCTCTTTCAGTGACTAGACAGTGTTGTTCAGTGCAGGCTTTATTATGCTGTACTTTCTATTAAACAACTTTATGAATTGGGCTTGACCACCAAAGAATTTTGAGGTCATTTCTGATGGAGCTCACCCTTACTGTAGCAACATGCACCTGCACTCCAGTGCACAAATAACCACCTATTGTGGCTTTGTGTATTTTAAGATGGAGATATATTTTTAATACAGTTTAATACAATGTTTTCCAAGCTTTTATTACCCAAGGACTGTATTGTGATGGAACATAAAATGTTCCCAGACTTAAAATGATACTGTCTCTTATTAGCAAGCTGTTAGGCATAGGATATAAACTGTATTTTTATGGGATTATTATTATTATTTATTTAATTGGTCTTGCTCTGATGATTTTGCCATAAAGCTTTTCTGGTGCTGTTTCACCAGCAGCATCTGGGCTATTTGCAGGTTGTGTTAAATTTGTTTCCTAAACCACTTCTGTTGATCCATCATGGAAACAAATAGACAGTTAATATGTACCTAGGAGGATATGCTCATGGTGTTCTTAATTGCCTTTTGCAATATGTTGCTGCAATATTTATATCTTAATTCTTCCAGGACCTTTGTAGGTGTGTGCCCCATTCCCGGTCTCTAAGGTGGCATTTTCCCTTTCATGGCTGAACCTCTCTCTGTGTGAAAGAAAGGGCACTAGAGGCTGAGCAGAGCTGCTGGTAGACAGGTGCTCTGAATCCATCCCCAAATACAAAGAGTTTACAACAGGCGAAAATGCTCATTAAAAAGTTATTATTTTGATATAGTGCTCAGATTTCAACTTCTCTGGCCGTCATCTTTTGATGAGTTCCTTTTCAAGTTTGTGTGAACTTCCAGGGTAATTTCTACTTCTAAGATCAAAAGGTTTTTCACAGTTGTACAGGTGGAACTACAGTGGATTTTAGGTACTTCAGAAAAGCTTTATGGAAAGGAATTTCAAGAGCTGGATCATAAATCTACTCGAGCAAAGCAAATACAAAGGAGGCAGGCTGGCACTTCAGTGCTGAAGTGTGTCTCACACCCAAACCAGCCAATGACCAGATTCCAGAATATGAATGTACAATGTATACTCAGAAGCAGAGGAGATACAGATTCATAGCTGTGTAACGAGGACTGCTTCTTGTAAACAGAGTGGTGTGAGGGCATAGATGCTAATTAAGCGTGCAAATTGAATATACAAGGATTTCTGAGCAGGGAAGACATCTAAAAGCAGGCTTGATTTTACTAGGGGATAACATGAATGATTTGCCTTTATTGTTTATCAGGATCCCTCTAGGAGCTTAGATTTAGTGGTGTTTAGAGATTTTTAGAATCAGGAAGGGAAGTGCCAGGGACAAAGTGACAGGCATTTCATCCTTTCAGAAATGGCAGATTTGTCTTCCTGGCTCAGGAGTTAAAAAAGGAAAAATTAAGTTTTTAAAAACGGTTTAAACTTTTTCAAATTTAAATGAAACATTTCTGACTTAGTTGGTGATTGACCTTTTAGCTCTCTCACCCTGATCAGTGCTTTGCTAGACTGTTAAAGGATTTTTTTCTCGGCTGAGAGTTACCTGCATGAAGCTGTAATTGTGGGTTTTAACTAGAGCCAGGTTTGCTGACACACCTTTCCCCGCGGGGTAAAGAAATCACAGCATTTTATAACTTTCCGGATGAGGCCGGCAGCAGCTGGGAGAGCCTGAGCTACAGTGATCTGTCACTGTCGTTATCTTCCTATTCACAGAGCTGCGAGAGAGGACTATTAATCATCCTGCCTAGGGCCTGGGAGCGTGTGGAAATGCGCAGAGAATTGCCATAGCTTCTGAACAGTCAACATGGCAGGATCCCTTAGTTGCTGCCTGCTTTAGGTCTGAAATACTGACAGATTCATCAGAGTCTCTGTAAGGACCCCTTTTTCCTTCTGGCCAGGTGTCAGAGGTGCCACCTTATCTCCCCTGGAGAAAGCAATAATCAATTTCTTACTGAATCCCCTCCAGGACCAGTTAATGTGGCATGAGAGTTGGTTTTGGCAGGAGGGACTAGAGGGTGTATAGGTTTGTTGTAGGTGGGGGCACTGGGGCAGTGGTAGTGAGAAAAGAACAGAAACCCCTTTCTATATCTTGAAGGGACCACTGAGGTGGGATGAGAGCTGGTGCTGGGGGGTGGTGAATGTGCCAGTTTATCTTCAGCATAATTTCTGGTGAGTACTTAAAGGCTAGAGTTAAAGTTTGCTAAGGTCAAGTTTTGAAAACACACGAGTGAGATTTTGTGTTTCTTGCTAAATATTCTGGGGTTCTCAGCTTTAGGATGCTGGCTAAATTGAGAAGAAGAGTTGTGCTAAACTTTGCTGTGAAGTCAGCCACATGTTATCTTAGCATGAATTCTAGCGTCATTATAGCGCAAGGGATTTCATATCTCCAGGGCCTCGTACCTCCTTGAAGTTTCTTCGCAACGCAGCTCCTCTATGTGCTGCCTGTCCCTGGTCCTTGCAGCAGTCATCTGACTCCTCTTCTTCACAGCCAACAAATGCCAGCTCTCTTCACAGCACAGCCAACAAACACCAGCTCCCTTCACAGCTAGCCAACAAACTGCAGTTCTCGTCACAGTTGCAGCCAACAAATTGCAACAACTCTCCTCTCAGCTAGCTCACTCTTTTTTAGCACTTACTCTTATTGGATACAGGTATGGCTTGTTAAGATCTGGGCCTGTTTCTAATCTTTAGTAATTGGTTCAGCTGCAACTCATTGGGGGATAAGATTACCTTCTACACTATTTTCTTACATTCCATCTCTCCACAGCCACAATTATTGGTTTGTGCACTTATTACATTGGTGTTATTGTTAGGGTTTTGAAGAAGCCCTCTTATTTCAATTACATCTGCAGACTTTCTGCGCAGACAAAAGGCAGATGTTACTATATTCCATACAGTACAACTTCTTATTTGCAAGCACTGCTCCTTCCTTTCTTCTTCCTACATTCCCCTGTAGAAATTTCCAAGTAGTTCTTCAGTAGCCTCAGGGTGAAATCTTGCCTGCACCAGCATCACTGGGGAATCTGCTGCTGATTCCAATGGGGTCATTATTTCATCCTGGGAGCAATCTTTGCCTGAGTAAATACTGCAGGACTTGGTCCACCAGGAGCTAGTGCTCTCTTGTCAGCAGCACAACCCCTCCCCTTACGTAATTTCCATAACAACTTGGAGACAGCAAGGCTTTTTTAGTTTTTTTTTTTCCTTCCCTATTAAATCTAGCCATGATGGATGCCCAGTGGAAACTGAGCATTACTTCTGCAAAACAATCTCTGCAGTAACTGCAGAATTTAATGGCTTTACAGTCCCCAAACAGGCTGTGTGTACAACAGGCAGAGAGGCAGTGCTGTGAGCCCCGAGGTTGTTGGTATTCTGCTTTCTGTGGATATAAATTCCAGTTCTCTTCACTCTTCCCAGTTAAAAGCTTCCCTTTGGATAAAGGAGCAGCTGATCAAAAAGGGCAGTTCTAGTCAACAGTCTTATTAATAATGACAACCCTAATATCACCGTCACTTCCATATGGTTTCCACCCCAGTGACTTCACACTTCCACTCAATAAACATTTTTATACTTGGGTAGTCAGCAAAATATTGATTATTTCCTCTACTTCATTTTGTCGTTTATAATCTAGGAAATAAGAGTGAAATGACATGACTTGCCTGCACCAAAGCAGAATTCAGAACTTACATATTTTCACCTTCCATATTGTTCAGGCTCCTTCCAATCTCTAATCACACACAGCTGTTTCCCTAATTTAAGCCATGTCTTGATGTATCTTTAAAAGATACAGTAATTTAGGTAAAATATAATTCTGAAATACCTACAATAACGATTTCTATCAGTACTGACACCAGCTGAAGAAATTTGATAAAGCAGTCACAAGCCTAGTATTTGCAACACTATAAGGGAATTTCAGTCCTTCAAATGGTTCATGTGCTCACAGTTTGCCTGCTAAATTTATTAGGAAAATGTTAATCACTGTTGATTGTCAAATTCAAACAGACAATTCAAGTGAGATCTTCTACACTAGCCCCAGAAGACTGCTGAAATTTATAATTTGTACAGCAGGCTGGAAATTTTAATTATGATGACAAAGACCATCCCAAGCTGAGCATGACCTGTCATTCCAATACCTCTGGCATTTTATAGTCATTCCCATTTTTAAACAATGTAACTCTCTTTCTATTGCCTCCAACATGTTGTATTTCAGAAAGCCAGATATGCCAATAGCTCATCCTACCTCTGAGAAGCAGACATCACAAACTTCAAAATCCACTACTCTCTTTAAAAACAAACCCAAAACATACACACAGTAGAAGAGCAGAGTATCTTCAGGAAGATACCATACTCCCCCCCCAGCTTTACAAGAGAAACTGTGAATATAACAGCTGAGTCTGTCTGTGGAAGAGGACTCACAATCAAAGAAAAGCTGAGAAAGAAGCATCAATTCACAGCGTACTGTGTTAACGTGATCCCCGAGTCCTAGACTGGTTTAACAGGAGAAGAAATGCTATTGCATACTTTATAGAACAAAAGGACTTTCCAAAGCTTCCTTTTCAAAAATTCTGAGTGCCAGTTACTATTTTGGAGACTAATGATGAGCAAAAATGTATTAGTGCTTCTCTGGAATTAATGGGCAGGAATTGCAGAAAGGCACTGGGTACTGTGTGCGCAGGGATGAATTCCTAACACCTTCCACCACAGACAGCTGAAGCCTCTTTGGTTAAGCACCTACCCATAGCTCTGTTCCGTTACTTCATGCTGACCTTCAAGAGCTGCTGAATGAACAGTAGATGTTCATTTCTTGTCAGTGCCTCAGCAGTGGCAGAGGAGTATAAAGGGTCCTGCTGGAGTCCACGCTGCCCAGAAGACTCTCCAGCAGTGAAATCCAACATCCTGTTAGAAAAACGTTCTTCTGCCTTAATTCTGACAAGAAGAGACACAGTTGGGAGACTCTGGCTCTTTCATCTCACCTAAGACAAAAACTGAAACATGTCAACCAAAAATCCTGTGAAAGAAGATTTGCAAGCAAGAGAATAGAATAGATTGCTTCTGGAAGATGCAAAGTAATCCAATTTACCTCTCTGCAGTCACGATCCAATCTGCTGTACTAACACACGTACACACCCACCTTCCCTGCTCTGTTGTTGCTCTGCAGACCAACATGAAGATACAAAGGAGCCCATATGCCTGAGCATAAACCTTTGGCATTATATTTGCACTCTGCATGAACACATGAACTTTCAACTCTGCAGCTGGAATCAGCCAGAGAGTCTCAGGCTTCACACATTTTGTGAGGATAAATTATGGTATAATCTATCTGCATTTTCAGCCAGCACTTGCATATCCCTTCACAATGAAGGTGCCAAAAGGCATGGCTCAGAGCCAGAGGAAAAACTGCCATCATTCTTAGCAGTTTTCAGATTCAGTGCATAGATTTTGTTACATTATAAAAAAGGTGCCAAAGGGTCTATAGAGACAAAGTCCCCCTTATTCTGCACTGTGCTGTGTATCATGCTTAAGACTGGGATGTTGAAAGGCCATTTCACATATTTACATTGTAAAGCAGACCAGGGTCTTGAATCTTACAAAACCACTTTGTGTGGGGGAAAGAAGGGAAAGAAGACTGTTGTTCTGGCAACCTCAAGTGAGACAAATGTTGTCCCTTCCTGTAGGAAAATGGCATGAGAAGGCATAGGCATTTGCACGAGCAGGTTTCACTACAGTTTAGTTCAAGTAGGGTTTCTCATCATCTGTGGGTTTCAGAACAACTTCCTGAGCACCCTGAGGAAGCGTGGGTGCTGCAGCTGAGTTAACCATAAAGCAGACAATTCCCCAAATTGAGGGAAGGAGACTGGAACTCCCATCCCACCAGGTTTTAAGACATTTTTGAAACACTTACCAAAACTATATGTTTCTAGTCTTTTGGACTTAATTCATTTGTAGCAAATCAACATAAATTAAAGAAAAAAATCATAAAAGGAGACTAGTTGTCACTGAAGGAGAATTTCTGGAGGACATAAAAGGTGAGGATGGTCCAACTTTTCTGTTTCTGAAACCCTCCAAAACAATGGATATTTAATACCTTAGATATTAAAGAAAGGGCCTTCAAAGTAGACATTGGTCACGTGGTACCTGCTGGAAATAAGACACCATGTACACATAAATATCACATCTACATAAACGGAGCACAAGTCGTTGTGCAATAATGCTAAAAAAATCTGCTCTGTTTAAAAACCCAGGATGAGTAATACATTTAATACTGGTGTAAAAGCAGTCCACAGTATTGCACTTAGAACACATTCATTAAGGCTCCAAGGTGTTTTTCAAGCTTTCATAAAAGCAAAACTAATGGATGCTGCTAAAACAATAGTGTGATTTGATTTTTATTATAATAGCTAAAAAGCCTTGTAAAACACAAGATCAGGCAGCAATGAGGCTGGGAACTGGAGAGCTCAGGCTTTCTTTTACACTCAATTAAATAGTTAATCACATCATGTGCTCACTTTTAAATCACTTTAAACCAGCAGTATGATAAGTAATAACTTTGTTTTAATGGGAAAGCATCTGTTGTATTCTTAGTTGTCAGAAATGAGAACTGTTTATGAAAAAGTAATTTATAGCAAAAGTTGATGTGAAATATACAGCCTTATGCATATCAAGCTGTATGAACAATAATTCAGAACTGACAGAAACATCAATATGCTAAAGTTTAATATTAATTCCTCATAGTTCTGAGACCTTTAATCTACAGTTTGCAAAGTTTATATATTACATGTGTTACTCTTTCCTAGAAGTTTGTATCTGTTCAGGTCATCTAAAACTGATGAAATCCCATTCATAATGTGCAATGAACAATGAGATTGGTATGGTTTAAAAATTGGGACTTCATTATGGGCTCTGTTGCTTCCCCATTAAATAGTTGAAAGAAAACCCAGAAGAAAATGCATCATAAAATTTACATTCCTTTCATGCAATTGTCTCCTAATACTACACCTTACCCCAGCTCTATTCAATGCACAGCTCAAGCTCAGCATAAGGTCTGTGCACAAGCAAATGCACCACTGCCAGCAGCACTCTCACACACAGCCCTGCAATCCATGAAAGTTTCTCCAAAAATACAAACTTCACCTCACTTCATTTATGACATCTTTTCTCTTATTTGAATCTTTCCTTCTGTATAGGTGCCAGTAGCTTCAATTCACTCCACATGTGCTTTGCTATACTCCAGGGTTTATTTGTGTTAATTGCACCGCTTTTATTGCCCTGCAAGAGCTCTTATAGAGCTACTGTTTTGTGCAGGCCAACGGACTGGAATAACTTCCCAGTGCTCTCACTTTTCCTTTAGCTTAGTTTATTTCAAGTGCAGCTTTTCTCTGGAAAATATCTCTGTCCAAGTGACATGGTAGCATACCAGGGCTGTGTCCTTGCTGCCAGCTGGATTAAAATACACGGTACAGACAGGTCACCTGCAACCTCTGCAGAACTCTAAGTCAGATCAGCCTCTTGTAATTCATTTGTTGTGAGTCATGCTTTGTACAACTTTCCCTGTCATGTGGAGGGATAAAAAATTGTGTTATATGACTGTCCTTCCAGTAGCAGCAGGCTGTATTGCTGTGTCCTTTTTAGGTTTGGCAACATGGGGAGTTAATTTTCTGGAGATACTTGGCACCTTGCACTATTGGCTTCTTTGGCTCATGTTCTGTAACAGTCAGGATTTTTTTACCTCTTGCACAGGACAAACTGTATATTTTGGCTGTTTACCTTTAGGGATAGAGCTACCACTTCTGCAGATCCCTTTAGGTCATCTGGCAGCTTGTTTATACAGCTGGGACCACAAGGAGCAGTGGATTGCATTCAAAAAGATGACAGAATGAAAACAGATACTCCCAAAGGCTGAATTCTGTTTTTCTTTGCTGAAAGAAAGGGGCAGTTTTCTGTGTTTCGTGACACCAGGTTATTCTTTGGAGTCATGTTCCTAATGCTTGTTCTCGCTTGCCCCACAGGGCTCAGCAGTGACCCCATGCATTTCATACAAGTTGATAAAGACCCATATGAGTCCTTTTTTTTCCATAGGTGTCTTGTTCCCTTGTCAGTATCATGCACATCACACAGTTGCTAGTAAAACTGACTAAACTCTTGATTTTCATGGGAATATGATTAGGCCCAGATGACTGAAGTCCTTGTTCAAGACTCATACAGCAGAACTCCAGGTATTTGGACCGCTCCCATTATCCTGATGCTCAAGGAGGCTGGGACTCCCCTCTCAGGAGGTGATGGGGTGAAGGTGGTCGGCTCTGCAGGCTGTAACTGAGCTGTAAACAGAGCCCATTGCTTGTGTCAGTAGGAGTTTCTGTTTCAAGTGTAGTGAGAGGATTTTGCTTATGGAAATTAGTCTGCTTGAAAACTATTTGATGGAGTGCCTTGCTCTTTCAGCTGCTGAATACTATGATATAGAGCTCTGCCTGGCTGACTTAGATTTTCTTTAAACTTTTTGTTTAGAAGGGTTATTTTGTACTGTTAAATTCTGCAGATTTTGATCCAGCCTTCATTAAAAGGAAGCATGTTAGTTCATGGCTTGGAACTACTTTTGAATTTTATAGAAATAAAAGGATCTAAACAGCATGCAGCTGAAATTAAAAGCCATGGAAGGACAATTCCAACCAATGGATTTTCCTGAACATATTTGGAAAACAGTGAGACAGGATCTGTGAATTTATAAATATGAAGCAATATAAAAAGAACCTTGAACTTTCAATCAAAGAGGCATGTAATTAAATTTCTCCCTGCTCCATAATTTTCTATTGTATCCTTGTTACCTTTTTTGTCATATCTATTTGCAGCTTCACAAATCCAAAATATCTTAATTTGAATAAAACAAAAGCCTATTCATGCTTGTATTATTCACGTGGTTTAATTGGTTTACAAAATACAGATTTTCTTTGAAAGAAACTTATTTGATTTCAAGAGGCTTGTAGCTGTCCATCATACGTGGTCCTTCTGCTCACAAAAGGCAAAGGAACAGAACTAGACATAAATGGGTTTGCTTGAGCTTGCTTTGTTTTTGATCCTGTTTGGGCTGAGCTCTCTCCGTTGCTTGGTGAATTCAGTAGGAAAACATTAGGGTTGTAGCTTATTGCATGAACAAAAATATTTTTCCACATGTCAAGTTTAAATGGAGAGCTCAAAATACTTTTCAAATGCTCCACTTTCCTGTTGTAGGTAATATCAGCTAGTATCAGACTGCAAAATTCATTATTGCCCTTGGAACACCTAGGCAGGTGGTATTATGTGCTAGAGGTAATCGTGGTGCATACCAGTATCAGTTGGGGTTAGAAAGAGATTCCAGATTAGTTTGATATTCTTTCTCTCAGTCTCTGCTCCCAGATGAGCAGTTCCTTCTTGGGGGTATGTGGAAAAGGGAGGAAGGGGAGGCAGCTTTGCAAGCTTTTCTGTCAACCTTCTTGCAGTAGCTGTACAGTAGCAATAAGGCACTACAGCACAGGCTAAACACCTCAGCATGCAGGATGTCTGATATAATTTAATACAAAAGAAGGAGTTAATGTAGGAAACTGTCAATCAACTCTGGAGAATGATCTATTCTGCAGGAAAAACTGCATTTAATCATATGACTCATTAGTAGTTAATTTAATTTTTTTAAAGAGTTGCCTACTGCAACCATGCAGGGACCATCAACTGAAGAATATTCACGTTGTCTTTGGGGTCCATCTGAGAGTGGGGGAAATATGCAGGGTATTTCAGGGAGGCTGCCTGCCACTGAGGCATCCTCAGTGATGTCAGCCCCTCATCTCTGTGCCCTCATGAGACCATACCCAGCATGTATAGGCTAAGCTCTGAAAGAGGAGCGCACAGAGCTGTCAGTCAAGTCTCTCTAGCTGTCAATATAGTTTATGTGTAAGCACAGACCAAAGGGCACAGGAAGATGCATAACTGACAAAGTAAATCAAATCACGGTTGACAACAGGTTGCAGATGCAGGAGAGAACTGACAATGGATGGGCAATGGAATTATAAAGCAGAGGGAAGTCTCTGAAGGATATGGAGATCATAAAAATGGAAAATACTGGTTACTGGCAGCAATACTCTAAACCCACAGTGTGTTACCTCAGTGGGAAAGTATTTGCATATTAAAAGAGACATTTATGCACGGCCTAATGGGGTGGTAATAGGAAAAAAGAAAAATCTGTTTGTACTGTCATTTGTTGTTCTGCATCTCCCTGAGTTCTGAGGCTACTTTAAAGAAAATATTAACTCTACTGAACTGCAGATTAATTAGTCAAGCCTAATGAATAATTCAAATCTTGAATTTACCCACAGCATCTCCTTTCAGTTTATCTGCTTTGCTAATAGGAAAAGAGAAGACCAGCATCTTGTTGCTATTTTTTAAAAGCAAAAGCCTCAGTTTATCCTTTGCTAAAATGAACTGGATCAGGAGTTCACAGTAACAGGTTTAGCAACTTGCTGAACAGGCAACTGTTACCAGTGGAGTGCTTTTGTTGTATGAGAGATTCATTAGCTGAATGTTGTTTCAGGTGTTTATCTCTTGACTTTTACACATAAAAAAAGGTGTAGCAAGAGTTATTTTTTACTTTTATTTGCTATGTGAAACATCTTGCTTCACTTTTTCTGTAGAAAGTAGAAATCAGCCTGGAATACGTGATCAGTACAGATTATAGCAGAATTTTATAGTGATGGCAGTAGAGTTGCTTACTTGATGTTTGCTGATGGTAGGAAGAGTTGATCACATCTGGTCATTTGTACAAGTGTCATAAGTCCTGGGTTTGCCTATGGGAAAACTGGAAAGGGAGCATGTCTGTGCCCAGCCCAGCATTGCTGAGAAGCCTCTGCATTATGCAGCTGCTGTCACCTTCTGGTGATCTCTGAGCCCCTTTGTGTCCCTTCTCACACTGCTAACTCGCATGAGTGGGAGCAGCAGGACCCAGCGCTTCTGCCCCTGACCTTGGGACAGGTGCCTCCTCTTGACACCAGCACACTGCAGTGTCTGCTGAAGAAAGGGCTCTAGCAGAGTTGTTTTCTTGTGGTTGTGTGTGAGCTTCTGTGCCTTTTGGGGAGAAATGGGCCAACTTGGTAGGAAAAAGTTCAAATACTGTGACTGCTGAAGAGGAGCCATGTCTAAGACTTTGTTGAGCTTTGATGACTAGAACCCGTGGTGGTACTTTGGGTAAAACTGCTTTTGGAAAGAGATCATGAGTATATTTAGTGATTAATTTAATCAAAAAGTGCTGTCCCTGGACTGCTTATGTGCTATCTTGTCTGCCTAATGAGAAACCTCAGAGTGTGGCTGGAGCCAGCTGCTGCACAAGTTTGTGCTGCAAAGTCATAGAGCAATAGAGATGGCACACACTGGATGATTTGAGTTTTAAGTATTGATCTGGAAAGCTGAGTCCTGCTTCTGAAAAGCTGGTAACCAGCCTGAGTTCACTCGTAACTTGGTGAACACTTTCTGTGTAGGAGGAAGGGGATTATGGTGGTTGGAGTTGGCTGCTGAAAGCTGTGTCTTTCTGCCACTTCTCTGAATGTGGCATGTACAGAGCAGTGCTCTGCAGAGAAGAGAGTAGTAGGCTTTGCCCATCTGAATTTGATTTGACCGCTGCCAGTGAAGAATGGATAATAATTGTTACAGTTACTGCTCACTTTTTAAAAATGAGACTATTCAGAGGCAGCTTTCAGACATCTTCTAAAAGCTCTTTTCAGTTGTAGGCAGATTTGCAGGGACATAATATATTCTTGTTCCCTGAAGGTTTTCCTCCACCTGCTTAGGTATAGTCCTCTGATGTTATACAGTTGCTATGGAAATAAATGACATCACTGTCTGGGGAACATGGCTTCATATGAGAAGTCAATAAAGTAGAGCAAAAGAATTGTCAGGCAGCTATGTTGCCTCCCTGTCTTACTAATATGGAAAAAAAAGACATGGATGAGAAAGTGATACATAATATTTTTTCCCCAAGGAAGTATGTGTTTTCTGAGCCAAATGTCTAGTCAGTTCTTAGACTTCAGTAGAACTACTGGTAATCCCCTTAAAGATGTATAGAGAATTCCAGTCAGTGAATCGGTAATTTCCCACTAGCAGCATCATATCTTGTATTCCAGATATTTCCATTTCGTTTTCTGTTTTTGGTACCAGCTGGACAGTAGAATGCCATAAAAGGAGCTGGGAGAGAACTGATTGCAGAGGTAATTGCAACTCCTGCAACTCCCCTTGTTAGGTGCCGGGGTTGCTGCCTCTGCCTTCAGGCTGGAGGCGGCGTTGGCAGGGCGTGCAGGGAGGGCACCTGTCTGCGGAAAGCTTCTCTGCTCCCCTGGGCCAGGGAATTCGGTACAGCCCTGCTGAGCCCGGCAGCTGCAGGTGTGTGACACTTGGCAGCCCCACTAGAGCCCAGCCCACTTCTTGTGGTGGTTTTACTCCTGAGGCAGCCCTTCCTAGGAATGGAAGGGTTTTCCCTGTTCCTCCAGGGGTTATTATGGGTGCGTTGCTGAAGATGTACGGGTGCAGGTAAAAGATGCTGTTTGCTGCTCTTGCAGCATCTTTTAAGTAGTGTCAGTGCAGTAGTCCCCAGCAGGAACACAACCAAATTAAGGTCCTAATGTAAAGCATGTGTCCTAAATAGCTCTTTCTGACACAGTTCATCAGTTAAGGAAATTAAATTGAAAATGCTTTAACTACCAGAAAAAAGGACTCTAGAGTAAGTGTTAACTTCTGTATTTAAAAGAAAATTCTAAATGGTTTAAAAACCTAGGTAAGGTTATACATGTTGTCATGTATGAAAACAGCCATAATTGTCACAAACTCATGTTGCTTTATTTGCTAAAGCAACGAATACTTTGCAGCTTACAACATTTTTCATTGTAGTGACACTGGTCCTTACTAGTCAATGTGTGATGGACAGTCTTAAAAGGATTAGCCACAGATTCACTCCTTCACAGCAAGGCTGAGGACAAGACTGTGCTATTTAGTGGATTTGCTGTCACTTTGTGAGGAATTAGCCAGCTCTCTTCGTGACTGGAGTGCACTTGAATCCTGGGATAATTTCTGGATGAATCAGCTATGCAAGAAAAGCACTTTCAGAGGTAAAATATATATGTTGTATGGACCCATCTAGGCAGTAGTGGGCTGTTTTGCAATAGTTCTTTAAACAAAAAAGCAGGCTTGGACTTAAAATACACATAGAAAGGAGTCCAGCTCTGACAAGATGTGTCATTACAGCTGAGATGTCAATGTAGAACTGCTGTGGTTAATGGCTGAATGGAGGAGTTCAGCACTGCAAACTGTATGGTTAATCTCCTTGTTTCTAAGCATTATATTTATCACTTACCCATTGTACAAATGCAAAGGAAGCAGTAACAATGTCACCCAAGCATGCCCATTGCAGCAGCCTGAACTGCCTGTAGGAAGTTGTTGTATATGTGTAGCTTTAAACTGAGATATTTGAAAAATTGCCTGGTGTTACTTCTGTGTATGAAGTCATGTATCTGTGCAAGGCACAATGGAAGGAGGGTTTGGTGTAAAACCTGGTTTTTGTAGCAGCTTTCAAGACACTGCAGATTTGCCAGCTGGTGTGATTTGGCTCACCTTAGCTTCCCTTTTGCAGTAACTTTCCACTCCATGTCCCAGCACAGCACAATGATGACTAATTCACTAATCCCCAAACTGGTATCAGAAACCCCATGCAAGACGATTGAGTTTGTAGCATTTTCCTATTTTAAGCGCTGAGGAGAAAAACAGTATTGAGAGAAATTTATCTATGCGAAACAGGCACTGAAATGTGATAGAAACATTTTGGGAAGAAAAAGGTCTTACACTTTTTTTGTCTTCTCTCTTTTTTAGAGCTACATATGACAGCAGGAAATTGTTTTCTTTAGCATCTTTCTGTTTAAAGTAGTAGTACTTTAAGACTTTGGAGTGTGAGATCACCAAAGTAGCAGGAGCAACCTTCAGGGGCGTGGCACATAGTTCTTGGCAGAGGTCAGTCCTGTCTGCTTCGCACACATAGTTCTATTGAAGTTGATAAAACTGTTTGTGTGGCCAAGGCAAGCAAGATTTGGCTCTCTTAGAAGATAGCTTTTAATAGAAGATGTTCACTAAGAAGCCCTGATCCTGCTGTCCAGAAATGTCCTTCATAATACAGAAGAAGGGAATAAAACCAGGGGAAAAGTCTCTAGGAGCAGAATAGCTCATAAAGTGTATGTTTTTCATGAGATATCAGGTTTTTGGCTTTTTTTTTAATACCATCCAGCTAGTCAAAATGAGGAGCACTCATGCAAATACAACCGTGAGTTCACAGAAGCTGCCTAAAAAAATTAAAACACACAGTTTTGCTTATTAAATAGTGACTTTTTCAGCTTTATTTTAGCACATCAGGGAGTTTGTGTGCCTCTCCAAGTCGGAGGAAGGAAAATAATAGAGACGTGGAAAAGTGAGAAGTAGTAGAAGGCACTGATCTAGCTAATGATAACAGTAGGGGCAAACGGCTTGCCATCTTGGAAATAACAGATACAAATATCCTTAAGTTTGTGCTGCAACTCTTCAAATTTATTGTGGAGTCCTTGCTATTTTGGAGCATGGAAGAGGGACTGAAAGTTCTCTGGAGCCAGACAGGAGTCTTGATGTTTGCATAATGCAAAAGATGGGTCTGGAATATGATACGTTATTTACTATTTATTCCTGTTCCTCTGTAGAACTAACAAATGTCTGTTGCCCCTTCTAGCTGCCTTTAAAATTTTTTTAGACCACAAATGACCATTAAAGGCATCAGGCAGCAACATTTGTGAGCACAGATTGCAGTAGCTGGTGCAGCCGTACCCAGGGGAGGAGGCATAATCAGCTCAAAATAGTTTGAGCAGGCAGCTCCCACTTGGCAGGGGAAGGTCCCCTGTCACACAGGGCAGATCAGTCCCCTGCCCACGCTGGGTCAGCTCTGCTCCATGGGACCCTAGCCAAGCACCTGGCAAGCCAGCACTAAGAGACCGCAGCTATGGGGGAGATCATCAAAGTGCAGTGGCTCAGTGTCCTTCATCAAGCTCCTGGATAATGCATGCAAATTCTGCAGGATGTGTGTGCAAACAGCACACACTCGAAGGTTAAAGCTCTCTTATGCAGGGAGCAGCTTTCTGATGTGGTGGCAAGAGGAAGTGATGTGTGGAAGCTACGTTAATTAAATGTCACATTTAGATTAGGTGCCAGGTCACTGGGTTAAAATACTGGTGCTATGTAAAACAGAAAACATGAGTCTTGCAATAATTTCTAGAAACCTTATCTTTATAATTTGCTTACATTCTGATTGTTGCTGGAAGCCCCAGTCAGCAAACTGCATTATGCTAAGTGTGTTCATGAAGTACTTCAAAGCAATCCCTTCCTTAACGAGTGCTGGATTTCTCTTCCACATCCATATGTGAGAAGCCACAATTGCCTGTTCATTTATGCAGTGTGCCTACACAAGAAGATGATGTGCCAGTACCTAAGTGGCTGTATCTTGAGGTAGTATTTATAAAAATCACTCATTGAAAACTATTTTGTCTGCTGTATATTTAGGTAAATACAAGATGGAGGTGGGAATTCGTTATAAGCCATTCAGTCGCAGGAGAGAATGGGCTAAATGGCACTTTCCAGAGAGCTAACTACTGGGTAAGGGGAGGTGCTTGGTAAGGGAAGATGTCTCCTGTTGTGCTGTGGGGTGTATGGAAAGGGATTCTGTGTGGGAGCAGAGGTGATAGGGCAGTGTCTGCTCAGGTGTTTTGAAATCTTTCAGCACTGAGAAGTAATGCCCAGGAGAGTTTGGGAGGCTGGTTCCAACAGTCTTTGAAACAATATTGATTCTTAACAAATCTGTAAAAACTTGGAAGATTCCAAAGGCCTGTGGGACTCTAAGGCCCTTCTGGTGTTGAAAAAGGGCTGAAAAGCATAACCCTCAAGCACAGGTTAGGTTGGCTTAATATTAGCTACAGGCATAAAGGGGCCAGCTTGTTTGGGACTCTGTATTAATTTAATACGCCAAAGTATTAAAGGCTAAAAATATAATTCCTACTTACTGTGGTTTAACCACTGATAGATTTGTCAACTCTTTTTCTTTTGATAGGGTTATATGCTTTCATGATAAAACAAAAGCCTTTATATAATATGCTTGGATTTCTCTAAATCATTGCAACTATTCATATGTGTCTTTTTGATTAAAAGCTAAATCCAGAGACCTCACATCATATTGAATTAACCTGCTAAGTGGATTTAAAACTTGAGATTTTTGAAATTAATTTTGCATGTACATATGAACAATGAGACCCGTTCATGTCTTCCCATAGCTGTTGTTGACAGTGCAGGTTTTGTTGGTAGAGTTTGTACGTGGAAGTGCAAGTAGTGAGGATGGCAGCTTACAGAATGATATAAATCACTTTTGTTTTCATACAGCCAGAAGTAAGGTAAAAGAGCAAGGAGCTAAGAGCCCCACTTAACACAAATAAGGTAAGAAATTATTTATTTGTTAAATAGTAATATTAATCAAGCTGGTTTTAGCTATTTAACCAAGCCTAGCTTGAGCTATTATAAAAAATCTGCTGTAAACAATCCAGCAACTGAAGCCTGAAGTGCAACCTTAAATGCAGGGAGAGAGGTGCTGAGCTCAAAAAGGGATCACATCTCTACCACAGAGAAATGAAATAGTGTAGAGAACCATGAAAGTAAATTCTAATGTGCAGATGGCTCCATCTGTACTCCCTTCTCAGAGCAGCCACTGAATTGCCAAGGCTGCAGCAGCTCAGGCAGCGGGGTCTCGCAGTGGGCAGAAGTTAATGGTTGGCAGTGCAGTAGTGGCTGATGAGGTCAGTATTGCTTCACAACCTCACCACAGCTCCAAAGGCATGCTGACTAATATGAACATGTTTTGTGAATAAAATAGATATGTGGGAGTGCAGAATTGTTGTTACACTGTTATTTAGCTCAACAGATTCAGTGCCCATGGGTTGAACGGCTTCTAATTGTGCACAGATTCTGGGGAAGGTGTTTAAAAAAGAGTTTCTCTTTTAATGGCCATTTCTGAGACCCTGATTGCTGTACTCAGCTTCTTGGAAGAGCAGCATCCTTTTGTGCCAGCTTTAATTCAACATTTTCCCCCTCTTCCCCCATTTTTTCCCTCTCTTATGCGAGGGATTTTCAGCTTGTTGCCCTGGAACAAAATGGTCACAACTGTCTTGGATGTTTTCTTTTTTTTTTTGTAAATCTTCTCTCTTCATTTTCTGGGGCCATTTGTGGAGGGGCTATGTTAGCATCTGCTCCAGACCAGCTCTGCCAGTCAGCAGGGCAGTGGGGAGATGTTTGGCAGAGTCCTCCATCCTGCCCGCTGCCTTGACAGCTGGGTGCCACCAGCAGCAGCAGTGGGGCTTCATGGTGTTTAACACTGCAAAGCCCTGCATGCTGCTGGGCTGCCATGGATGCAGTTGCAGCTCAGTGGGTGCTTCAGTGGCAAATTAAATTTTCATTCCTGGACTCAGTACAGACAGAAAAATTGAAATAGGAAAAAAAAAAAAAGGAGAGCAAATTAAAAGAAGAATAATTTCACTCTCTTGTGACACCTGCATCGGACACTGAAGTGCCAAGATGTGCAGATGCTCTGAGTGCACACTGTTTGCAGGAATGAAGCTTTAGTCAATACACTTCTATGAAATCATTAGAAAGAACAAGCCAGGCTGTCAGGGATGTGTCTTTATTAATAGAGCTGGAACTTCAGATTAGTAGAGAATGTGGCCGGCAGGTGCTGGCTGATGCTGATTGCCTTCCGCTATTAGTAATAACCCCAAGGCATTTGCTAAACATTGCTTTGAGATATATGAAATGAGTTCAGCTCTCACGTGCTTTAAAATCTCCTGAAGCAGTGACTTGGTGAGCAGAGCTGCTCATCTCAGCCGGGCTGGACCAGTCTAAATGGTACTGGAGAGGCACAGTGTGGGGTGACAGGAATGGTCCCAGCTGTGGGTTGTCTTCTAAATTACTACAGACTTTCAAGATGAAGGTTCTTCATCCCAGAAAAAGACTGCAGAAAGGAGATACACACTACAAACTTGGAGCAGTATGAATAAAATAGATTGGAAACAAATGCTTATTTTTGTTCATAATGAAGCAAAGATACCAGAAGTGAAACTGTCAGGTGGCACTTTCAGGCCCAAAGACTATCCTTCTTTTCATACAAGAAATATCTAAGCTTAACTACTCTGTCAGACATATTTTGGTGGGGATGTTAAAAGCAGAACTGGTTTCAAAAAAGCAAAATCATAACAAAGAAAAAATTGTTTGGAAGTTATTAAAAATGTCACTGCTGGCCCAGAAAGTCTCTTAGTCATAGATATCTAAAATTTGTCCAGGGGACCTGTACTAGAAAAGGGTCACCCACCTAATGCTCTCCTCTAAGTCTCCCATGTTCACAATTGTCAAAAAAAGCATAGCAGGTTCTTGATTCACCTCTTTCAGCCCATTGTTTCTGTGATCATTCAGAGATTTCTGAGTGCTTAAGAGATTGGGTAGGACTTCTTTTTCTCTGGTATTGACTTTTCCCTCCTGGAAATGCACTGTCATTAGAGAAGGACATAGCCTATTTGCTTGTGTAGGCCTATATGGATGTAAAAAATGAAATTTATCTTGAGCAAGTATCCTGCCCTCAGGAGAAAGCAAGCATTCTTCTTGCTTGTGAGGCCTCCTATTGAATTTAGTGAGATGATCATCATGACTAATGACTTATAAGCAAACTAGGTAATGTGCAGAAACTGGAGGTTGAAGAGGATGCATGTAAACAAAACACATTTATGTTTTTGTCTTACTGGCTTTGCCAGTACACGTTTTGGTCACTGCAGGTGGCCTGAGAAAAGACCCTCATCTAAGAGGTGAGCATTTGACCATTGAAGGAAAAAAACAATGTGACACCAGAGAAAGCTGGTATGGTGGTTCTTTTTTTAATAACTTTTTTTTTGTTCTGACTGCATACTCTGAGAGGAATATTTTCTCCCCTGTTGTGGAGCTGCATTACTTTTTCAACAAAAGGCATAAGGGGCCTGACAACGCACAGATAAAATCATACTGAGCTGTGCTTCCTGGAATGTGGCACATCAAACAGGCCTTTGTTGGGTGGTTAAAGAGCCTGTTTCGTTTAGAAGCTATTGAGACAGAACACATTGTTTTCACAGACCCTGGGAATTATGCCCATGAAATGTGTTCAGCAGTTACATTTACGAGGCTCAATTCAGCACTGCTGTGGTGTTGTCTGGGGGCCTTTAAAGAGCAGACATGAAAGCAGAGCCGTAATGCTCACGTTCAATCTCATCTCTTGTACTGGGCTGTCTCTTGGTGCAGCACATCCAGCACTGCACAGGAGTGAGGGGTCCAAGGTTCTTTTCCTTTGCTCCCCAAGGGAGGCAGCTTGTGCTCTGTCTGGCAGCTTGACTGAGGGCTTCTGAGCCCCGTGGGCTGTGCTGGTCACCCATTCAGGGGAGAGGCTGCTGTGCTGGAGAAGGGTTGAGGCTGTGGCTCAATGAACAGGGCATGCTGATGTGCGAGGCACCGGCCAAGATTGCAGCCCCTTGTTTGGGCTGGTGCTTCAGGCACAGTGCCTGGGACTTTGGCTCAAGACAGCAGGTCCTTCCAAAAGCTGCCAGACTGGCAGGGCTCAGCACTGCAGCCTCCAAGGCTTCTCTTGAGCTGGCTGTGTGTCTTGTTGGGTGGATGACCTGACCAACAGGGACAGTTCTTGGGCAGCAGAGAGAAGAGGAAAGAGATCAATCTTTTCTATAATTCAGAGTAGACTTTTCCTCTATGGAGGCTGTTTTCCATATAATTTCTCATTGTTTTCCCCGCCTTCTTCCCTAGCGTGTGGTGGGGTGTGGTTGTGGGTACCAATTATGTAATATTTCTATATAACATTTTGTAACAATATTTAATATACTATTATACAATAGTTGTGCAGTGTGACATAAGTATTGTATAGTGTTACACATATTCTGTGTAATAGTGTAAGTCCTTCCCCCTGCACTTTTTCTACTGGCTCAGCTGAAATGAGGGCCACAGCTCAGAGTGCTATGCAGAATTGCTTTTATATTCCTCAGTGCCAATTCCTAAAAAATGACAATAACAATATTTGGCAGTTTTAGGGAAGGGCTGTGTAATCTGTTGATAAATATTGACAAGGTGTTTTGTGAGTATTACCATGTAGGAAGATGACTTATATACAGATGAACAATTCCTGAAACTTCTAGAGAAATTCTGTGCTTTTTGACGGGTGAAGTGTCCCATGATACTCCTTCAGGGATGTCGCTGACTCTTAGGTACAGGTATGCACCGTCCATAATTACATGTAGTTTAGCACACACCTGGATCAGTTTCTTGCATTCTGTGTGGTTTTAGGATTACACTGCTGACACAAGAGAGTGAGTGTGGGGGAATGTTTGGTTTGGGGCTTAGAACACACTCTGCAGGAGTTTGGGTTTGGACATGTTTTAAGCCACACATGGAATTGCTACTTCTGCCTCTACAGTGTGACCATTTCTGTCAGGCACCACCAGCTGCTCAGAGCCTGGAGAGAGCCTAGAGCAGCTTTGGAGTTGAGAGCACCACGGGCCTCTGAAATTAATTGCCTTGCTCCTAGGTTAGGAGTGAAATAGAAAACTGGAAGTATGTGCTGATGTATTTCTTATGTGATTTTGACTTCATGAGTCTGGTTATATAAGATATAGATGTACAAACCCAGGCTCTGTTGATTTGCTGTATTGCAGCTGTTGGTGGCATGTGATTATTTTAGTTTTAGTTTGGATATTTTTAGCAAAATTGTCTAAAGAAAAAAAATGTTTAGCTGGAATGGAGCTATACTTTCCAAGAAAAAAAAGGTTTTTTGCTCTTGGCATAGCTTTCTCCATTACCTGAACTGGTACAATCTACTCTACTTCTTTTGAGCTGTACACTGTATGTTTAGCCAGCACTGTTTATGGTGCCACTACCCAGACCTACTTCCCTGCTGTACATAAAACATAGGTTTTCCTTATCTCTCTGTGACTGTACAGTCTGCCCACATGATTTGACTGAAGGTCATGTCTTCCTGCTTACGCTGTGTTTCTTTCTTGGGACTGTTTTGGGGGATTTTTTTTTCCTTTGTGTGAGTTTTTTGTTTGTTTATTTTTTGTTGTTGTTTTGTTTGGGTTTTTATTTTATTGTGTTTTTTGTTTTTTTTCTTAGCCAGTTGATATAGCATAAAACCTTAGGATTTCAAATCTATGCAGCCAATTTCTCTGGAAGTGGACCCTCTTGGTAGGGGGAGTGCTCCTCGGGCTGGAGGTGTGACACCTGGAGATGTGCTGTGTCAGGGCATGGTTTTTCCATAAGGTACTGGCCATAAAAGGCTGCAGCCTGGAAAAGGAATGTCCTCTTGTGAACACTGAGGATTTAGTGTCAGTGCTCCAACAAAAAGCAGAGACCACTCTAAATGCCACCCTCTGGAGCACAAGATGTATGTGTCATATGGTACAGAGATTCAGCCTCTGTGCTCTGGAACAGACACTTGAGAAGGAAATGAGCTGGCCAGGATTTGAAGATGAGTGTTGGATCAATGTAATATTTGGCATAGTTCACCCTGAGCTCTCCAGCATGACCTGCAGTTCTGGCTGGCTCTTCTGATCTGTGGCAGGAGATCTCCTGGTACTTCATGAAAATGAGCCCCCCGCCCCGGGTGTGGCAGGGAGGCTATCTTAAAATAAAAGGCCAAACTTGCCCATCACTTTTGAAGTTAAGGAATTTATTCAGTTTATATTAATTTGAACCCACTTCTTAAAATGTTTAAACATGAACATAAATATATTGTTATGAGAAGCCTTAAAGCTAAAACTAGGCACGGTGTTTGTAGTGCTAATTGGTGAAGGATAGCCTGGAAGGGCTGTGCCTTGTCACTGGGGCACATCTTAATTCTGGTTTTACAGCAGAGTCCCCTTCCTTTCCTGCTGGTCAACTTACTTTCTTCAGATAGTAAGAGAAAAATGCTTCCTTACTCCAACTGATGTCAAAGTCTGATGGATGACCTTCTTTACATAGAAATTCTGTAAAATGACCAGCTCCAAAATACTTTGAAATTCTGCAGTATCTTCACTACCTGTGGCTACTACTAATGCTTCTGTCTATCTGCTTGTTTTGAGCTGGGAAGTAAAAGGCTATATTAAGTAAGATGGTATCTTTTGATCTATAGCAAATAACTATTAGGGAAGAGTAGTGATGAAGTCTGTAAAATTCCTGGATGAAAACAGTGACAGAGTGTATTTTCCACCAAAGCTGTACTGGATGAAAGAGATTAAAAATCAGGTTAGTAACTAACTTGCTTTCTACGGGGTATTGCTTGCACAGTTCTTGCTTGTTCATGATTTTTGTTTCAGTACTGTACTCAGATTTAGTGTTGTTTCATGCTAAGTGTGTAATTTTAAATCTGCTCAGCTGTTTCTCGTGTCCTTTCAGCTAATAGAAACAAAATGAATCATCTTCATTTTAGCAATGCTTTTTGTATCTTAGCTAATGAGTTTTCCAGGTAGATAATTCTTGGATTAGTTACCAGTGTTTGCAAACCCCAGACCTGGACTGGGTACTTGAGAAGGTGATGAGAGCAAAGTGGAAAAACAATGTACTTAAAGGTAGATTAAACAGCTCAATGTGTTTTGCAACACATGCATAAAATGGTCTGGAAAAATGTTGGCACTGCTCAGGAAGGCATCCTATGGGTAAGGAAGGCCTGTGTCACTGGAACTCAGCACCTCTGCAGTTATGCAATATGGTACTTTTCTTTCTTAAGTACTTTTACTCTTCCTTACAGAAGGAAACTCACTTTTTCAGTTTTTTAACCTTATATTTCATATTGGTTCCTGTTGCTTTAATACTTTACTGTCTGCTATGATACTAATGATAGTACAAGCATTAATCTGGTGGCATTGGATAAACAAATCCCTTTGTCTCTGGCTCAGTTGATTTATCTGTAGGAGAAGTTAATCGTGTTTCTCAGTGATGAGATGTAGCTTACTTGAAAGAGCTCTCTTGGAGGGATGACCACAAGGTTACTGTTACCTGTGAGGGGAATGTGGACATTTGGAGCAGGATGAGACCCCAGCCTATGCAAAAAATCCCCCAGGTTTGCTGGGGGAAAGTGAGAGGTATACCACATCCTGATTTGTTTTGCTAGAGGATCTGGAATTGTCTGAGTAGATGATGACGCCTGGTGCCTGCATGCAAGAGACTTTTTTAATTAAAAGAAGAATCTATTAGCATAGGGATGCCAGGAGAAAGCAAAGTTATTTTTAAAGCTTCCTTTCATACAGAAACTATTTTTGAAATGCTAATGGTGGTATGTTTGCCTTGTGCTGCTGTATCATAAGCAAGACTTGCAAATGTTTAAATGCTATCCTATTTTGACGCTTGGCAATGTCCGCTCAAATTCTGCTGGGGTGTTTTTACAGCTTGTTACTACACGCAGTGAAGCTCCAGCCTGGAGAAATGCTTTGCATCGTGAATGCAGAGGCATTAGTGTATGGAGTGCCTCTTCAGAGCCCAACAGAAGGGTTCAGTGGTCACTGATGGCACGAGTCTGTGGTCTGCAGTTGGAGTTTTAACAGAGGACTTTGTCCTGTGGCATTTGTTCAGAGAGCAATTAAAAGGCCTTAGGTTGTATTTTAGCATAGAAGAAGACTTTTATAAATATTTAGTGATTATTTTAAGAGGTTTTTGTGCTTTGCTGATTCTGGACAGAGTACAGAAACCACAGTGAACCAGAACCACCTAAGTCCTTGGAGACTTACACATGCCTTGCAGTGCTGTGTTCTGTACAGTGGTAACTTCTGCCCCAGGGCATATGAAGTCCTCAAAAGGGATTGATTTTTTCTTGTTGTTGTTGTTGTTGCTTTTTTTTGGTGGTTGTTGTTTTTGTTTTGTTTTGGGTTTTTTTTGGTTTTCTTGTTGTTGTTGTTGTTGTTGTTGCTAGTTTTAGTGTCTTTATTGGAGAGTCTTCTCCTAGCAAAACCAGGAAGTTTTTGGCCTCTATGGAGCTGAGCAAACAGATTTTCTCCCCCTTTACTCTGTAAGTTAGAGGCTATTTCTGGGAAAGCACTAACTTTTAGGAGAGCTAGCAGCCCACTGAATCTCAAAATGCTGAGTGCACAAGTAGTTTATTGAGTTAGAATTTAAATAGCTCTGACTTGGAAACCAAGGTACATTGACTCTTATCTGTAGTTGCTGCAGTCTGCTGATTTTGAATTTGCACAGCTGAGCCAATTCTTGCCATTTGAATGGCAAGAAAATTGTGACCTTTGAGCATCCTATCAGCTTCTGAATATGTCTTTTCTTTTGAACTGCCCTAGTAATTTTTTGACATTACAGCCAGCATTTAAGACTTTCTCACTGTGAAGATGTACAGACAGATGTGTCATAAGGTACTTCATGTTCTCTCAGCTCTCACAGCCTTCTTCTGTACTAAGGAGATGAAGTTTTGGGAAGAGGATAAGGAGAAGTGTAGCTAAAAATAAAGATAATTGGATGATAACAGTAAGGCAGTCTCTAGTTCAGTCTCACTTTGCAGTTCAGAGTTACCCTAAGGCAACAGATTGCTATTGGGCCTAATCTAATATCAATGGGAAGCTTTCCCTTGACGTCAGGAACCTTGGGGACCAATTTTGCCATGCATATCGATCATGAATGGCACAGGTACTTCCAATGAACAGAGATCTACCTGGGCAACAGTTTCACATTTACTGACAGCTCAGATACCTGCGATCTTTGGCTGTTGTTAGGCTGTGCCAGTTAATTCAATAGCAGTAATTCAATAAAGCTTGTGTGTGGAGCTGAGGAATGACATGGTGGTGGGGAACCTGAGTGGCTTTTGAAGAACCCTTTTGCATGGCTCAGCTGATTGAGCAGTGCTGTAGTTACAGGGGCTTTTATTGTACGGACCACTTGGGTTGTCTTCGTACCCTTTAAGGAGTAGCTGGTGAATACATCTTGTATCTGCCCTGGGATCTGGGCTGCAAGGTCTTTGTATCCCATCCATGTGTCTTTCCGGCTCCCCTTTCTCTGGTAGTAGATAAAACTCTTACAAGTTTTTCTGGGCAGTTCTTTTGGATATAAGCAATTGCTGAGCATTTTGCAAACATGAAAACTTCAAGCAGGTGAGGAGAATGGTCTGAGCATTCTCATTATTTGAGGTTGACAAGGACCCACAAGAGATTTTGTATGTCAAGCCATGGTCCCTTCTGTGAAATCCTGGGAGAGCCAGGCTGTGTAACTGCAGGCCAATGGATGTGGGAAAGGCAGAGGAGTACTGAGAGGCATGGATAAAAGAGCAAAGGGAATTAAGTGCTTGCCTGGTGTGTATCTCCTAATGACCTAGTGTAAGATCTAAGGAAAAGGGTGGTACAAATCATGTGATGAGGAGGAAAGGAAGATTAAAAAAAAACTAATTAGCTTTTGTTTTAATGATAGTGCTCTGTGGAAAATGAAAATTTTCTTATCTTCGTACTTAGTTAAAATATGTAATTGTTCAAAATTCACACCACCACTGGAAGGTGAGTCATAAGATAACTGCAGCTGATTCACAGGATAGCTAGCTTTTTAATAGAAGCAGAGGTTCCTGACATCCTTTAAAAATGCTGCTTTCAAAATACTGAAATGTACAATGTGTACAGTCTGACTGGTTTTCCACATGTATTAAGGGATATGTACTTTTCATATAAACATGTGTGGGCCATCAAAAAGCAGCTGTCCTTTGGCACTGCATCTCCCCATGAGGGCTCCCTGCTGTGAACAGGAGCAGTGCTGTTCTCCCAAAGAGCAAGAGGCAAGGAGCAGCAAAAAAAAGAACAACAATTTCACTTGTGTCTGCTTGTTCTGAGAAGCTTTTACTGCTCGCATGCTAAAATAAAAATAGCTTCCTCTTCTACTGAGCACAGTAGCATCTGCCTGCCGCAGGCAGGCAGTGCCAGCATCCAAATTATTGTGAACGCTCATTTGTTGGGCTGGAAGAATAACTAAAAATGTTCTTAATGTACATAATGTAAATATGGAGTAATGTTCATGGGAGATCAGGAGAGTGGCAGGACAGTTTGGGATGACAGTTTGAAAAATGTGGCTTTGTGGGAGGGGTTACTGAGGTTCTGGAGCCAAGCTCTGTTTGTAATAATCTGCAAAGTGGAAAACTCAGGAAAAGATGAATGTGAAGGATTTAGCATCAGGACACTTTGTCAGTGATGAATGGAACTTGGCTACTTTTGCTGCTTGGCAGTTTTACCTCTGTGTGGTGCCTGTTACCTTCTGGGCCGTCTGTAATCACACTGGCTGTGGCTGTTTGGACCCACAGTGCAAACCAGGACAGAGCAAACAGTTCTGGTGTCCTGCTGGTGGCTCATCTTTTTAATCATGTACATTATATATCCACTGTGACAAAGAAGCAGACATTTTCAATTTTTTAAAAATAACTTTAAAAGGGCTGGATTTGGAAGTACAACATCCTTTGGACTGTTACAAATTACTGTTGTTATCTTGGATGAAATGAATTTTGGAGTTCAACTTCATCGCCCTGAAGGACGCCATTTATTTGTTGTTATCCTGAAGCTTGCTTCAATTTTTAGCCTGGTGTCAGTCCTAATGTAAATAAGGGGAGCTGCAGTGGCTTCATTGCAGATGGACAAACCTCCAGGCTGGACTGCTAGGAGGGCGCAGGCTCACTGTGCCGAGGCCCAGCTTTCCCTTGCTTCTGGGAGGAGAAGGGCAGCACTGGCTGGGAGCTGCCTGGGAGGCTTAGAGTGGATCAGCCAGAAACCTGATGGGAGCAACATCAGCAGGAGCCATGACAGCATTATCTGCCAGAATTTTATTTTCCTGCGGGATAGGGATTTCACAATACTGATGACAGGGTAGGCCTGTGCTTCACATCCCTGCTTGCTCCTGGGGGCTTTCCTGAGTTTCTTTATTCTCATTTAGGAGTTGGATTTCAAGGATCCTCATGGATCCCTTCCAACTCAGGACATCCTATGATTTAGTCTTTGCCAGTCATGACTCTTATGGACAGATGAAGCCTGATTTTGCCATCACTTCTTGACAAGCCTTTCCAGGTGAAAAAAAGAATAATTATTTTCTCGAGATTTCTGGCCTTGGTTACCCCCAGTGGCCGCATGTGCAACACCAGTCAGATTTTGCAGTCCTGCCTGGAACGAAGCAGTGGCTTTAAAGGCATGCATCTGTGGAAACAGCTGTATTTATGCTAGGAGAGAACACTTCCTCCTTGCCGGCTCCTCCCAGCACAGCTCTCTGCAGCCCTGCCAGCCTTTTGTGGAAGAGGAGTGGCGGCTGCCGGCAGGCTGCCAGGCAGACTCCCTGTGCTGCTTCCAGAGGTGGTGTGGGGATGCTCCTGCTGGCCCTGGGGAGCAGGAGGGTGGCTGGGAACCAAACTGGTCACTGATGGTTGTTCCTGATATGTGCCAGAGTAGGTCTCACTGAAAGTTTGGGGCTGCATGATTTCCATGGCTTTCAAAACTCAGCAGATCCTCCAGACTACAGAAAATGTGCACGACAAGGAAAACCAGAGGAGAAAAACTAGCTGCCTGCTATGCTACCTTGCAAGATGGTTCATCAGTCATGCCTCCTTTAAGAGAGCACCTGGAATTGGAGAGATCAGGCAGCCACATCTGCCAAAATACCTCACCCTCAGCTGGGAGACCAAAACAATCAGGATTGCATGGTCCCTGCCATACACCTGATCTCTGTCCAGATGGTGCACATAGACAGCTGGTGTCTGGGCATTATAGTCCTTTAGGGGAAGTTTGTATTGCACACACATCCCATGTCTCTCCTACTTGCCTGGGAGCTACATTTTTGCATTCTTCTTATTTGAGATGTATAATAACAGGCTTTAAACAGCGCATCACATAATTAGCTCTGCATAATTTAATTCCACTGCCATGAGTATGGGAAAGTGCCTTGCCCTTGCTTAATGTAACAGGTGAAATACAATGTATTAAACTTAGCATGGTAAAATAGATATCTTTGTCTTTAAGCAGGTCCATATGAATGTTCTTCAGAGCTTGCTTTGCTGTCACTTGCCAGTTTATACCATACCAATTATAATAGATTCTGCTACAAAACTTTCTGTAGAAAAAGAATAGCAGATCCAAGTTGTGGTTAGGGCTCAGTGGTTCCATATTCGGTTCCATGCCTGTAGTGGTTTGTATGGCAATGATGGCATTCACAGGTGTTGAAGTCTGTGTTCCATAAATTACAAGGAAGTGCAGTATTGACTGGTTTGTTCCAGAGTGGGTGCTGGCATAGTGTGAATGTCTGCTGTGTGTCTGCCTGGGGCACTAGTTTGGTGGAGCCCAAATGTGATGCTACAGGCTCTACTGATAGAGTAAGGAGCAGCTTAGCAATATTTTCTTTCCATCACCCTGGTGAATAGCTCCCTGTAGCATAATTTGTTTTGGGATGAAGGTGTTACTGTTCAGTGATACGAGACATTAGGAAAACACTCCTGTGGTTTGTTTCTAAGAGGATTAAAAATGTGAGGGAGAGGATATTCCCTTCTGGGTTTGGCAGTTCCAGAAATAACCGTGATTGAAATCTGCATGACTTTCCTGTTGTCTCAGAGGTTTGGTTGGTTCAAGCAATTGAGAACAATAAAAATGGTGCCAGGCTGTAAGTCTGTCTGAATTTGATAGCTGTGCTTTTCAGCCATGGTGACACACATCTCCTTTCTGTGCTATTGCCCAAGGTAGTGATTCACTCAAGCTTTTTTTTATTTATCTTTGCTCCTAAATCTCTGGACATGATGGATCCTCTTGACTGTTCTACCAGCTTTGTGGTGCCAGATTTTAATTTGCTCCCAGTTAAGCTAAAAGCTTTCCTCAGTGAGAGGAGGATCCTGTTCTGTACAGCTTTGCACTTCAGTGGAATGAGTACATTGTTCAGGTACTTGCAGACCATACAAATCCCATCACTTTTCTTTGGGAATAAACAATATGCCAGCTCTTTTATTCAGGGCCAGAGTAGCTGAAATAACTTTTACAAAGGAGCTCTACTGTCTTTGTCAGCAATAACAAGTTACCATTAACTGCTTTAGGCAGCAATTTTCTCATTAGGTGTTTTAATGAACACAGAAAGGTTTGAATTTCTTCTTATTTCCACCTTTCTTGTGGTAAATACAGCTCCTAGATGTACAGGAACCATGGCTTCCAGAGCAGGTCTTGGTTCTGAATGTAGGCTGCATTAATGCATGTAGGAATTACAATACCAAACTCATCCGTTCAACAAAAATACGATGTAGGTAAAGGGCCAAGGTCTTTAAAACTGTTTTTTTTGGTTTTGTATTTTCCAAAAAGAGAGCTTATGTAGCAAAGAGTTGCCATAGGGATTTTTGGTTAACAGAGTAATTACACTGTTAGAACAGACTGGACAGCAGCATTGCTGCCATGCTGGAAAACATACTGTTGCTTCCCTGTGCTGATAGAAGAGGTCTTTTGGAGATGTGCTTTGGGTCACAGGAAAGACCCCTTCCTGTTATTCTCATAAGTGAACCTCCTTAGCTGTCTCTGATATTTTTTAAGTCTTTCTTCTTTTCCAAATTCAGTTTTTCCTCATCTTCCATATTAAAGATGAAACCAAAGGAGAAGTTTCTGTGGGACAAATTAATGCAATTAATAAATTACAATTTGACTATAAATGTTGAGCTTTTTTAAAAAAAACCCTGCTGGTGTCCAGCCTCTTGATATCTTCCACATCTCTGATACTGTCAGAGGTGTCAGGCTTCCCCAAGTGACAGCCTCAGACGGAGTTACGGAGGAACCTCCACAGCATTGTTCCTTCACCTGCAGTTTACTTTTTGGTAACCTGGAGATTCTCGGGTGTTTTAATTCAGTTAGTGACTGAATTAAAGTGGTTGTCCTTTCCCCTTGCTCACTGTCCTTTTACTGCATCCCTTCAGTGGCTCTTTGGTATCACTGTGGTTCTCCTTCCAGTTCTGCCTTCGCTTCTCTCTCTGCTGCTCCTTCACCTCCCTTTGACCACTGTAGGCTCTGCGTGCTGCTGGGGTGGATGTGGGGGAGTGGAGGTGCAGTGTTAGGTACCCTATGTGCTTATGTGCTATAGCAGGGAATGGAATATCATGAGCCACCAGAACCTGTTGAGACCCTATGTTTTTACCTTCATTAAGTGTATATGAAAAAATGCCCAAGAAAGTGCCCTGAAGATTATTTTCCTCAACCTGTACACAATATCTGTTAATCTGTTTTTTCAGGTAAAACTTAAGCTATATTGTGTTGCACAGAAAGTAACTTTGATACTCCGTGCTGGATGGCCCTAGTACAGTCTCCATTTGTGGCCTGATGTTCCAGCACTGCTCTCTGTGCTGCATCACACAATGGGATTAGTGATGTTTAATTATTTCAGTTCTCTCAACCGAAGCACATGTACTCTTTCTTAATCTTTCTTTAAACACCTCAGTGCCTAGTGCAACTCACTCTTAATCAGCCAGATTCTTTCAGTTACCCTTAATCCAACTCAAGTGCTTTTGTACACTGCAATTTCACATAATTTCTGCAGGAGTTCAACAGTTTGCCCTCATTACTTGTCAGCTGGGTAAACTGAAAAGATAGATCACATCAACTCTCTGAACTCCACTGAGGGCTTCCCTTGCCTTTGGTATAGCATCCAGCTTGTCGTGGTTTGTAGGCAGATGTGTGGCCTTTTTGATGCTGCTGTCTGTGAATATGAAGCACAGTAACTATTCATTTTCAGAGGATTTCTAGGTTAGGTTCAATTTTCAGTCATGCTCTCAGTGTATCTGAACTAGCGTGTTTGTTGGCTGTTCTAAAAGTTTTGGTTTGGGTGTTTTTCAAGACACTCAATTCTTTGCAATATCTCTGGAGTTTTGCCCTATTTTAAGATGTCTCTGCTTTGCTCTTAACCTGATGGAAAACAATTTTCACAGCTTCTGCTACATAGCTGTCAGTTTTGGTATCAGAGAGGCTTGGGGGCTGCTGTACTGTGAGGGATGACTCCCACTCTTTCAAAATGATGACAGGGAAAATTTAGGAATGCTGAAAGAAGCAAAGACATATTGGTAGTCTTTCCTCCGGCAAAAATTAGAAACCAGTCCTGGCATTTCAGAAATGTCAGCTTCGTGTTCCAACCAGAACACTTTTTTTCCCCGCTTGTGTGTATGCTGAAAATCAGGTATTTAACCTCAAATGAAATTGGGAGGAACTTCCTTACTCTAGCATCACTCACCATGTTATCTCAGATAAGGTTTATAAGTTAGAAGAAATGTTTTATGCTAGAGTGTAATAATTCCAGGTTCGTGGGTGGATTGACCATGGGATGCACAAAGTTTGAATCCTTCTGTAGTCTTAGGTATGTGAGCAGATTATGAAGTCAAATCTTATCTTGGCTGAAACAAGCAGTTTTGTAAAACAATTCTGAAGTGTCGTGTGAGTTTGGTAAATCACTTTAAAAGGAGTCTTAGAACAAGAAAATTTTAATAAGTGACCTGATTTTTTTTAAGGTTTCAAGTATTTGCAGCACCAGCTGTAATCTGTGGTTTTAATATGGGGATGTAACATGAACTAAGATGTATGGCTTTGGCTTTCCAATGTGATAATGTCTATGTTAACTTTTCCCCCTTAATTTGGGTTAAACCAAAGCAAAACTCAACTAATCCTGATGTTTGTGTTGTTTGAGGTTTTTTTCTGACCTCCAAAACTGTGTCTGTGTAATGAGCTACCAACATACCTACATATAAATTCTGCAGAAGCAGAGTTAGGCAAGTCTTTGTGGTCAACACTGTAGCTTTTTTTTTAAACCGAAACATGGGGTTTATTCCTTCCTGTTTTTAAATGGATGGAGTTGAGAGTTTAATTTCCTGTCAGAAGGTCACATAAATGAGAATGGCAGAAAAAGTCTCTTCAAGTAGTCTTCTTTTCTTGTGCCTGTGGGTTAATTTGTTTCAGAAGCAGCCCAATAATAGACTGTTTTCTCCTCATCTGCTGAAGATACAAGTTGTAGCTGTCCAGTGAGTCCCATCCATATTGGAGGGTGTGACTGGCAGGACATTGGTTGGTGTTCCTGAAATACCTTTTGCTCAGAGTGCTCAGAGCTGCACTTCCCTCGTGTTCATTCCATGTGCTGCCATGTCCATGTTTGCCTTCATCCATCCCTGGCAGCTGGTGCTTATGCCCATTTGTCTATATTTCATAGCAAATGCATGGCTCATTTTACACAAATCTTTCCTATCCATCGCTTAGCCTTCCAGGATGTTCCTATGGATCCAAACTAGGAAAAAAAAGACTATGCAAAATGAATGGCATTTGGCTAATGAACACCTCCGTGCAAGATTTTACACCAAGCATATTTTCCTGAAAATAGTAAATTTGGCAAGCAGTGAAGTTCTTGGAAAGAAATACTAATGATGTACTGAGCAGAGGAAGGCTGTGTGTGCTTGTGATTTGGAAAAGTGAGAACAGTCTGTCTAAATCTTCATTTCCTGGGAAATTAAAAACATTTTAATGCTTCACAACTTGAGCTCAAGCAGAATTTAAGCAGGGGAATGTGTCTCAGAGTCAGCAATGGTGAGAAGGAATAAGAGAGCAAGAGAGCTGAATCTGTGAAGTGTAGTTTTGAGCAAGTGGTGGCATGAAGAGTAGATGCCAACCCTGTTAGCACAAAAAAAAGCTTTTGTCTCTCACTTCTACAGACATGTCCTGGAAGGCACTTGCCATGAACAGAAAGAAGCTGCAGCATTAATAGCATGCAGAGAGACTGTTCTGACACAGAGAAAGCACTAGGTGGTTGTTGTTTGCTGTAAAAACTAAAAGAGAGGGAGAAGATGCCACAGGAGTAGGGAGAACAAAGCCCAAACCAGGTTCAACTGAAGTGTTCTGCCGCAGTAAAGAAGGAGGCTAGTGGGGCAATTTCACTTTAATCATTGAAAATTTGGAAAATAATCCTATGGATTGATAGTACTACTGTGACATCTTGCAGTGTAGATGTTGAAAAGAATTAGGTAAAATAATTCTCATACTTTACACTACCTGGATGGAGAAGTTTCTGATTGATGTGGTGTCTCTGTCTGCCATATGGGTGTGGAGTGGCAGGACATGAACATGGTAGAAGATTCAGGTGCCTGGGTGACCCCTGCCTTCATCCTGCTGAGCCAGCATCACGGGAGGAAGGGGAGCTGCAGCACCCTGCTGAGTGGAAGCCCCCAGGGTCAGGACATGGTGCTTCCCTGCTGAGAGAGTGGGAGAAGGGGTCACTTTCCATGCAGCTGGAGGAGCAATGAGAGCAAGCTGTGCTCTGGAGGGAACTGTGATTTCTTCTCTTTCTGGGTCCTAAGGTTTCTTTGACCTGATGGCTGAAGCTACACATAGGAAGGGAAAATGTGATCCTAAGCAGAAATCCCTTGAATCTTTATTTTCCATGACATATTGAGGAAGGGTCAGAGGTTCTGGGAAGAAACGTCTGGTATTTTGATCAGTGAATGAAATACAATTTATTTGTGGGCTTTTATTTCATTTCCTGTTTTTGAGATTACTAAGGGGTTTGCAATGAGGAGATGGATATTCCAGCTCAGTTTGTGACTTCAGACCTTTGGTGCTGGAGGTATACTCTGTTTACAGAACTGCAGTTGACCATCTTTAAATAAACTAAAAGCCCTGGAAATGTATTTCTGCCTTGCAGAGTTCAGGATGTCCCATCTAGAACTTGCGTTCATGTGAATAGCCTAACAGTCACAGTAAGTGCAGTTGTTTTTCAGCTTTCAGTGGTAGACATGTGCTTTTTATAGAAGAGTTTTTGAGGAAAGCTGGACCTACAGAACCTGCTGTTGCAACAAAAAACCCAACCAAAGAGTCAGCAAACCAGCTGATACTTGCAGAGTTGATGCATTGCGCCTGAATGTCCCAGTGTGGAAGTAGCTGGGGGCAAGTGTTTGTTTTGCATCTACCCTGTGCAGGTGTCCAGGACCTGCAGCTCTCAGCTGTGGGCTGAGACCACCCTTCTACTCACAAGGCTGTGGTGGCCTTTTCCAGGGAAACACATTGGGCTGGATGCAGTCCAGAGCATCTGCATGAGGAAGAAGCAGTTTATGGAACTGCTAACCAAAGTAGACCCTTGGGCAGGATGGGGAATGACCCGTGGGAAGCTGTAGGGTCACCGTGGGGTGCTGGTGGCTCCTGTCTGGCAGTGAATGCTGCCCTGGCTGTAGAAGAAATGCACTGGGCAGTGCTCCTGCCATGAGCCATGAGCCCATGAGACCTGAGGGCATTCACTGAATGCCCTCAGGTCTTCCTTCCCCCAGTCCCAGGTGGAGCTTGAGGTAGCATACTTGTGTTTGATGTTGGAGCCTTGGTTTTCTTTTCTCTTTCAGTGAAGTCCTACTAATGAAATTTGTCAGTGAAGTCTTTCTACTTCATACACTTTTCTTCAACAGCCTATGTCAGAAACTCGTTTGTGGTAAAGAAAACTTCCTGTTTTACTTGATGTTGTCTTGCTGAGTCTCGTGTTCCCTCCACAGTGGCAGAGGTGCATAAAACTGTCCAATTTGAAAAGTGTTCAGAAAGTGAACTTTGGGTTTCTGTAACTGGTTGAAATGCTGTCTTTAGCAGATTACCAAGAAATGGAAGTTCATTGATATATCTATTGAGTGTCCCATCCCTTAAATGTGTCTAGATGAAAAAATAAATTTGTACTGAGTTGTAGAAACATCAGTAAGTAGCCTGACTAGGATTATTTGATAGAAGAATGAGTGATGGATTTTATTTTGATAGAGGCAAAACAGACAATTCTGATGAAATTTGACTGTCTTTGGCTTTCTGAAGCTGGTGTTGCCCTCATGCCTTGGTTTGGTTTTGATTTTTTTGTTGTTTGTTTGGGTATTTTTTCAGCAAAACTCCTGATAAGTGTGAGAAGATTAATTCTTCCTCAACTTTGAAATTAAGGACTTGAACATATTTTTTTAACTGATTTTTTTTTCCACTTAAAAATATTTTTGTTGCACTTCGGTTTCTTGAAGTCAGCAGAACTATGCAGATTTGCACCAGCTTGGAGACAGAACAATTTCTTGATGCATTTTTAATTCCAGACTCTTAAAAGTATATGTACTTTATTAATAGAAAAAACCTTTTCATTTCAAGGTATGTGCAAAGACTTTTTCTGGACAGTTAAATGGTGTAAAGTCACCTGGAATTTCTTTGCTTGTGACATTTTACTTAACTTTCCACATTTTGGAGAAAAATGTGTTGCCTTCAGATGAACAATCTCTTTTTACTCCTATTAAATTCCATGTGGAGGTGTGAATATATATAATTAGAGACTTGGGGACAGGCTGTGAAATAGAAAATGAGAGAGCAAGACTTCTCCATTTCTGAGATCATCTCAGTGTCATCCACTAATTAAAGTGACCTTCTTGCCCAGGATATTGTGTGGCTGTGAGAGCACTGCGGTATCTCCAGGCAAGCATGGGACAGAGGGAGCTTAAGGCAAAGCCTTTGGCTCTTGCAGGAATGGAGTCCTGAAAGATGTGCTGTTTGGGAGGTGCTATGGATGGTTTCAATGAGTCTGAAGCATATAAAGTATATTAAAAATGCCATGGCCCTTTCCAGAAGGTGCAGCTGAATTAAGAGCGTGCCAGAAGACCATGGTGTTAGGCAGAGCTTAGTGTAAAGCAGACCGTTATTATTGTGGGGTGAGGCCAAATATATTGGCACACCTGTGCAGCTCAACAGGAGTTACTTTTTATAAAAGTATGTTTGTCTGCAAATTGTGTTGATCTTAATTTCAAAACAGCAGCAATATGCTAAACAGACTAAGTAAAATGGGAATAGTCACATGACAGATGAGGAAGGCTCTTTTGTCTTTTTATTTGTTCACATAGGCTCCTGTTAAAAGCTGATGCTTTCTGTTACACACAATTTTGAAATAGCTTTTAATAATCTGACCTTTAGCCTCAGATGTTGTCCTTAACTGTTAATTAACAGAAGCCTGAATCACGTTGGGAGATGAAAGTTCTTATACAGGGCGCAAAATTCCGATTTACTATCTGTAAAGAACTTACAGTAAATGCAACCCCAGGTGTAAGAATGTGGAGGCATTGTGCTGGGTGTGGTAAGCAGCAGTTACAGTAGAGATACTGTAGATAGGAGAATGTAGATTCTTTATCTTGCTCTGCTCTTGAGACTCTCGGTGTGGTAACAGAAACCTCAGCCTGTGCTAATGGGAGCAGGGCTTCTTGGGGACTATGCAGCAGATATTTTCAGTGCATTAGGGGCATTAACCTGTCAGTCAGCTTGGAAGAACAAACTGAATGCTTTTGAAGAGAATTCTATAACACTGTTTTTCAGTATTACGCTGCATTTTCTGAGAAATGTCAACTAACACCCACAAAACTTTGATTTATTGAGCAGTTGATAAGCTACGGTGTTGGTGTTTGTCCTGCTGTAATTAGTTACCTGGAATGAAACACTACATAGGTCTTAGGCACATGGAAGTGAAAGTATATCTATATATTCCTTTGTAGACCTTCATATTTTAAAAATGTTTGTGCAGGTCCATACCTGAGACTTGGCCAGTGAATTCCCTTCCACCAGATGCCAAGTGCTTTTTGTTGGTATGGTCTTCAGTTGGATGGTGCTCTGCAGATTTTATGGAAAATAATAGCTCATATGGATTTAATGTACATTCATTAATTGCTTTTTTCTCTTTTTATCCCTTCTGATGGAGAGCTTTAAGGGATATTGAGCTTTGGGGAGCTAGATTTGCCCTTTTTGGGGAAGGCAGGGATGCTGACATGATAGATGACCATCCCCAGAGCTTGGAGGTAGGTCATGGCTCTCCTTGGAGGAAAGCAGTATTGCTCTGGCAGAATATTCATCTGTTGTTTTTTTCATATCTGTGTGTTCTGTTTTCCGTGTTGCATTATTGGCGGCATTTAACAAGGCATGTCACTAACGTTTGTCTTGTGATCTCTCATCAGTTAAAGTCACATTTGCAAGGAGCAGAGAGTACATCCCAGTCTGATGGACCATCCCAGACCAGTCAGTCTGGATGGACTTCCTAAGTGCCATGAAAATAATTGCTTAGTTGTGTGACAACTAAATGCTTTAAAAATGATTTTTGTAATGGCTTACTTATATTTGCATTGCAGCTTATGGGTCTGTGTCAGTGCCACAGCAGGAAGCACACTCATCCCATAGGAACGGTCCACTGCTGGGAGAGTAAGTGGAGAGGAGGAAGAGAGGGCCTCCTTCCCAGCTGCGCAACTCTCTCTTCTGGCGTGCCTTTCCCCTGCCTCCCACCTGTGCACCCTGATGCCTCCACTGAGTGGAGGAAGGCAGAATTTAATCTGTAGGGGAAGTTGTTCTGCCTGAGTGGGCAAGTAGAAGGAAACTGTCTCATTGACTGTGATGCTTTAATCTTTCTTTATGAGCTACCTGGAGTGCAGAGCCCTTTATTTGACCCACCATCAGACTGGCAGGGGCACAGCAGGATCTCTGCTAGTTTGAGCTGAAGGATTTAGTAGCTTTTGCCATCTGCCTTCCCATTGGCAAATCTCCCTGTGAGCAGAACCAAGAGCAGGGTGCCTTGGTGTGTGCAGCTGGATGCAGCCCCCGGGAAGGCCAGCAGCAGCTGTTACCCAGTGCTGCACTGTGGCAGTGCTGGGCTCCCGCTTCCCCTTCTGGTCTTGGAAGAGCCTGTGCATCCCTGGCAGATGGGTGGGAGCAATGCCCGTGTTTCCCGAAGGTTCAGTGCCGCTGGCCCTTGTGTGTGCCGAGGGCTGCCTTCCCCTCACTGCACGCTGGCAGTGTGCCTGGTGAAGCTGCTTTGCACGTGGGCTGTGTTGAATCTTTATGAAATGAAATGGTGCATCCTTGTTTACCTTTCACCTTTCCATGTGATCCTGCAATTGCTCCCCCATCCCTGTTGAACTGCAGCTCCCTGGCAGGGACTTGCCATCGCCTTGGCAGGGGTGTTCCTGCTGCAGCATGATGAGCTGGCAAGGACCTTCCCTTCCTTAGCTTCTCTGGGTCCATAGGCTCCCTCCTCCTTCCCTTGTCCCCGCCAGGCAGGGGAAGAGGCTTGGATCTCCCTCCTCAAAATATTCACCTTGTTGACTGTGACCACTTCCTTATAGTATGTGCCCAAGCTGTGCTGTTTGACCTCCCAGTGTGGCTGGGGGAAAACTTTCTGTCTGCTGGAGAGACTGACTGGGCATGCTCGGCCTGCTCAAGAGACGGAGTTTTAGTCTATAATGCAACAGATGAGTGAAAAGATTTAAATGGAAAATCAATGGCAAGCTAATGATCATAGCCAGATTAATGGTTTTAAACCCCTGTTTTTCATATCTTGCAAATGAATATAAAAATTTGCAGTTTCAAAGGAGATGTTGAGCAATGTTATATAAGTGTTAAATTTAGCATGAACTGGGGGAGAATGGGGAGAGTGCAGGACATGGTTGGTTAAACACAGGAGCCATGAGTGAGACAGGCCATCATGTTCCCACAGCCACAGCACTGAGAATGGAGAGGGATTCATGGGAAAATGCACCCTTGAAATCGTGGTGGGTTTGTTACTCTTTCCACAGAAACCTTGAACTTTTTGTTTAAAGTAAGCTGCTCACATCAGTGGGAAGCTTAACAGCACTTGAAACAGCTCCCCGCCCACTTTCCATTTTTGTTGAGGGTGAAAAATACTGATGAATGGACCCTGATAAGGCCAGTTCGTTTATTGCAAGTCTTGAGTCCATTTTGCAATTAAATATGCTTTCATTTTTCACAAACACTTTACCATTTAAATTTTAAATTTACTCTTGTATAACATGGGAAATGTCTTAAACCACCACCCCATAGAACATATGTAGTAATCTAGAGAAGAAAATCACTGCTCTTGCTAGGCTTTATCTAAAAAGATATAATTTATTGTTAGTGCTCTGCGTAATTTCTCTTTATTGTTAACACAGTATTTAGTTTTAATTATTATTAACACACTCTGTTTTAATAGCCTGACTGATGAGCCAGTGTATTTTCTGAGTGTCTTTTAAATTAAATTTACTTCTAAGATTTTTTTTTTTTTTTTAGAAATTAGAATAATGCAAGCAATATTCAACCTTTTAGGCCAACTGTTGCCTCTTTTTTCAGACACCCACCAGTGCTGTGCAGCACCCCATTGCAACATCTGGTTGCTGCCATCACACAGCTGTTTACTAACCACTAATTAAAGCACTCCACAATAGAAAAGAAAATGTTGAGCACACTGTGTTGGTATTTTTAAGGGTAGCTAGCTGGTTTTATTTCCTACTACTCTTGTAGTTGCATGTTAGCTAACTTGCACCCCAGTGTGTTCTGCTGAAGGTTGTTTATATCACCCATGCTGAGGTCTTGTCAGGCTGTGGTTGTTGTTATTTTTCTGATGACAGGGCTATAAATTAATTTTGAATAGGATAGCTCTGGGAGGCAAAACTCCCACACGTAAGAAATGGTCCATAAACAGATGAAAATTTGTGTTTGAACATCAGCCATTGTTTGTGATTTTGTTTTTAATGCAAATATTTTTTAATTTAATAAGAAAAGACACAATAGGATTGAGCTTCACACTGCACAAAGGGAGCCAAGTTTCACCATAGGTGAATTACTTGGGGCACTGGAGATTTGTGACCTGAGTAAGCAGAATCTCTCAGAAAGTCCCAAAACATCTGGGCTGACAGTGCATAGCTGGAAGGGGTATTGCAGCCTTGGTATCTCAGGAGCACATCTGTGCTAACCAAGTCATTGGGTTTTGCTGTGTCTCTCTCTTTCATCTTTCTTAATGTATTTATAGGAGAGAAGTACTTCCAGACACATCTTCCTACAAAGAGGACTTGTGAGAAATATTATGTGCTTTCAAATAAGGAATAAAATGTACTCGCTGATCAATTTTCTGTCCTCATTAAGTCTCTCAGAGGTGAGTTCAAGGGAAGAAAAAAATATGGGAAGAGTTTGGAAATGAAGTCTATTTGCAATGAAAAGAGATAACTCAAGAATACTGAAAAAAGGCTGAAACTCAGTGGTTGGAGAGATGGAGAACTGACTCAATTATCCTAATGTTGTGCAGCTGCACTACCACATGTATTGTTTGCACTTTACTATCAGATATTTAATGCATGTGGGTAGCCAATGTTCTCTTTTTGTTTGTTCTAAATATTTCCTATGTGTAATGCAGTAAAAGATGTTGTTCTCAGTTGTTACAACAGAACAATTTGGTAAAGAAACACTCATCAGTGTTTGCACACACTGCCTATTTAATGACAGACTAATAATAGTTTATTCCTGTAATAAAGGAAAGGTAAAAAAAAAATGGCAAGTAAACTCATACCATGAATCTGGAATTTCAGTTTAAGGAAAAGAATCTTATCATAGTGTTCTACTTCAAGTAATTAGTTGTGTGCACTCTTAGACCAAATTTGCATACAGTGTGCAAGGTGAATCATTCCCTCTTGTTCCTGGATGCACAAGTGAGATTATTTCTGTGTTGTGTTCCTGGAAATTCCAAAGGTGCACAAAAGAGCATCTTTTTAGTTTCTACCAAGCAGGAATGTGTCCGTGGCCAGCAAGGTCCCAGAGGTTCAGATCCAAATCTCTGAAACTCAGTTTTTCACCATGTAAGCTACTTCAATTGGGGAGGAGAAGGGGCAAGATGAATTTTTTGGGTCTTGAAGGGAAGTTATACTAAATTGTTCCCTGTTTGAGGTGAGGCTCGTTTCTTGGATTTGAGCTCATGGTGAAACAGGCAAAAATAGTGCTAATGCACAGCTATGTATTAGCAGTATTTTCCATTTATCTGACAGATGAAACAACACTGCTGAAGTTTAATGAACAAATGAAGTAATCATGCATTATCTTGTGATGTAGTCCTTACAAGAAACAAGTATATAAATCTAAAGTCTGCATGAATGAGGGAAGATGAGGAAGAACACTCAGATAATTCTGCTGGTTTTCCACAATGTTGTGTTGTGTGAGTTGCTATTTTATTCTTCTTATTTTATTTATTAGTTTATTCTTCTGGTTAAATTTCGAGGTGCAAACTTTGTTAAAACAATCCTTCTTCCATCACCAGTTTCTTATACTTGATGGTGTCTCAGAAGACATGTGAGCTAAAAATTGTTGAGTTTAGGGAAGACCAGTTTGCTTTCTCCCCATACATTATATTTTGACAGACATACCATGCATTCATTCCACTGTTTCCTCTTGCTTCCAGTTTTCATAGAGTGAGAGAAACAGCTAAACATGTGAGGGGAAAAAAATAAAATGGATAAACACCCTTTATAGTGTTTGCTGATGTAGAGGATAAAAAGGAGGATTCAACATAGAAGGCTCCAGTTAGACACACATTAGTGAACGAGCAGTTTAGTTTTAGCTGGCTGTTTCCACCAGGAGGAAGTACCTTCAGTGTGAAGAGACTTCTGAGGTTTTGCAGCAGCTCAAGAAGCAGGATGTGAGGACCATGTTTTGCTTTCCACCTGCTCTGCTGAGTGTGTGCAGGCATTTGGAGTTAAGGTTTCGCATGACCCTGAGATTGTCTCTATCACATAAGGGATGAGAACAAGTCCTGACAACCTCCAGGACCCAGGGGAAGATTTAAGAAAATGCACTGTCACATTTGGTTTTTTCCTTGCTCTTTATCAAGCTCAGTTCTCCCTAATCTTGACAATGGCACCTCAAAATACAGGTTACAAGTTAGGCATGTTCAGTACAATACTTTTTATTTGTCTGTCAGCACCAGGAAGGTTAGGGGCAATTGGATCATTAGTGTCTACATGCAGTGGATGTCTACACCTTCCCTTTTCTTTCTCATCTCAGTAGATTGTGGAGGGAGATCAGTGTCAGTATCAAAGAGGAGGGGGACTTTCAGTAAGAGAACAGTGGGAAGGTGAATGCCATCTTGTGACTAGCTCCTTGCTGCATGTCCTTCAGAATCAGCAGTTTGGTGCGTGGGATATTTGCATGCAACTTACACTTTGGAATATGCGTGTCAGAAGCCATTTGCATTGGGAAGACAATTATAGGTCAAACACATTTTGTGTTTTTCCATATGCTTCATTGTGAATATGTACAGAGTAACATATATAGGCTGCTTTTTGATTACAAAGTCTCTCAATGTTGGTTGGAGCTCAAGAATTAAGTAGTATTAAACAGGGTTTAAAATCTGAGGCAGCTGAAGCTATTTTTAACATGTAGGTTGTGATTTGGCTCTCTACATTCTTTGTCTTCTCAGTTTTATCCACTGTAGCATGGCTGATAAGAGCTGTTGTCATGTGCTGTGTGTTCTTTGTCTCAGCCATGAGGATGCTGACTTCCTCCCTTTTATTTCAGGAGGTCATTAGTGCTGATGAGATTAGAGGTTTATAACTTCAGGTCCAAGTCATTATTCCTAATTTAATCGATGCATTTGAAAATGTTTCCTCTAATAAAATTGTAATGACTTTATATGATTTGTCATGCTTATCAAAAACATGGTTTAAAAATTTTTGTATTTTGAGGCCCTGAGCTTCTGGAGAAGAGTAGACATTAGTACATCATTGCTGGGCCAATTTCCTGCCTCTCTGTCTGCCTATGCTGTAAATCAGAATAACCTAGTCAGTGTAATCACAGTGATGTACAGCCAGCCTGGCACTGGAGTCAGGCCTTTGCAAACAGCATAAAACCCTGGGAGAGGTCCCTTGCGTGAGCGTGATTGCTTCTCTGCCGCCACCTTCATCATTCAGCAGGGTGCTTTGCCTCCCTAGGAAAGAGACTATCAGCAGGCTCATGATAAAGGAAAAAATAGCCATCTATAATGTAGAGGCTTCACTGGAGAAATGGCTTTTATGTTGCAAGGGGAATGAGCTAAATAGCCTCCCACAGTCACTAAGGTAAGGGGAAAGCAGCAGTGTTACAGTAGAGCTGGGTGTTTGTTTAGAGGCTTTTGAAGAAAATTCATTCAAATGCTTGGTTTTCAGGAATGCTCCTGGAATGTGCTAGGACTACTATTTAATTCAAATTACCACTCTCTTAAACAGTGTACTGTATGCATTTGGGTTCAGGCAGGTGAGGGAGGAACAGGGGACATGAATGTACTGTATGCCAGGTGGATGAGTCCCCTGCTAGAGCACACAGCTGCTGCTGCCCCATGCGCTGGTCCCCCAGCTCAGCTTTTGTAGGTTGGAGCAGGAATGGAAATCACGTGAGTGATTTTGATCTTGCAGGTGATGAGCTGATACAAGGGGGGAGGATTTGACTGTGTCTAAGGTCGAATGGGGGGGTCTGTGGGAGGGATGACAATTTTATGAGCTCTTGGCATTGCTTAGTGTCCAAAAAGCAGGGCGGTGGAGTTGTTGGGGGTGGGTGCAGTTGTGATGGAGGGGCTGCTGGCAGCAGAGGGGTGTCAGCTCACTGGAGTTCCCTGCATGGACTTAGGCGCTGGTACTGCTTCTCAATGGAGAGGAAAAGCCTCCCTTTAGGGCAGTGCTTATGGTACAAATGACCAAGTCCTTCTGCCCTCTGCCTCTAACCATAAGCCACTTGCTCCTTCTCAGTCTAAAAGCAGTGTGTGGGTAAGAACACCAAGAGAGGTTTTTGTCTGCGTGTTTTAGCAGCGTAACTGGCAAATCCCAGTAGGCAGATGGCAGGTCTCACACTAGGAGAGGATGTGTAAACGACCAAAGATAGGTTTTAACAGCCTTTTTCAAAGCCAGAAGTTTGTCACTGTATAAGCTCTCAGTCTAAACATCCCTGTGAAATTTCAAGCCTCAAGTCTACTAGTAGTTTATTAAACAGTTTTGGCAACTGAAAAGGATGCTGTGAGTCACCATGTGCACGCTTGAGTGGGGGGTGTCTTGCATGTCTCTGGCATTTGCTGCCTCTGTGCTGGCTGATGGGCTTACCCAGCTGGCCAACCTGCCTCGGGTCTGCAAAGGACAAGCAGAAGGAAACCTTTGGAAACAATCATGCACAAAATGCTTTTGTTTGTTGACAAGTTAGGGCAGAGCTGTTGCTGGTAAAGTGGTGACATTGGTGACATACTGAGTGTCTCTGGCTACCCCGGTGCATCTCTGCCTTTGGGTGTTCCCTGGTGCCTCTGCTGCCACTGGAGGCTTGGTTCAGTTTGACCTTTAGTCTTAAGGATAAGAACTGCTGATTGCCTTCTGCATCCCCAGTCTTAGCAGTGCAGGGCTGTGTGGGGATGTGCTAGTGCTCTGCAGGCAGATGAAAAGATCAGGCTGGCTTTTCTCCCATTCTGACCTCTAGTCTTTTTTTTTTTTTCCCCAGACTGATTTGTTTTAACAGCAAGACTCAGTTAAGGAGAAGATTATTTCCTGTACGAATTGCCCTGTGCAAATATGTAATGTAATTCAGCTCTGTGGAACTGCCATATTTTCTTCAAACATCAGTGGCACTGCCCATTAGTAATACCCATTTTCTTTTTTCAGTTGTTTGAATACTGTAGAAAAATAATTTTCAGTTCCAGGACCTGACAGGTAGAGTGATGTTAGATACCTCAGCAGCAAGGAAGCTAAGCATGAATACAGTCAGGTTACCACAAAATTAGGCTCAAACCATTAGCAGCTGGAACAGCAGATTACCATCAAAGCAGCAACCCAAAACTAGCTGTAGTGATTAAAGTACCCTCCTTTTATTGACGTCAATAGTGCAACTCCCAGTAACATTTATTGAGAAGGAAATGTGCTCTCAGGAGAACCAAGGTTTTCTTTTTCAGATGCTTTTTTAATGAGGATGGAAAGCTGAACTGAGTGAGGTGTCAAAAGCTCTATCTTGTCCCCTTCTGAAGTGTGCTGCTGATGCCTGACAGCCACTTCTACATGGGCCCGTTTATTACTTCTGTCCTTTGTAATTTTTTGCCCTCTTTGTGTATTGCTATTCTCACTGGTCTTTTTCCCTTTCTTTCTTTGACTTGAACTCTGTGACTCATGCCTTTATTTTTGTTTATGTTCCCACTCTCCTTAAGGGCTCCCCACTCACTCTAAGAGTACATTGCAATATGCAACATTTCATTGTCTCTGTTATATATAGAAAATGAAATTAAGTCATGGAGTGGGCTTTATTTGTGGAATCAGAGAAAGTGTTTCAGCAAATGACCAGCAGCATCAGTAGAGCCTGGTTGTGTATGGTGCTGGGCCCAAAACATGTGTTCACTTAGAAATTCAGGCTGAAGCTGGTGACTAGTCTGAGGAGGACAAAGTTTATTACTTTTACTTCTTTAAACCAAACAGATGAACCTCTGGAAACATCAGAAACCATAGCTTTACAGAGTGTAGCTGCAGGTCTTACTTTGTGACAGAGATCCTGTGGATCTGTAGATTGAACAGTCTGATTAAAATCGCTGTGAGTTTGAAGTTAGGAGTGGTTCCAAAATGGGCCTTGGGGAGCACCCCCGGGAGCTGTTGGTGGGTAAATGCTGGTGTCAAACCACGTTAGGTCATCTGAAGCAATTAGCAATGGGAAGAACTGGGGTTAGGCCTCTCCAGAGCAGTGGCTCTGGAAAATCAGTGTTGCACTGCATGGCTCCCCTGTTATCACGTCTCCCCTGGTAAATGTTTTCGGAGAGGTGGAAGGTGGTGTTCTGCCGCTCCAATTGAACCCAAATGCTGGAGGAAGCTGAGGCAGATGAGCACACACTGTGTTTGTGTGGGTTGCTAGTGGAGTTCAAGGCTTCTGTTTTGCTTAGGGGCCACTTTTGGCTTGGTGTGTGAAAAAGCTGTTTGGAGTTTCCTGAGTCATGTATTATTACTGCTACACTGCATTTAGGAGCTATTTGCTTTTGTTTTCCTGCTATTTGACTAATAGAGTTCAGCTGGGCAGTCCTTGATCCTGCTGGCATGTTACTGGCAGTGAAAGGTGAATTCAGAAAGAAAATAGACCCCTGAAACTTAATTCTGTGGTGCCAACGCCTGCTGCCAGCTGAGCAGACTAATGCTTCAAACTCTTGCTCTTAGGTGTTTCTTCTTATTTTTTGTTTTATTTGCATTAGGGAGAAGATAAATCGGTTCAGCAGCATCTGTGCATCACCACTGACATTTTAATTTTCAGTTAAAAGATTTTAATTAAAATCCAACATGATTTGGTATGAAAAATGAGATTAAATTGGTATTATGCATGCAGACTGAACTAATGTCAATTTATGTATCAGTTTCAGGAACAGCTCTGTCTGATTAATCCAGGCAGTAGCAATGTTTGCTGGAAGGGGCTCTGGTTGTTCTTTTTGTATAATTCTGCCATTATTCTACCAAGATAATTACAGAGAGGGAAGCTTTGTGCTGGTTTTCCTAGTTTCTCTCTGATAGAGTTCTTTTCCTATTCTGCTTCTCTATCTCTTTCTGGATGCTGTGTAATCATCCCTGCAAGATGCTATTGCCCTCTAGGCTTCAAGGAGAGATTTGTGTGGAGAAAATGTTCGCTCTTGCAATGTCTCAGAACGTACCAAGTTTTTTTTACTGTTATGCAGGTTGTATTTGGAGAGGTGTTGGTGGAATCCCTTCATGGCTCTGTCTTAGCTGTGTGTCAGTGTGTGATATGTTATTACACAGCTGCATGCTGGTGCCTGTGTGCCTGTGCGCTCATGCCCATGTATCCTGTCTCAAGCCACAGGACTTAGCACAGCTTTACTCTCAATTCCTTGTGTTAGTCACAAATGGAGTATAAACATGTCCAGGATGTGTATTTTAAATGCATCTATTTGCCAAACATTGTCTCTTTGCAAAGGCTTAAATAGAAAACACACGATGATTTTCCAGGCCTTAAGTCCCATTTTTCCCAGTAGAATAAAAACCTGCATCTGATCAACTTAAGAGACATTTTCTGTCTCTGAAAGTTCTGATTAAGCTATGGGCAGCATGTAAATTTTGTGGTAAGGCTGTGCATATGGACTGTTTTGGAACCTGTTTTGGGTTTGTGCAGCAACTCTGCACAAGGTCTGCTGAAACAAACATTCTTTCATGTCATCACTGTAAAAGTCTTTAAAAAGGAAATGGCAGAGGTAGTGAGGCACTTTTGTGTATGTTTTCTGGTATTATCTGAGTAAGAGCTCTCAAATACAAGAAGGAAAAGCAATTACAGTGAAACTTTTACAAAACCAGCATATGGTATTATCCAAACGGAGCCATTTATTATACCTTGATTACTGGGGAACTCATGGTGAAAGGGGTATGGTTTAGGTTAACAGGCTTCAAGTCCATGTCTCCTGCCTGATCTCAGATTATCTTTATGGTCAGAAATGAAAAGGGTTGTTTTTCAGGTATGTAGTCTTTTTTCTGGAAGATATTCCAAGTAATCATATTGGGAAAAAACACTTAGGAATGATGTGTGGTGTTTTTTCTGCAAAAAACCGTTTTATTTTACCAAGACAACAATTTGACTTATTTCTGCTGCATGCTGCTCCATTTGTACCATGAAGATATGATTCACAAAACACGTAGGTTTGATACAGAGCTCGAGCAGTCTCTGAAAACAGAGGGGTGGTTTTGTGGCTCAGTATTACAACATGTCAGCAGCATTCACAGCATGTCTGCCTTCTGTTTCCTGCATGACTGTGGATGCCTGAGATCAGCAAAGCACTAAAATATCTCTAAAGTTTCACTGAATACAGTAGATCTGTGTTTAAACGCTTCATTGACTCAGCAAGAGCTGGGGATGTATCATCAGATCTGTGCTTCATGCAAAACGAGGTAATGGAACTTGTTTTGTGCATATCACTCTGGAGTCAGATCTGTAGCTTCAATGGTTGTAAGTACCTCTGACTCTGTGGACAATATATGGGACACCTGTCCTTGAGTTCATAAGCAGGATGCAAGGAAAACCTGCTTCATACGCAGTCTTGTGTATTTGCCTATTGGATTTCAGAATTCAATTTCAAGCCCTGTCTTTTCAGGCAGCAGAGAAAGACAAAGCTCCAAGCTTAACATAAAGGTATCCAGAATGAGTGTGTCACCAAAAGTAAACTCTGTACTGTGGGAGGTAACAGCCCACCTCAGTTAATACTCTAAAAGTGTTTTGCCCTTCAGTTCTTCACAGGTTTAGTTACATCACTTCACCCGCTTCTGATAGCATGTTGACACTGAAATCTAAGGATATATTCAGACCCTTTCAAAATTTGTCCTTTGTAATTTAGTATTTTGGGTGATTTCTGGACGGTGTAGTTTCCCTGGTTTCATACACTTTCCTAGTGAAAGTGCACCTGAGTTTATTCTGGGGCACGTTCTTACTGATAGGAGAAAACAGTTTTCTGTGAGAGTTTAGGAAGGAACCACAGATTGAGGTTGGGTTATGCCAACTTTACAACCAAAATCGCTGTCTTGGTGTGGTGGTGCACAGTGCAGTGCTTGTTGAATTACCACATTTCACTTAGAGCTCTGAAATCAGTGTTGGAGTTTTAAAATTCAAGCAAATGGTTGCAGGGTGGAACATTCCTTTTATATGAGGGCAGTAATGCTATTTCAGTTTGCTGAGCTACATGAGTGTGCTTTGATCAACAGAGTAATTTAGCAATTACAGAGTATCTGATGTGCCTCAATTTACCTAGTAGCTGAACAACTCAATGACAGGTCACGTGTCGCTTTTAATTGTCTTTGCAAAATGAGTTAGAAATGTATTATTTCCCAGAGTACATAGTTAAGAAACATGTTAGCCACTTTACTGCTTTACCAAGAGTTGATTATTTTTCTCTTAGTTACTAATGATCCCAGATGAAAACACCCTATGGGAAAGAAAAGAAATTGATTTGGCTTATGTGTAGGCATAAGGAGGAACATATTTTTAATATGCTTCAATATGGCTTCAAAGTGAGAAAACAGCAGCGACAAAACCCACTGAAATTAATAAGGTATGGAGTTTAGTGTCTATGGTAGTTCTAAAAATATTTAATTTTTGTTACTCTGTGTGTAAAATATCTGGTACTGTTACAGGGTTTTTGTACTTTTCTCCTGACTCCAAAGATGCCTTAAAATAGTATATCCAGAAAATATACCACAAATATTCCACAAATCTCATACATTGCTCCTGTGGGCTAGATTCTGCATTCATTAAATAGAGCTAAATAAACGACAATTGCCTTGTGTGAACGAAGGGAATTCAGTGTGATTCGGATCAATGTGAGCATTAGGGCATCCATATTTTACTGCAGCCTCTGCTGTGAACTACAAGACAGAGCGTGTGCATACCATTTACCATATCCAAGGACATTGTCTAGGCTGTTTGCTATCTTTTCTGTGTTTTTGCTTTAGGAAACATGATGATCGTGTTAGAAACTGCACTGCAAACAATGCATGCTGTATGCAGCAAGTAGAGCTGTTCTGCAATTACATAAGGTAGTTCTGATGAAAGAGCCTCTGTTCTGTGTCTGAGAGAGGAGACTTAATTAAGACAGACAAATTCTCCTGGGTATAACAAAGCAATTCTCTGGTTACAGCCCTGATTAGACTGCAGTTCTTCTAAGTGCATTACCAAAGTCTTCATTATTATAATTAAACAGATATAAAATATGTTGTCCCATCATTGCATAAAGCTTTGCTTTAGGGTTAAGATGAGAAATTTCATCAAGAGCTTTGAAATTGAAAGCTGACAAGCAAAGCAGGTGATTTCTCTATTCTTCTACAATTTTTGTATTTTTGTCCTTTTTAGTATTCCATTTAATGGCAGATTTTAAAAAAAATCTTAAGCAGTCTATTTACAACAATATTATTTTCCTGAGGCAACCAGCTAGGAAAAACTAATGTCATCTCTAAAAATGGAGCTCAGACACTGGCCTCTCCCAGGTATGCTGGGTTTGGAGCAGTCCAGCCTGAGAATGGGTGTGCTCCCCTGTGCCCAGGGCACTCATTGTGCTGGTTTCCTCCAGAGTTCTTTCTTGCTTACCTCTGGCCTCTTTCCAAGAGTCAGCAAGTCCTGCAGCTGAATGGAGATGTTGCTCAAAGGTGGATAAAGGGGGAAAGTGTATGTGTTTGGGAGCATTCATTGATCATACATCCAACTGAAGGAACTGATGAAAAATAACAAGAAAGAAGAAGGGGAGGAGTTGATACTTCAGGAAGAAACTGACTTTTTCTCAACATTTGTCTTTTCACCGTACCTGCTTATGTAAAAAACACCATTGAATTTAGAAGCTGTTTCTCTGGTGGGAGGGATTATCTTTAAAAGTCTTGAAAAGCTAGAGCTCTGGGGTTTAAAAAGGACTTGAAGAGCTGTTGGATGAACAAATGCACAGTCACACCTATTTTAATCTAAATACAATATTAACAAAAGAACAGTGTGACCATGGGGACTAAGTGTGTGTAAGTGTTTGTAAGATTAAAGCTTAAAATGGGCAACAACTGAATCACACAGTTGTTGCAAATCATAATCTATTTTGAAGGGCCCATTGAATGAACTGTGAGTTCTGAACTGATTTTTGTCTATGCAGAAGTGGTTCCCTGTGCTCACTTATGTCACTCTTCTGCTACCACTTGTTCACCCTCACAAAACTAACCGTGGCCAGTGTTTAACTGTCCTTGAGTACCCTCTCAAATTGCTCTGAGCAGTGTTGGTGTTAGTGACAACTGTGCAAGATAAGGGAAGCTTGTGGTTTAGCAGTGGGGCCTGTGGCTTTCTGTCCTTGAAAAGGCAAATACCAAACTTGGACCTCTTAAACCAAAAAGCTTTTCCAAACCCCAGCCCAACTGCTCCTGCCCCCACTGCTAGAACCCCCTTTTTCTGCCATGTGTCCCCCTTGAGGGGATGGATGAAGGCCCTGGCAGAAGCTGCCTTTTCTCCAAAGGTGCTGGGATTTGTGTGTCAGAAACATTTTTGAGTTTTGTGGAAACCATGAGACAAATCCAGAGCAGATAGTGTTTTCTCAGAGGCTTCTGAGCTGAACTAGGAGGCAGGAGGTTCCTACTTTTCTGGCTGCAAATCCAACATTTTTCTTCTTGCTCAACATTTTCTAAATGTTGCAAGTGTACAAAACTATTGGAGATTTGAGGTATTACTTTCTCCACATAAGTGCTAAGTTATGTTGCAGCTGAAGTGTAGTTATACAGTGGTTAGAGTTCTTTTTTTTCTAAAACCCCTATAACCACTAGTTGATAAAATTAAATATTAACTGGATGGAGGCAATTACATCAGGGTGGTGATATGCCTAAACTGTAAAAATTCAGTATAAAACCCAAGGGATTGCAATACTCAGGCATGCACATAGTTTAATTCTAAGATAAAAGATTTATGATTATTTAGCAAATGTAAATATATGACCAGGATAAAACTACATTATCATTACATTCCTTTATTTGTTAAGAAAACCAAAACCAAATGAGCAATTGGGTTTTTTTCTCCCTACGATATGGGCTCTGGGATAGGGGAGAGTTTTGCCCTTGAAGGTGGATAATTTTGAAGGAATGCAATTAAAAATTGTAGCACATTTCCATAGCAAATCAGTTGTTCTTTAAATAAATTGGATGTTTATGATGCTGCAGTTTGCAGCTTATCAAGGTGCTTGTAACCTGCCTAATTTACTGCTTATTTTGATGAGTAATGAAAACATTCTGTGTCTGCATTGGTAAAAATTTGGAATATGCCTACTTATGAGAGTCACATTATAAGATTTAATGAGGCTACCACAGCTGTTTCTTGAATCCTTCTTTCCTTTCTATTAATGGAGAAATCTGTGTTTTGCTTGTAAGGGAGATGCTTAATTTGTCATACTGTTGCTAAGTGCACCACTGAAATAATTGCTTCACTTGTACATTGTTTTCAGCCCTGCCAACTCCTTTAGCAGTGTAGGAGCACATATCATGGCTTGAAACTGCTCTGATAGCAGCAGGCATGATTTATGTGTAAACCTTGCTTTTCAGCCCAGGGGTGCTGAAGGGGATGTCTGCTATGCACCGTGCCCATAGATGCAAAGCTAAAAAGCTGTAGATGGGAGTAAAATAAAAATAAAATTAAAAAATACTTGAGGAATTTTTGAGCCCGTGGTTAAGTGCAGACACATTTTGGTGCCTGTATGGTAGAGGAACAATCAGAAAGCTTTCCCTCATCCTTGCTTTGTGATGGAGCTTGTTGACAAGGTGTCTGCATGAGGGTTAATAAATCACAAAGGGGACAGCGTCACCTCCACACACACGGGTGAGCTGCACAGTGCCGGGGCTGCCGCAGGGACCTGTGCATTATAGGTCAGATAAAACACTGCCCTGTCCTGCCCATATGCTTCATATTAGGCTTTATGTATTTAATCTCAACCTGTTTAATAATCCAATTATGACTGACAATCGGAATTTTAAAAAAAATCCCATTAAACCAGTTTCATTACCTAATTTTATTGATTTTTTTTAAACTTCATTGCTAATTTTAGGTATAGGGGCTGATCTGAATCAGCATAAATGTGATTAATGAAGAAATAATTTAAGTTGATTAAAAAGGGTTTAAAATAATGTGATTAGCCTATTGAGATTTGTGTGGCTTATTGGATTACACATTTTATTCCTGGAGGACTGCTGTAAGATTCAGAATGAAATTAAATTGGTCACCCTATTTTGGGCCCCCAGTGCTTGGTAATCTCCAGTGCCATGGTACCAGACCAGAAGGCACAGTCCATTTCGACCATTTTCTCTTGGAAAAACACGGGATTTAATTTATGAGTTAATACCTAAATAATCAAGCAAAAAAATAGCACTGAAGTCTGGTCTGCTCTCCATTAAATAGGGCTTAAATGAAATCATGTTTGATCTTGAGGGATGTCCTTTTGGAAGGAATCAGGTGCTGATGAAAAAGTGATGAAGACTCTCCAGCCATCCTTGGGAGATTGTGACCATTTTCAGTTTTGCTTTTCTTGTTTAGAGTCTTTGCTTGATTTTGAATGTGTCAATTTCCAGTATTTAAAAGAATGTATCACTAGATGGTACTGATCTTCACATAATCTTTATAGAATCATCTTCATAATCAATGATCTTTGTGGATCCCTTCCAGCTCAGAATCTAAGAATCTGTGCTCTAAAATCTATGACAACATTAGTCCACGTTTTGAGTTTCTAGGGGATCCATAAGGAAATGTAATTTAAAGGACTTCTTAAAGTACATCGATTAAGGGTTTAATTAAACTGCTCAATTTATAGCATTACATTCTGAATAAAAGTGCCCAGATACCCCTTAATTAGGGCATGGCGTGTCTGTTAAGTTTTTTTCTTATATTCATGCACATTTTTTATTAATACTAATGTAATAATTATCAATACAGACAATATGTGTATTAGACTAAAAGAATCTGTAATCCCTTACTTGAACATGTTTCCCAAAAACTTCCCCATTCTTGTGGCACTTGTGAACTTCCCAGTTTTCAAGGTAGTTTCTAAACTGATAGCATCACATGATGGACAAATACAACAATATTAGAACTTTTCTTTCCTGAGTAGATACTATATTTATACAACCCAGTATACTGGTTTGTGTGTGATCTTTCTGTTGTATTCTATGCTGATCATCTGTGATGACAAAGTTGACTTTTTTTCCCCCAAAATTACTCTCCTGTGTCAGAGTCCTGTAAATAAGGACTGACCCTGTGTTTTTAGAATTATGACCTTGTGTTTTGCTCCTTATTGGAAGATACTTTTTTTTTTTTATGTATTGCCTGTCAAGCAGTCTTTTGACTGCTGACTCACATTCTGTTATTCATCACTGTTGAAACTTGGCTTTGTATCATCTCCAGACTCCATGTGTATTGATTTTATGCTTTCTTCCAGGTCACTCTAAAAATGCTAAATAGCACTGGGATAAAGAATGGGTCTCTGCAGGATCTTTGAAGCATTTCTTCATGATAAGTGTTTCACGTTTACTGTTCCATTTAAAAGTTATCATTTATCTTGTGTTTGATTAATTTAATGTCTTCTGAGTTTATTTTTATTGCTGGATCTTCTTAATCAGAATGTCATTCCCCACCAAGTCAACTATATTGCAAAAACCATAATACATTAGAGTCTGTTACAATGACTTCATGTGTATCAACCAAACTTTTAATATCATAAAAGCACAGATATCAGGTTAGTCTGACAAGCTCTGTTTTCCATAATGTTTGAAATAGGTAATGTTAATCATCTTTTTATTCTTAATCAAATCTTTTTGCAGCTTTTCCATTATTTTGACAGTGAAAATTACCCACTCCTAGATGCACTGTCAATCAAGTATTTAGAGGTGTAATGAAGGGGAGTACCACTTGGGCATGTTTTCCTTAGCCAGGTCTTTCTAAACTTATTTGGCTTTTCCTCCTGAGTTGCTACTGGCATTCTCTTATTCTCTTAATTTTTGTCTCAGATGCCTTCAAAGGAGGTTCTGTTACAGAATGAGGATTTGTACAATGGAGTTCTCCTGGGAATGCTGCAGCTGAGATCCCATTTTTCCAGACCTTGATGTTACTACTTCTGCTTGAAGACAGAAAGTGTCTTTCTGTCTTCCTCAGCTTTATATTCCCTGCAGGATGATGAATCCAATCCATGTCCAAGGTGCACTTGCAGACTAAGAAGGATTAGAGGCTGTGAGAGACCCAAGCACTTGAAAATAGCAGAATATTTGGGAGAAGTAGTGGTTGGAGACATTACATCCAGTGAGCTGAGTCACTCCCTTACCAACTATAAGCCTCCTTCCAGCGGGAAGTAAATCTGGCACTTGGGGTGTCCATAGTGAAGGGGCTTTTTCTTCAGGGAGAATGGACAGTAGCCATGAAAAATCTTCATCAGGTGGTGTCTTCTGTAGGCTTCTATGGAGACATTGTGTGGATTGAAGTGTCATACAGGAATCTGTTTCTCTCTGTAGATGTTGCTTAATGCATAAAGGGAGAGCTACTTGGTCTGATGGAAACCTGGTGGATGAAACTTCAACAACAATGGCAGAAAGCTCTGGAAAGTGGAAGCCTCATTGTTGACTCTCATGTTCTTTTGTGCTCTTGGAAGTTTTTCAGCCTTGGCTTCATGGCCTACTTACAAAAAAGAAGGGAAAAGTAGTAACTTCAGCATGATATCATGCCAGAAAATAAACCCTTCTTGCACTGTCTGCTTTTCATTTCCAAAAAGCATTTCCAGATGGAGTCTTTATGTGCTGCTGGTTTATTATTTTGCTCTAATTTGTCATTTAAACAGCAAAGGTAAATCTTCTTCAAGGTAAAATTGAATAAATTTGGTAGTGTTAGTCATTTATAAAAGAAAAGGAAAAAAGCAAGTACACAACAAAGCATTTCTTAAAAAGTAAATCATTTTGGTTCAGGTGTTTTTCCTGAAGATCTGCTTCAGGCATTCTTTTGTACCTCCTTCCAGTCTTACGCAACAGTACTTGAAAGTGTTTTTTAGTAATGGAGCAAGAGGAAATCAGACAAGCCATTACAGTCTTATCTCCTCTTGATCTTCTCCATGGGGACTATTGTCTTCACTCCATTTTCCTGCCCTTGCCGTGTACCCATTTTGCAGGGTGACTTTTTTCACAAGAAGCTGACCATAGTTATTATTATAGGTCTTGGTGAGAATTCAGTGCCCATACCCAATGTCCTGGTAGTTCTGGGGAGCTGAGGAAAGCCTGCTGTAAAAACAGATATTACTCACTGTTCCCCAGGACACTTTTTTTTCCTGTGTCTGAGCTCCCTTAGTCCTTGCTCTCTGTGAACTGTGATAGTGCTGAGGCTTCTGTATGGAGCTTGTGCTTGAGTTAAGCTGCTGGTTAGTGACAACTCACTCACTTTGCAGACATGCCAGTGGGACTGTTTTGGTGTTTGGAGAATTGTTGGACACTGTGTTCTGAAGCTGTTTCTCTTGTATGTGTCCATGTTGTATTTTTGGTTGGTCTTAAGTTCTCCATTTGTTCCATTATGTGTGCAGCTCAGCTGTTAACAGCGTGAGTGTTAAATTTTGGATCTGGTCTTTGTTCCCCATGTGCACAAATCCCTGCATTAGTAGGAATTTTGCCTTGAAGAGGCTACCAAGGTTGATCTCACAGCAGTAACATGGCTCTTGTCATCTTCTGAGCTGCCTGTTAGCCCAAGTGTGACTGGCAGCATCCCCATAGCTGCCTGCACCAGGGGTAAGGTGGTTTGGCTGTTCAGCCCCTGTGCAAAGGTAGCTGCTTCATGCCATGAGTTGTCAGTCTGGATGAATTTTGAGTAGGCAACCTTTTCTTTGTTGGCATGTGAGTTGTCACAGTGGGTATGTACCTCATGCTTAGATCCTACAGGGCTTGCCAAGAAAGATTAGAGGGAGTTTAGCTTCTTAATTTGGTGTGATAGCAGGGGCTGTGAGAAGAGCTGATAAAGTCTGCATAGAATGGGCAGTCCAAGGCTACTCTCTGAGGATGGTCAGAACATGGCATTTAGATTTACAGAAGAAAGCTTTGTGTGATGAGGATGAATACTGGCTTCCCATTGCTACCTGTTCTAATCATGTGCTGGTACTGTGGGTTTAAGCTTTGATCTACATCTGATCAAATGGACTGAGCCTCACAGGTGTATGAGATCCAATTGCAGCCCTGGCCCAGGCTTTGACTTTGTGGTTTTTTGGATAGTTTATATAAATTTTCCCTGCTCTGGCTTACTTCGTTCTAGAAAAATACACTGTCATTTGTCAACCTGCTACACAGTGCTTTGAGTGCCATTAGTGACTCACTGACTTCTTTACTTTCTCTTTAAAGGTACATTTTCCACCACAAGTAAAGTCACAAGTGCAGTAAAGCCTTAAGGTTTTCAGAGACTGTCTTTGAATAACTGAAATATTTAAAAGTATCCCCCCCAAGATTATCCTGTAGAGTGAATTAGTTTCTCTTAGAAAACAGAAAATCAGGTAATCCGTTGGCCAGTCAACTGGATCATCTGGAGTTTCCAGAGCAGATAGCTTTTTAGACTGTTTATTACAGTACATTTGTGAGGACAGACTAAGCTGTCTATTACTGATTTCTTAGTGCTAGGTTCAGGAGAAATGTCAAAGATTAGAATCAAACTAGTGAAAATGTGAATTGTTTTTTGGGGAAATAGCTCTTAATCACATTTAAAGAGTTTATCTCTCAGGATTATTACTGAATTTCACATGCTTTCACGGGAGCCCTGCAGGTCTTTAAGGGCTTTTGGTATCTTTGGGTAAGTGATGGTTTTTGCCTTTCTTATCCTCTTTAGCAGAATACTGGGAAGACTGTCAATGCTTTAGAGAGCCTTCAGGTAACTTAATTTCAGACAAATAATAATTCATGAGCTTGACCTTTCTGTGCAGGTTTGCTATCTAGTTCTTATTATTGCCCTGGTCCCTAACTTTAGATGGGCAATTTATGTCCTACAGTTTTGACAAAGAGGGTGGGACGAGGTGGAGAGCATGTTTATTCATTTTTTTTAAATCCCACTTATTTATTTCTGTTAGCTCTTTGATTTAAACAGCAGAAGTTTGAGCAGTCAGAGGTCAGAGTGAATGGGGTGGAGTTTTCCCACAACTGCTGATGGCTTAGTGATCCTACTGTTTATGTGTCCAGTCCCTCTGACGAGGATGATGTGTTCAACAGGAGAGCTTCTCCTATTTTGGGAATGTGCTTAGAGTGGTGTTCTGAATGCTTCCTTTAGAAGCATCTAGAAAATGTTAAGATGCAGTCAGACCAGCACACAGATACATCTGCTCGGTCCTTAATGATTTCAGAGCGGTGGTGCATATGCTGAAATCTAAGTGCATATTGACATGGTCTTGTGTTTGTGGTCTTGAGGTATTTTATGTAATTGATACTATGCAGGAGCAGGAGGGAGATGCAGTTGTCTTGTCAGATCACCCTTATAGGGGATAACCAAAGAACTGAAGGAAACCCTAGTTTTGGTCACTTGAAAAGTGTCTTGCCTTGGAAACACAAGATTTTCCATGTAAGCAGGGATTTCCTTTCTGTACTTGCACATTGCATGCAAACTTGATTGTGTTTGTTTCCAGGAAGAGTGTTCTGTAAAGAGCTTGGCTGTCTCTGGTAGGAAAGATCTTAGAATGGAAAATCTATGAGTTAGGTTCTCATTTTCACATTGATGTAGATCTTTTTTAGCAAATATCATCCTTTCTTTTTCATCTTTCACTGCCACAATAAATTCAGTTCCATCAGTACAAGTGACTGAGGGTAAAGGGCAGTCCTAGGCCAGTTACTGCCCTGTTACCTAGGCAAGATCAATTTTGATGACTGTAGCATCTTGCAGAAAGATAGACTTTCCAGTTCCAAGATTCAGGGCTGCATCTAATTGTGCTTTCTCATTGCTTTGGTTAATGAAGAGGAACAAATGCTCTTGCATGGGTGAACACTGAGGAGAGGTTTTTTGATAACTTGCAATGGGAATGTTCTTGGCAGGTAGCACAAGAGAGCAGGTTTCCTATTTATCCATGTAAGATGTTGGCAGATTTTAGTTTGCTGGGTGACTGTACTTGTTCCTGTTCTTAGTATCCAGTAAAATGGAGCAGCAGTTTAGCCACTGGAGACACTGCAGCACAGTATTCTTAGCTGGATGTCCTGTTGTAGAAGATCAATCTGCTGAAATTGGATTAAGGTAGAGAAAGCAATAGCTACACTAAAATTAGAACACAGAGTCTGGAGTCTCAGTTGAAGAAGCATAAGATCAGTGAGGAGGCACAGGGCATAGAAATGGTCCCCTCCAGGCGTTGATGTGAGTGGGGCCCAGTGGTGGGAGGACACTTCCTGAAGAAAACACTCCTCTGCTCCCCAGGGTGGTCACTGGGGTTCTGGAGGTGTGTGGCCTGGCTAAACCATGGTGTCAGGATCCAGAGTGCCTTGTTCAAGCATTAGGAGTGTGGTAATGCAAAGGTGTGTGGGCAAAAGTGCAATAAGTGCCTGGGCTGTCAGTCTGAGAAAACAGCACTGGAACTTACAGAAACACCTTTTGACTTTTTTCAAGACTGGAATAATTAACTTAGTGATAATTACGAATGAAAACTTTCACATTATATCTAAAGTAACAGCTCTCACTGAAAGACTGAATCTGCTCCTAGCCTGAAGAGACCAAGAAAGGAATAGCTGATGCAGCTATAAGCTCAGTTAGCAATTGCAGTTTTGTGGGGTTTGTGTGTATTATACGTTAGATGGAGGGCATTGTTAGTATCAGTTAAAATAATCCCATCAGTGTCAATAATAATTAAATATTGTCAATTGTAGGCAATTAATCTGTGGGTTAGGCTTGAATTCTGTTCCATGGATTGAAAGATACGAGAAGTCCTACTTTGACGTGAAGTGCTGTTGTACAATTCTGATGTTCCTTACATACCACTAAGTACAAAACCAGAAGTATTCATCAAAAATAAAAGCAGATAAAGATGATGCAGAGGATAATCTAATCCCCACCAAAATCCCTGAGGGGTTAAGACTGAGTGTTAAAAGGAAACTTTTGTTGTTTGTCCATGAGGTCAATTAGGTTTTTTTTTTCCCCAGCTGAATATGTGAAAAATGGCTGATTAATTCCCTGACTTGCTTTGATCAAAAGACACAGGTATCTTGGAACTAAAAATAAATGTCTTTTATTTTTTGCAGAAAATAAAGTATTTACATAACACTTGTGCCTCCCTAGTTAAGACAAAATGTCAGACCTGTAGATAAATCAGATAGGCTGCTCTGATGAGATTTCCAGGTCTGGCCCTGAGGAACCTCTGTCAAGGAATGAATCACTGCAGATTCCAAGGCCATTAATACATCTAACTATATGACGAAAATAATCCTAATTAATCATCAATCTTAAATCTAAATACTGCTCCTGTAAACATAAGGAAATAAAAAAGAAGAGGCTCTTCTAAAACCCATGGAGTAATCTGCTACATTTGTTTGTATTCATTAGCATCTACTGCCTGGAGGTGTTCATAACCAAAGCTGTGTATTAAGACACACTATGTTAATACAGGAACAGAATATTTTAGCATTAAAGTGTAATTTAAAAAGTAGCTGACCTGAGGCACTTGGTTCGTTGACTTTCTTCCTGTTTCTTTGAGACCCATTTTCATAAGTACTAAATAAATGGCAAGAGTAATTATTCTTGTCAGTAGAAGTCTCTGTACTTGTTTAATGAGAAATCTTTGTCATAAGAAGTTTAGCAGTCTTAATTTTGTTCCCAGTAGAACCCATGCCTTTAAATTCAGTAGTTAGGGGCCTGGGGGGTTGGAAATATTTTTGGATGTTATTGAATGAAGTGAGTGAATGACAACAGCAATTTTGTAGAAACATTCATACTGACTAATTTGCTGAAAGTGTCTATGCAAACATACAAATGAAGAGCACCAAAACTGATGTTCTGTGGCTTGGGGAGCTACACAAGGTCCTGCTCAGACAGTGCAGAGCATCAAAGGACAGAGATGGGCGGATGGAAGGCCCTGCTAGAGCTTATTCATTGGATTTGCAGAGGAGTATTGCCTGAGCAGGTTGAATGACACAGCAGATAAACTGCAGCTGAGAGGAACCAGCTGCTGGGATAGGGAAGGGAAGTCCAGGCTGCAGAGGATTTGGGAGTCAGGGGTTTTGGCATCTCAGAGCGGATCCCCAGGGGCTGTTGGAAGCTGGTGCCTGGTGCAGGTCTGATGTCTGGGCCTGAGGCAGCAGGGTGGAGGGCTGAGTGCTTAGGCCCAGCATCAACATTTCCTTGCCTTGGGGCTCCTTTTCCATTCAAAATTCAGGCAGCTGAGGTCCCTTCAACAACAGAAGGCAGAGAACTAAGGAAGCATTGCTAGTGGCTAGGGAAATAGGGGGGAAAGCAATTTTAACAAATCTTTCACAATTGATTGTAGTCTTAAGTGATGTTTTAAAAATATTTTGGTAGCTGTTGGATAGTTTGCATCCTAATGGGGTAGATGGAAATCATGCAGAGAAAAGAATGATTTATATTCATATTATTGTGAGATGTTTTGAATTGATAATATGAAGGGAAAGGTTCAAGTTTAGTTGCTGCACTAACATTACAGACAGCTTTGTAGGCAGCTGGGTTTACAAGAAGTAGTTCATACTGAAAAGACAATCACATGTCTGGCTGAGTATTTTCTCAAGAGCAGTTAGAATATATATCCTAAAGACAAAGGCTTTGGATTTCTTGTCTGGCTGTCCATTTCCCTGCAGTGCTTTGTAGTTGTTGTACACAGAAATGACCAGAATAACTACTTTTGAAAACAAGTGGGGAGACAAGAGAGAATGATATGTCTGCTTTGAAACTGGACATAATGTATACAGCTGGGTACTGCCTCTTCACAGCTGTAGCAAGTTGCTGAGGTCTGGAAGACAGTTTAATAGCTGCAAATGTCACTCATGAAAACCTGCTATCTCTAACGCCACAGTCAATCAAGTCGCTTTATAGCTCAGTATATTTTATAGGTCAGTAGGGAACTGAATCGTGGGAAGGAATAAATGTTATGTTTTGAGGTTCAGAAGAACATTAATTATCTTTACATAAATGCACCTTTTCTATTATTTATGCACTTCTGGAATGGCCAAAGAAAACCTGCTAATTTTTTTTTAATGTAATTATTCCACAGGATCCTTCAAACCAAAAATGTGGAAGAAAGAAAACAGTGTCATTCAGCAGCATGCCATCAGAGAAGAAAATAAGCAGTGCCAGCGACTGTATCAGCTTTATGCAGGCTGGGTGTGAATTGAAGAAAGTTCGTCCAAATTCCCGGATTTATAACCGTTTTTTTACTCTGGATCCTGACCTGCAGGCTCTTCGCTGGGAGCCTTCCAAGAAGGATCTGGACAAAGCCAAGCTTGATATTTCTGCTATCAAAGAAATCAGACTAGGGAAGAACACAGAGACATTCAGGAATAATGGACTAGCAGACCAGATTTCTGAAGACTGTGCACTGTCAGTAATTCATGGTGAGAACTATGAGTCCCTTGACTTGGTTGCCAATTCAGCTGATGTGGCCAATATTTGGGTATCAGGATTAAGGTACTTAGTTTCTCGTAGCAAACAACCCCTGGACTTGATGGAAAACAGCCATAATACCCCACGGTTTGTCTGGTTAAAAACTGTATTCGAAGCAGCAGATGTTGATGGCAATGGCATAATGTTAGAAGATACAGCTGTGGAACTAATAAAGAAGCTTAACCCCACTCTAAAGGAATCAAAGATTAGACTAAAATTTAAGGAAATTCAGAAGAGCAAAGAGAAACTGACAACACGAGTAACAAAAGAAGAGTTTTGTGAAGCGTTCAGTGAACTTTGCACAAGACCTGAAGTGTATTTCTTACTTGTGCAGATATCCAAAAACAAAGAGTACCTGGATGCCAATGACCTCATGCTGTTTTTAGAGGCTGAGCAAGGAGTGACCCACATAACAGAAGAAATGTGTCTAGATATTATACGCAGGTATGAGCTTTCTGAAGAAGGGCGGTTGAAAGGTTTTCTTGCCATTGATGGGTTTACTCAATACTTATTGTCCTCAGAATGTGATATTTTTGATCCAGAGCACAAAAAAATTGTCCAAGATATGACACAGCCTTTGTCACATTACTACATCAATGCATCCCACAATACATATCTAATAGAAGACCAGCTCAGAGGGCCAGCTGATATCAATGGTTATGTCAGAGCTTTAAAGATGAGCTGCCGGAGTATTGAACTGGACGTCTGTGACGGCCCAGATAATGAACCCATTATTTGTAACCGCAACAACATGACATCGCCACTTGCCTTTCGAAATGTCATCGAAGTAATAAACAAATTGGCCTTCTTTGCCTCAGAATACCCTCTTATTCTGTGCTTGGGGAACCACTGCTCTGTACAGCAGCAGAAGGTGGTGGTGCAGCACATGAAAAGAATCTTTGGAAACAAACTGTACACAGAGGCACCTTTATCCTCAGAAGCCTACCTCCCATCACCTGAGAAACTGAAAATGAAGATCATTGTGAAGGGGAAGAAACTGCCCTGCGGCCAGGATGTATTAGAAGGAGAGGTCACAGATGAAGATGAAGAGGCTGAAATATCCCGAAGACTGTCAGAGGACTTCTCGAGGGAACCAAAGCTGATCTGGCTCTGCAAGGAGTTGTCCGACTTGGTGTCCCTTTGCAAATCTATCCAGTACAAAGACTTTGAAACATCCATGAAATCTCAAAATTATTGGGAAATGTGCTCCTTCAGTGAGGCAGAAGCCAGTCGGATAGCAAATGAATACCCTGAAGATTTTGTTAACTACAACAAAAAGTTTCTGTCCAGGGTATATCCGAGTGCTATGAGAATAGACTCCAGTAACTTAAATCCTCAAGATTTTTGGAACTGTGGTTGCCAGATAGTGGCAATGAACTATCAGACCCCAGGGCCCATGATGGACCTACACACTGGTTGGTTTCTACAGAACGGGGGATGCGGGTATGTTCTCAGGCCTTCAGTGATGCGTGACGAGGTGTCTTACTTCAGCGCAAATACCAAGGGTATTGTTCCCGGGGTCTCCCCACAGGTCCTACATGTCAAAATTATCAGTGGGCAGAATTTTCCAAAGCCCAAGGGTGCATGTGCAAAAGGGGATGTCATAGATCCCTACGTCTGCATAGAAATACATGGGATTCCTGCAGACTGCACCGAACAAAGAACTAAAACTGTGCAGCAGAACAGTGACAACCCTATTTTTGATGAAAGCTTTGAGTTCCAGATCAATCTACCGGAGCTGGCAATGATCCGCTTTGTTGTTTTGGATGATGACTACATTGGGGATGAGTTCATAGGACAGTACACCATCCCACTGGAGTGCTTACAGCCAGGATACAGGCACATCCCACTGCGCTCTTTTGTGGGCGATATCATGGAGCACGTTACCCTCTTTGTTCACATTGCAATAACCAACCGAAGTGGAGGCGGGAAGGCACAGAAGCGTAGCCTCTCAGTGAGGATAGGGAAGAAGGCAAGGGAGTACACCATGCTGAGGAACACTGGTCTCAAGATTATTGATGACATCTTTAAGCTGGCAGTACACCCATTGCGAGAGGCTACTGACATGAGAGAAAATATGCAGGTATGAGATTTCCGTTGTATATGTTGGTATGTCCTGAATGTGGAAGTGAAAGTGCTGGTGTGCGCTGCTGCTAGGGCTCACTGAAGGTAGTGGAAGCTGATGAAACTTCAGATACACAGCTCTTGTCAACCTTTAAATGGACATTGGCAGGCTGATAGTTACAGGTGCTAACTAACAAGCAAATGTAGGATTAGGCAGAAATGTTTTAAAAATCAGTATGCCCTCTCCAAACATGTTTTACTCGTTGGTTTTTTTTTTTCCTGTGAAAGCAGAATTGAGGGTACATTTGTGGCCCTTGCCTCTGGTCCCAAATACTGTATTTCCTTGTTGGTTCTAAAAAACATCAACAAGCTTTTGTTTTGCTAATTGAGTGAGAGTTATGCTCTTAATTTTCTTTGGTGAAATATAAGGAGCAGTCAGCGAATGTGTCATTAAGGTCTTGTGTACACCAAAGAAACCCACTGTGCAAAGAGCAGCATGTTTTCCTGAGTGTGTCTTGCCACTGTTTGCCCCAGGGCTGCAGATGTTCAACATAGGCAGTGAATGCCACTTGGATTGCAGTTTCCTCCCTGCTGAATAGCTGTTTTGTCTTGGCTGATTGAGGGCTGGCACAGACACCAGTGTGCTGTGTCTTGGCTCAGAAGGTCCCCTGGCGCTCTGTCCCGGCACCCGTGCCGCTGCGTGCAGCAGAGCCTGCTGTGGCCAGCAGCATCAGGGCCCAGGTGCACAGCACTGTCACAAGTGCTTGGGTTGGACCTTGGTGCTTAGCAGGATGTGAAGTGGCAGCAAAGCCAAACAAGAACATCCCCGGTGCTCTCTTCTGTGGTGGGAGCGATTGGGGGTTGATTAAAGCTCAATTCTGAGCTTCAGGCACTGTCTAGAAACAAAACTGAGTTGCATTAAACAATGAGTTTTCCATAATAAATAGCTGGAATCAGCTGTAGCTATCTCCTTGGTAAAGACACAGAAACAGTTCATTTTTTTTTCTCTTGAACACAGGAGAAAAACATGTAGCACTTTGTTGACCCCTCTCTTCTGGATGGAGTCTAAAGCAAATGAAATGTTGACAGCTGGAAAAGTTTACAAAATGACATAAGCTTTAAATCACTCTCAAAGGAATTGTCTCAGCATATTTTTAAGAATGGGAAACTCTTCCCAGCCTTTCCTTTGCTTCAAGCCTTGAAAGTAACTCATTTGAACTGCTGACTCCACCTTCTGTCTAGGTCAGGCACTATATATGAACTATATAAATGAAAATTCTCTGAATTTGACTCAGAAACAGTATTACTGTGCCTTCCAAGCAAAAGTTCAGTAAAAGATCATGTTATGGGGAATGCTGTGTAAAGACACATTTTTGGATTTAACTCTATGCTGTCATATTTAATTAATGAGAAAAACATAGCCAAGCATTGTCTGATAATTGGATTTTTTTCCAGCAAGTTGTGGGAGGAACATTTGCAAGGTATGGGTTGTTATAATATCTTACTTGATTTTGTGCATCTTGGTCATTTCTTGTACAACTCAAGAAGCTAAATGATGGGTACATGTCACCTGTATATCCTCTGACCTGATAAATAAATAAGTCTTGGCGTGTCAGTTTTGTTTGACCTGTATATCTGGTATTGATTTTCTTACATGTGACCTATGGAGGGGAAAGAGTGTGTGTGTGTTTCTTTATGTGATAATGTAAGGCTGAAAACAAAGTGAGTTTTTCCTGCTTGCTTTTCCCATGGGAGATACAAGGTCTGTCAAACTTTTTCTTGCTGGAGGATGATTATGATGGGAGAACAAAATGATTACAGCATCAAAAGTGATTGGAATCTAAGCAGTTGGGAAGAAAAATAGCATTTTATGCTGATGATTTAATATGCTGGGGACCAGAACTTGTCCCTGTTAGGGCTGGATTTGCCATGCAAAGTAGCTGAAGAGCTGGCAGTTGGGATGCCTGAGCCTGGGAGAAAACTGGAGCTGGCAGTGGGCTTTGGAAAGGAGAATGGGGCTGGCAGGGAATTCCTGTGTGAGATGGAATCCCGTGGTCCGTGGAGGGCCTGGGAATGGTGAACAGCAGGACAGCACTGCCTCCCATCAGAGGGGAGAAGAAGAAAGGACTGCCAAGGCGATGGCAGATGGGGGGGACTGAGCGGTGAGTGGCCACATGTGCTGAATTGTTTGTGTCCCTTGCCCAGAACGCCATGGTGTCGGTGAAGGAGCTGTGCGGGCTGCCGCCCATCGCCAGCCTCAAGCAGTGCATCCTGACCCTGTCCTCGCGCCTCGTCAGCAGTGACAACGCTCCCTCCGTGGCCCTCTGCATGAAGGACACCTTTCCTTACCTGGAGCCTCTGGGGACCGTGCCCGATGTGCAGAAAAAGGTCCTGGCAGCGTATGACCTGGTAAGCGCTTCAGCACCGCTCCCTCTGCCTTTCCCCACTGTTCACTGTTGTGAATAAGGCTTTGCTCGCTGGCTTTCACATGCCCAAATGTTCCAGTTCAACAAACAAGGCTCTTCAAATGACTCGGGCTCTGCACGTTGGCCTTCAATCACCACAATGCCACACTGGGCTTTTTGTTATTGTTTCCTTTTTTAAACACGGTTGTGGCTAGCACAGGTTGGCATTTGAAGAGGACTTTGTTTACAAAACTAGTGGCAATTCAGCCTGTACTGGCACTGGTAGTCCTTGTCCTTGGGAAGCAGCAAGATTTGTGTGCCGCCCTTCGCTGGCCTCCCCGCAGGAGAGCACAAGGCCAGTAGATAGGGAGCTGCAGCACGGGAGTTCCCAGGCAAAGCTGAGCCCTCCCTTTCCCTTCGCTTTGCAGCAGCACTGCCCCTGTCGATGAAGTCAGTGTTGCTCTTGGGGAGGGCATGGCAGTGTTGGAAGGGAAGGTTAAAATGCCCATTTTCTTGCGTGGGGAAGGAGAGGTCAGTATGGTACAGGAATGCTTACACAAATGTAGAGACACGAGCTGGAATCATTCCAGATGAGTGCTGCTGCTCGTTGTATGACATATGTCACTGCTGTGGGTGACTGAGCAACAGCTGTGCGTGACTTCCAGCAGCAGAAGTTGCTGTCACACTGTGCCTCTTGGGCCGTGGGGGTGCCCCGCTCCTTCCTGGCCTTTCTGGCAGTCTGCAGCAACTGATAGCAAGAGGTAGAGTTCTGCCAGGCCTGACTGAAATAGTGCACTGTGGCAGCCAGGCTGAATCACGACTCATGTTCAGAGGACAGCAGTTTTTTCTGCAGCTTGTGTTCGTAAGGAATAAAATGGTGAATAATGGTGGGAGTATCAAATTGCTCCCAGATACCCTGATGTGTTGCAGGGTGGTCTCAGCTTTGACCAGCTATTCAATGTGCCAAATGCCCACCTCCTTCCCATCTCTTTTTTTGCCTTTATAACACACTTTTCAAGGGAAAATCTGCTTGTAGGGTGGGAGAAGACACTGATGTTGATTAAAACAGAAATACTAAAAGTACTCTTAAATAACCTCTGGGTTCCTTCCAGAATAGTTTCTAGTACTTGGAAGTGATTAAGTTGTGGTAATAAAATGCCAGCTGTAACAATACCAGAACAAGGATTTGCAAATCCAGTTCACTGCCTTATTTTAGATGGAATCTTTCTGGGGTAGGTTTGCTACGTGGTCTCATGTCTTTGTGACAGAGCAAATACCACATAAATAAGAGATTTTTCTGTCTTTGGAGGCCTGCTTAATGGAGTTTTACTAAAATGAACGTGTCATCTCTTATCTTTGTAATTATATACTGAAAAGTACACATGGGACTTTTCAAGGCCTCCTTGTACTTTGGAAACAGTTTTTCAATTTAAATAGGTGAAAGGCCTCTTTTGGCTGTAGACAGAAACACTTGTATAACTCTTTTAAATAATGGTTGTTCTCACATTTGTCTCCGATGGGGAAAGATGTAACTTGAATGTCAAGACAGCATGCAAACAGTTCAAAATCAGAGAGAGAGGAAGGGAGTTATGCCTTGCCTATGCAAGGATTGATTTGAGATATAATTCTCTTAAGGAGAATATGATACTTTTTTTTTACCCACTTTGGCTGTGACTGCCTCTTTTTTAAAACTATTCACTTCTGAAAAAGAAAGCTGGATTTAATAAGTGGTTTTGCTACATTTTGGATGTTTGCCTTTTGAGAAAATGCCAGCAGCAGAATATTGAAATCTGTTTATCCTTTTCTGTGTTTGAATAAATGAACTGTCTCTATCAATCTTGATATTTGAAATCACAGTCTGGGAAGGGGTTTGCATTTGCAATGTTGACAAGGGGCTCCTCCATGCTCTATAATGGCTTCATATAATCTAGTGTGTATTTCTTTTTAATATTTTTTTGTGCAAATGAGAACACAAGGAGATGTTGGTGGAAAGCAATATGAAATATTTTTGCTTATTTATTGATTTTAATTCAAGATATGCTACAGTTCAGCCTTTTATATTGTTGATAAATATGGCTTCAAGGAACTGGATCCACAAGTGCTTGCTGCATGTCTCTTTACTTCAAAGCGCTTTTTGAATTAAAAGGCCTAAGAGCATTTTTAAAGGCATAAAATAAAATCTGTTTATATTGGCCTGTCTCTTGTATGAACAGGCTATACTTCTTAATTCCTTTTACAGTCAAATGGAAAAAAGTTTGACCCTAAATCTCATAGTGTGACTGCAGGTCTGCCCCACTCACTGGGCCCCACAGCACTGGAAGCTTGAGTGCTGGGCAAATGCTTCCTCACCACCTCTGAAAACACTACATGTGCCACATTCTTTGAAAAGTCTGCTTTGAAAATAATTTCTGATAAAAACAGCCCTAATGTGTTATAATTTTCCCCCCTTACAGAAAATTGCCAACTGAATATACTTTTTTATTTTACCACGGAAAGTATAGACTCTGCCTGTGTGCTTAATGGGGCATGAACAGGGCTGAGGGTCCAGGGAAATGGAGGTGCAAGTGCTCAGAAACCTGCCACAACGATCTGGAAAACAATTAACTGTCTGTTCCCTCCTGCTCGGCCTTTGTCAGCTGTGAGATAGACAAAGACCCATTTGTGCAGTTTGTTTGTTTTTTCCTGGGCAATTAATTTTACCATTGTGCTCTGCATTAAATATTTCCTTTTGAGAGAGACCTTATTAGAATAAAATTTAATGTGCTTTGTTTAAGGAACTGGAACAGTTTTTCAGGACTGTGTTTCCCTCATTTTATGGAGGCATTGCAGTGGCTTAGTGGAGCTGTACTGTTGGCCATGTCTCATGTAGGAAGGGGCTTTGTTGATAATACTGGGTTGTATAGGGGTTTCTGCAGAGGAGAGGAGGGAACAGGATTTGCCAACATCAAGAAAATAAGGTGTTGACAATACACAGCCGTTTTGAAAAGTGTGTCAATGATCAGAAATACAGTGTAGAATGGCTAATTTCAATTTACAGCTTTAGTTGATTCCGTACATAGAGCGTGCTGAATGGATTCTGGTCATGCTGTCATTGTTTCCCACACACACATCCTGGGATAGTGTACTCTGCCACTTTTAGAGTTGTTCTTCAGAGCTTTCCTTTCCTATGAGGCAGGGCTCTCACTCTGCCTCTCTACCTGTGTGCTCCCCGTGGTGGTTGTTCAGGTGGGCAGCATGTGCAGTGTGCCTCACAACCTGTCAAGTTAATGCTGCTGTTCTTTGATCACACCTAAAAAGGAGTTACCCCGTGTGAAGAGAAGGGATGGGGCCCAGCTGGACCTGACAGATGGTTGAATTATTCATTGCAAACAGTTATCCTGTGAAGTTAGGATTTTTTTTGGTTGAGAATTGTTTGAGACAGATTGTGGTTACTGTGTCTGCACGATATATTCATGTGCTGATGCAAGCATGCATGAACTCAGGGACACTTGTGCACTTTGCATTTCAGTTATTGGCTAAGCATTATTTTCCTCCAAGATCAAATGATTGAATAATTTGAAAATCAAAAGCAATAAACTAGTGATAATAAATGTTCTTGGTTTTACCCAGTCTCCTAGGTCATGTGCATATAGATTTTTTTTTCTAAGAAAAATGAGACATCCAAGTTATCTTCATGTGTTTTCAAATCGTAAATAACAAGTGTAAAAAAGATTGACCAATGAAGCTCTTTGTTATATATAAACTCATGTTGACATTCATGTTTTTCTCTGTATTCAAGGCTTATCTTGCTATGTTCAAGCAGACAGTTATGGAAGGACAGGGTGGCTGCAGGTTCTGCTAAGAGATGCAGGGTAGTTAAGAACATCTTGGCCAGCATGGAGATGGATTGGGGATTTTTGAGAGGACAAGAAGCGTCTGTGAGGTTGCTGGGAAATAAGAAGAGGTATTTTAATGGCAGTGGTTTTGTTGTCATGGGTATAGGTCCATGCATGCTAGCAGAGGTCTGCTGAAGTGTGTGTGAGGTGAACTGCTCTTTGTCTGCTACTCTTTCATATTCAGTCTTTTTGGGTTTGCCTTGGTGTAGGCATGACTACATTCCCAAGAAGTCCTTTTTCCCAGTTATTATGTAAATGCAAAATGACTAAATAGATTTTTGTGAGCTTTTTCACTGAAATTCATTCCTCAGCTGGGATATAGTCATCCCCAGAGGAGCATTTTTCACAATTCTCTAAGCCGCTGAAGACAAGGGATATTGCAGAGCAGAGCATCCACTGCCAAAGAAGTGTCATAATTCACTGACGTCAAATACAGTCCAGCACATGGACATTGTCTTGAATTTGTATTTGTTTTAAAGAATTTTCCATCCAAAATTGGACATAGACTGGGGAAGTTACTTTCTTTTTTCACTTCTTATTAAGGAAAGTCCTGTTTCTTTCTGGGCTTCTTACAATTCTCTCACCTACTGCTCTCAAAGTTTCTTGCTCTGATTGCCCATGTCCATTAGTCACTTATTAAACAGAACCAGAAAAGAGTCAAATCAGAACTTCCCTTAGAGAAGGAAGTTCCAGTTGGGTACTTCAGTTAGGCTGCTTTAGCATAAGCATATTGAAAACTGATGTCTCTCTTTTCCTCCACTGCTCCTGCTGTTCTGTGGAGGACTGGTCTTCATGAACAGATCACATCCTGCAACAATGATTCCATATTTTCCCAGAAATATTTCTGAAAACGTGAAGTTGGAATTTAAGGTGAATTTTATGCAGTTTCTTCTCTAGTTTGTGTCAATAGGGTATTTCAGATGTTTCCAGCTCATGTAATCATCTTTGATAGCTGTTTCTCACGCTGGGCTGCTGCAGGAAAAGACTCAGATACCAAAATCTGTCTTGAACTATACTGGGACAGAGACAAGGTGAGGGACAGAATGGTGGCCAGCAGCATTCTTTCCCATGTCCTGGCACTGCATGCCCATCTCTCTTTTCTTGCAAAACTTGATGACACGAAGTTGATGGCTTGGTTGTTTCTTGTCTCAGACGTGTACAAGAAATACTCAGTGCTAAAAGGAATTCTCTTCAAATTTTCATGAGCTCATTTTTCTCTTCAGCTGCTTTTTGAATTGATTATGGTTTTGCAACCTCTTTTATTTTTGAATTGATTATGAGTTTGGTTTGTTTTTGAGGGTTTTTTGTGGTTTTTTTTTTTTTTTTTTTTTTTGTAACCATGCCAAACTCTTCATTGTCAGTGAAAGGCACAGAAAATTGGGAAAATGGCCATGAGGGGACACCTAAGAGAAAGCTTCCTTTTAGTCATATGTTCAGTCAATTTCTGTTTTAAATGTTGGAATATTTAGGAGAGGTTTCTTAACTGTCCATTTTTTCTCATTTATCTTTCCAGCAGGAGCAGTACTTTAATTTGCCACCAGGAGCTTTTCCTCTCTTTTTTGTCTTCTTTTGGTGAGACTGCTGTGTTAATTTCCTCTCTCCTTTTCAATTTATAGAATAATTCACAATGAAAAGAAGAAATTGGTCTCTAGCACAAGAGTTCATTAAAGTAAAAAGAATGTTCTTTTGTTCAGTTTGTACTGATCCTGTGATTAAACTGCCCTTAGTACAGGCAATAAATAACCCTGTTAATTTCATGTGAGTAATATGATGCCCTCAGTATTAATTTATTTTAAATTTCATTTGAAATTTATTTAGTTTAACAGAAGTGACAAAGTAAAGCATTGTTCTTTGTGTGAAGCACTGGGATATAAAATTTGATATTCCATGCTATCCTTAGACAGTGAAGTGAGACAGGTCAGACCCTGTTTCACTTCCTGGGTCTCATATGGGATAAGGAGAAAACTCCTGGATTTGTGGCAGCTCCTGCTTCCTATGCTTTTTTTGAGAATCCACCATGATTGTTACAGAGAGCTTAAGGTGGATTGAGATGAATCAAGTTCATACTTCTTCTCTATACCAGAATCAGGTTTTGTGTGCTTTCATTCTTTTTTCTTGTCCAATTTTCCCCTCAACCCTCCAGTTATGTTAAACACATTGATCAGTAAAGTTTTTCACTACCTTTCTGACATGAAAAATTTAAGTTATCCCAAGAAATCCTGCCAGCTTCAGCAGCTGATAAAAATTTCCTGCCTCTGAGTGGACCCAGATTCCAACGTCCATCCTCTAAAGGTTGCTTTCAGTAAATGTCACTTGGATGGTGGTCCCTTGAAGCTGAGCATTCAGGAGTTAACACACTCTGATGGAACACAGGAGTCCTGAGGGAGTGGGGCATCTCTTGCCCTGTGAGAGTCACTCATGGAAGCGAGCTGCCATTTGGGAGCTGACATTAAACAGCATCCTGATGGGCTCCAGCCAGATGGCTGGGACTGCACAGCTGCCTGGAGGGCTGCTCAGTGCAGATCTGAGCAGAGGAGAGATGCATGGAAATTCATGCTGCAAGCATCAGAAAGCTCACTCTTCACTTTTGAGATAGGCTGGTGGGTTTCGATACATTACTGGCAAAAGTGGGCTTGAAAAGCTCAGGCTGTCCTGTGGTTTATGGGGTTACCTTCCCAGCAGAAAATCTCAGGGCCTTCCATGTTGTGTTTTTAGGGCTTCTGGTTCTTGTCACTTCTAGAAGAAGTAGGTGACGTCCTTGAGCAGAGTTTCAGATGTGATGGCAGCTGAAAAAGCAGGGATTGATTCAAACTGGGAAATCATGGACTCATTTCGAAACTAATGGCAAAAAGTATATGTAGATGCCATGACCCTATGCTGTAAATTTGTTCTTGGATAGCAGTTACTTGGCTGTTACATTCTTGACTGTTTGAATCAGTCTGTTCTTCCAAGTGAACACCCAAGTGTGTCCTTGCCCTATCCTGTTGCCATTTTTTACAGCAGCATTAGGAAGCAGGATCTCGTGCCTCCTGAAACTGCACATGCAGCTCTTGTTGGTGGCAGAGTCTGGTCTGTCATGGAGGCATATAGGGTCCTGCACACTGTGTTATCAGAGGTGGTAAAGATGCCATAGGCCAGCCAAAATCTTATCTCATAACTGGCTTGGGGCCCATTATTTCTACCTAGTGCATTATTTCCTAAAGAATGTGTGAGGGAGGATGCCAGGTGATGAACTGAGGTTGCCCTTTAACCCTAGTTACTGAGCTGAGGAACTCTGAAACCACTTCAGGATTTGTCATGGGACAAAACCTGCTTATTTTTGTCAAGATTACTGCAGATAGGAAGATGGGAACAGGTTAAATTCTGCTACATGATCTGGTTTTAATTGTTTGTTCTTGCAGAGCTGAAAGTAGGGAGACTTTGATGTTAGCATCAAAGGAGTGGAGGATTGCTCTACCTCCTCTGCAGTAAGGGAAAATTGACATCCTAGTGCTACTTTGCTCTTAAAAAATGAATATAATACCTTCATGTCTGAGAATCCTTAAACAGGCATGCCAGAAACTCCTGGGAGTAAGCCCAGTAGTTGCATGATTCTCGAGCCTGCTTATTTTGTGCGTGGTGGGATAATTTTCTGTGGCTATATATATATGTGTGTGTGTATAAGAACCTCGCAAGTCACATTCTGCTTGAGGGATCTGAGCACAGGAGAGTCTGCCACATGGGATGTCCTGTGCCAGCTTGGCTGCAGCTGACCTCACGGGGCAAACCTTGCTGCGGGCTAGGAAGCGCAGGCACAGACCCAGTGGGGACCCAAGCCCAGGGTGTTGGCTACAAGGGGTGCAGGAGCCATGGAGATGCTGGGATCTCCTGGCTGGACTGGGCAGTGCCTCACAGAGATGCTGGGATCTCCTGGCTGGACTGGGCACTGCCTCACGGGCCCCAGCTCTGTGTGTGCAAGAGGTGCATGTTTGGCCTCTGGCTGCCTCTCCAGTGACTTGCAGGATTTTTGGGACTCATACTGTGTTCACGGCTCAGACCAGCCTTTGGGATTTGTAGCTGTCAGCTGAATGGCTCCTTAAGCACAAAAGGATAATGTGCTGTGGTACAGAAAAGCCAGAGAGTGGGTAGAAATTGTCATTTCTTTCTAGATGGCAAGGGAAAATATCAAAGAGCAAAAAAAAAAAAATCAGTGTGAGGCATGAACAAGTAAGTAATAAGAATGAAAGGCAAAGGACACTATCGTAAGTAATTTAAATCTCAGGCATATCCACTGGGCATGTTCTGTTAAAAAACAATTTTGCACTCTCTAGGTATATCAGGCTTTTTTCACTCTGCCTGTGAAGCTGATAATGGATTTTGTTCTCCATGTGTTGTTTTTTATATCAAAGGAAAGGCATAGGTATTTTTGTTAAATGCAGCCTTAGTACATTTAATTAGAAATAAAGATGAGAAGCAAAATTTGGATCTAAATTCCTCCAGAATTTGGAACTTTGAGTGTGACAAGTGGAAGTGTCTCTCGTTCCTCATGTCTAATTAAAACAGTAAGATGTGCTAATTTGCAAGTGTTAATTTATTACTGTTATGCTGTCTTCCACTAAAACCATCAAACTACTACTTGGGTTTTCATATTTAGTGTATTTGAAAGCAGGGAGGCTTTTAGCTGTTGCAGCATTTTGGCAAAGCTTTCAGGTGGTGATTTTTCTAATTTCAGGGTGTAACATTAGGCAATCACTCTTGAGTTTGCTTCATTTCTAATTGGCACTGCTCTCGTGCTGTTTGGGTTTGATTGAGGTTTGTGGTGGACATCCCAGGACAGTGAGGTTATTCTCAGGCACAGTTTGTTAAACAGCATGCTCTTGCCTTCCGTAACAGATGTATGTACCACCTTTTGCAATTTCACAAAACAGTACAATGGAACAATATTCATGTTTGCCTGAGTTTCTGTGAGGTTTTGGAGGCTTGTTACCATCAAAGAAGAATAGTATTTGCATGTAGGGAGGCTCAGGAAACTTGTCAGGTAATGGACTCTTCATTTGTTTGCTGTTAATGGGCTACTTTAGGAAGCTGTCTAAGTAGGGAGGTGTCTTGAAACTTGTGAGTAAGCTTGTTGAAACTGCTGCTTTTGGTTTGTTCGGTTTTAGGTGGATTTTTTTGTTTTGTTTGGATTTTTTGTTTTTTCTTTTCTGTTAAACTTCAACAGAAATATTGAGGATAGAATAGGATTTGGATCTCAGTTTCTCAGAGGAGAAACTCAAGAACTACTATAGGTGTCTGAACTGTTGCATAGAATAAAATCCAGCACAGGCTTAAACACCTCTGGAAATCAGCGCTATTCGTGACTTGGTAACATTTTTAATAACCACCTATGTTGAGGACTATACTTACTTCCCCTTTTAAGAAAACACCAGTTAGAAAGTGCTTAGTTGAACACAGAATGAAGTTTTTCTGCTAAATCTCTTTTCTTTTGAAATCACAGTTTCCTTCACATTGTTTGCAGTGGTGTCTCACGGATGTAAAACAGCTGTCCATTAACTTCTGGAGCAAAACATTTTCAGAGCAACTTAGCTTGATAAAGATCTGGGAGGCCCCCATAGGAAGGAAAGATCCAATATTTATCATATTGCTCTCAGAGCAAATCTCCTCTCCAGTTTCAGCCTTTGTACTTTCTGTGTGTTAGATGTTGCAGGAAACCCTAGTAATGCTGATTTTTTTTCTTTTTTTTTTTTTTTGACAGATGATTCAAGAGAGCAGGGTTCTTATTGAGACGGCAGACACCACTCATGACAAGATTGTTCAGTGCCAGAAAGCAGGTAATCCATTTATAGTGAGCAGTTCTGGGTGGAAGATGGGAAATAATGTGCCATAATTTACTTACAGTTTGTGACTAATACAGCATTTTTCACCTGGATGTCAAGTGAGCATTTTGGTCTTTCTCTGGCATGCTCTACCCTCCTGAAGGCTCATCTTCCAATAGCAATGCAGGTGTTGGATCAGACAAAAATACTCAGCTTTCACCTTACAAGCTATTTCTCCATCTGCTCTACAGCTCTGAACTGTCTGACAGCATTTAAATTAGTCAAATGAACCAAAAAGGCACTAAAAAGACAGGGGTGAGAAGGCATGGTGCCTTTACTGAGTGCATCTTCTAGCTCAGTTTTCCCTTTGAACACAGAGCAGGCAAGAGGTTTCTATACTCACAGGACCACAACAATTATAAATACTATTGTTTCTGATAGGCATTTTTGAATTTGGCAAGTGATGCAGGCTACAGCCATTACCTTCTATTAAATGTAAATAATGAATGAAACTGCTGTCTTGTAGTTAATACTTTATTTCATCTTTTTAATTAAGAGAAACTGGAAGCTGTTTCAACAGTAGCATTTAACTGATTTCATGTGGTGCAAGAGCAGGATGGAACCCAGTCTCTGCTCTTTAGCCATGCTGGCATTGTGGTAGCAAAGGGACAAGAGGCAAGTGGCCATGTCTGGCTGGTGGTTGTGGGCCTCATCATTGTGACATGCCTTGGGTTCTGTGTATCTGCATAAGCAGCATAAAATTCCTCTGCCCAAGCCTTCATCGTGTGCAGAGGGTTAAGAAAAGGGACAGTAACAAGGAAATGCAGCACCAGGAGTGTCTCTAGAAGGTAAAATTTAAGAGCAATACTTAGCACTAAACTATGCAGACTCTCAGCAGTGTCTTTCTGCTGTGCTTGATCTGTGCAGAGAGAAGAACCCATGACATTTGCCTGGGCACTGGAGTCTTTGTGAGCAGGAGATGTGTATGGAAAATACCATGCAGTACCATGCCACCACACTGATTTCTTGCAGTTTCTTGCAGTTCCCCTCTCCCCCTTTCCCCCGAAAAAAAAAAAAATCAAGTGTGTTCAGTTTGCTGCTGCATCTTTTTGTATTTTCATTTTTGTTTGCTCTATTAGCCTTCAAATTTCTGGTTGAGAAGGCAGCTGGGGAGATAGGAAGGGCTTCTCTGAAGCCATGGGATTTAGAGAGAGGAAAGGCTAAGAGAGAGCTATCCCTCCCTGTGCTCATTTGCTAATTAGTTTGTTGCAAATGTTACCCAGGCAAATTTTTATCTAACACTTTAAATATGGTGAGATGAAGCACTCAAAATTAAGAGGTGTCAGAGGTGTAATTGCCTGTGACATTGTCCTTTACCTCACCCCAGTGCTGCCTCCTTTGAGCATGTGTTCCACCAGACCTCTGCTTCATAGCCTGTTTTGGTGCAGGCTCCATGTGCTTCGGGCTCCTGCTGGCTCTCCCAGACTGTGACTGGCTTTTTATTGTTGTTTTTTTAAATATGCAGGCTCAACCCAATGCACAGTGGTCAGCAGCAGCCTGGAGGAGTGGCTCTGCTAAAAGCTTTAGCTGGTGTTTCTGCCTGCAGCCTAGCAAATGTTTGTGGCTCCCTCTTTCTGGGGCAGTGCTGTATCCAAGTTACAGATAGAGAAGTGAGGTCCAGAGGGAAACATAACTAAAAGGATGCTTCATGAAGGCAGGGCTGTCCACGTAGAGCTAAGATCCATTAGCCTTCTTATGTTTTCCCTGGACAAAGCAAGTAATTTGAAGATTTTCTTTTACTAATTGAAGTGAAATGATTTTTAAGTCAGTTGGCATGAAGCACACCTGCAAGGAAATCTTGTTTGGGGTGCAGTTATTTCGACAGTTTTCCAAAGGATGTACTGCAGGAACTCTGTTAGCCTTGACATGCAAAGCCTGTGTATGGGTGAAGTTTTGGAATATAAACAATAGAGAAATCTTGCATTGTGTGAGGGTAAACAGCCTCAGTGTTATTGAGCTCCTGGGGTCGGTGCATGGGAAGAAAAACCAGTGTTAGTCTTCCAGGAGTGCTTTGGGCAAGCTGTGTTGAGTGCAAGCCTGCCTTGGACTGTCCTTCAGCCACCTACCAAGCTGCCTCTGCATCTACACTGTACAGATGTTCTCTCCATTGGCATTTCTTTGATGTTATTTCAATGAAGCTCAAATTCATGAGTGACATTTATCCTAAAGTGTTAAGGGAGGGAGAGCTATGAAACAACTGGAGATGGAGCTTGGTTTGTTCAGCCAGGAGAAGCTTCAGATACTTCGGAGTTATTTAGTGCCAGTTTGGCCTTTGTAAGGTACAAATTAAGGGAACATAAGCAGCTCTTTTCCATTTTGTCTCTCAATCCATACCAGACTCAGAGAAATGGTTGCACACACTGTGCAGATCTTGTGAAATTGGTGGGCTAATTGGCTTAAGATTTTTAATTTGCTCCCAGATTTCCTGAATTTTTATATCCAGCAACAGATCTGCAGATGTTTGCCACAGAAACTAGCAATGAAATGCAACAGGGCTGTGGTTGAAGTGTCAGTTCTCCATGCTGCAGGAGTCACAATCTTGTGATTAGATTTATGTGCTTCTGATGTAATTCATCATTGTGGAGTACAAGAGCTTTTCTGTATCACTGATTAAGATTAATGAGGAGATGTGCATTGGAGCCTGCATTTGCTGTGCTGAACAGGTATCTTCCACATGTGTCAGACAGCCTTCCAAGGTGCAAAGTCATCAGCTCAAGGAGAGTGACCAGCTATTGCCTTTTGTCGCAGTATTGGCAGCAGAGCAGGCTGCAGGCAGAAGTGCTGGAGGAGTGTCTGTGCAAGGACCAGTGTCTGTGTGGAACCCCAGCACTGGCAAGGAGAGCCACAAACCAAGTGGAAGCACAGCCCCAAAACTGTACATGGCACCTTTATTCTGGAAAATGTTCTCCCAGGATGGAGTAATAAAAAGAAAAGGAAGGGGGGAAAGCACAGAAGGAGGTTGTAGGATGTCCCAGCTGCAAGACTGAAAATGCTCACTCAACATTTTTATGGGAAATTCAGTTGTGCATTGAGTGATGTTGCAATCTGTGTTTTTAGGAATGGAATTCCATGAAGAGCTTCATAACCTTGGGACAAAAGAAGGTTTGAAAGGAAGAAAATTAAGCAAAGCCATTGAGAGTTTTGCATGGAATATCACAGTGCTGAAGGTAAGCACAGAAAGTACCACCTCCTGTCTCATATTAACTTTGTAAGTAAACCTTTGCTCTTTTAGCTTCTCTGTTTGTACATCTTACTAATTCTGAAGACACATGTTGTTCTTTTTTTAATGGGATTTATCAATTACCCCCACTTACTGATATTTATCAAATATACCAATTACACCTCTGGTTTGGAAGCTGTGAAGGAAATTTATCTGAGCCTTGAACAGAAGAGGAAAGATGGCTTATGGTTTGTATGATTAGAAACATGGGTTTGGTCGTCTGTTCTTCCCCATGCACCCTGAAAGTGACCTGTTTGAGGTCACTGTGTGTCAAATACTTCTTTTGTAAAATGAGAACTGGGGCATCTTTTTGGAAGGGACAGGGAGCAGGAAGGGCTGTCAGGAAAAAACACGAGGAATACTGTAGATCCTGCAAGATTATGTTTTCAAAGTGGAGTGCTGTCCAGACGGCCAAAAGGGGATTTTCACCCCTTCATGGTGGCTGTTCAGGGACATTCCACAGAGTGAAGTTGTTACTCACTGGGCTTTAGCCACTGGCTTGGCACCAGCCAGCCACAAGTAGTCATGGTAGATGTGTGGCTGAGCCAGAGTGAAAACAGCTAGGGACAGCCAGGGATGGAAAGAGGAGAAGATTTGGTGGAGCCACAGCAGAAAACAAGGAGAGGGCCTGCGCCAAGCATTCAGGTTGTTAGCATTCAACTCACACCCTTCACAGCCTCATTTCCCACCTGGCTCTGATAAATCACACTTCCCTTTGCTCTGTCCCAGCTGCTCCCTTCCTCCAGCTTCCAGGCTGCCCTCTCTGGCAGCATCTTCCTGTGACCTCCCAGTGCCTTTCCCTTTGCTGAAATCCCAGAGCAAGCCAGCTGATGAAAGGGAATTTTCACTAAATTCCTCATCAAATATACCCTTAAATGTAGCATGCAACAGCAGTGGGACAGGTATGCATCACCATGTGTGCTGGGAACACAGCATGAACATCACCACAGCTGGGAACCCATTAACATGCCTTGAGCAGGAGAAAGAAAAAGGAATTGAGAAGAGAGAGGCTGAAGGGCCAGAAGTATGTGGGAGAGGCCATTAGTGGTAAAGAAGGGTTAGAGAAGAACTGGAACACCTGTGGTTTCCTGCATACTTTGATTCACCTTGAGAGAATGGAAAAGTGGGGAATGGAGTCAGTGCCAGCTCAGTAATGGGATCTCTCAGAAGAGAAAAGTCAACCAGTTCAAAGTTACAGACTTAAATAGATAACCTATTCCACACAGAGCAATTGAGGTTAGTAGCTAGAGTCATCACCTGCTCCTGCCCCCAAAGCACGCTAGGCAGTTCTGAACATTAATCTGAATACCTTTTGCTGTGTTAGGTAAAATAAATGATCTAATGATCAGAGTCACTCTAAATGTTTTGATTTTTTAAAAATGTTTGTCAGATATGAAGTTTGCACCTCTGAGGGTGACCCATGATTAATGAATGTACAAGTAGGGTATCAAAGAAACAGTTTCCATGGAAAATAATTGCTGCCTAGCACATATTGTCAACTTACTTAAAAGAGCTTTTAAAAAATCTAGTTAAGGTCAGGGAATAATTTACTTGTTTCATTTGTAAGCCACAACTTCTTTTCTACCTTTCTCAAACAATAAAATATTAACAGAGTTTGTGACAACCATCCATGAAATGCACATGAAACATCTTTTCATTCTGACTGAAGTCCAATTCAGGGATGACATTAGAAAACTGGGAATGAAGTTGTGCCTCGTGTGTGTGATATGAAACCATCAGTAATTGTTCTGTCATCTTTTTTTTTTCTTTTTTTCCCTTAAAAATGCTGTCTTTTGGTGACCCTGCCCATTACAAACCTGCATCTCCTCTTGAGCACTTAGTCCTCTCAGTGCTGGTGAGAGCCACTCAGGAGGATTTGGTGGGAAGAGACCGACAGCCCTGCCCCACTCAAACCATAGGTGTCCTCCCTGTGTCCAGTGGCAGGGTGGACATTACAAATACATTTCACTAGGATTGTAAGAAAAGGAAAAAAATACCCCATAACATCTCACAAATGCATCAGCTGCTTTAGGTGAGGTGAGTGAATGGCTGGTGAGAGAAAGCCTCTTTGTGTGCTCAGGGTTGTTGGAGGCAATTACATCACGTGGCAGGAGCCAGTTTGTGTGAGGTGCCCGGGAGCAATAGCAGGTATTATGTTGTTCTTGTGCTGTGAAATGATTAATCGTCTTTTCCTAGGCTAGTGAAGCCAGGCATATTTAATTAATGTGTTTCTTTATAAAGACTCATTGCAGTAGGTAAGCTTTGAATAAAAGAGGAGATGCAATAAGAAATTGCTACTGGCAAAATCATTAAATAGCTACAGACTGCAAGATTAAAGTGTATTTTATAAAAATCCCAACTGTGGTCATTTGTCATGTTTAAAAATGCCCTGGGGTACTTTTTAGAGGTGAATCAAAATAGTATATCAATTTCTTCCTTAGTTTATATAAATTTAATTTGATATTAGTATTACCCACTATAAGGACAAACTGTTTGCCAGAAGGTAAAAATGTTACTAAAAGAATGAATGTTATAACTTGGTGACAGTCTAACTAGTCAGCTTTGACATTATTATTTATAAAATGTCACATCTTCCTCTTTTGGTTCCATGTTGTGTGGAACTGTCAGGTTCACAGTCAGTAGAGGCATAACTTAAGTACACTAGACAGAAGAATCATGCTCTCACAGCAATATTACAGGAATAGTTTAAATTTAGTTTCAAACTTTTTTTCCATGCAGCACCAGCTCTGTCTCTTTGTTTTCCTCTCTGTATTTAACTGAGTGCCAGTAGAATGCAAAGGTAGTGAAAGAAGTTTTGTGTTAACCCCCTCACAGGGACAGACCGTGGTGTTAGGAACCCTAAATTTCACCATACCAGGCAAGCGAAGCTACTCGGCTCAGCTGAGGCAATTGTTCTGGTGTGACCCTCCCTTGTCACAGAAGGTCATTATTAATTTTCATTAGGTATTTCATGTTTTTAAAGCAGGTGACTGCCCCTTTCCCAGAGCAGAGGATTTTATGTAGCTGCGTGGGCTCGTGTTTGTTTCTCCCCAGATGCTGGTGCTTCTCCCGCCTGCCTGGGGGGGCCAACTCTGCTCTGGTTCCTGGGGCTGCTTCTGCAGTGAGATCCTCCTGCCTGCACTGGGAGAGAGGGGAGCACCAGAGCCTGGAAGGCAGAAGCTGAGAAGCCTCCTTGGGGCAGTTCTGATGAGTCCTGAGAGCAGGGACATAACCCCTGCCCTCAGTGCCGCTGTCGAGCGCTGGTGGTTTTCAGTCAGGTACATGTGGGTGATGTCCTGCAGAGCCAGGTCAGGTCTGCTCCTGGCCTGCTCAGCCCAGGACAGAGCCAGCTGCCACCTCTCCTGGGGCTCTTCAGCCCACTCAGTCTGCCTCTCCCATGGGATCTTGTACCAAGCATTTTGCAGTAACTGAGGCACTCTTAGCATCTGTCACATGTGCAAACCACTGACTCAATGACTGCTATATGAGGTTTTGAGCATGTTTGAGGGAAAAAAAGTTGTAGCCTGCAAAACTACTCTCCTTGCTGAGGAAAAACTGTCACAGACTGCCAGGAGGTGTTCACTCAAGCAGAGAATTTGGGATCTGCCTGAGTCCCAAGAGCCTGGCAAGTAAGTCAAAGTTTGAGTATGTCAACTGTGATTCAGATTAACTGCTCTCATGTGGACATGCTTTGACAGCCTGCAGACAGATTTTTCTGGGCTCTTTGTGCTTTGGTGGGTCAGCACATACAAAGTCTATAAACAATACCAAGAGGTATTTGTATGTTGATGGTAAATATCCAGATAGTTAATATGCCAACATGCCTGCTTATTTAAAGACAAAACATGACAAAAAGAAGGTAAAAGTGGTGTTTACTGTTTTGGTCTTCTGCTGAAGGGCAAAAGACTCAAATGTTTGATTCTAGTCTGCTCTGAAATGCGCATGGGTTTTTAAATCTTTTTTTGCTCCCCATGATAAGATTTCGCCCCTGCTGTCTTAAGTCTGTCTGTTCTGTCTGACTAGGACCCCAGCTATTAGTGCATGACACAAGACATCAAGTGGTTACATTTTCAGGGCTTGTTTCAGCTCTCATCCATGAGGGTATCTGTTAATTATCCTGCATTTAAATGAATGCTGATTAGCTATATCAAGAGAAGTCTGTCAAATGCAGAAGGCATACAATTATTAAATTGCTAATGCAGTTCTCTCTTTGGGGGAGGCCTCCACAATTTTATGATGTGGTTGTGATCAATGTTAACTCTAGTGTATGTGATTTTATGCAGCAGAACTGTGCAGAAATGGCACTTTTGCAGGATGATGCCCTTCAGTTGCTTGGGAGACCTGCAGTATCTCAGACCCCTCACTTGGGTGGCAGAGCCCCAAATGCACACTTTAAGGCTACTTACAGAGATAAAAGTGAGATTTCTGACAGATGTACGTACAGAGTGCCTGCCCTCAACTGAACTGAGGCAAATTTATCATCACTGAATGGTATCAGTTTTCTTTTTGAAGAAAAACTACTTGTCAGATAGTGATTGATGTTCTGAAGCACCTTAAACACAGACTTTCTGATGATCTTTGGAAGAACTAGGTCCATTCCCAGCCTTAATTTAAGGATTATTATAGTGCACTATGGAAGTGTTTTTGAATGGATACTCTATAGTATTATTAAATCTTGAGACATTTATATGGGTCCTTTCACATCAGTCGTTTTTCTTGCAGTTAGGCATGAACCATGGCTTTTTTTCCTTGGCATGCTGCAGAGGGGACAACAGAGCAGCACAGCAGAATTGTAGGAACCTGACATGTAGTTAAGCACAATGGTAGCAATCTCTTCTGCCACATATTATTTAATTGTTGCTAAATGATTTTCATGACAATTTATGCTATCTAGATCTCGAGTGAGAGCATGATGGATTCATGAGTCCCCACAAAGCTGCTGTATTCAATGTACATATATTTTATTCACTCTAAGTGTCAGTTAGGCTTCCTCTCACCCCCCCAAAACTCCTGATACCATATCTCCCTCTTTTTCCCAGCATATCTCTGTGGACATAAGTACATTGGTGCTCAATTTGTGAAACGTCAAAAATAGATTAAATATAAGCCATAGTGTCTTAGCAACAAATTCTTGTTATTTGCTGTCATCTTCTGACAGTGATAGTCCAGCAGTAGGCAGGAGTGGTTTGTGTGGCTTGGAGTTTTCATGCCTGCTTTTAAATGCAGGGCTCACTGTGTAATTTCATATCAACTCACTTCATGTCTACTCATACCCAAATAAATGCATTTTGAATGTGGTTACCCCAAAGGCTCTTTTTCCAGAGAGACTAAATATCTTTCCTGCTTTCTAGTCCCCCCATTGTTTGCATTTGCTTTGTTGATGCAGTTCAAACTTTTGAACTAAGAGCAGTGTTTCAAAGTTTTAAACCTCTCAGACTGTGTGCCCTGGCTACTTTTGAAGGATCTGCTGCCTTATGTCAAGACGTGCTCAGCTACAGTGGAGATTATCTGAGTCAGTCAGTCTGTGATTGAGTGGCAGATTTTACAAAAATGAGGAAATGCAGAGCTGTTCTAATGATTCACATAGTGACTAGATCATCTTGGACTCTTACACATGAACTGAAGGACAAAAAGGAGAAAATTAATAAAAACCAGCTGGCTTTCTGAGAGTGCTACAAACATGGTGAAGAAGGCATCAAGGTCAACATCCATTTAGTCCTGTAAATACCAACCTGCTTACTTGGAAGCAGTTAATTTAAAAGAAGAGGGAAAGATGAGGGAGGAGGTAGATTTAGGTTTTTGTTTATTGCATCTGTAGCTACATAAAAGCCACATGGGAGCACAACTTGTTCCCAGACCTTTATATACTCTGAGTGCAGAGGTGAGTGCAGTGGAGGCTCCCTGTTCAGGGCTGGATCCAGGGCAAAGACTGTGCTCCTGGCTCTCAGGACAGGCTCCAGAGCTCTTCTGGAGGTATTGCAAGATTTTTCTTGGATAGGGGATTTAGAGTCCTTTGAATGATCTTGAGTTATGAGATAAGGAAGTAAGTGTTTTGCTTCACATGCCAAGCTGTTTTGATCAGTGTATTTTGTAAACCAAGGGAACCAAACCATGCAATTGTTAGGCAGGATAGGCAGATCTTTCTGCACACCTGAGAACAGCAGGGTGCTGTTCTCTACTGATTTGGTTGATAAAGACCTCCTCCATAACTGGTGAATGCACTGGTTTTTGTTTGTTTTGCCCAAGCCCAAAGGCAGGAACCAGACCTCTTCAACAGACAGTCTCTGAGGATTTTGTCAGTTGTATCTGGTGATGGAAACTTCTCAAGTTGCTTCAACACTGTGTATTAGGGTAAAAGGACTGTAATCCCAGTCCATCAGGAGTACTAGTTAATCAGCTGGAATATCCTGTTATTCTTGGCCCTCAGCCATGCTGCCAGAGCATTGCTCTGGGGATGATGTAGTGAGCAGTCCCAACAAGTACAGCATGACCTCTCCAGGTACCTGGCTGTTCCCTGGGAATTTTTGAAGCCCTAATGGTGTTTCTGACAAGGTCTCTGTTTTCTTGGCCAAGGAAAATTCTGAGACACGAGTTGGATTTAGAACAAGCTAAATATTTGTGTGCGTTTAAAATACACTTGAAGGCCACCCAGACAATCTTAAATCTTCAAGTGGCAACTGCTGGCAATAGCAGGGACTAAGCAGAGAGCAAAGATTACCAGGGTTTACAGCAGTTGATGATCTCCTTCATGGTCCTGTGAGTTTCTGTAGGGCATGAAGTCCCAGGATAGCCTGACAAAGAAAAGAGACTTTGTCCCCTGTTATTCAGTTATTGCTGGGGTTTTGTTGAGTAAGGTCACAGGAGGAGTGTTTCACTGACTGGCAAGGAATGATTGTCCAGACATTCAGATCAGGCAGAGTCTGTGATTATCTGTCCAGGCCCAGGGACCCACATGGGCCTGCACTCACCTGCCTGCAGTGCTGGTGCTTGTCAGGAGCAGCACTCGCTCCCCAGCGACACTCAGCCCCTGCAGAACCAAAGCCAATTAATAGTTTCTGTTCCTCCAGGGAGCACACACAGTCTCTTTTCTCCAGCCTTTATCACCTGTTTGGGTAAAAACATAGGACTGGAAGGGCCTGTGAGAAGCTGTGTAGTTCCTCCTGTTGATGGATGTGTGAGGTTGTACTGTTTTCCATGGCGATACCCAATCCCTGGCAGACCCAGGGAACCATCTAGCTGTTGGGGAAAGAGCTGATGGCCAGAGTCATCTGAGCAGAAATGTTTCTGCCATTTTTCTCCCTTTGCTCTTCTTCCTTCAGTGCCAGGGCTCTGTTCCTACAGGTGTTTCACAATGGTGGGTTTAGGGACAAGACCTTCCTGCAGTCAGTGTGGACCCAAGTGTATGACTGACCAAAAATGGAGGGTCACTGAAGTTCATCCAGAAACCAAGTACTGTGACGTGCCTTCCTTTGATATAAACTTTTTTTTTTTTTTTTTTTGCTGTAATACAGAGATTTGAAACTCAGGTCTAAATATTGCTCCTTCAGTTCCATTGGGGTAGATTTGTATGTGTGCAAACACACATGCATGCATGTATACAGGAGGTGAGACAGGCCATCAAATATATGTGCCAAACAACAGTAACTTTGACACAAAAGGAAGAGATTAGAAAAAATGAAAGGTGGTATGAAAATCCCTGAGTCATACCTTTCTGAGTTCTTGAATTTGACTAAAATAAGCCTGAGATAGATCTCAAGTAATCTTGTAACACCTTTTATTTTGAGTGATGGGACAAATTGCCAAAAGCCACGGATCTGATGCCAAGCTGCTGGCTGTGCATGCAGGGAGAGATGCATTGTGTTGTGGTGGGAGACAGAGCCAGGAGCATGTGGGGTCACTGTGCCTGGTACCCCTTGTGCCAGGGCCTCCTCAGCAGCATGGGCTTTGAGCCCAGCCAAGGGCTGGCACACTGAGGTACTGTGCATAGAAAACCACTAAAAGTGTCACTTTACAAATGGAGGCTTGTCAAGATGTTTGAAAGGCAAAATAGATGCCCAGCTCTTTCTCTTGCCTAAGCTGGCAACTCAGCAAAGCCCTCTCCTTGGTTGTCTGTCCCAACTCCATTACCTCTCTGTGCCTCACTGTCATCTTAGTCTTTACTGTTTCTTCTCCTCAGCCTCAAATCCCATTCCCTCTGCACTGCCCCAGTTTAGATGATAATCTAAATCATGTCAGTGTGGGGGGAGAACCATCTGGGACCCCCACCCTTAATTTAGACCAAGCTTTGCATGTCTCTAATGCTATCCCTCACCAAGATGCAGTTCCTGTGAGTTACTCCTCTGGATTTTGTGCCACCTTTGTCCTAGGGTGGCTGTGTGGGACCTGGCACTTCTGTACTTGTGTCTTTGGGGCAGACCCATCACAGCCTGAGTCCCATCTGTGCTGCTCACGTCACTGTTCTCTACCAGCCTTGCAGGGATTTTGTCACCTGGGTGTGAAGGTCAGCTTCTCCTCAGGAGGTGTGTCATTGGGTCCAAAGCCTTTGCAAGTGGAAAAGTAATTAATAATGTTCAGGAGGAATACAAAGAGAGTTTGTTCTCTGAGAGCTGTTTTGGGCAGCAACAAGATTATCACCTATGAAGAGGTTATTTGAAAAATCAGCAGGTAGGGTCACAAGTTTCTTGAAGATCGTCATATTTTGAGGAGAAGTAGCTACTCCTGCACGTATGTGCTTGGGCAGAACTGCACAACTGTGCTGGAAAGTTGGTACTGTTGAGGGGAGGCAGTGGGAATAGGAGGACTGGTGTGAAGGAAAGATGGATGAATGCAGGTGATTCCTCACCAAAGGAGGATTGCTTGGGTATAAAAACTGGGTCAGGTTTACTGACCACTCTCAGGAAGAGACAGAGCAGGCAGAAATTGCAGGTGGCATAGGAACTGAGGCAACTTCTGCCACCACCGCCTCCCTCCCCTGTAACAATGATGTTTTTATCTGAGGTATGGATATCAAGCCCCGCTGTACTTGCAGTGGAGTTAATTAACACAAAGTGGAAGACATGGAAATTGGGAATCTAGTTTGTGCCAATCTGACAATGTGACCTTGTTCAGAGGAATTAAAAAGGCTGTAATGAAAGCATGAGTTTCTGCAGAAATTCACACATTTCTTGCTTCTATCTGTCAATGGCTGTACTAACAAAGAACAAGAGACAAGGACCCGCTGCCTCTGTCAGGTGTTCTGGATTGCAGTGTAAGCCAAGCAAAGCTGCCAGCCCTGCCCACACAGCTCAGGCAGCGAGGCAGTGCTGCAGGGCTGGGAGCCTTTGCTCTGGGCCCTTGGGTGGCACTGGGTGAGTGCCTGAGGCAGGACCACTGCCCCAGTGCCTGGCACTCACTGAGGGGCTTGGAGAGACCTTTTCCTTCCTGGGTTGGCAGTGGCTCACACTACCACACCTGGATGTTTATTCATGCCACTGAAAGCCTCAGGGAATGGAGAGCTCTGCTTCTAAGGCATCCACGGTGGGTCTCCATGAGGGAGCCTCCACCCACAGCTACTTTCTGAATTTGTTGAGTATCAGGGAGAGACCAGGGCACTGATTTTTTACTGATTGTAAGAGAGAATTGCTTGTACGTTGTTTTTTTCCAGCATTTGCGTGTTGTTAAATCTGTGCTGCGCTATTCCCTGGGAGCTGTAACTGGTACTCACCTGAAATGGTTGTGTTTGAATGGCGTGTGATAAGAGGTTCAACATCTTCTAAAAATTACTCTTGTGGTATATTTAGAGCTCCTTACAGCTCCTGTTAGCAGATCACATACAGTTTCCCTGAGCTTAGAAATTATGACAAGCTGACTGCCCCTTTTGTTGTGTGAATTAAATGCCAGCATCTACAAAACCTGTTCCCTGGGGTGGAATGGGTATCTCATTTAAGCTAGTTCCTCGGGGGAGCTCAGGAGGTGATGAAAGCTGCTGGTTGCTCCATTGGAACTTCCTCCTCTGCAGTTGCTAAGATGGTGTTTGGGTTTTCCCTGGCCCAGTCAGTGGCCTCAGTGAAATCCAGGTATATATTTTATAATGGAGCAGTACCCGGCCATTGTGCTTGGTTGAAGCTGGGGGCTGGCGTGTCTCTGTGTGAAAGCCAAGTTGCACCTTCTCCCTCCTGAGCATTGATACAAATCCTCTCTCCACATGTCAGAATGTGCATAATGTGATTGTTAGCAGGGACCTCTGACTTCTTCTGTACTCATGTGTGTGAGTCAGGGGAGCCAAACTCTGAATCCAGCAGGGTGTGATTTGCTGGCATGACCTGCCCCATTTCGTTGTGCCAGTCTAGATTCCATTACTGCCCCTGACATTGAAAAGTGTTCATCCACACCACTACATATTCTGAGGGTTGTGGTTAAAGTAAAATGCTCTTTAACTCAATGGTGGTATTGATTCATTTTTGTTGTTGGAGTCACTAGCAGTAGAAGGCTGTGGAGTAAAGACTTCTGTGTTTACATGTGTGATTATTGGAAATATGGGTCTGCAGGGACAGCTGGAACAGTGAAAAGCCACAAACTGCATTAAGTGAAAGTTGTGGGTGTTCAGTGAGACCAGGCATTTGCTCTGCACTTATTCTCCCCTAGATCATGGTAGACCCCATAAGCCCTAAATGCAGCAGGCATTTCAAAAACCTTGCACAGGAGCTAGGGAAATGAGAGGCCCAAGTATTTGTGGGTAGAAGTAAGTTTTTACTGTAGGAACAATGGATTGGGAAACTGAAATCTTGTATTTTTGACAGCTGCAGTCTTCTTTTACACGGGTCAGGTGAATTCAAGTGTCAGGTGGTGAAACCCGCGGGAGATAAAGGACACTTTCTTATGGGTCATTTCCCCAGGTACAGGTGGGACCCATTTGAGGAGAAAAGTGGAGAAAAAACCAGTGATTCATATGCTGAGGCAGCTGCTATTTATTTTTAGATCACAAAAAGAAAAAGATACCATTTCTGATGTCAGAAAGACGATTACATGAGAGCAGTCAGACTTAAAGGAGTAAGTTTAAAATGCATATTTAGTAGCTCTTTTCACCAGTACCCTCTGTGCTACAGATAAGACATAGGTCTGCTATTGGCAGGAAGAGCCTGACTGATAGGCTGTGATTGCTCTGAATAGTAATAATAGAAGTGATAATTGCAGCTAAGTTCTCACTCTGTTCCCTGGCTTCCCACTCCATGGGGTAGTGACCTAGGGATGTTGGTGTATGTAGCAGTGGGGAGGAGCTGAGCCACATGAAGGCAAAGTAAAGCAAAAAAGTGCTTTTTTTTTTAACCTTTTCAGACATTGGTAGTGGTGGTAATTGAACAACCTGAGCAGCCTATTTGAGCAGTCTGAGATAAACGGGCTGGTACTGGAGGCAGCCAGCAGCAGCAGGACAGTTTCCTTGGAGGGTAGCTCAGTGGTCTGATGCTGGATAGTCTAAACTCAGATTCTTCAACCCTCCCCAGTAACTGTGGAGCTACTATAACAGCCATCTGTAGTAATGGCTTAAAAATTGAGGTTTTGGGGGTTTTTTGGCTGAAAAGCCTCATATTTTCTGTGGCATGGTATTGTAATGGATTGTAAGTTATGCTTGTTCAGTTTCCCTCATTGACATATTGGGGCAATGAATTTGTAAATTAATACTACCCCTATCCTGCACCACTAATTTTTGTGCTTGGCTCACTCAGTTTGCTGTGTTCCAATTCCCATCCTTCTAAAAAACAGAAACAGATTTCTCACTTCCACCCAGGCCTGTTTCTGACCCCTGCTGATTTTCTCCTCCCCTCTCAGTTGCTTCCTTTCAGTAGCTCTCTGCCTGCTGGGTCAGTCAGTGTTCTGCTTACAAAAATAACCCTATCTGCTCCTGTTTGTACTTGATTTCACATCTGCACTGGGAAGGCAGGGCTGGGATTCTCCCAGGGGAAACAAGCCCTGTTAGCATGTAAGGCCCACAGAAACCTCTTTAACCACTGGCTGGCACGACATGAGCAGAGAGGGTGGCTCAGCTCTGCTTTTACAGAGCTCGCTGTCCAGTCTCACCAGCAAACCTGCCTTTGACTGCAGGGCCCCAGAATGACAGGGCTGATCCCTGGACAGGGGTGAAGCAAGTCAGAACATTTGCTCAGGGAGCCTACAAAAACCTGTTTTCTCCTAGTACTTAGACAGTGGTTTGTGCTATTTTTTTTCTTTTTGCACTTAAACCTTCATGTGATTTGGAGGCTTTGGTCTCAGCTTAAAGCTTTCTGCATCAGCATAAAGTTGTTTGTGGCCTGTGCTGCTTGTGAACTGATTAGAAACTGGCTGCCCACAGCTCCTAGCATGAAGGGAGGAGGGGGGTGCCTTGTCCCATCTGGGGTTGTAGGAATAGGGAGCTTGGATGGCTTCTGCAGATTCCCATGGCCCAGTCAGCTGGTAGTGTTGGCCAGCAGCCACTGCACCAGCAGCATTTGCAAACCACATAGTTGCTAAGGCACTAGTGCTTGTGGCAGGCAGAAAGGAGCAGAGCCTTAGGAGATGCATGTGGGAGCTGTGCAGAAGGTGCTCTGTCCACAATCAATCTGCTCTGACTGGCACAATTTGATTTCATCTTGATTAGGTTATTTCAGTTAGCATTAAGCACAGCTGTAGGTATTTTTTAAGCTGGTATCTCCAGCAATTCAAAGGAGAGCAGTGACTGTTTTGTGTGACATTGCTGCAATACTCCCTCCCTCCTAAAAAACACAAAGCAGCACAGGTGTGTGTTGTCTTCAGTCAAAACAGAATCAGTTCAGAGTTGGCCACTAAACCCTTTCCAGGCTCTGATGAACTTAAGGGACATTTTGCTGGCTACCTTGGGATGAAGGACATGATTTTGGTGTTAACTGTGTGCTTGCAGCCTGTGCATCTGAGAGTCAGCACAGAGGGCACCAGGGAGCAAGAGGTTCCAGCCAATGTTTTGCTTGAGGGTTGCCTTTCACAGATCTTTCGTTAGCTGCAAAGCATCTCTTTTCCTGCAGCTGGTCCTTTTACTCAGAAAAATCATATAAAAAAAAAATAAAAATTGCACATTCTGTCTCATTTTTCTTCCCATTTTTTCTTTTTTTTGGGACTCTCTGGACCTTACAGGAGTTACCAGTTAGTGCTGGTGCTGGTATCTGTGAGCAGTTGGGTTTTGTGATGAAAGGAGGACTGAAAAATAAGTGCCTGGACATACAGCTTCAATTTTCATTTCATGGCTGTGTATCAAAAATAAACGGTGCCCAAATTTCTTCAGAGATGTGGGGTTTTCTTAGTATTAGTTGTGCACTCCTGGGCTTCCAGCCAAGCCTGTGATTTTAAACTTATCACCAGAAAAAAAGGCAGGTTCCTAGCATGGAGGGGTTGACAGCAAGAGTCTGTACATTTGTGGCTGTGCTTGCAAACTGTCTGCCTGACGTGCCTGAGAGACACACAGGCAGCTGAACTGCTCAGCACATGGCTAACATCAAATTAATGGCATTATTTCTGAAAGTAAATTCCTGCTGCAGCGCAGCTACAGTCACTGTTCACATTCATTGCTTTTGACAGCCTGGTATAACATAATTTAATTTAAATGCCCATGTGAGACAGAAGCATAGGCATTTATTTAAAAAACAAAAATAAAAGCCCATTTTTTTAATATACATAAAATGTCTGCTCAAAGGAATAAATTAGCAGCCATACAGTGCAATTGATTTGCAAGAGCCCCTGGATTTCAGTGAAGAGTTCTTTTTAAAGATCAGTAGGGAAGACTGTAGCGTGAGTGCTTTTGCCACTTAGGTGTTCAAACAAATGCTTGGTGTTAATTCCTTGTCAGGCTTTGATCAAGGGTTTGGTGGGGGCACTCAACTGAGTTTGAGAGCAAGCTGGCCGTGTATGTCCTTCGCCTTTGTCTTGTCAGGCAAATCCTGTAAGAGAATTACAAATATAGGCCCTCTTTCCTAAGTTGCCATGGCTGCACAAAACAGTGATATCCTCATGCTGGCAAGGCCAGCAGCCAGAATCAGAAGGTTTTCTAAGTATTTGCTTCTTTGGTAGTTGCTGACTGTTCTCATTGAGGTTCTCCTTGTTTGTTCAGCTCCACCTCCCAGGCTGCTCTTGGGGTTATGTTGGGCTGTGTCGCACAGTTGGGGAACATACAAGTAGTGGAGTGGCACTTCTGTAATAACTGGAGAGCCTCACCCAATGTGGTGAAGTGGGGGCTGTCTCTTCATATCCAGCACAACCATTTAGATTTTAATTGCACCTTTCCAACAGCTGTAAAAGAAAGCAAGAAATTGTATGGGTGCTTTTCAAGGGAGTGCCATACCAGCAGAGATAGATGGTGTTCCCTCTTCCCAACCATTTATGTCATGCCACGTGCTTTGGGCTGGCTGCTTGGCTGTGCAATGAACTGGCACCAGCCTCCTAGAAAACTAACCAGGCTCGTGCAGAACAGCTCTGTAAATCCCTTTAGGTCATCCTTCCCAATGCAGATGTTTGGGGTGAGATGCAAATGGCAAATTAAATCAGTGTAAAAGTTTTGGGTTTTGCGTGGGATAGCCTAATACTGAGCAACTGTCAGATTGGTCTAGTTTGGGAGTTTAAATAAAAGTAATTAAAATCAGATGGAACTGGTTTTCAGGTAATGTGAATATTATTTTTAACACACCACATTTACATGGTTAGTGTCAGGCCCCACCCCTGGGTTAGACTACCCACCTGCAGTCACATATCCACTGGGTGTGTGCAGCCCGTGGTGTGTAATGGCATCCGAGCCACATGTGAGGTGAACTTTTGGTCTGTGCTGCAAGTTAGGGCCATTCTAATTTCTGCTTACTTTGCTCATCATTTATTTATTTATTTATTCTATTTATTGTCATGTATTTATTAATTGTTATTAACTTCCTCTGTGTCCCTTTGCTATGGTATCTGAACACCTAGAGAGATCTGTGTCTCAAAGAGGACCAGGCTGATCCACTGGATCCTGCTGGGTGCTTATGGCAAGCCATGGCTGAATGGTGCCACAATCCAAGATTCCTGCCTGCTTTCCCTTGAACTACTAAAAGACCTTTCTGCTTTTACATGGGACCAGATTGTTTTGGAGTTGCCTTGTGAATATTCCCAGCCACCTGAAGTAATGCTGGTGTTGTCCTCTCTCCCTTACAACTGGCTGCACTGAAAAAGAGACTGTGCTTTGTAAATGGTACTGGCAGAGATAGTTGCTCCTCAGCTCTTATCCCAGCAGTTGTCCTTAGGTTAGGTGTTTGCTGGCAGGAGGCTGCTGGGATGTGTCACCTTAGGGCTGAATGTCTTGGCGAGGCAGTGAGTGCCCTCAAGGCCTTGAGTGCTTCTTGCAAATTTGAAGCTTGTGCAAATATCAGATACAAACTGGATTTTTTTTCCTTGAGTAAGGAGTAAAACAGTTGGGATATACAGAGCAGTCAGGGCTGGTTCTGTGCTTCCCAATGCTTTTCCTGGGAAAAGGAGCTTGGGTTTCTACCCACTCTGCTCCCTGTGCAATGACAGACAGGCAGGAAAGCCGGGACCCAGCATCCATATGGCTGATTCACAAAGTAAATGGAGAAAAGATAATATGAGGAATAATTTGGGTTAGATACGGAATTAGTAGGAGATTGTTCCTGTTAACTATCCATCGCCTCCTCTTTGTCATCATCCTCAGCCTTGTTCTCCTAGGTGTCCCAGCTGCTAGCTACAGTGCATTGAGGAGATCAGCCCTAGAGCTCTGACCTTGGTGCTTGGCGCAACCTTAGATAATTTCAGTTGGTTTTCATCATGTAACCTTGTGTCAAAACTGCACACAATAATCTATTCCACAGCGGTTATGCCTTGCTGCTCTTGCTTACAGAGATTTAGCACTTTATATGTAATGGGGGCTGCCTTTCCCTAGGTGGATGTTTTCTTTTCTGTACATCTCAGATCTGTTCTCTGTGTGATATAATTGATTCCCAGTGTTTTCCTTCTTGCAAATTTTTGCTAGACCCTACTTTGGGAAATGGGAGAGAAGGTTTCTGGCTATCAGTAACATGCTGATGTACCAAAATGAGATGCTCAGTTTGATGTTTGAAATCACCAGCACATCCTGCAAAATGTGATGACTCAGGCCCCAGCAAGCACTCGGTCTGATCACCTGATTTACTCAGTGTCAAAGTTGTTGCTGGTTTCAGCCAGGTAGAAACAAGCTCTTGCATTTGGTTTACAAAGGGTAAATGAGAAGCTATGTCCAAAACCCAGACCTTAAATGATACACCAGTAGCACAAAGAATGCTGTTTAAGTGCCATCTTTTATATTTGTGGCCTTTTTATTTTCCTATTAGGAAGTGAATTTCTGCTGTGCAAGGGTTTAAAGATAAATTGGCAAGTTACATTTGGACCCTGCTTTTTTCTGTGGTATAACTCATTTTTGCAATCCTTTATTTTCAGCGTATGAGAAGTGATTATAGCTTTGTGTCTAATCTTTGTGTACAGTAATTTTTCATGCCAACATGTGCATTATGATCTCTGTCACAGACAATAAAGCAAAGCTGTTGACAAACTATCTGCAGTAATAATGAAAAGGGTGGGATTTTACAGTCTGCATTGATTCAGCAACACTATGCTTCTGGAATAGTCTTGTGAAATGTGAATGTATCATAATCAAATTCAAATCAATTGTTCCCACATTTAGCTTTGAAGGACGCATGGAAAAATATCTGCTTTTTGTAACAAGTTTAACATACCAGTCTGATCTTTTCATTAATGATTTCCTACCCAAGATTACATTTTCAAAGCCATATGGAATCATTTAATTGTGTGCCTCCTTATTAATATTAAACACAATTAGTCCTACTATGAAAATGCACCCCTTGCAGTAAATGCTGCCTCCACACAGAGTATCCCAATGTGAGAGCAGCTCTCCAGCATTTGGAGTCCCTTGGCACAGATTGTCAGAGCTGTTACTGTGCCTGTGTTGCCTCTGAAATGTGGAGTGGCTGTTTCATTTGACTGTGTCTGGCTTTTTCAGCCACCCGCTGGCATCCATTGGCATCCTCTGGAGATTTTACTTTGTGATTAAATAGTAATGAAAGAGCTTGACTCTTTGAGAATAAGTTAAAAAATAACAGTAATATCACGAGCATGATGTGGGATGGGTGTTAAAGCCTCTGTTATTTGTTTGTGTTTACTCAGCCCTTGAGGATTGGAGAGAAAAGCTCCCATAATGTGCTGTCTGCTCAGGAGATAAGCTACTGTCTGCCTTAGCAAGCAGCAGATTAGAAAATGGCTTGCACAGCTACTGCTTCAGCTTCCCTGGAAGCACAGCCAGTTTGGAATGCCAGGAAAGCCCCATTGCTCAGCGTGGGATTTTCTGCTTCACCAGGAGCAGTGCAAGGTGCTCATGTGGGGCACCTGTCAGTGCAGTTCACTCCTGGAGGGGCCCACTCTTGGCCTGCAGGGTCCTCCTGCAGCCCTTGGTGCTGGTGTGGCAGCTGCCAACACAGAGGCTGTGGGTGCTGCCAGTGCCATAACTGGGGTCCCTGGTGCTGGGGGTGCCCACAGCCTGGCCTCTGTGTTGCAGGGTGTTTCCTAGAAAGCATAGAAACAGTAATTATTAGGGTACATGCCCATATATTTATATTTTTGTAGAAATATACATGCAATGTATATAAAAGAAATAATACTGTGAAGTCGAACACAAAGTGGTGCCGCTGACCAAACTCAGCTTTCATTTCCCCAGCCCCAGAGTGGGTTGCTGTTGGATTTAGAGCTGTCATCTTGACTCAAAAACTGCGGTATTTGATTTGGAAAAAAACAACTGAACCTACAACTAGGAGTTTGTCCCATCTGTAGCCATTGCCAGTGTCTGTCCAGAGCTACTTGTGCTTCTTAAAGCCTTTCATGGCTTGTCACAGGAACTGAACAATATTTAAAACCAAGTCAGATTATGGGTTTTCTAAGCAATAGTAACCTGTCAAGGTAAAGACTTAGAATCTTGCAGTTGCTTGACAAGCTGCATTATTTGTCCTGTAATGTTAATTTGTGCTGAGGCTCTGCACTTAGGTGTAGTTAGGTGTATGAAACCTGACTTTTAGCATTCCCTAAGGCTAAATGAAAATGGCCCCTTGATCAGTTTTTGTTAGAACACTTGATTAATCTCTTCTGGCTTAGTTCACTGTCATTCCAAATGCTGAATTTAAACTTTCTCATGAGTTTTTATTTTCAGAAAGGCTGACGATACCAGTAGCAGAAGGGAGATAGATGGATAGATGCTGAGGTGGACTGTTATGGTCTCTCCTTGTCTGAAAGAGAGAGGCTTCATTTGTAAGGGTGAGCAGGATGGTTTTGTGCACAGAGATGCTCACAGTGACTGGTCCGTGAAGGTTATTTCAATGCAATCATGCTTGTAAAGTTTACTCTAGCTTCTATCCAGTATTTAGTTTGTTAAGGTGTTGACACAATTTTGCTGACATTCTTCATAAGTGGATTATGCTCACAGCCAGTTTTCAAAGCAAACAGATGGCTCTTCAAATGGAGCATTGCACACAGATTTTTTTTTAATGGTGTCTCTAGAATTATGACAGCTCTGTCAGAGAGGGCTAGTTTGTCGTTAATTTTCTCATGGCAGATGATTCAAAATAATTTTTGCTTCTTCGTATAGCTCAAATGAACCAGCTGTTTAAAAATAAAATTCACAAGGACACTAAGACATAAATCAATTGGTCTGTGCATGAATGGAATGGCACTATTTTGATAAGTCCACTTCTGTTTTTAGATCACTGTAAAATAAGAATGTCTTCAAAATATTGGAAGTATGCTCAGGAGGCGTGTGTTTCTTCTTGGAACCCCGAAGACATGTTGTGCATTGTCTCAGACAAAATCTGTAATCTGAATTGCCTGTTTACTCAAATGTGAAATCAGAATATGCAAAAGGGAGAGTGGGTGGCTTGGCACTTTCACGTGGGGTGTGAAGTCCCTTGGCTTCTGCAGACTTCAGGTGAGAGTCTTGGCTCAGACTCAGGCTGCTGTCCCCCAAGCGGTGCATCTAATCCCAAATAGCGTCCGTCCATGTGTGTCTCAGTGCCTGGACAAACAAAACACAGTTTGTGGGCCACCCTGAGAAACATTCCCAAGCTTTGACCCCACCCTGGAAAAGGGTTGCTTCTTACACTGAGGGGATTTTTCTGTTCTTGGACATGCACACACAGTGCAAGGTTTTGGCTTGGAGAAGTTAAGGCTACAAAGCATGGTCACACTGATTTTTCCCTGTTTGATGGTGAAGTCTTTAGTGGTTTTGATCCTGTATGCATAAGAAGTAGTAGCCAGGGGTATTTCATCCTAAACCCAAACTATGTGAAACTTCATTTGTGCAGTTTGAAGAGATGGAAGATGTATTGAGGAGATACATTGAGGACCCTTTCTGATTACATTATCATGTTGTTAATGACAGGTACTTTGTGTATGTGCCGGCATTGTCTCTGTCACTACACACTGCCACTATTCCTGTGCCATTTGCAGACAGGGAGGGGGACACCAAGGTGGGCCGGGTGCTCCAGGCAGCCCTGGGGCTCTTGAATTTCTGCTTACAGTCTTTAACCATAAGCAAAACCTCTGACATAAAAGTTCAGAGCAATGAAAAATATCTGCTGCATAATTTATTCTTGTTTTGTTTTTTCACATCATGCCTGCTGACTGGATCCCAAGCTCTTTGTCTGTGTATTCCCAGAACTGTCATGCTGCTGAGACACAAATCCCTTCAAAAGAGCTTCATAGCAAATAGCACAGAGCTGCTCACACAGTCCCAGTGCTTTTTGTTATTCTCACACTGAGTTGTATTCCCAGCATCTGGATGGTGATTTGCATCGTTCAGCAGGGACAAATTTGTGACACCAGGAGATGAGGCAATCATGTTCTCGGGCACAGGCTGTCGTCCCTCGATGACGTGGTGTCCCACGTGGTGTTTACCAGTGCTGCAGCTTTGCAAGCCACCATTGTTTCTTGGTTGTGAACATTGTGTACAGGGGTTCAGACCCTGTGAGTCCAGTGCCAGGCACTGGCAAAAAGAGAACTGTGCTCATCACTGTAGGATAAATCCTTCCTCTTAGCTCTGGGGAAAGGGAGAGATGCTCCTACGGCTGGAAGGTGTCACACAGCTGATGAATTGGTTTGGAGAACCCAAGGAGGGGCAAGTGATCAGTCACTCCTCCAGTGAGCCCAAGGTCCTGCTGAAGTGTCTCTTGTGTCCTGTGAGGCCATCAAAGTACCTGTGATTTGCAGGTGATCAGGATGGGTGGCAGGGATCTGAGTGTGACATTTCAGTCAGTGGAGGTATTCCTTATGAGTGTAACCAGCTGCAGCATGTGCTGTACTTCAAGCTGGGGTGACATTAGGAGAAGAGGAGCTCAAGTTCTTACTGATACTGAGTTTTAATAACCAGATGCATCTTCTGGCTTTTATTTATTTGTATCCTGTAGCTCCAGAATCTTGTCGCTTCACGGCACTTGAGATATCAATATTGCATAAATATTCATTTTGCCATTTCTGAACCCCAACTCCTTAATACAAATTTCATGTAACACATTTTTCCTGATTGTTACGAATTGGATTGATATCCTGTTAGTCACTTCATGTTTACTGGCTCTAAGATACAGAAGCAGCATATTCATGAAGTCTCATTCCCATTTGCCTTCTTGAAGGTCCCAAACAAAATGGTTCAGAAGGGTTCACTGGAGTGCTATGGGATGATGTGTTTCATATGGGTACAACTTGGCCTGCTCTGCTCAAGGAGGGCCCAAGGCTGGGTATCAAATCCAGGTGGAAGGAGGGGTGGGTTATCAGGGTTTCTCAGCTCCTACGGGGCCCCTGGCTGGGAACATGCACCCATTGCCATGGGGGATCTGATGCCAGGGAGCAGGGAGGGAGCAGTGGCTTGCGGAGAGGGGTGCCATGTGCCATCACTGCCCTGGCCCTGGCAGGACCTTGCTGTTGACTGTGGAAGACAAAATGCCTTCCCCTGCAGCCTCCTTCTGATCAGGCTGAAATTACCTCCCAAGGCTGGTGACATGGAAGTGGGAGGAGCCTGTCCCACCCTGTTCAGTGCTGGCTGCTGCCTTCCTCACTGTGCTGGCACCAAGCTGCAGGAGAAGCTTCAGTCCCATTTCCAGGGGGCAGAGATGATTTGAGATGGGACCTGGGACCTGTAGGGACACAGGATCAGTATTGCTGCTTTTGCTCCTGAGCGATGTGTGCAATCCCTGACTCTCTCCTGCATATCTGTGCATCCCCAGGGCCAAGGAGATCTCCTGAAGAACGCCAAGAATGAAGCCCTGGAGAACATGAAGCAGATCCAGCTGGCGTGCCTGTCGTGCGGACTGAGCAAAACTGGGAGCGGGCAGGCAGATGCCAAGGCAAAACGGTGCCTGGAGGCAATACAGGAGAAGGATACTGGAGATGAGAATGGGAGGCTGTGAGGAGAGGCAGAGCTGTCACATTTGTCACAGATTTCAATAAGTCTAAACTATTTTTTTAAAGCATTAAAAATTCACACAGGAGTGCCCTCTACAGGGCGTGATAGTAATTAAAATCCTCACAATGTCAGTATTTTAATGCAGTTAATTTATCCAAGTTAAACTCTGATAGTGAGATTTCTAATGAAGCCAAGCTGTCTGTATGCAAGTGCGTGTGTGTGTGCGCACATGCAAATCCTGTAGACACCCTTTCATGCATTACATTAGCCATTTGCTAATTTATTTCTTTGTCATCTTTGAATAGGCTTGTTCATTCTGAAGATCAAAACAAATTGAGAGCACTTGTATCAGTTTTGGGCTTTACTTTACTCTCCAGCTTTTATCATTTTACTTATAGGTTGTATTACTGTTACGCTGTTTAAACAAACAGACAAACCACAACAAGCTTCACTGACAGCTGTTTTTGTGAGGACAAAGCTGGTGGTTCGCTGCAGACCCTGAAGGTGATTTTTAGTGAACAATTACAGCCAAGTAAACAGGATATGAAATTATCAGAGTTACTAAGTAGATTATCAGTAGATTTGAGGTGTATTTTTTGCTGAGTTTAGCAAACTGCTCTTCAGGGTACACCCAGACAAAACATACTAACGTAAGAACTAGCTAATTTAGTTTATTGCAGCAAAACATTGCTACCTTGTAGATCTGCAAGACAGCTACAGTCTTTGCTGATAGGCATTAACTTGAGTAGTAATGACCATAGCTAGTCAGCCCTGTAATTATGGGGAGAGCTGTGAATACCCTTTGGTGGTCATGAATGCTGAAGGTGACCTTCAGGCTGCTCTGAAACAGCCAGTGGTGCCAGTATTAAAAAGAAGGTTTTCCAGATTTCACAAAATGTGAGCCTTAGTGCAAGATGTGTGAGAGGTCAGGCCTTGCTTGCCACCTTCTGCATAGATGTTGGAGCCAGCTGGATGAAGCAAGCAGGCTCTGGCCTAATGTTTTTGTGGTTAAAATCATGCTAGAGATTTACAAGCAGGGCTGAAGAACTGCTACAGGTGTAGTGTAGAGAAATAGCTTGGGGAAAAACAGGGTGCCAGCATTTTTGTGCAGCAGCTACAAATATGCTAACACATGTCATGTGTTTGGGGAAGTTCTGAGAATTGGCTGCCTTTTTGTGCTGCTGTGGAAAGGAGACAGAGAATGTCCCAGAGCATCATCAGCATCCTCATCCCTCCCGATGTCCGGCCCACGTGTGCTCACAACATTCATTTCAATTGTTTAAGTACTGTGCTTGAGTGGAATATTTGTGTTATCTTTAACAGGACTAAGTGTTTTATGGTTATAAAAAGACTATATTTATTTAAAGCATTGCTTTTATTTTTAAAAGCTACTTTTTAAATTAATTTGATTAACAAATATGCTAATTTTCTGAACTTAACAAAAAGTAATTGCTGAAGGTTTGATCATTGGAAAATCTTATATAGCTATTGTGTTAAGTTATTTTTGACTTCTTAATAACACTATTATGTTCATGTTGCACATTACTGAGAGAGTAAAGCTATGAAACAACTTTGACCCATGATTTTGCAGTGATTTCACATGATCCTGGATAAAGGTGGGTTAGAGTGGTAAGTTGCTTGAGAGAAGGTGCTGCTCTAACAGCAGCTGTTTTATTGCAAAGGTTATAACTCAGGTGCCTTAAATACCATTTCAGTAAAATTTGCAATACTTGTTCAGATCCAGCCCTAAATGCGCTGTTTATCTCTCCATTAGATTATGAGTGTGTGTTCAGACTTCACTGAGGTCTGGAGAAGTGTCTTTTGTGTTTCAGGCAAGGCATAAAGCCCACATCAGTGGTGTAAGTGTGCATTTTCATGTTTTCCCCTCTTGGGTTATGTTTGTATAAAAACAACACTTGGCCTTCACTACTCACAGTTAGGGACGATGGAAACTGTTATCCCAGTGTCCTCAGCTGCAAAGGATCAGCCTTTGGAAAGCATCCCTCTCAGAAGGGAGAGGTTGCTTCAGGAAGGGTGAGTGGCTTGCCTCTTGGTGCTTCATTTAAATCTAGAAATGTCTTGATTTTCTCAGTCTAAAAGGCCGTCCTAATGTCTGTACAGGAACTGCTGGCAAAATACCTTTTCTGATGTTAGGAACAAATGAACATGTGATTACAGAGAGAAGGGCTTCTTTGTGTGCTCACCTGTAGAGGGGGTACTACATGGCTCTCCCTCTGGATGCATTAGGAGAGCCCAAAGTGGCTGGATGGAAATTCCATAGCATGCACACACACCTTTCATACCATGCTTAGGATTCATGCCATGTCCTGTGCCAAGGTCATGCATTCTGTGCCAAGATACAGGAGCAGAGAATTTGGGGCACCCTGGATTGCCCTAGGCAGTTGGGACTAATTGTGGTGCTGGCACGCAGAACCCCACAGCTGGAGCAGCTCCACCCTTCCTCCTGCACCAAGAGAGGGGCTGGCAGCAAAAGCTCATCTCACCTTCTTCTGAGCTCCTTTGAAATCACTGGGAATGGAAGTGATGATCAAGTGCCAGTTGGTGTAATAAAAATTCAGCCTTGAGGGAGAACACATGGAAAAATCATATCCAGCATCAGCAACAAACACACACACACAGGGGACTGAGTGCCTGGCCTTTTTGGGAAGTGTTTCATGGTGTGCCTGGCTTCTTGCAGTGGAACAACAGCCTTCTCTGGGCCCTCTGCTGGTACAATTTGCCTGATGTCCCACATGAATGGGTGGGTATTATCTGTATCACTTCTGTGGGAGTTATGTCAGGAAGGTGTTACAGGCATTTGCAGTTGCTTACAGTGTAGTTGAACAGCTAGAAATCAGAGAAGCTCTCAGGGACTGGTGTGGGGAGCTGTCTGTCAGAAGAGAGCACAGGAGTGAATCTATCTGAGTTCTCTCTACCACTGAGTCCTCCATCTTTACAGTATTTGTTTTCTCTCTGTCATTCTCTCAACTGTAAGATAAGACTGATGATGTTTTCCTTCCCAGGCGCAGATTAATTACACATTTCTGGAAAAGCTTTGTGTTTGTTCTTGCTCTCAGGAGGACGACCAGGCACTGCAACACCAGTGTCTGCCAAATCCTTCCACTGCTGGTGAGCACAGGTGAGGCAGCACGAGTAGGAAGGGCTGAGCCACCACACAATCACCACTCCCAAGGGCCTCGGTTCCTCCAGGGATCAGGGATGTCTTGTCCGCGTGCTTGTGTGTCTGACCCCTACCAAACTGCACCTTTGGTCAGTTGTGGCAGAGGGGCAGCCACCTCACAGGTGTTAAATTCCTGCATGTTTCCCAAGCAAGGATGGGGCAGGCAGCTCAGAGAAGCCCCAGCATGGGGCACAGGGCTGCAGTGGGACCTGTACATGTGAGGGGGACGCTGGGGGCTGTGAGCAAAAGATGGATGCAGAGGTTTCACTTGAATTTTGCTGCTTATATACATGCATGAAGGAATCCAGCCATGAAGCATGGGAAGAAGCTGAATTAGTCCAGCTGTTCACAGGCCTGATTAGTCTTAAATCAGCAGGAGTAGTTTTTACCAAATTTCATGTGCTGACATGACCAGTAGGACTTGACCCCTTTCCCCTCCCTTTCCTGAATTTAGCATGACTTAAAGCACCATGCTGTTCCACTGCTTTCCGTATCATTTTTCATGTAATTAGTTCCCTGTTTTTAAAGGGATAATGCAGCTTCCCAGTGCAAAGAAGTTGAAAGTTTTGTTCCTCTTTCTGAGATTCATCTCCCAAAATAGATTATCAGATAATTGCATGCATAGAGAGCGCTTTCCTATAGGATATGCCATCTCTCCCATCTCTCTGTTCAGTCTAAAACATTAGGTCATACCCTTCTTGGCATCAGTCCCACTCCTACAGGGTTAGATAGCAGCCTCAGGCAGGGGACTAACTGAGGAAGCCTCAGGAAAAAAAGGTGAGGGGGTCATAGGAGCAGTGACTCCAGGTCTCCAGCACTTGCTGTGGGGCTGAGCATGGTGGCCCTGGCTCATGGCAGCAGCAGTAGGTGAAGTACACATTCAATAAAACCAGGATTTGGTTCTTTTTGGCCCCTCTCCCTGCCCTAGGTAGGCACGAACCATAACATTGTACCAGTGAAGCTGTCTCCAGATTGCCACACCAAGCAAAGGGCAGCTGGGGAGCACTGCTGGGATGTGTTTCATGGGCCCAAAGCCTGAGTGCTCTTCAAGACTGTTCTGGCACAGTCCTGGCAGGTTGCCTTTGCACAGTCTCAGGCTGAGCAGTCTTGCATTTGCTTTCCATGCCGAGTCCCTGAAAAAATGTTTCCTTTTTGAAGTGATGTTGAGGGCTTTGTGAGTTCAGTAACCAAGATGTGACTGACCCAGCCAGAAATGTGATGCAAGTTCTGTCTCACCAGCTGTTTCTCTGCAACAGAGAGTACTGTGTGAACATGCCCCTGATCAAGCAGGTCATGTTTTAAATGAGGATGTTACTCTTCCTGATTATTTGAAACACTTTATGAATAAATTACTTTTGCAGAAAATACTCATGGAGTAATTCCAAGAAAACATGCAGACAACAAATTCTCAGCAGACAAATCTTGAGCAGGAGACAGTGTTGTGTTTGACAGCTGTTTGCTGTGCACAGTCCACACCACCCTCCTCTGGGAACTGGAAGAAAAATGAATGATTGCAAAGGCAAGTTTGAGTTATTGATGATTGTAGAAGTTTTTTCCCTGTTAAGTTTCGCAGCAGAGACTCATTCAGAAAGAAATGAATATAGTAGAATTGGGAAGCAAATGTGATACTTGAGGCCAAAAGTGTGCTTGGAGGGTGGTGGCATGTTGAGTGTGGGGCTGCTGGCTGTGGGGCTGTGCATGGGGGGGGCATTTGTGTGGATTTGGATGTGAAAATTGACTGAATAGTATTTTTTAATTATGTATATGGGAAAGAGGCTTAGGCTTGGTGGGGAATTTTTATGTGGTAGCTTTACACCATAGGACCTCTTGATCCCAGCTGTATAGCAAGGAAAATGCAGCTCATGTGTCCCAAGTTCCCCAGGGAGCAGATAGCTCTAAGCCCTGCCCTTTTTTCTAGTAGGTGAACAGACCACAGACAATGCTCTGAGCCATATCCTGGAGAGGCTCAGCTGCATCCCTGTGTGGTACCCTCCAGCCACTGAGAGCTCTTCAAGAGGGGGCCAAGGGGCTGCTGCTTGAAGAAACTGCACAAACAGCAGCATCTCAGCATGATGGGGAGAGCAGGGGGTCTCCTGAGCACTGCCTGGAGCAGCAGTTCTGGGCATGGGGCTGCTGGCCTTGTGCAAGGCAGGTTTTCCTGGGCAGCTGAAGCCTCTCTATTGTCAGTGCTGAAATAGGGGTCTTTAGGCATTTGTCCTACCTGGTTTAACTGTGCACTTCAGGAAAGGAATAGTTTCATCCCAACAGTGCCTGTTTCATGCCATGTCTTACAAATATTTATAGTGGAAACCCTTTAAAGGAAACGAAACTTTAATCTGCGTAAAAGAGAGCTGGCTGTGACAGCTTGCCACAAGGTGTACACTTGTGCAAGGTCACATGATGTATCTCTATGGTCATTTGTCAGATTCTTTGAACAAGAAAATCCAGGGAAGCTGGTGGGGATTCAGGTTACCCTGCAGACATAGGGGCAGATGTTGGCATGTGGCCGCTGTTTGCAAAGAACAGTTTTGTCATAATAAATGATTGAATCATGAAATGAATTTGCACATCTGCAAAACCAAAGGACAGGGAGAATGGGTGGCTTTCAGTCCCACAGCCCTTGTGCTCACTGTCCCAGGCACTGGGGCCTGAGGTGGACTGTGGCTCTGCCATGGGGGGACCAGCTGAGAGAACCCCCTCTAGTAAATGCCAAATACTCCTGTCCCAAGCAGGAGTCACAGAGAAAGTCACAGGGCGGAAATGGAGACCTGTCAGGAAGCTAATGTGCCATATCTTGTGTTGTGTGGTACTTAACATTGCAGCCTGGCCTGATGGGAACGTGACAATAATCTGCAAGGTACTGCAGTAGGTGCAAGGACAGTTTCCTGAAATTTGAGAGGTCAGCACTGGGGATCCTGTGTTGTCCCTGCTTTCCCACACGACATGTTTCCGCCCCCACAGTGAGGGAAATTAACCTTTTCACTTGGACTAGCAATGCTTTTCAAGCATATCATGAATCCTCTATTTCCTACTTCACTGAAAACAGTTGCACCTTCTCCTGGGAAAGGGAAATTGATTGTAAGGAGTTCAAAGAACAAAAGCTGAGCAGGTGGCTTTCTAGATTATACAGTTTTCTTGGCAAGAGCTGCTTCTCTGAGCAATGTGCCTGCCTGCAAAAGAGAAACACCAAGAGCACTCTAATTCCCTGGGACAGGAGCAGCAGCAGCTGGAGAGTGAAGGCTCTGCAGAGTGAAGCTGAAAGGATGAATCTGTTTAACTGCACATCCCATTAAAAGCGGCGGCTGGACAGAAAATTGCCTCTAACGGCATCCAGAACGGCTGAGACGTCAGACAGGGATTTAGGGCGGTTGCCTGTGTGATTATGTCTGCCAGAGAGACTCAGTGTGGAGCACAGCCCTGCCAGGGCTCCTGCCAGGGCGCAGGGTCAGCCCTGGAGCACGGGCAGAGGGGGCAGTGGGGCCTGGCACATGCCCTGCTCAGCACTGGGGGTGATGCACGGGCACGGGGGCCGATGCCAGAGCGGGGTGAGCAGCCTCTGAGCTCGCACTGTACTTCTGCAAGTGACTGTCTTCATCTTGGAAAAGGCACCTCAGTCCTGTGAGGTCCCTGCTGAATGCTTGGTTTGTGCCAGGTGGCAGTGGAATAGGCCATAAAAGCACCATTTCTGTAGTGCCCATTCAAGGAAGGGAGAGTTTTTTCCTCTTTTCCTGGAAGAGCTCCTGTGGAACTCCTAGGCTCTTGTGGCTGGGACTGTCATTATTTTGCTGTTTAGTATTTTAGCAGTATTGTACCGTGCCATGTTTCTGCTTCCTGAATCCATCAGGTGGGGCAGCTTGTGCTCCCTGGCCACATGAGGAACATGGAGACAGTGCAGAGTTTGGCTGATGGGGACCCGAGGTCTGTGGCAGAGCAGGGAACCAGACTTCTCCCCAGGAATGCAGTGCAGCTCTTTGCCTTTCATGTGCAGCCCTGTCCTCTGTGAACTTCCAAGTCCAAGATAAAGTTTTAACTGCAGGGTTAAGCTTTTCTTTAAGACAGATGACAGAGAGATGATGAGGGATAAAGGTAATTAATGACATCAGTCTGTCTTTCAAATACAAGTTGTTTTGTGAGTGATTGGACAGAAACTTCTGAAAGCATAATTTAAGCAGGCATAAGATTAGCCAAGATTAGTAAGGATTTCTGCCTGGTAGCCTAAATCTAATGTCTTTCACTTGGTAATCCTTCTTTCAGGTCAATGAATCTTCTTTTAAGAAGGAAAAAATATAGGTTATACAAGAGAGTTCAAGACTTTCACTTATCATGTGAAAGGTATTTAGAGCTGTTTCCAGCATCAAAGCTGTTTCCACCATTTAAGGGAACCTATGCTGTTATCTCAGAGGAAGCCACAGAGACATCTCCTCTTGTGCTATGCTGATGCACATATGGAGAGTTGCCCAAAAATGCTTCAGTTACAGAATTGTCCTGGTCCCTTCATATAGTGGGATCTGAGCTCATCCTTTGGGATGAAATCACATGCCTTTTTTGCCTCAGAGATTGTTCTATGTGGAAACCCCAGTCTGCACAGCCTGAGCACAGGCTGCAGGTCACAAACTCTCTGTGGACCAAGGACTGTCCTTTGCTTCAGTGGAGCTGCCCGTGTGTCACACTGATGGCGGGAGTTTTGTGCTGAAGGGGAGCACAGAAGACCAAAGGTTTCCTGCAGCTGAAGCAATTCCCACTGTGGGTAGGACATCCCTGCAAAGGGCTCTGCACTGGGGTGTGCTGTGAGCTGGGCTGCACGTGTGAGGTGCCGTGTGTGAGCCAATGGGCAAATGGCCTTCATGATTGTATTCCACTTTCCAGTGGAGGAGGTAAGCCAGAGTTGGGTGCCCTGTGTACCCTCACTTCATGGAAAAGAGGCTTCTTTAACTGTAGATGAACTGATGATCTTCAGCTGACTTTGCTTGACTGGGAAAAGTGTCCTTTCCACAGAGCATACTTGTCATTTCATCCCATAGGCATTTACTGGGGTCATTTCTCCATTCAGTCTACAGGCTTGATCACGTTCTGTTTATTTCCAAGAGCTGAGCTAGTGCTGCAGGTACTCCCGCCCTGCAGCAGCTGTGAGGCAAGGCCTTCATTTAAACCTGGTGGAGAGATATTTGTGTTCATGTGTTGGAAATCACATTTGTGAAGGGTTACAGTGTGAGCACAAGCAGTGACTGTGACTCAGCTGCTGTGCTGTAGCTTGGTTGCCTGTTTGTACATCAAGAAGAAACCTAAATTCCATTCCCCAGTGGTTGAATGGTGTTCAACATATATGGACAACTAGAATAGCCTAGATCTGAAAGTGAATTAAGATCAACATAATTTAAGGTTGAAGTAATTATGCATATGAGTGTCTCCAACAGCATTTGATACAGTTTAGCAAATTTGAGTTAATGGAGACTAAATTTCCTGTTTGACAAGTCCTGAGCTGCTGAACTGCCCATGGTTTCAGGGCAGCTCCCTTTGGTTTAATGCATGGCTACTGCTGAGCAGTGGAAAACTGGTAGTTAGGTGAGAGAATAGGGCAGCTAACTGAAATAAAGAAATTCCAGTCTGAGAGACTGTGTTTTGTCAGTATAGTCCCTCATGCTTTGGTTGAGCTGTATGGCAGTGAGCTTTCCCAGCTCATCCCTAGGGCACAGATGATGTCAGTCTCCCACTGGAAAGTCAGCTGGTGCAGTGCTGAACTGGGTGGCACAGCAGGGTATTGCACAGTTAGTCCCCAGCAGTAAGTGTGGCAATGTGCTTTCATCACTCAAGTCTTGCCAAAAGGAAAAGAAGGGCACAGAGGTGCTGGCTGGTGGTCAGGGCTCTCTCATTCACCACCCACCATCCTCCCTGTTCCCAACCTCTCGAGGACCCTGCCAAGCCTGTTCATTATTGAAGGGTAGCATCTCTCCCTCACAAGAAAGCAGCCACTGAGAAGGCTGCAGCAGCAAGAACACAGCTTGGGGACCTGAGCCAGCCCGTTGTCACATGGAGGGATGTGACTTCCTGAGTGCCTCCATCTCCTCTGGCACCAAGGTGAGAGCAGTATCTCCTATGCCTCTGTCAGGTGAACTTGGCTGCTTCCCATGGCCTCTGGAGAACAGCATTCCTTGCCTTCATCTCAGAGGGAGGTTGGGAATAGCACAGATGCACCTCAGCCTGGGAAGCCTTACTCTAGGTTTTGTGGGGAAGCGCATTTTTCAGCCTGGAGTTTCTGGGTTTTGCACATTGTTCAGCCTGACCCACTGCTGAGCTGGCAGCCTGTCCTCTGTTTGCATGAGCAGCTGAGAGATTTTCTGTGCTAACTGAATGCCCTCCCAGCTCTGAAGGGGCTGTTCATCTCTCTGCTTGCTAAGGCTTTTGCATTGTGTTTTTTTTCTGAAGCAGAGTTTGGTGGCGCAAACCACTCTGTCACTGCTACTGAAAATTGAGGCAAGCTGGAGAGCCCATACCACATACACAGGTAAGGTGGTAAAATGAGCCCTTTCTGGGACCTGTGTCAAGAGAATTCAGGAATCAGTTTCCACTCTCTCAATCATGAGGGTGTGTGAATGACTGCTGACTAACAGAAGGGACAGGAGGCCTGGTGCAAACACAGTATGTTTCCATTCTGTGGGGAGTATGTGCTATGACTGTGTGGGAAATAAGGAGTGAATTTTTCACCTTGACTTCCAGATTGTACAGTTGAAGCCTTCCTGAATGGGGCAAAGCTGAACAAATGTGATTTCTTTGAACCCATCCTACCTTTTCATTGTACTCTGATGCAGGGGTGAAACAAGTTGTACACCACTGGCATGATCTTCAGCCTGCTAATTTTTTCAGTATTTATTTTACATTGTTTCAGATGCATTTAAGGGAATATAATTTATTCACGACCCATCTGGCATCTTTATCTGAGCTTAATATTCGTCTGTGGTTTGAGTAAAATGAATATTTCATGCTTTAAATTATGCATGTACATTATGTATGATGCCAGCACTGCTGGCATCTCAGGCTCACAGACCTGTGCAGTTACCTGAGTCTCACACATTTTTTGGTGTCTCCTATTAGAGGATGGGGAACTTTTACTGGCCTGCCAGAAGCCATCCCTGGCTGCAGCAAACCATGTCCTGTAGGATACAGAGGGGGATGCTGGCAGAGCTGACCTGTGCTGGCAATTTAAGAGCTTTCTCCTTGAAAAAAACCGTGAGCCCTTTGTTTTCCCTTCAAAACAGTGAGCTTTGCTGCTCCTCTTCCACCTCCATTTTCCCCTGGTTAGCAATTTCCTGACTGTGCTTTCTGCGTTTTATTCTCCCCTCTCCCTTTCTTCCCTCCTCTCCCGGTGAGCACGGTGCTGCTCTCTGGCAGTTACCATAGAGATAACACCATTATCTCTGCCTCTGCTTTTCTCTTCTGCCCCTCTGGCAGAGCCAGTTGCATCATCCCAAATGTGCCAGCTGCCCTGCTCCCTGCCACATGAGCAGGCTGTCCTGCAGAATGATGAGCTGAGTACCCCTGTCCCAGATGGATGCCTGAGCCACTGGGTTGTGCTTCAGGCTCCCAGGAAGCTGCACTGATTGGTGAAGTGCAGTGAAGGACATTGAATCCCCCAGCAGTGCTATGGCACACTGGACCCAGAGTTCCTACTGGCTCTTCCCAGCTCTGTGCCTTGAAATCTCATGTGACTGTCAGCCACATGCAGCTGTACACAAGCAGTGGCCATTTTCCATGGGGAGAACTCCCAGTGTCTCAGGGTCAGCTCAGAGGTGGTGTTTGGGGCTCCAAGGGCAGCAGAGTCGCAGTTGTTTAGTCTGGGAGAAGTCCTGTGACATTCATGATTTTGGGAGGCAGTGCTGCACTGTCAGCCATGTGTGACTGGATGCATGCAGTGGCCATTTTCCATGGGAAAAAACCTCAATCCACCTTCTACCTTCACACTGCCTGAGGCCCTGATCTCCTTGGGTGCAATGGCCAGAGCTGAGTGCCAGTGTCTGTGAACAATGGAGTGCCATAAGCCCCTGTTGGGTGGGGTATGCAGGAGAGGTAAAGAAGGAGCAAGGGACATCATCAGGGTCAGTCCTTTCATTTCCCTCCCTCAGTGGCTTGGTGTGAGTTCAGGTTGCTGCAGTCTGTAGCTGACTCATAGCAGCACTGAGAGATTCAGTGCTGATGACTGGCTGAGAGATGAGAGGTAACTGGTTTTCCTCCCAATCTAATCTCACACCCCAGGGAGAAGAGATCATGTGGAAACAAAGCAAAGTGCTGAGAGTTAGTGTCCTCTGCTGACCTCATGAATATGATTATCTGAACAGATAACTTTTACTTGGCAGCTTTGTGCATGCTGTTCTGGATTCAAAATAATCAATATGCCTTCAAGAAGCTTATCCTAAATCCTTCTGACAAATTATTAATAGAAGTAATTTGAGCAGTCAAACTATACAGAAAGCTTAGGCTTTTTCCTGTTCAAAAGCTTGGCTGCTGGAAATGCAGCATGCAAGATATTAATTTTGCCTTACACTTCCCCAAAATGATTTTCTGACAGAAGAGAAGCTTTGTTCTTTTGAAGTGCAGTAGAAATAGCAACACAGCCACTCCAAACTGAGTCTAGATTTGATCAGGTGCAGATAGATACGTGGAAGAGTCTGTATTTTCCCTGTGTGTTCACAGACATTTACAGGAAATGTGTCTTTATATGGCCAAAATGAACAGAACAGCAGAGAAGCTGGAACAGTTCAGAAAAGGGCATGTATATGAACAGTTTCTCAAGCACTGCAGGACAAAACCTGTCCTGCTTCCACCTACATTGGAATAAAGGAGGATGTTATGAATTGAGTGATACTCCTAATATGCAGTACCAGTTACTTGTTGGATGGTACAGAAAATATTCTCTTTGTCACCTTCAGTAGGGCACAGGGGATTTGACTAGGGGTGGAATCACAGAGAGATGACTGTCTTCCCTGCAGAGACTCAGATGGAAGAAACACTTTGACAGGGTAAATTAGATGCAGGACAAAGGCCTTCTGATCACAGCTGGTTTCAATGGGCTTATTTGAATGGGAAAGCTCTGAGCTGAGGGCAAACTTTGCTGATGACTCAGAGTTGTGTATAGCACTAAAGGAATTGTAGGGTTTTTATTTTCAGTACTTCTGAGATTTCCTGTTCCCTACTGACACTGCTACTAAAATGTTAAAAGATCTGAAGGGATGGGAAACAGCCCACTTGTGATGTTTGCTTTCCTGCTGAGCAGCCACTAGTAGGGCAATTTTGCCAATCAGTTAGAACCTTAAGAAAATTTTGCTGCAACTTTGTAAAATCTGACTCTGTTCTTCAGAAGAGGAAGCATAGCCTATAGAGAACACATTGACTTGGCCTTCTGAAGCTTAAAGCTGAGCTTGAGATATCTCAACTTGGAAAAGTGCCTAGTCCTTGTCGACTTGTTAAAAATTATACTTTTCTAGTGAGGCTGGGCTGTTCCTGTTGCAAGTTCTTCCTGGCAGTGGCAGTACTGTATGTTTGAGGTCCTGCCACCACAGCATCTTGATATTGTCTGGAGAATTCTTGCTTTAACTGTAGGATACCTACACAAATGGAAAGGTGGGATGTGGAAAGTACAACACTAGTTCATATAAAAATGGCTTCTGTCATCGAGTTACTCTTCACAACATTGGGTTGTGGGTCAAGGCTATTCTGCTGTTTGACAACTGTCACTATCTCAGGATTTCAGGCTCTTAATGCTTTTGAAAATTGTTGCTTGTCCTGTGGCTGATGGATGAGTTTTTTGGGCCTCAAGCTGTCCCAGCAGCACTTCTGAGACACAGGATTGTAACTATGAAATAGTAAAAAAAACCCAAAAAACACTACTTTTTCCCCCTTCTGACTAGAGAAAATAGATCCAACAGATAACAGCTTTGAGATGAGCCAAATGTGGATGTGTTTTCCCCAGAACCAGAGCCTCAAACCCTGTGTTTCTGGTCCCAGCAGCTGCACATGTGCACGTCCCCTCCAGGTGGCTGACCTGTTCTCCCATGGAAGAAGCCATTGACTCCAGAGCCTGTCTGGTTCCCTGGGTGGCAGCAGCAGCACCATGGTGGGAATGACAGCTTTAATGTCACAGCACTGCTGTACCATATTACTGGAGCTGAAATAAAACCAAAGTGGCTGAAGCCAGTGGCTGTGCTGGCTGGGTGAAAGATGTTCCAGATGTCCTGATCACTGTGTAATTTCCAGAAATACATCTGCATTTCTTCTCCCACAGTATCCTGAAAAAAGCTGCAGGGCAGCAGCAAGAGTCACAGGTGGCCAGCAGCTCCAGCACATCCCAGTCCTACTGGGAAATCTAGTCTAAGCACATAAAAGTCTGTCTGTGTGCATCTGTGTCAGAAGCAGACACTGAATTTTTCACTTCTTTCTCATGCCAGAGGGGCTGCTTGCTCACCTGGCTCGCCATGAACATTAGGAAGTCTCTGGGGCAGCCTGAGCACCAGCTTGTTGAGGGCTTGTTTTGGGAAACTTGTCATGACCTCACCTGTGTAGGGCATCATGCCTGTGGTGTCACTGCTGTCACCCTGTGGTGCTTATGGACAGGGCCCAGCACAGCCCTGTGGTACTGTGGTTATCCTGCCTGGGTCAGTGTGCACAGCACCTGCTTCTTCCAGGGACAGATCACAAAGAAAATGAGATGAACGTGGCCCATACTAACACATCACCAGGAACCAAACATACAAAGGAAGAAGGTGGTGACTTCAGTGGAAGTCATCTGAGTGAAGCCAAAGGTGCTTATAAATGTCTACTTCTTCTTGCCGAGATACTGTTTGGAAAAAAAAATAGTTGCATTTTGAGCATTAACTTGACCTTGCTTTAGGGTTGGAGGATCTCAGAAGTTTTTGTGTTTGTTTGATTGTTTGTTCCTTCTTGCACTGATTTCCTAGCTAGTCCTGCTTGAAAGCTTTACTGGACAATGACTGAATCCTTTTGGCTTGCCTGCCAGAAAGCAGATCATCACAAAATATTTCATGTGTCACATTTTGCAGACAAACCCAAAAAGAACTTGGATGCTTCCCTTCCCCTGAACTTGCTCCCAGATCTCACAGGCCATTTTAATCGAGCAATGTGTCAAAAGCTTGTATTGCAGTGACTTCAAAGGAGCCTCAGTGAGCTATCTTTAATAAAGATTGGCCCATACGCCAAGGAGAAACCTGAACTGTGCTGCCTCTGGGCACAAAAGTTATGATGTGTCTGTTTCATGTAAGGTCCCATTAAAGGGTTTGTGTGACCAGGTGTGCAAGGCTCAGCACGGATGTTAAATGGACCCTTTGTACACAATGTTTTATGCCCCAAAAGACAGTGTATTCAAATGCTGATTGTAACAATGACCTGTCTCCTGCAACAAAAGTACTGAACGAGATGCTGGATCAAAGTCATCTCTTGGACCTGATTACAGTTTCCTTATTTTGAGACCACTGAGTCAGAAAGGAGCTCTTCCTGAGCATGCTGTGCCCTCAGCAGCTGGATGCCCACCACGTAAGTAAAGATTCTGTGCTGTTTCAGGAGCTCTGCTCAGTGCCTGTTTCCCAGGAGAGGTCCAAAGCAAGGGGTTGGTGACCTTGAGGTAAGACCTAACCGCAAAAATGGAGATCTTTGGATTATCACTTTCTAATGAAGCATTGCAATGAGGTACCTGGCAATGTTTTAATTGCAGTGATCCATAAAATCTTGATGTCTGACAGTAGGCTTTGCAATGCCCTTTGTTGGTCACCACAATGTCCAAGCCTGCTCTCTCAGGCAGACTTCCTCACTAGAGCAGGGAGAAGTCTTGTCCTGATGTCTGGACCTTTCTGGAGGCCTGAGAGTATTTGCCATCAGCCAGGTGGGTGGCTGGGCAGAGGTGTGGCTTGGGAGGTCACAGGTGCAAAGGGCTTGTTGTTCCTGCCTCCCCACTCAGGGCAGGGTAGTCTCAGTTTTGAGGCCACTGGGATTTGAGTATGAGGCTGATTCTTCAGAGGCAGCGTCTGTTCTTAGCTCTATCTCAAAGTTTTGTGTGAACTCTCTAGTAAAAGTAAAGTTTCATGAGCAAAGTTTAACCACAAATCAGCAGAGGTGGTAAAAGGGGGTGGGTAGGAAAGAAACCTGCTCACCTCCAGTCTATTTTAATTTTACATTGTGAAGTAAAGGGGCCCTAACTATGCCAGTCAAGCATCCTCAGAAGAATAGAACTATCTGCATGTTTTATCTTCAATAACACTGGGGTTTTTTTCATTTTCTATAGGGAATTGAGCTGCTCTTTCATGAGTCGGATCTGGGGCAGTATGTGCCTGTGTCCTAAATTCCTGATAAGGGGAGAGGAGTTATGTAACTGGCACGAGGAGGTCAAAACTCCTGCTATGCTGGGCTCACTCAATAAAAATGGTATCAGGGGAAAATACATGCCAAAGTAGGCTTAAATAAACAGCACAGAGGCAACAGACCTGAATGACATATGGAAGGGTTACAGGGAAGACACAGTAATTTTAGTAGTGATTTAAGAGTTTAAAGGAGCAGTGGCAGAATAGGGGTAAATCCAGTGTTCATCTGTATGTTGCAAACAGCTGATTATTTTAATAAGAAAGTTTTTTGGTTTACTTTTGGGTTTTTTCCTATCCGGTCTTAGCTGTCTGGTGTGAAATTTGGCAGTGTGTGTTGGATCAGAGCACATTCCCACTGAAACCCAGTGTGAAGGCTTCCACAGGCTTGTCAGCTTTCCAGGATCTATCAAACTTCACAAATATTTATCAAGCAGATAAGTTTTCACAGCAACTCATTCTAAACCATTGAAGTTATTTCTTGGAAAAGATAAAATTTGTTAAGAAAAGAAACCCTATTCAAATTTCCTGAGAGATAGCACACCAATGACAACGAGCCTTCTAAATGCCCAGCATAAAAAGGAAGAATAGCATGGCATTTGATTTCCTGAGTGCTAGGAAACAAGCTAAGAACAACAAATATTGTCCCTGTTTGGTTTGAAATGGAGCCATGCAGACGCTGGCGCTCCTGTTTAGTTCTTGCAGTTCTGCAGTTTTCCCACCGTGCTTGGAGCCTTCACACAGGCATTGTGTGTGTGTGTGCCTCTGTAGATATTTGGAGCTTACACTGCTCACCTTTCCCCCACTCCTGATGTAAATATAGATGGGCTGTAGCTCCCTTCTAAAACCTGCTTGGTTTTACCAGGTTTCTAAAGAGTTATGCTGTTGTGTCTGAAAAACAAGGGGAAGACTATAGCCTATCTTATATTATTCATATGCATGCTACATTTTGGCTTTCTCAGAATCTGGTGTAACAGAGGTACATTTTCATTGCTCAGATCTCCCTCTCTTCCTCAAGCCTAATAAATCAGCTATAAATCAGCCATGTAGTGCTTTCACAGTGCTGGGGCGCATACCAGAGGGGGTCTGATAGGCAAATGCACTTGGTAAAAGGCCAGATTAACTAGTAGGAATTCCAAGTTAAACAGAGACCCTTTAACAAATTTCCATTGGGCTCTGATGAGGTTATAGCAGGATATGTAATATGTAAAGGCAAAATAATCTCTCAGCACTCAATAGGAGCAGAAGATCTATAAACCCTGTAGGATCATTGACATTTCTTGCTCTTTGCCTCCCATTTCTGGTCTCAAAACTGTCAAGGCCCCAGCCTCTTCAGAGCCTCATCACTGTAAGAAGGCACTCCTCCCTGGCAGTCTTAACTGTCTGTGGAGCAGAAGGATCCACTGGAAATGCCCCTGGTGTCCCTCACTGATGATGTGCTATTATGCATTGATTGCAGGGTCCTAACGTTGCCTGTGAATATGAGAATATGCCCACCGTTGTTAAATGTCAGTGTTTTCAGAGATGTGGAAAGTGTTACCAAAGGATGTGGGGAGATAGGAAAGATAATGTTGCTTGCTTTTCCCTATAGGATTGGGATAGCTGAGTTTCACAGAGGTGTTCCGAGTCCTACCACTGCTTGGAAATGAAAACCAGGGTGGGAAACAAAGGCTTGGCTATAGCAGCAGTGCAGCTGGGAATGCTCATTACTAACAGCATGTGTCATTATGGTGGTGTGGAAAAACTTGTCAGTACCTCTACTACCTTTCAAGAACTCCTGGTTTCCTTCCCTCCTCTTGGTACACTCTTGCAGTCTGCTGCTAGAAGGCCTTGTGCATGCTGCTTTGTGTTTGTTCTCCTACTCCTGGCCCTTGGCTCTTCCATCAGCTCTTTTCAAACAACCTTTTTTGCCAATATAATACACACTAGACATCTAATTTTAGAGAAGACATAGACCCAGGTGTTTTTCTGACTTGCACTGTAATGCATTTCTGTTAAACAGCTTCTTGATTTTTGATCTTCCAAAGGTGATGTAGCACTTGGAAAAGCAGCTTCGTTTGGGCCTCCTTTACCTGCTGCTTTACATTTCTGTGATGAAATCACATTTCAAAGTCTTTAATCATGGTCTGAAGGTTAATACCAAGGGGTCACCCTCTGCATTTCCCTCAAATCTTAGCAGGAATACTTGGTTCCTGTGCATGTCACAATTTCTGTGCCATACCAGCTATTGCCTGGTTGTTACAGAAATCCCAACTGAGAATCACTTGGTAAAGCTGAGCTGTGATATGTGTTGTTTGATCTTATCAAACACAAGTGCGAGGCTAAGATCCAACAAGAGTGATGATTTCATCCTTTAGATACCAAAGCTAAATATTCCAATTTTGTGAGGAGAAAAGAAATACACAATTTTGTATCTGTGTGGGATGTTGTTGATACTTTTTCTGTCTCCTACCTGAACTCAGGCACCCAAGGATTGCATTTTTCTTGTTGACTCCTTTTTCTCAGCTGAGTTTACAGCATCTATGCTGAGATTTTATGCCTTGATCCAAAACCTGCACAAAAGGATAAAATATTTTCAGAAAACTTCTTTTTAAGTTTAATGCCTGTGGTGTCTTTTCACAAAGAATTTGCTGTGATTTAGCAGCATGACTACTGTATAAAATGCTATAACTAGCATGATGTACCTAACTTTGTAGAGAGATGTAATAAAAAGTAAAGACAAAATTTCATGGTCTTAGGAAAAAGAAATCAGAATGCACAAGAAGGTTGAGAAAACTTTGTTTCTTCTCCATAATATTAGCTGGTTTAAGAAACATAACTTCTCGAAAACCTCAGCCTTGGATAGAATCACTGCAACTCTATGGAAAAGACACACATGACAGTAGGATGTCTTGAAACACCCTTTTGTTTGTTTATATGTAGTATCCCTGGGAAGAAAGAAACATGGCTTTCATTTACAAATGAATCATTGATTGTCTGAGCAACAGTTAAAAAAAAAATGATAGCAGAAAGAAAGAAAAAGGCACAGCAAATATTTTGATGACTAGTCAAACAGCAGAGAGCAGTCTCTCTTGCCAGGTGTGCATCATTCTAATGTCACTCTGTTGTCCTCCCAAAGGATCAGTGTAGTTTGTGGCTGTACACAAATACTGGGGAGTGGCAGACCCTTACAAATACAGCCCCTTTCACCTCTTTGTTCTCGGTATGTGCCAGCCATGATCAGCAGAGTATAACGAGCCCTTTCAATTCCTTCATTTTTCTCTTCCATTTTAGGGACATCTTTTTAAGCCTTCTTTTGGTTTTGCTGTAATGTGATGCTAATTCTATTATAAGTCAAAATGTTGACAGGCATATGTTTCCTCTGTGGGTTTGGAGCTTGTGGGTGAATAACATGTCTGTGTGCCACATTTAGCTTTCTGCTTTGCTGGAACAGGCTGTTCCAACACATCAGTTTTTTTCTCCTAGGCCTCACCTTTCTGCCCATATGAAATGCAAGCTGTTTGCTATTTCATATCTTACTCCTTTATAATGAGTTAATTCTTTTCCTACATTGTCGTCCTACTGTCCCACCTTTCCTACATCTCTGTAGAATTCTTTAAGCATGAAATGGATCTCTTCAAGCCAAGTGCTGTGCTTGATTGCTGCTGTGTATTTAGGGTAACTGTAGTGCTCTAGTGGCCCAGAGTCCCTGTGGAAGACCATGGAGACCAAGGAGATGGCCATGGTTCCCAGGGAACTGAGAGATGTTGAATTTGCATCCTATGTTTTGATGCCAAACTCTGGAAGGAGAGCCAGGTATTTCTTAATGTCTGTTTTCTTGCAAGCAAGAGCTGCAGTTGCCATGGATATGTTTTGAGATCTTAAATGGAAGGGGAAGAGGTTGAGAAGGCACGTGCCATGGTGCAGCCAGTGCACTTAGGCCAGAGTCTCTTGAGGAGCTGCAGCCAAGTAGACCCAAACTCAGCAATGTGAAGTACAAACTCATCTAATGAATGGACAGAAGGAACCTGGACAAACAGCAAAGAAGAATTGGTTGAATGTGATTTGTGAATGCCAACTAACAGTGAATGCTGCTCAGGAATCAGGGGTCAGTGGATCTGCTGCCCAGCAGCAACACACAAAGCTACTCCCATATCAGTCCTGTGCTGGGAGCAAACCCCAGCCCTTGAATCACACCCACCACAGAGCAGAGCAGAGTCATGTAAAAAAACCCAGCACATCTGATTTCCTCTGCCTATTTATAGTTCTGTTCAAGGGAACACAACTTTTACCTGGAAAGGAACCATCTTAAAACTATTTGGTGCTGTAAGAAAAGTGCCGTTGCTGAAGATCACCTGGTGCCCCAACCCTGGCATCTCCCTGTGCCCCACTTGGCCATGCAGTGGTGACATCAGGGCTGGGTTCATCCCCCAGCTGTAACTGCAGCCATGGCAGGGGCAGCATCTCAGCATCACTACCATATCCCAAAGGCAGGGATCTCAGGATCTGGGAAGGCTGAGGATGCTCACAGCTTGGGTACTGAGGAGCCACAGAGACACCCAGGACCAAGTCATTTGGGGATGTTAAGTACCCCACTCTCTTGGGCACCCACCCCACCTCTGGGGGCTCAGAATGTGTCTGCTTATAGACAAACAATATTGCAAAGAAAAAATCACCTTAGTAAATATTTATCTGAGTGCCATGTACAGCATATATTTAAAGCATATATTTAAATTGGCTGACTGTATTTAGTATCAGGGTTTGCCAGCAAATGGACAATCTTCTGTGTGAAATAGTTCAGTTCTAACAATTAAGGACCTGTCAGATTTCTACCAGATGAGTAGTTATTTAATTAAGTGAGGATATATGTCCTGGACTATTTAATACATAATAAAATTAGTTTAATGAATATGTGAGCTAAGATTAAGGCTGCTAATTTAATCACTGACAGCAGAGTCTCTTTATGTGGAAAATAATGCTTTTGCATTGACACATTAATGGTTGCTTTTTTTTCATGCAGTTATTTTGCATGCAAAGATCCAAAATCCACCATTTTCCCGGAGGCAGGAATAAAACTGCAAAAGCTGTAGAGGAAGCTGGGCAGGGAGCTGTGGTTCTGACTTTCTGACAGAAAAACAGTAATTTTGGACGGGAGCAGAGGCTGACTTTTTATTGGAAAAATCAGTCAGGTGGAAAACTCTTGATCAGTCATCCCAGTTGCCTCAACTGGTTCTGAACATCTTATTTTCCAACACCCAGTACCAGTTCCAGGTTTCTGGGGGAGAGCTGTGGCTTCTTCCTGTCCAGTCCTGCACTCCCAGCACACTGATTTCTCCAAAACAGATTGTATGAGTGCTGCATCTGCTGCATGTTAAATTAATACTGTGTGTACTGGTGTCAGGAGACAGAAAGAATAATAGCCTCTAAGCAGAAAGAAGGCTATATTTAGATCTAGGCTGAGTATGCCCTCTACCTGCCAAATGCAAAAAATCCAAACCCTAATGCCTCTTCATTTCCTGCTAGAGACTTGCATACAGGTTTTTCCTCCCTGTGTTTTAAACCTTTCAAACATGGTTACAGCCTTGTGTTAGGCAGCTGCTCTGTGACAGCTCCAAGAGCACATGGTGTGACTTCCAGGCTGTCAGGGCCATGGGGCACTACAATGGGCTCTCCCTATCCCTGCCCAGCCTCAGCCCAGCCATGGGCCAGAACCCCCCTTGAGTCCTGCACCAGTGCTGCCACAGGAAGCTGAGCTCAGCTCAGCACAGCCATGGCTCTGGAAGCACAGTTCCATCCCCAAGGCCCTGCCCAGCCATTCTGGGATTGTGGCTGATCCTGGTTTCCTGCACCAAGCCTGAACCTGACCCCCACCCCTGGGGGTACATCCTGGCCTGGCTTTGTCCTATCCCCATTTCCAGGAAGTTGCTGGAGCTGCTCCCAGGCTTCCCTGGTCCTTGGCTAGGGTCCCCCTGGGAACACCCACTGCCTCTGTCATTCACAGTGCCCTGACACATGTGGTGTCAACCTTCCAAACACGCCATGGAAAGACCCCTTTTTTGACCATTTAGCCAAGAAGGATTAATCCAGAGAGGACTTGGGCTAAAATGTACACAAAAGACTTCTATGGCTCTTGCTTGATGACTTTTCACCAGGAGCACAGACTTCCCTTTAAAGAGGCAGTGTGTCTCTGGGAAGCAGCCTCAGTCATGGCAGAATACAGAGGTTCCTGAGTTAGATTTAAATGAAATGCAGTGGATATCACAGAGAATCCAGCTGTGAGACTCAGCATGGGCTAAATTTTTCCTGTTCTCTGCACTCTGCTATACTCTGCTTTAGAGGTTTGACAAATGGTCTACAGGTCTGAATATTTCAGAAACAGCCTGGCATTACTCCCAGGTTCAAATAGGAAGTAAAGACTGCCAAAAGACATTGGGAAAAGAAAAAGAGCTACTTGTCACCAGCACTTAGGGGACTTCGGCCTTTGAAGAGGAGATTCTGAGCTCCTGATGAGAGCAGACTTTCATAAACTGCAATCTAGTTTTACAGTTGTATAGCTAGGCTGGATCTTTTGTTCCCAGAACTTCTGAAGTTGCTAAAAAAAAATAGTTATTGAAAACCTCTTTTTTCCTTCCCTTTTGCCGAGACTGAGTCCCTCAGTAATGCTGAGCCTGTGCATATTGCTCTATCTGCAAGTCACCATGAAATGGAGAATCACAGCATACACCTTTGTGGCTTCGAAGACAGTTGAAGAGATAGGAGAGCAATTTCCCCTCGTAGGTATTGCTTCCTTCCCTGTGCAGACTATGTGTAGATATGAGTGGAAAACCACCTAATCCAAAGCCAGACCTCTTTGGAAACACATTGCAGCATGAAAGTCCGGTTGCTCAGGTCCCATTTCATGCCCAGCACAAAGTAATGCTTTGTGACCTGCTGTTTCAGGAAGAGATGGTTTATTTTAAATGTTGCAGTACATGACTATGCCTCACTGTGCCATCTGTGTTTTGAATGCAGCAGGTTTTGTTGTGTAGGTGCATACATATATGGTGTATATATATGTAAGTGAGAGAAGCTAAGGGTGACTTATCTACCTGCTCTCACTTCTCATTTCTATGGACTAGACAGATATCTGCATCATTGCTTAACCTCAAGCTAAGATTAGTGGTGTTAGAAGCTTCCTATACAACTCACTGGAGAGGTAGCAAGGACTTTTCCCACAACCAAATGCTTATTTCCAGTATCCAGAAGAATACAAGTCTCCTGGTTGAACTGCAAATTCAAAACTGACTATGAATGACCAAGGGAATGATACAATTTCTTTAGCCAGCCAGGTAAGACATAGACTTTGATCTTGGACTGTAGTAAAAAAGCTGCTTTGATTTAATTATCACTTAAATGGGCATAAATCAGGAATAGCTCATGTAAATCTTACATCTGTACTTCACCTTCTGGTAAGTCTTATATGTTCAATGGTGATGTGATCTCATTTAAAATGTCTTTGAGTATTTATTCAGAATGAGTTTTACCAGAGTACTCTGGAGAACTTTTCTATTTGAAAGGACAAAGTAGGTTAAAAAAAAAAAAGGTATTTTACAAAGAAAAGCCAAGGCAAGAACACTCATCATGAAGGTCTGGTTAGACACATGGCAGTGTTTAATCCTTACTGTTTCTAATCCTTCAGGCCAGGCTTGCCACACTGGGAGCTTTTCAGCTCTTGCTCCCGGACATACTGACTGCTAAGAGGACAGAGCAGTCCCAGTCTCCTCATTTTGTGTTGGCTTAATGGGAGCAGTGTAAAGGACAAGATGCAGCATATGTTAAAAGTATATTCCTGTGGGCTCCATATGTCATGCAGCTGCAAGGCTGCTGCCTTATAGAAGAAATAATAATATGGCCCAGACACAGCCATTATATGGGCAGCCAAGTGAGCAATACTGCCAGGAGGGATGCCTACGGTACAGCACTTGTGAAATACTGATTAAGAAGTCCTAAAGTGGCTGCTTTGCTCTGACAAGTCGTTCCTGCTGAAGCAGGCATGTTTCCAGGCTAATAGTTTCTAAGTGCACTTTCAGGCTTACACGTTTTGGATGTCTTTAGCTGAAGCTGGTTTGTTTTCCTGTCTGTATATGCAATGCCTCCTTTCATAACCCATCATTTCAGCTTATCATCACTCTCCTGGGAATCTTGAGTTCCTCAACAGAAGTGACTGGAAACTCCCCTCCTGCATCATTTCCTGGACAATTCAGTCAAACCCTAATAAGATAAGCTTTCTTATGGTAAAGAGAACACTAGATGTATCAGCTGCTTTTCTTCTTGTTGAGTTCTTTTCTTCGCCTCGTCCTTATTGTATGTGAAAGGTGAGGATGAAATCTGCCTCTATCAGATACAGGCTGCTGTTAAAAATAGACATGTCTCAAGTAAGGTGTCTGGGGGATGAGGTATTGCTGGCAACCTGATCAAACTATCACTTTGCAGTTTTTACTTTCCTACTTCCCCCCCCCCCCGCCCCCCCCCCCCACCATTAGATGAATACATTGTTGCTCAGAGGTTTTGTTACTTATTTTAAATAATCTCTTCCTACAGCAGTACCAGCAACCTAGAAACAAAGGAAGCTGTTCTGCAAGGGTCAACAATTAATATTATATATTCTATTTATGTTGGAGCTTTATCCCAGCATAAGAGATCAGAATGATCTCATTTGATCATTCTGAGAAAAGTCAAATTAATAATATTTAAGATAAAACTGAAAACGGAACTTAATAACATTCCTGTTCTGCAATACCTTGTCTGCTTCAAAACAGCCTTAGGACCTTGACAGCACCTCATTCAGTACAGAGATATTCATAATATTGCTGTGGGCTCCTGAGAGTTACTCTGCTGCACTCATGGGTATTATTGGTGCTCGTTCTGCCGGCAGTCTGCTCAGCCCCCCACTACCAAAAGTGTTTGTCAGACTTATTTTGTGATGTATGTGGCCTTTTGGGGTCTCCAGTTAAAAGAAGTGTTAAAGCTACAAGACATTCTTTGCTGTTGACAGCTCTAAGACATTTTCCCAATCAAAAGGAGCACATTCAGAGTATGCTTGTTATTGCTGCTCCTGTTCTTTTTTAAACTTCCTTATGGTAATTGTGCCAAATGTCACTCTTTGAAGAACATGAAGGAGCTGATCAAGTTAAATTCCAAGATTGCTTTGTCATCATAAAAGGCTAAGGAGTGACTGCAAATACTCTTTATGGAAAACAAATGGAGGGCCTAAGTTTCTTTCCCTGTTTTTTCTTGAGTGGAGTAAATCCCAATTTGTGTTGGCAGGTATGAGAGAAGGACAAGAATCCTAGGCAACAATCTAGGGGAAAATGCATGCCAACGCCTAAAAGTGAGATAATTGAGAGTTGGTTTCTCCTTGCACACTTAAAGCTGGAAGTTAGTGACAATTAGTGATAAAAGTCACTCTTTCCTTCAGCAGAAAAATGTCCTGCTTTACTTTACTGGCAATTTTCTATTGGTGTTTGTCAAGTGTCTCTTCTGAAGCATGAATGACCCTACAGCAGAGAGCTGCTAGTATCTTCTGCTCTGTGCAGTAAAAGTGGTTTGGCTTCACTTTTGAGGCTTCAGAGCTTTACAAGTTTTAAAGAAATGTATATATGTTGGTGTGTATGTCATACACACACATAGCTATTTATCACATATAAGGGCAAACTTATAGTTTTTTAATGTTCTTGTGGCTGTAAATACTGATGATATAGGAAAATGCATTATGACCTTTCAAAAATAATGTATTAACATGGTAAAGTACAGGCTCCCATTATAACTCAGTTGCTATTTGCTAATTAACAAAATTAACTTTCCCAGACACAAATGGGAATTATTAAGGTTTAACTGTTATTTTGACTTTTGGTTGTTTAAAAATTTCCATGGCAAATCTCTTCTTTATAACTATCAGATGTTCTTCAAGGTTGGCTTGTGTAATGCAGTGCTGAGAGCAACTGAATTTTTTCGCTGGTGCTGGTGACTCCAAATCTCCTGCACATCTGCAGTGTGCACCTACTGCTCTGGAGCAGAGGTACCTGCAATTGCCTGGCTTTCACTGACAGGTATAGAGGAAATCAGTTGTGGTATATGATGTAATGGGCTCAGTTTAATTTGTGGGGGAGGGGGTGGTTACAGTGGTGATCTGAGTTTAGACAACATGATCAAGCTGAAATGCAGTATTGGACAGAAGTGACAAATATGCTTACTCAGAGATCCAGTGTCAATTCTTCTAAAAACTTCACTGCTGGATGTGGATACCACTGCTGGGCACACAGTAAAAAGAAAAGTTTGCTTTAGGAATTGTGCTGTCCTTAGCCAACATCTTTTTGTAACTGTCTCATGAGCTTGAACTTGCCCTGCTGCTGTGTGAGCTCATGAGCAGATTAGCAGTGTAGTGGACAGTCTTTTTTTTTGATGTCAAAACATTACAGTGCATTTAGAGCTGCCACTGGCTAGTGCCATTTTAAGTGAGAGAGAGAGTTTCAATGAGATTTACAGTAAAGGCCCTTCACTTGTAGGTCACTGAAGGATGGAAAGCCTCATCCTGCCTGCCTGTTGATCTACCTTGTAGCAGGAGCTGGGGTTCCCTGCCAGGTGAGCAGTTGAATGCACACGGTGCCCATCACAAGGGGGTAGTTGTATGCCTGACAGTGATCTCAAAGTACCAAGAGCTGTGGTATGTGATGGAGATGAAAGATGGAGAGAGGGCAAATGGCAACAGAACCATAAGAGGGTGATGATGAAGTCTCTTTTGAGTAAAGATCTTGTGATGATATGAGGCTGCCAGTGGGAATGGTGCCACTTCCAGCATTACCTCTACAGGAACAGATTTCCATTCATATCCCAGCATTTGGCTCTGTTAATGCAACCTCTTTGTATGGAACAGCTTCTTCAGGAGGACAGGAGATGTCATGCTGGTGTCGGTCTTCATACCAAGCTCAGGGCATGAAAAAAGGCAGTTTATGCTGGCACAACAAAGAGTTAAGTTCTGCTTACTGAAGAAAAACACAAAAATGAGAAAACTCAAGTACATCTGGCACTTATCCCTTGGATTAGAGGATCTGAAGCGTCTCTCAGCTTCAGAAACCTCAAGAGACCAATTCAGAAATTCACCAAGATGGTATTTTTCAGTGGACCACCATCCAATTCTCACTGTTATTTGGGACAGAGGAATGGTGTCATTTTTGTTGAGTACCAACCAAGCTTTAAAATCTCTTTCACTGACAACAGTTAAAAAATAAGGGGCCCCTAAGGTAGAAATACAATTGGAAACTCTGTGGCCATTGGAGGACACATCTGTGTTCTGCACATTCTGCAAACAATGAAACTGATAAGGAAGATACAGACAGCCCCCTCTATCAGGATGTTACCTTTTACACACAGGTGAAGACAGCACACTTTAATAGCTGGGACTTTTGGACAGACTTGTGTCCTAAAAAGCCATAAGACATCAGTTGCAGTTATCACTGGAATTCTTGCAGTTTGCACAATTAAAGCCACAGGGTTTAAGTTTATACTAAAATAATGCAAGTGTTCTGCATTTTCTTCTCAAGGATAACACTCTTTCCTGTCTTATCATGAAAATCTCCTGTGCTTGATGGAAGCAAGAAGGCCAAATTGGTTACAGAGATCTATTTTTCTAGCACCTTTTCCTCCCTGTAAACCATGGGGCATGTCAGTATCACCTTAAAAACATAAAATATGAATATGTGCTTGTAGATTTGATGCATTGCTCACACATCTTATGCTAGAACTAACATGTCTTAGTCAGCTATTTAATGTTATGTGACCCTTTGCTCTTGCATTCCAATATCACTGGTGTCACACTGTTAAACATTAACTTGACAATTATTTTCAAAAGTACAACCTGACTTCATTAACCTTTTGTAAGGACACTTGATGTTAAAATATGACATCAGCTTGTTCTAAGCCTAACATGGTGATGCACTTCATGCTTTATTGCTCTCAATGCTGTATTAGCAGATACAATTTATCCTTTCATAGAGATAATAAAATAATTATATATTTATTTGGCCCTTGGGTCTAAGGTGCAGGTATACTTTGATGTTTATTTTAGAAGCTAGCAAACATTTTGGTGGGGCATTAAATCCTTTGGTTCCTTAAGTTTTAGATTTAATATTTTCCAGAGTTTGTACTGCATTAGTATATAACTCTGAACTTCATATAAAGTGTTAGCAAGTGTTAGCAAGTTCTCATCACAGTTTAGTCAGACAAAACAATCCTTTTGCAGCCTGAGAACCAAGGACACTGTTGCAGCTTGAGGCCCAAAAAGTGCAAACAACAGCGAACTAAGGAAAACAAACTGGGAGGATGTGACTTCATACCTGAAGCTGTAATTGGACAATTAACCCCAATATGGAAATGAACCAAAACTTATAAAAGTGTGAAAACTTGTGACCTGGTGTCCATCTTGGGTCCATCTTGCATGTAGCCACAGCCAGGCTCTTGTACTGCCCAAGGTGCATCCTCTGAAGGCCTTTTAATAAATTCCTACTTCATTCCTTTAACAGTGTCTAGCCTCTGTTCCAGGCAGCCTCTTTAGGCATCACTTAATTGCTTTCTATTAACAGATGTCCATTAGCCATTACTGCTGAAAATGCTGAAAATACCAAGAATGCTTCCATATCCCCTGTGAGACTGAAACTGGGCAGCTCCCCATATCTCTTGCTAACATTCAGGAGAGGTTTCCTCTCCAAGAGTCCTATTTTCCATAATAATTGGTCTCAGCTGTCCAGTTTGGCCTCTTAATGATTTCAAATATTTTATGATCTAATAAAAGAAAATAATAAAATAAGCTTGATACTAATTTCAGCCCTGGGCTTTCTTTTCTCTCAATCTGCACATGTAGTGAAGATGATTACTTTCCTACTAGTAATATTCTTCCTAGTTGTCTTTTCTAGGGACTGCTGTAGAGTTCACCACTGTGCTCTGAGTTCCTCTTATTTGTCTAGGGACTTTGGGTTTTGTGGGGTTTTGTTTTGTTTTCCTTATGGTTCATGTAAGGACTGAGCTCTAGACTAGAGATATATAAACAAAACCAGAAATTATGGGGATTTTTCTCTCTCAAAGTAATTTCTTTTAATAATTTTTGGTGCTGAAGAAATCCCAAGCAAACTCCTTATTTGGTCAGTTTAAGAGAAGGAGGAGGTCAAGAAGAGATGCCAGCTGTCAGATGGAGAGCCTTTCCATAATCCTTTAGACCAAACTTTAAGGAACACCCAGTGTAGACAAGAACAATATTTCTGAGTAGATGCAGCTCTTTGATCTTTCCTGGGATGCCCCCTGTGACAAGAGTTTGTGAGACACTACTCTGCTGTTAGGTGTCAAAACTGGATCTGAACAATGAAATGGAGAAGGAAAAGCTCTCATTATTTTCCTGCTCATATACACCTCTTTCTTTTTCTTGTAACTTGTGCTCTGGCTGAGCTGGGATCATCAGTGAAACTTCTGTGCTTTATCTGGAGATGGGCAATGCATTGACTCTGAAAATAACATCAGGGACAATTGTCCATACAATGAGCTCCCAGAGTAAAGCCCTGGATGACAAGATTAACTAAAAGGTCACACAGCTAGGTACAGACACCTGAGCTGGGTTGGGTTATGGTGCCAGAGCCATATGGCTCTGCAATGCAGTGCACAGGTGTTTCCTCATTCTAGGTACATCAGAACTTCAAATCAGGTAGAAATTAGAGAGGCACATTATCTCTGTGTGCTGGTAAAACTGCTGCAGGAATTCTGTATCTGCTCCTGGTAGATTTGGTTTTAGCTTACAAGGAGTACAGACCTTGAAAAATATAAAATCTCTTTTGTCTCTTAGTCCTGGGCAATCAGCTGCCTCCTGATTTTTTATGTACAGGATTCCCTTACCTCCTATCTTCTTGAAAGTGTCCAGTTGAAGCATGACAGGGGACTGCGTCTAGAAGGATCAAGAAGATCAAGAAGGATCTTGCTTTGAAAGCATTAGATAAATCAGATTCAAATCACACTGATAGCTCTGTAACAAACCTTTCTCTTTCCTTGGCCTCTTCCTCAAAGAGAAATGCCCTGAATAAGAATCCACAGTGCTTTGCCTCATCTGTAAGAATATCATGCAGTCCTGTTTCTTTTCAGTGTAGTTGTAAGCCACATCTCAGGACTGGAATGCCAGTTTCATTGCCTGTACACACTAGGAGGTAAGTGACTGCAGGACTCAAACAATAGAATTTTTATGCATCTCATTCTGTGATTGTTGCTTTTACCTCCTAGTATTTAATGATGGGAAAGCTTTTTTTCTCTTATGCATATGCTATAATGCTTGCACATGACTCCTTTGTGAAATAGCATGAAACTTCCAGTGAAGTAGCACATTTGTATGTGTTATGGATTCTGCTGGAAATAAGCACATTTTCTGGAAGTCATTCTCCGGGTAAGACACCAGAATGTAATACCTGCTCTCTTTGTTCACCATTTCCCAGCTGCATCCTGACACAGCAGTGGGCAGAGTGACCTGGGCTGGTCAGGAACCAGTTGCCAACCTCTGCTACGGGTTTGGCCCTTCAGGGGAGCTCAGGGGTGGCCATTCACAGCAGGGCACTGTGGCAGAAGGGCTCACTGCCAGCTCTGAGGAGGTTGACAGCTACCTTGGTGACAAACCAAAACTCAGAGTGTCATTTCAGATCCAAACCCTGCTTAGAAAACAATTCTTAGCAAACTGAGCTCACAAAGCACTCAAGATTGAGACAGTAGAAACAATTTCTCTGAATCCCAATGCCAAGGGGAATCAAGGCTTCTGGAGAATTCAGAATTGATCCAGATACAGAGCTGAAGAGGCAGGGAAGGTGAATGCTGCTGGAGCTGGGCAGGGAGCCAGTGTGCTGTTCTCTTCCAGACTTTCATGGCTGCACAGAGCATAGCATCTCCCTCTACCATTTAGTAAATTTATGACATCACCAGCTGTTACCAGGGAAACACAGAAACTACAGATTTGGATCTTGGCAGCTAGGTATAAAAAGAAAATATCTTGCTCTTTTGGGGGTCAAAAGGAAAGCTGAAACAAATTCCTAAAGAACTTTGAATTGGAACAAAATTGAGGTAGATCACTAATTCCAAACCAAATGATTTACCTGCTAAACTGACAGTGTGGTCCCTATTATGTTCCTCACAGAAAACAAACATAAGGGATCAAGTGCAGGACTTCTAACTTCATGCAGCTTAAACATATCATTCAGACATAAGACTACTGCTGTTGACTTACAACTTCAGTTCTGATCAGAGGATTTAACAAGTTACTTTTAGGGATGTGATATCCTCTCACCAATGATTTTTCAGAAAGTGCTGATTGCTGCCTCTTGAGAAGGAGTGTGCTGGTGTTTCACATCAAAGAAAGTATGTAGTGTTGAGTTTTGATGAAATGGTGTGCTAATACCATTACAGTTCTGATGAAGTAAGTGTTTTTTATAACTTTTACAAATGTGGGGTTTGTGAGAACTGATGTTTTCAGACATGCCTTTTATGACTTTTAGGTGCTTGAGATTTTTGAAGTTACGGAAATCACTTTTTTGTCTTTTAGTAGCATTAGCTGACATTTTATTTATGTTGCATGTTAAAATGAAAACCCTGCTTTTTAAATGGATTATTATTTGAGTATTGAGTAGTTGAGACCCAGCCAATATGAGCTCCCGTGCAGGTCTGTTTGATTTCATTCACATTGCACAAGATGTACGGGTGTGGTGTATACTTGAGCTACCCAGAGACAAATGCATCTTTGCAGCAGATGAAACAAGCTCAAGTGGGGACTCCAGCTGAACTCAAGTCTGGAATGGTAACAGCTGCTTTGCCTCTATTAATACCTGCAAAGCTGTGGATTGTATGACTGGAGATCCCAGGTCAGAAAGGTAGAGGTTGTTAGGCTCGCCAGAAGGGCAGGAAGATGTGAGACAGTCTGTATGGAGTGCTAAAGACCAGTGGACTCACCGTATCTGGCTGCATCTCCACTAAGAAGCAAAGTTATGTAGGGAAAAATGCCTTTAATGCTAATCCGATGTTAAATATATCCATGATGAAGGTTCTTATGTGGATACTGAGCACATTTCTAGCACTGTTCCACAACTCTTGTCTTAAACAGCACAGGAACATGTTTGATCTGATTTGTGTCCTCCACGTCAAAACCCAGGCAAGATCTGGTTGCCAAACAAGGAGTCTCTTTCCCGTGCTGTTGGTGGACTTGGGTCCTAGAATTTCTATGCCACAAGAGCAGTTTGCATACAGTCTGGATCTTGTTATCTGCAATATAGTTCAATGTTCCCTGTTGTGCCTTGTTTCAGTGGGATAATGACCAAGGAAACTGCTGAGACATGGATGGATTGCCAGGGATATGTCATGAGAAAGCTGTCCAGAGTCCTCTGCCCACATGCTGTGATGCTGGCTCACATTCCAAAGCAGGGATGCACACAGAGGAGATCATTCGTGCTCTGAAGAACTTAGCTATCTATGCAAGTTCCTTTTTTATCCTTTATAGTGAGTCACTTGGAAAGGCTCCTTTTTTGGTCCTCTTTAGTTCTACTGCTGGTTCCTTTTGCTTGTGTGCCCAGTCACAGCCCTGAGACTTGTGACTGAGCCTGCAATAGCTTGTGACTGGGGCTGCTGTCATGGTTTATCTCTCTGGAGTGGTGGAAATATTCTTCTCTTTTTCTTAAGGACATCAAAGAATGTTTCTGACCAGGAAGGAATTAAATTCTTGGGAGTATTAATGGACAACCAGGATGGAGTTCCACCTGCAGACTTTCTGCTTGCAGATTTGAACTGAAATTCTCATGAGAAGAACATTTTGTGTGGTCATTTCATGGTCTTTGCAGCCGCTGTCATGGTCATAGAACTCAGTGCACTCCTGTGGTCTGGACATACGTCTCCAGTTCCACTTTCCAAATGCTGTGTCCTCTGGAGCTACTCTTAAGTACCCACAAGGGATCAGTAGGAAGCATTTTGGCCTTGTGCACAGCCCACAGAGGCATTTGGGAAAACAAATCAATATGACAAGATTGCATTAATCAGACCATATATGATACTTATTATTTTATATACACTGGCTCTTATGATTGTAAATTTCTACAGGGCGCCTTCACCTCCCTATATGTGGTGCAGTGGAACAGGAGGGGCAGTTTGATAGGACATACAAAGAAGCTTCAACTGGATGGGAGCCCTGTCCTGTGCAGAAGTTACTTGTGAAGATCCAGGAAGTAAATCATTAAACTGGTAACTGCACTGATGCGGGTTTGTAACACAAATAGATGCAGCACAATTCTCTCCATTCCTTCTGGATGGCACTATGTTGGGAAAGGTGATAAAGAAAATTTCTGCTGTGCTGGTTATGTTTATGATAGATGAAAGCCCCTCTAAAGATGACACCCCCTTGTTCTCTTTCATGACCTTCTGATGTATCTTAAGTCTTGGTTGCTGACTAAGGAAGCAGCAGAGATAATCAAGCTTTTAAAAGCCCTATTTCATAAATCTAATAGCAACATTAAGAGAAGCTGAGGTGTATTATTCTTTTATAGTGTATCACTAAAAGAACTCATATCATATTTTCCCTGTAAAATAGCTCCCAAAAAGTATCTGGGCTGACTTTCAGGCATCAGTAGGATGACCATTAGGAAGCAAACATTCCTGCTTCCTTCTTTAGAAAGAAAAGGACACTGCCTGAGAGACACTTTTCAAAGCATGCCTCACCATCAGCCCTGTGCTGAGGGATTTGGTGCCCTGCAGCTAGGAATACTTAGAAGTGTCATGCAGAAAAGGGACTCAAGCCAGTCCTGAGTTGCTAAGTTCTTCTAAAGGGATTTTTCCAAAAAAGGAGAGGAATTTATCACCTATTAGAACATAGTTTGGCTGTACTATGCAAGCAATTTAATAAAGTCTTTCTGGATGAGTACTAGAAGTTTTTGAAATGCAAGAAGTAGGGCTGCTTCGTGTACACTGAAAAATTTTTGCTATTGACTCCACTGGAGCCTTGGCTCTTTACCAGATCCTTATCCCAAAGGGCTAAAGTGCCCTTAAAAGAGTGACTGCAAATTTATAAATCATAATTGGAGTCCTCAGCTGACATGACAACCAGCACTACTCCTGCTTAGGATCTTGCCCTGCAAACCTGTAACCCCCTGACTATAGTGCTCACTCAGGAGATTGCTTTGTCCCCAGTTATTTGTACTGGAATTTTTCTTGATAATAAAGAGCATCTCATTTCAAAGAAGTGTTTAAATTCAAATTACACTCCTGAGTACATAGTGTTTCAGTGCTTGGGCTTCAAACACTCTGGAACAGGCTGATTTGTTTAATAGCTGCAGTCCTGACTGGAATGTTTTTAAATTGTGTAAACATTCCTACTAGTTTTATGGATTGCTAAACTCCTTTTCTTTTCTTTTCTTTTCTTTTCTTTTCTTTTCTTTTCTTTTCTTTTCTTTTCTTTTCTTTTCTTTTCTTTTCTTTTCTTTTCTTTTCTTTTCTTTTCTTTTCTTTTCTTTTCTTTTCTCTTCTCTTCTCTTCTCTTCTCTTCTCTTCTCTTCTCTTCTCTTCTCTTCTCTTCTCTTCTCTTCTCTTCTCTTCTCTTCTCTTTTCTTCTCTCTTTTTCTTTTTCTTTTTCTTTTTCTTTTTCTTTTTCTTTTTCTTTTTCTTTTTCTTTTTCTTTTTCTTTTTCTTTTTCTTTTTCTTTTTCTTTTTCTTTTTCTTTTTCTTTTTCTTTTTCTTTTTCTTTTTCTTTTTCTTTTTCTTTTCTTTTCTTTTCTTTTTTCGTACAAATTTAACTTGACAGTGTACTTTCCAAGCCTCCATTAAATAGGGACAACTTGCTGTTGATAGAGGAATATCTCTGGAATAGCGTTATGATGCTTTGCAATGGAAGACTTTTCATTGACTCTGGCTAGAAAAAGAAACCCAAATAACATTTATTTGTGAGTTTTTGCTGTGTCTTAATGTCTGTGAGACCCCTGCTGGTGGAAAGGGGAAGAGATGGAAATGAAAACCCAAAGATAATTTAATGGAGAAAGGAATTTATTTTCAGAGTATGCTGTGTTTGCCAGTCAGTGTTACCATGCAGCCACAAAAGACCTGAGTGCTTTGAAACTTCTCACTTACAGGTTACAGTTTGTTGGTGCTTTCCTCACAGAATTGTGCTTTACCTCTCTTCAAGTGTGTCAGTGCTACTTTAAAAGATCAGTATAGAAGTCTTTGGCTACAGCATCTGGTTTCAGTTTTCCTTAATTTGGTGTCAGCCAAGATCAAGCTCATACAGACCAGATGATTAAAAGGGACAGAGTTAAACCTGCAGCATTTTAGGGATTTAAAATCTTTCTTTTCCTCCTGTAAATTTTGACCTTTTCAAAACGAGCTTCTCCCTCCCCCTCAAGAAAGTGGAACATAAAATAAATGTTTGCTACTTTTCCAGAGGAGCCAAATTCCATGCATTCTGGCTTCTTTTCACTGACATAAAAATTATTCCAAAATATTTTGTCATTATTTACAAAATGACGCTGTATGTTACTGTAACAATAACAGCTAACTTGGGCCCTTGGAAGTTACATACTTTCTCAAGAAATTTCAATCTAATAGGCAAAACACACTGATCATAATGACCTTGGGAAAATACAGCCTCAAGAAAGTAGTGGATGTTTGTGATTATTTTGGAATCTCCTGGCTGGAACAGTTTCCCATTGAGGAAATTTGTACTAGGGTCACACCCCATGGAGGGGCTCTCTTGCTTGCCCTGTCTGCAGCCTGGGTCCTGAAGAGGTAAAGAAGGAGCAGGGGCAGCTTTAGTTCCCTCTGCTGGGAGTTCCCTGGGGAAGGAAAATGTGCTGTGCATAAAACAAAATGTGTGTAACTGTTGTCTGATTGTCTGCCTGGTGATGGGATTAAGCAGAGTTGGGGTGGGTACCAATCTGTGCCAGGTAGACTTGTTTCCTCTTTCGTGGTAGTGTGATTGAGCCTTGGGAACAGTTACTTAGTGGCATCATTGAAAAGGCTTGAGGAGATGCTGAACTCTCCTTGTTTAGTTTCCTTTGTCTAGGTTGCCTCAAATTATCACTGAACTTTATTATTTTTATACACACACAACTTTTAAATCCACACAGATGACAGTTTTTGTGCTGAAAATGCATTACACACTTCTCAGACCTTGCAGCTGGTTGAGCACCAATGAAGGAAATAAATTTGGTAACTGAGCTGGGAAAGAAAGGTGCTTGGAGATGCAGTTTCTACTGCTTTCTTGCAGATATTCCCATCAGACCGTACAAAGAACTCTTCCCATCTAAATTAAGAAAGAAACAGGAGAATATAAAAATTTTAAAAAGTCTTTTAAAATTAAAACCTTTGGGAGTTTAATTAAATGTACTATGAGAAAAATGTGCAGTTCACTTACAGCTATTGACTTGAGGTTTATACAGTCTTGCCAAGTCCTGGAATGAATATAGCTTTAATGTTGGAGCATTTGTTCGGTGCATTTTTTTAGGCTGAAGCAATGAGAAAATACCTACCTAGATTCCACATGTATACTAAAAAGGAAGGGTTTGGATTGCAAGTAATGAATACGACTTATTTAAAACTTGCAGTTCTCTTAAGGGAAAATTTTCAATTAGTCCCGTGAAAATTCAGGAGTTTTCAAGGATTGTGTGGGATGAAGATGAAGAATAGCATCTTGTAAAGTCCACATTTTGATTGACATCCCATAACATGTAGGTGATATGAGGGTCATTTCGGCCTCACTCATGCTGGATACTCTGTTTCGCAGACTGCCATGCCGCATTCTGCTAAAGACGCACTGAGGAAGCCTCAGCGCAGCTTTGATTCCTCATCACGTACGTCCTTCCTCTTACTTGTAAGCGCAGCGCACACCCGCTTGCCCACTCCTTTTGACCCGTTCATGTATTTTCCTGCGTGTTCCAAAGCGCTCATCTGCCAAGGAAGCATCCCTGCTCCTCCCGCCCTCGCTGGCACCTTCCCTGCGGGATGCGCTCCCGCGCGCTGATCCCGCGCCGGGCCGGGAGCGCCGGGCGGCGCCGGGCGCCCTCTGGCGGCGGCGCAGCGGCAGCGCCCCCCTCCCGGCCCAGCCGAGGTTCGCGGGTCGCGCCTCGCAGGGATCTTGGCGCAACCGCTCGTGTTCCAGGCTGGAACACGGTCGGGAAGTCTCGCAGCTCGTTTCTCAGGCGCAGGAGTGTTTGGTGTTTGTTGTCCTTTCATGATCGGCGCAGGTGCTTTTACTGACCGGTTTAGTTTTATAGAGACACACACGGTCACCTGCAGGAGCAGCTGGTACCTGGTGCTTCCCAGAGGTTTGGGAGAAATAAGATCATAGAGGGGCAGCATTCAGATTTCAGGTATTGCTGCTATTGTGTAGACAGAGAAGACATGAAATAGATGGAAATCAGAATTATTTCAAGAAATACCAGAGCTGTTGGTGAACATGACTGCCGCTGCAGACAGAGGGAGATATTCCCAAAGCAAGGCAGAAAACAAATAAATAAAAAGGCATAAGAAGAAAATTGAGCACTCTAGTTCCAAAATATGATTTGTGGAACATTACACAATAGCCTCAAATTGAAACAGAGGATGTATTATCACATGTAATGAGAGGGGCTGGGAAGGAAAACTATGCAAAGAAAGAAAAACATGTCTAGCATGCTTAGGGCTGGAAAAATTCTCCCGAGAGACCATCACAAAAACTGACCTCATGATGGCCTTTAGTAGAATTCAGAGTTGTAAAGATCTGGCAAATTTTTTTTCTATCTCTGAGGCTCTGTTTCTCTAATAGAAATGTCACTGTTTTGAAGCAAAACTAGTTTAAAATGTTCCTTAGATGGACATTTAAAATTATTGTTCCTGTGTTTCAGCCTTTTAGTTAATTTTGTCTTTATTTGAGGACACACAATTTTCATGTAGATTCTAGGTAGTTTAGTGCACAGCCATCGAAGGTCATTAACTCTGTCCTGTGTTCACTTCACACCACTCAGAGGGACACGACACTGATGAACTAAGCTTGTTCTTTAGGAATGACTTTTTGCTCCTAATAAAACACAATGTCTTCTTTTAATTGAGTTCTATGAATACATCCCCTATTTAGATGCCTTGTATTTTCAATGTAATTTTTCCTACTTCAGAGCTATACCACCAACAGCAGAAAAAATGCATCAGTGCTCATCGCCTCTAGTGCTAATTGTATTTGCCATTATTTGAGAGTAAAGAACATGTAGGTGTGTAGTTCTGATATATCCCCAGCAGCCCTTTCTGTGAGTAATCAAACTGGAAGCAATGCATTCCCCTTTTTGAAGAAAATTCATTTTTTTGTCAGCAAGTATGTCAGTAGTTTGTCCATCCTAGTTCCTTTATCTGTGATTGTTTGTCTTGGATGTCTTAAAAAATTCCAGTAATTTTAATCTGCTTTAAATGATCCTCACTAGTTTCAAAGCCATATGGTGGAAATACATATACTTTTCCATACAGTGGGTTTGGTCACCGTGAACAGGAGAAGGATCAGGTAACTGAACTGGGCACAAAACTGGAGCAAAGAGAAAAGGTAACTATAGAGACAGGGATTTCCCCTGGTTAAGAGGAAATAAATTACCACCACGACTCAATAAATCTGGGCAAAGGTTCTAGTTTAGGATCAATTTCTAAGGTCCCTGTCTATGAGACTTGCAATTGACAGGCTGGTGGTTTTCAGCATGAGTTCACTTCCAAATGCAAGAGAAATAGCAGTAACAGGGGTGGTATAAAATACAGATGGATTCATCCAAGTGGGGTAACTGGACTTAGAAAAAGACTTAATCTCTCTAGAAAAAGCTGTCTCCTGTAGTGTAGCTCCATCAGATGTAGGAACTCCGGCAAGGAGGAGTTTGACCATCCATTTCTGTAATTATGGTGACAAATTAATCTTGCATCAGGGATCCAACCTACTTCACTTGTGCCTTCTGAACACTGCAGGAGAAATGTCTGGCTCTCATGGGTTCCATAAAAGCCCTGAACACAGCTTCTAAGCCCTGTGGAAAGTCCCTGCTTGCAGGCACTGCAGGAATTACAGCTGGGAGGAGCACTGACTGCCACGGAAGGTGTCCTGAGAGCTCACAACAGGGCCACAAACCTGAGCAGAGACCCTGATGGGGAATGGCAGCTTGAGCAAAGTGTCTGAATGAGAGGACTGCCATGTAAAAGGACATGAAGCAGCCTTCCTTTTGCCAACCTGGAGGCGAGGCCTAAGGAAAGACCCAACAGGGTTGCTAAGGCAGGCTAAACAAAAGTGGTGAGAAGTTTTGGCATGCTTGTGGAGATTACACTTTCTCCCTTAGAGCACTGGGAAAGAGATGAGGTTCGCTGGATGTCTTTCAGTCTGTTGTATCCATTGGAGAACAATTCTGCCCGGAAATCCAGATAAGTAATGGCACAAGTTGCACCCAATGCTAGACCCTTCTGTTGGGTCAAGAGACAAGATGTGTCTGGCACGGCTGGGAGGGAGGGATGGAAGGAAGGTTTTGTGTCCAGACTGGTCAGTGCTGGGACCCTTCTGCCAGCCTGCAGTCAGCTCACATTTGTAAGTCCTGTGGTTCACAAATGTCTGTAACACCAAACACTTGCTGGATGGGCTTTGCTGGGTACCCAGGGTTGCAGAAGCAGTGCAGAGCAGTGGATACTCAGAAATACCATCAGGACTCTTCATCACAGCAGTTTCTGGCGACGGAGAACACTGGATTGTTAAGCTTGCTGTGTGTCATTCTGACATTTTCTCTGAAAGAGGAAAACTGTGCACATTTGTGCATACCGTGCCCAAGTGAGCTGCTGCTGCTGCTGTGGAGAGGCTGTGTGTGCCTAGGTGGAGCCCCAGACCATCTTAACTACCTCACTCAATACCTGGGCTGTGCTGGTACACTGAAGAGTGCTGAAATGAATCACATCAGGATGCAGAGATAAACAAGCATTACAAAAACCAATAGTTACAAAATCACACAAATTCTTATCATGCAATTTTTTATTTTTATTTTTTTTTCTTTTTGGGTAGAACTGGCTCAGTGGCACATCTCTTGAACTGTGAAGAAGTGGGTGAGATTTAGATGATCAGATAAAAGGTATCCTTCTCAGTCTTCAAGGCAAAAAAGTCACACAGCTGAGCTTTGTCACTTGGAGATGAATGCTGGCAGGAACCAGTCAGGAGCAGTAGGTTTTACCACACTCAGAAAACTAAACCAAAATGCAAACAAACCAAGAAGCTAGAAATACTTGGTGTTGCTAGTGTTAGGCTGCAGCTGGAGTCATAGGAAGCAGTGCCACAGCTGTTTGGCGCACATTTTGACAAGTTCACTTCTACTGATGTGCCCTTATGGTGGTGCTGTGTCATTTACTTCTGGGGTGCTTGTGCAAGGAAGGGATGGGCACTGCGCAGTCACTGACAAAACAGACTCAGATGCTGACTTTTAAAAGCAAGGATTTTCTGGCTTTTTTACCAGTTTGAGTGAAAATGCTCAAAAATTTACTCCTTTTTTTAAAAAGAATAATTAGGTCCCTGGCCATAGTACAGGAGTACTTGATGTAGAGGGTGCAGCATCAGTAACTGCTGCAGTTCACAGAACGACGCTCACAGACGGGTCAGGCTGGATGGGACCACAAAGAGTCACAGGGCTGCCCTACTAGGTGTTCAGTAATGTCCTTTACCACTTTGAGGAATAATAACTGAATTGTCAGTATCAGCTGCGATGGCAAGGGTCCAGTGCTGTCGTGCAAAACCATTTTGGCTGAAGTTCGCACTCCAGCGCAGACAGCGCAGCCTTGAAACCCTCGCTGACAGTCCTCACGTTCCTTGTGCAAACGGGTGTGAGTCTGGTGAGAAGGGGCAGCTTGGCCACGAGGGCCGCGCTCGGGAGCAGAGGGCTGCAAGCCCCGGGCTCGCTCCCGTTTTCCCGGGGGAATCCCGGGTTCCCCGGGCGGGCCGGGCCGCGCGCTCCGCCCCCTCAGGGCGCGGGGCCGCCGGTGCGCGCGGGGGCCGGCAGGGGGCAGCAGAGCGCCGCGGGAGGCGCGCGGGGCCCTCACGGCCGGCGGGGCCCTCACGGCCGGCGGGGCCCTCACGGCCGGCGGGGCCCTCACGGGCGCGGCTCCCGCGGGGCTCGGCCCGCGCTGCGCCCGGCGGGGCCGGCCCTGCCCGGCGGCGAGAGCGGCTCCCGGCCGGAAGGGTCCAGCGGCCGCGGCTCCCCTGTGCGGGACCGGCCATCCCCCCCCCGCAGCGAGCCCATCGGCTCCGCGCTCCTCCCGGCGTGTGGCAGCGCCGTGAGGGGCCGGCCGGCGGCCAAAGGCGTCGCTTTGCCGTTATAAACGCTTGAGAGCATCCCGCTGGAGCTGCGCTCCCCGCCGCTGCCCCGGCGTCGCTCGGCGCACAGCCGTAAGCTTGGTACCGTGCCCCGCAATTTGACGTTTTTGTTTCTTGACAACTTCATACATCTTTTTAGCAGGTTTTGTTTTGGACAGAGGTTTTCTGCGTATTTACTGTGTCTTCTAAACCAAGCGCAATGTGTAATATTCAGATGCGTTGCGAATAAGCAGAATTTGTTAGCTTGTTAAAATTAAGTGATTCCTAGTAAGCACAGGGTATAATCCTATACTTAGACTTCTGAGTCTCATTTATTTCGCAGCACAACTTTTTGTCTTGGACACACACTTCAGCGCTACAAATTAATCTTTGAGGTGAGACGCCGCGTTGCCGTTGGCAAGGAAAGCTTGCTTTTGTAGTAGTAGTGACTAATTTACACGCCTGCCCCCGCTCTCTTTCTAGCCTTCTATTCATAAGCAATATATCGAGGGTGGACCAATGCCAGCAGAACAGTCTGTCTTCAGGAAAGATACTAGCTTTTTTTTCACCCTTGCTTGACTCTCTACTTGTGCTGGCACAGAAAGTCTGTCAGTACAACCTCCATCGTTACCTTATTTTTCCTTGTTTCCTTTCCTCCTACTCCAGTTCCCTCCAACCCTTCAACTTCTTCCTGATAAATATCTTGATGCTGAGGAAGGCGCTAACAGGAGTTTGTGAGTGTTTTAATTTAGAAGTCATTCTTTCTGAGATTGATTTCGAGGAAGCAAAAGTCCCTTTGTAACTGTCACTTGAATATTTCACGTCTGATACAAATGCCTTGTCTGCTTTGCTCAGGTTTATTACGAGCTGCTCTGTAGCCACAGAAGTCCTCAGGCTTCTTGCTGAAATTGCACCCAGCCATCCCCTTCTGCAAGGCGAGGGAGAAAGGAGGTCCACAGGAGTTCATGTTAACAATGACTCTAAATGCCCGTTTCCCACACATCTTTGCTAGCACAAACAGCAAAAATAGTCCACTTGCACAGAATCTGATTCAGCTTTCTTGCATTCCGCAATAACAGATGGATTGCTAGACTGTTTACTGTTGCTTCCCACAAACTTCCTGTTAGTAAACTCCTGTATTATTTATGAAACAAAAAAATTACAAAGAAGTATCTTAGCTGATTACTGCCTGCTGGTGAACCACTGCCAGAGAAACTTTTTATACAAATACATTTATGGGAGCAAGGATCCCTTCTGATGCAGTTGTTGGGGTATTATTATGATTTTTGCAATTGTTTGTTTCATGATTTCCTGTGACCCTATTGTGCTGTGCTCCTGAGCAGGTATTTCCTGCACTCAATTTGCAGTTGAGTTGAGGTATCTGTGCATGTGTAAAGGAGCGAGGGGGAAAAAAAAAGCAACACACATACATGTTAAAGAGATCAGCTAGGAATAAGAAATATTTAAAGCCCTGTTGCTTTGCAATGACAATGACAAATGAGATTTTACTGATGTGGTATTAATCTCTGCTGACCTAGCTTAGGAAGCCAAGTGTCTCGGAGTTTTTTGACAGAAAACAGGGAATAGTGCTGTGTCTACCACCTTCATGCTACTTCTGACATAAGTAGACAGTAAATGTGATGAAACTTTATTTCCCTCTCAGACTGGCTGTTAAACTCCACAAAACAGAGGAGCTGAGAGGAGTACTTTGTTTGCACTGCATACTGTAGATTTCTGACTCTCAGTGTTGTGAGAGAGGAGGCCAGCCTGAAATCTGTTTGTACAATTTTATCAACAGAGCTAGTGAATTTTAAAAATAATCTGTAATAAAAAAGAGCAGAATTTAATGCAAAAATATGAAATTTGTATATTAACAAAAGTACTTTTAGTGTTTTTAGAAATAACGCTTGACCTAAAGTCATTCTGTTTTTTTAAATTGTTGCTATTATATTTCATTGAGATTCTGTTCTATTTATGTGTTCTGTATGAATGAATTGGCTGCTCCACCTGATATTTATGACTGTAGTCATGCATTATATATACACACAGAAACAGAATGAAATTTTTCCTGATCTGAGACACAGATAATTTTTCCTCAAGATTTTTTATTTGATTCCCAAAACCAAAACTCAAACCAGCACTGCAGAGCGAGCACTTTCTAATGTCAGCCCTGCTATACGGATCATTCATTGCATGAGGTTTAACAAAAAGAAGCTGTGTGTTACAGGCAACTGCAGGATGCTGATTAAATCATTGCATACCTTTATAAGATCTGTACTTGCAAAAAAACTGGTATCAGATGGAACAGGGCATTTACTGATCCTGGGGCAGAGCTCATTCAGAGCGTTAGTGTGAGTCGGCGTCACGTAACCGATCACTCATTTCAAGCCATAGTAAGAATATGTCTGCTCTGAGCAAACTCTCTCTTCTCTGCCTCCTCAAACACCCTCGCTCAGAGCTCCTGCTGGCAGAAACTGAATTCAATAGTATTAAGGCAGATGATCAGTGGCACTATCTCCTGATGCTTCAATCCACCAACAAGAATCTTGTGACAGATGTTTCTGCACTTTATGCAAATAGGAACTTCATGGATCAGTTTTCTTTTCCTCCACGGAATATATGCAGCTGGAAAATAGAAATCCAGCTCCGCGGCACAAAGTGAAAAAAAAAATAAAAACTCATCATGCTGCTGACCAAACAGGCAGCTGGGAGAAAGCGATCTGTAGCTGTGAATCAAATAATTAAACTGCTGGATTGTTCTCAGGACCATTTCTGGGCTTAATCAAGTCGTGTATGTGACAATCCAGGTTTTGTGGGCTCTTTCTGCAACAGCGCTGTGGCTCACGAGTCATTTCTGAAGCGGGAAAAAGAGATCTCTCCTGCGTATAATGCTTCCTCATAAATATTCTTCTTTCTTTTACCCTTTCTGATATGCTGTTTTCATTCTCACAGTAGTTGTGGATAGCTGTATTAGATGTGATACGTAAGTGTATTAAAATAGTGGAATTTGCAGACGAAAAAAGGGTTTCAGCCTATTATATGTAATAAATAGGGTATAGACATTTATATAAACTGAATGGGTTTAGGTATGTTCCTTATAATAGCACAGAAAGCTGGACATGTGAGAATGACTGATGAAAAGAAGAAGAATAATTTCCTTCCTGTTGGTTTAAAGGAAAAAATAACCCTTAAACTTAGTGAATTAGTGGAGGTTTTGAGGAAACGTAGTTTTATAAATTATTGTGTAATATATAAAATCATGCAGGAAGAGCTGTAGAATGCCACCTATTATAACCCTAGGAGATCATGAAAGGTGATAATCCTAAATGCAATTGTTTTAAAAAGCTATTTTTATTACTATTAATAAATAAAATCAATACCATTATTTTAAACTGATTTGTTCTACTCCTGATTTTATATATTTCTTTGAAGATTTCTGTGGAAGTATTTTTTATCATGAGACATCAGAATAAGTCTCATGAGTTGTTAGACAACATCTGTATCTTATTTTCTCGGTGAGGCTTTTGTAAATTTTGTATATTTTAGGTGTTTTAAAATCTCTTGTGGGTGACAAAATTTTTTTTTCAATATTTTCACGTAATACTTAATTCAAAGCCTGTATCTGGTACTGTGTGAACATTCAGTCAGGATCTATGATCAATTTTATTTCTAAATACAAAAAGCTTGGTTTTGTGTCATGGTATTGTCTAGAACCTTGTCTTCATTTCATGACTAGTCAAATTCTGGGAAAAGATCTTTATTCAATTCAGATGTACTGCATTATTTTTTTCAAAAGCCCCCTTCTGTACTTCTTCTAGTTAAATTTACAACAAACATTAGTGATTTTACCTGAATTTAATTGAGTTTCTTAAAAAAAAAAACAAGCACAAAACCAACACCCAAAGATGTAGTGCTATTTCTAGGAAAAGAGGAAAGAAAGGTTCTACGTGTGAAAATGACAATCATGCTACACTGACTCTAATTCAGATACCAGCAATTACGACTGTATGTACTATATCATGTCTGCTTTTGCAAGTGGCTGTGCAGCTACTGAAGTTTTGCAGTTAAGGTACAGTTTGAGCTGACCTGTGTCTGAAAAGTCAAATACAATTCTAGACTCAAGTATTAATAGAATAAACTTAATTTTATTTTTTTTTTATAGGTGCAGCTGCATTTTCAATTTAATTATAGGCTCCCACAGTAGTAATTTTTCCGTGACCTACTCAATCTCAAAAGTCAGAAAATTGCTTCTTTTTTAAAGCTGACAATAGCACGGTATGTTTCCAAAAGAAAAAGACAAATTACAGCAAATCATTACTTTAAGCTTATTTAAATAGCCAGGAAGAAATCCTAATTGAAAAGTTTGCTAAAATGTGAAAAGTTAGTGGTGCTTTTTTTCTTTTTTCGAAAAAGATTATTCTCATGTTTGTAACATTGCAAGCTGCTTATGATATGATGCCTTTCCTTTCTCTGCTCACCCTCTACTTCTCCTTCTTTTCTTTCTGATGAGGTTAGACACAAGGTTTTTAGGAAGCAAAAATTTTAACTGGTGAGAAATAAATCTGTAGATGTGTTTAATAATGTAATTTGGCCATTCCTTGTGAAACTGAGACAAAGATGATGGGAATATTTGTATTTCTTAGCATGACCAGTCTGTGAGGCTTTGTTATCCAGTAATAACATTACTGCCAATAATGGTATTCTAACCACAATTGTTCAGAAAGAAAAAAAAAAAAAAAAAGGTATCATAAAATAGACTTGACAGTCATGAAATGCACCCTGTTCCTTCCAGAAATCTCCTGCCCAATAAACCTGTGCTCTTCCCCCATTAACTCCAGTTTTTCTCATGTTGCTTCCTACTTCTGAACTTTCCCCCAGCAGGGCCCTTTCCCTAACAACCCTCTAGATTTGTGGCAGGGGTTTTGGAAGCTCATCCCCAGGGTATCTGCAGCAGGCCAGTGTCCAGAGAGCAGAGGCAGGACAGCCCCAGGCCCACAGGAGATTTTGAAGGGGTTGGTGGATGCAGACACCATGGGAGGAGGTGGGCTGGCCAGCAGGAACCACTGTTGGCATTCTCTCATGGAAGAAAGGAGAAAAAGAAAGCTGGCACTGGGGTCCCTTCTGCCACGAAATAGCTGGAAAAAAAAGAGTTGCCTGTTAAGGTAGGTAGCCATGGTAATGTGCCTTCAGCAGTTTCCCCAGGGGAGCTCACTGAAGACGGTATTACTCTCCTGTATCTGCTGAAGTGCTTGAGCTCTTCCCCACCCATTTTCTGCCTTTCCTATATATAAAGGACTGAAGCTGTTAAAATTAGGCACAGACCATGGTCCAGTGACAAAAAGCAGTGGTTAGCATGATTCTTAATACAAAAAACCTCAACCATTAGAGGGGAAATTTGCTGTATTTTTCACTTATTTTCCAGCAGGTCAGGCACATGCCTCTTCCCATAAGACACACAAAATGATCTAGCCCTTAGACCCAGAGCAGTGCAAAAGGACAGTGAAAGAGCTGGTTCCTGTGTGAGGGGCAGCGTGACTGAGTGCAGGAGCAGCATTGCAGCCTCCATCTGCAGCCATGCTGGGCTGTCCCGCAGCTGTTCGGAGCTGGGATCCGTCGGTCGCTCTGTTCTCTATCCTGGTGCTACTTCTCTTCTGGCTTGTACGTCAGAGGAGCTGTGTGCAAAACCAATCGGCATCTGAGGATTGTTCTGGCAAGCAGTGTTTTTCATTTAAAGCCAAAATGAAAAATGAGGTAAAGTTTGTCATACTTGCCTGATTCTTTTTCTTTCTGTTACTTCTGTTTTCTTCACTCGTGTGAAAAAAGGGGAGTTTAAGTAGTAGGGAGGTGGATTTTTCTTGCTTTTTTTTTTTTTTGTCTAATTTTTCAGTCACTTATGAGTCTATGTTGTTGTGTTTTCTGACCCACCTGATCCCAGACCAGGCTGATCTACAGTCTTATTTTTATGACAGTTGGCTGATCACCAGCACAGCTGAGTTAGGGGCCTCAATGAAAGGACCTTGACCCTCCAACCAGCATCTCTTGAGGAATTCTCTTTGTTGGATGCTTTCAGCTGAGGCCTCCCCCAAAGTCGAAGGTGATTTCTATTTGCCAAAGTGGGAAGACAACGGGAGGCAGAATAAAGATGAAAATCCAAGCAGTCAGTTGAACTTGTTCAGACTGATACCAGCCCAAGGTATTCAGGCAGCAGCTAACCCAAGGTTTCCCTAACCTTGGCAGAAGTGCAGGAAATAGTTGCAGGAGGATGAAGTGTTCTTGAACTGTTTCTCCAATGTATCAAGCACAAGCAGGCTATTCTTCAATATTAAGCATGTGCTTCTCTTTTCTTCCCCTTTAAAGAAACTTTTATTGTAGACTATAAGGGGCGGGGGGGGGGGGGGGCAGAATCAAGCAATCTCTGTTTGTGGACCTCTGTGCTGCATCTATGCTATCCAAGGACAAAGATGCAGATCAGGACCTCCCCAGCATAATAGCATTTAGAAGGCAAATTTCTTGCTGAAGTCTTATAGCAAAAGAAATAGCTGTGCTCAAGTGTTATTTTAAACAAAAAGGAAGAAGATTAATTAACCACATTCTTTAAAACATCAGCTTCCCTGGATACATCAGAAACAGCATTCCAGATAAAAGCAGCATGATGTGAAAAGACCTGATCAGCAACATATTGGTGTCTGGGCTTGGGGACTAATGTAAGAACTTAAAGACTTGGCTAGAGAATGTATCCTGAGAAGCATAAACATATAAGAGGATGCCAAACCATGAAAGGCTTCCTTTGCACTGAGAATTCAGAAGTCGGCGTGTTGACAAGCAGAGAAGCCAATGCTGCTAGCAAAGCACATAGGGTGATGAATAAACGCAGATTTTGGGAGCCTAGGAGGAGATCTAGAAAGGGGCCAACTGATTTAGCCATGTTTTCAAGTCTCTACACCCAGCATTTAGGTGCTGTCAAGCCTCAGGCCTCCCCCCCACCAGCTGCCAGTGATGACGTTTCACGGAGTGGGGCAGCCAGCTTTGATTCAGAATATGTGTTAGTGCTCAGTTCTCAGAGGGGATGGAGAGACTACCGAGAGACTGGCTGCAGCACACTGGCTGAGCCGTTTGTTCAGGCTATGGGAAAGTCAGGTTTAATTTCCTGCTCAAATGCGCCGCATTTTCTGGCTGTTGGCTCAGCAGTAGGCTCCTGGAGTGCCTCCCTGGAGGCCAGATACACCTCCTCCTGTGCACCAGGGGAGAGCCTGGAGGCTGTGTGGGATCTGAGCTGTTCTCTGGCTGGCACAGCACGTTCAAGGCAGATGTATGCCTCTGTAACTGTGATATCCCACTAGCGTCTCTGAAGCTACTGCAGCAGGAATGCTGGCTTGAAACACTTGAGCCATGAGCAAAGTAAGTGGCTCGTGCAGTTCTTAAGCGTGAGACCTGGCCACACATTATTAATTGGGGGAACCTCTTTGGGATGCCAGCGGAGAAGCAGTATTCTTCTTTTGTGAGGAAAAAATGCAGTTTTCCTCCAGCTGCACTTCAAAATTGGATAGTTCCGTAATTAGCTGAGAAATAACAGATTTACATATGAAGCAATATAGCAAAGGAAGGGTAGTTGTTAGGTACTAGTTAATGTGCAGTCTGATTTTTGATGGATAAGCTAAGTTTAAAAGCTATATTCTAAGGAAAATGGACATATCTGCAAAAATATGGGATGTACATACGATGAGGAAAAAAAACCTCTTTACCTAGAAGAGAAACCTGAGAGGGCAGTCCATGGGAAAAAACACCGATGGCTTTCTCGTTTGCATTTAGCATAAGCCTACCATGCAACCGCCCAAGATAAACACTGTCTTTTTCTGGTTTGGAAAACATCTTGAATGTCCTTTAAACTTGTTGACTTGTTCCACTTTTGTCAGGCCTTCTTGCATAAGCACATTGCTCCCAACACAATCATCCTTTGAGACCTACTCATGTTATTATCAGGTACCTCCTGGGGGCTGAGCACCTACCCTGGGAGGATGCTGGTAAGTACTTGCAGGCACCTCTTCTTCAGCAAAGAGATCAACGTCTGTGCAGCTGATGGCTCTCATTCTTGTTTGGTTGGCAGGGATGGTGTCACTAAACTTGAGCTCACTTGTCACAATGGAATTTAATTATCTGCTGGAGAGAAGCCCTGACAGCTGTGGCGTAGGTTTTTCAATGTGATGTTGCCTGGATCGCAAGAAAAATATCAAGGGCTGGTGAGAACAGCCATGTTCTAAAAGCATCTCTGCCTGGGTTAGACCACTGCCTACCAAAGAGGTATGTGTGATTATATTGAAGTTATTTATTGACTGTCATGTCAGATCATGGTTAAAGTTTATCTTTACTGCAAGTTGTCCTCAGGAATTCTTTTAGTTCATCAAAAGTAACTTTTCTTTTCCAGGGTATAAGTTGGAAGCACAGTGTTTGTTTACCACATTGCCCCTGGGTTTGCCTCTGGCTTGTGCATCCTGGGGGAGAGGCAGTGGGTCTGCTGCTGGTTCCTCAAACATTGACATCTGTGATGGCCTTCTGTAGTGAAACCATTTTCCTAGCAGCAGCATTAGGTAAGACCTCATCATTTTCTTATGGTAGTGGTTATCATTGATAAACTAAGGAAATGTGAGCTGAATAAAAGAGCAAGTGGTTTGTGTGTGTGTGTTTGTTTTGTGGTTTATTTTTTTAATGGAACATTGCCTTAGCTTGTTTACCATAGTATTGGGATTTTTTAATTTGTACCTTTTTTCTCGTTGGCAAACAAGTACTCATACCAGTAGCTCTCTAAGGTCACTGACATACTCTGAGATGCTGAAGGCACTTTTATAATAAATTCTGTTATACTCCTGCACAAGTAAGGGACCCATACTGTGAATAGGAAGGTGGCCCATCTGGCATTTGTTTGCCCTACTCTCAACCTTGGAGAAACACCCAGCCACTCAGATGCACACACACCTCTGGGAGCCCCAAAGGTAGACCAGGATTTACCCCCTGACTTACATCCCTGAATCCACCTATCCCCCAGGATCCAGGAAATTGTCCCTCAACCACTGAAAAAGGAGCCTCTTTTCTGTGGGGAATCTGTGAGAGCCAAGCTACACCACACCAGAGGCTACCATATATGTCTTTTGGGAGTCCTGGCTTCAGGTAAGCTCTCCCTAAATCCCAGAATGTTCTGAGTTGGAAGACACACACAAGGATCATCAAGGCCAACTCTTAGGTGAATAGCTCCTATGGGATCAAACCCACTACCTTGGCATTATTAGCACCATGGTCTGACCAGCGGAGCTGATGTCCTGGGGACCGTGACTCCAGTCCCTTCCTTCCCCTTGCTGGGCTGAAGCAGAAAGCACATTTTCAGTGGTGGAGGGGAGACACTCCATCACCTTCATTAAAAAAGTGAATCCTTCTTGGCCCCAAGGATGTTTTCCTGTCTGGAGATTTTCTGTGTATTAAGGAACTGATGCTTGTGCACTTTTTAGGCCAGTGTCAGATTAAACCATGCATGGTGCAAGCCGGTGCTTCTTGTACCTGTCATCTGGGAGCTTCCTGGGCTAAGTCTGGAAATTAGACCACACAGCTCAACCTCGTTTGTCCATGCCCCACCCAAATGAGGGGAAAGGCACCTCGTAAGGCCCTGTACTCCTGCCTCAAGTTGAAGGGGGTGACCTGTTTGGTGAGAGCTTTGGAAAGGAGTTTCTTCTCCAAAAAGTGAGTGTGCTGTAATATGTTTGCATTATTCAGTGTCAGCTCTTGATGACTGCCGTTAGGATTAGAAACAATTTGGAAATTCTGGAGTTAAAAGTATGTAAGCTGCATGAAGATAATACTTAATAAACACAAATACATGGTAGGGAGGTTTTTTTCCATCCTTTTAATATGACTTTTAGACTTACCAGCTTTTATCTTATTTTATGAGGCCATGTGAAATAAATTAAATGTAACACAAGATGCTGTTAAAAAAGATTTTATGACATTGAGAACTGGTTCTATATTAGGACCAGATCCTACAAAGGCTTATTGATGTGAGCAGTTTTGCTCCCATAGATAAGCTGTGGAGTCAGCTATGGCTAGCCATTTAAATGCTCAGAATCAGGCCCTCATTTTGGATGCACTTCTCATTGTTAAATCAATGTGAAAGTGAAATCTGTCTCCTCTCAAAAGGAAATTGCCAAGACTTTCTACGCTAAGATTTGGGATCTGTAGAAAATGAAGCCTTTTTATTTTTTCTTCTCTCCAATAATCTGTTCAGTGAACAAGCTGTGAAAAATAGTTCTATATTTTTTCCATGTGATGCAGCAGACGGTAAATTTCCATTTAAAAGAATGATCAGAGTAGCTGCTGGCACTGAACTCTGTTGTCTTAGTCAAATCTACTTACAAAGAGTTTACAGCAATACAATAGCTTATTATTTCACTCAACCAGAAATCAGATGAAAAAGGCAAAGGGGAAGCCTGAAGTAGGTTCATGGTCAGAATTCTTTTCTTCCTTAACATCTTGGGGTGTTTTTACTGCAGGAGTTGAGATCAGTAGTTTTATGTATAAGGAGGAGACTACTTCTTTTCACCTCTACTTTTGTATGCTGTGAAATAATCAGACTATACACTTCTATAGTGCCTTTCTTCTGCGGATCTGAAAGCACTTTACAAACATTAATTAAAGTCTCACAACACCCATGTGGAGGTAAAGGAGCATTGTTTGTGTATCTAATGCAAAGGCTTAACCTGAATCTTTAAGTACTCTACCAGGAAAATAATGGAATAGCAAAGCAAATTAATCTAACTGAATTGCTGGGAGCTTTTATATGTGTGTGTGCATGTGTATATGTGCATATATGTGTGTGTGTGTCTGTGTGCATGTGTGCCTGCATCTCTGTGCTGCTGGAAGGCTCAGACTGCACCTCCTCTGCCCTGCACATCCTGCCTGTTGTTGTCTCAGGGGATTTGATGTGTGCTACTGCTTCTCTCTGCCTCGGGTCCATCAACAATGTGTATTTTCCGGGAAACCTGGGGAAAGCTTGCATTGCCATTGATTATGCTAAGATTAGTTTAAAAAATTTAAAAGGCAGAAAATGTCTTTTTCGTGATCACCAAATTTCTGAATGAAAATAATAGGTGGGCAGTGAGGACCCAGAAGGTGTTTTTGCCACCTTAGCTGGACCCCTGTGCTGAAGGCTCCAGCACCTCTCCTTTTTGACTGCCCCTTGTTCTCAAGCCTGGTGGCCTTGTCCTTGCTGCTGTTACTTCCAAAGTCTCCCATCCCAGGGAGTTTTGGGTGCAGCACTGCAGAGAGAGCGCTGTGGGGTGGGCTTGGCTCAGCCCCTCCATGTCTGGAGGCAAGAGAGGGGCATTGTCCTTCTGCAGCTTAATGTTGGGCTAGGCTATGCACAGTGCAATGCCTACGTTAATATATGTTAAATTATTTTATGGACTTTATAGAAAGGGTGTTGCCCTCCTTGAGAGGGGCTTTTAGCATCATTCCTGCAGAGGTGTATTCCCTGTACTTTGCCAGGTAGGTGCCCACCCCATGCCCTGGGCAGGTAGAGTTGTGCTGAGTATCTCCACCTGTCCACCTTTGCTGCTTTGATTTCCTGCTGCTGTCTCTTCAGCCCCAGTGAAAGGCTAGAGCAGCCTCAGCCCAGGATATCTGAGAGGGGAGGCTGATTCATCGTGGCTCTCTGATTACACTGGCAGAAATGAAAATGAAAAGAGGGAGTTAATCAAAATGGAGGAAACTCAAGCTGAAGGACCAAGCAACTCTTCTATTTTCAGCTCAGTGCTGTAGTGCACAGGCCTTTCTCCCACTTGTGCAGCTCAGAACTGCTGAACTCTCCCAGCCTGACTTCTCTTTTCCTAAGACAAATCAGATGAAAAAAATACTTTTGTAGTGGTTACAGGATGGCATTATTTTCTTTCTCTGGGTCAAAGCTGTAAGGAAATAGGTCCACATGAGTTTGAAATGTGGTTGGAGAGCTACTAAAAGCAAAAAGGGCCCCAGAGCCATGAGCTTTTGTCAGCCCTAGTCCCACACATTGTTACAATTTAAAAATGCTTTTGGGTCACCAGCATTAGATCCTTTTCTTAATCTTCATCATGTCTTCTTTCTGCTAATTTTACTTTCACTGTCTGACGTAGGCTCTAAGATCTTCACTGCAAAGAGAGCATCTTTTATCTCTGTAAAGTGTCATGCAAACTTAGGGTGGTGTGTAAATATTTAATAATAATATTAGTGATGAAGAGGAGAGTCCTGGAGGAACATGTCTCCTTCCTTGCAGATGCAGAAGATATTGTGGTAATTTGGATACTGTTTCATTTCCCTGGGGAGAATCTCTCTGCTCACTCATTCTCCAATTGCCTTTGTCATCATCTTGGGTAAGGCTATTGGGGCACGCTACTCTTGACTGGGAACGACTTAATTAACATTTGGCAAATTACGGCTTTTCACCTGAGACTTTGAAAGAAATTCCTCTAAAATACAAGTTCCTTTTTTTTCATATTAGAAAAATGAAAACCTGAGGGGGAAAATTGTGCAGAGGTGCCCAAAAAGGAGACGTGTGAGCTCTTGTGATGCTGGAGGTGGCTGATCTGTGCTCCCTGACAGCAGTGGAGGGGCTTCAAGGTGCTCGAGCTGGGGCAGCATCAGAGGAAACAGGCTGCAGGGAGCTCCAAACTGTCCCCAGCACTCTGCTCATCAACTTTCTTACTTCTTTTCAGTAGCCAAAATAATTTTTTAGATATTTTGGCTATATAACTAGATTTACTTTATAGGAGGGTTTATACCGTACCTTACTTAAATCTTAAATTTTCTAATGATTGTAGCCAATAGCAATTAATTTAAAATAATTAAGACAAATATACACATTAAATTGCCAAGCACTACGTTTTTCTCATTCATTTATGACTTAATAGACTTCAATGTATATGTTCAGCCTTTACTAATTGCACAGTTGACAATTCTTTACAACTTTGAGGAGTTCAACATTTTCTGTCTTTACTAGCTACATTCTCTTAGCATAATTGTAGTCTTAATTTTGTTTAACTTATGCTAAAGGAAAATATGAATCTAAACCACAGGAGGCAAATAAAACACGTCATTGTACAGTTCACTACATTTTATAAAACCATTTTACAACATGAACCATCCATCCATTCTGTTCAATGGAGTAAATGGGATCTAACCATGCTTTAAGGACTGCGTTCATCTTTAAACTGATTAGTTTCTCTCCTTATTACAAAACACAGGCATCTATACCAGGTCTAATGTCTAATTTTATATACAATTAAATGGGTAAGCCCTGTTGCCTCCAGCATAATCATTTAATCATTGTTATTTACCTTGAGACTTTTTGGGTAGGATCAGAGACTCATTTCTTCTGTTGCCGTGTGGTGTGGGGCAAGCCTCAGCAGTGAGGAGACCCCTCTGGTCCTGGTTGTGCACGTGAAGTGGGATGGAGATGTACAGAAGGGCCAAGCTCATGGTCTGCAGTCGGCGGGAGATCAGGGAAGACTGAGCCTCATGCCTGGTGCTGGTTGGGCAGCAGGGATGGAGTGGGAAGGTGGAGATAGGGACTGGTGTCAGTGGGGTCACTGGAGGGGCAGGGGCAGAGTGGTGCTGCAAGCTGTGTCCTCTTCCCTCTGTGCCAGATTTGGGGTGCATGTCCTCAAGACGGGACCCAGTCAAAGGCTGTTTGGATGGGATAGCAAAGCAGGGTTGGGGTGCTCATGGGGCAGCTCGAGATGGGTGTGGTGGGGATCAGCACTTCAGGGAGCGCTGTGAGGATGCAGCACTACAGTCACAGGCACGAGCATTCTCCTGCCCAGGGCACCTACGTGGCAATGCATCTTCCCTGCACTGCACCAGAAGCAGGGAATGGAAACGGTGCCTCGACCAAAGGTTAATGCTTAAAAAAAACCCCCAGGGCAGGGAGGAGGCAGCCGGGGCTGGCAGCTGCTCAGCAGCCGGGGCTGAACGTCGGCCGGGAGCCCATTTGCTCATAGCAGTGCCTGGTTAAACCCGCAGCCTGCTCATGGCTTTAACCAAGTGCGGTGCAGCGCCGCGAGCGAGGGGCTGCCTTTAGCATGAGGGCTCTGCTCGGCCCCGCGACTGGGGAGGAAGGCTGAGATTCACCCTGGCAAACAGGTTTCCTTCTCTATTGCTTACTCTTTCTTCCCCCCCCCCCCCCCCCCCTTTTTTTCTTTTTTTAAATTGTGTTTAACACTTGTACAATTTGGTGAAATTACAAGCCCACGAGGACAGAGGGAGAAGCCAGTCTGTTTAAAAAATAAAAAGAGGACATGATTACTTTGCTGAAGCTGTACTTTCTATTTTCTCTTCCAAAAGAGACAAAGGGAATAAATACTTAAAACCCAGTGGTGACGACAGTGAAGCAATCATGCAGTCGCTGGATACCTTTGTCTCAGGGGGGCATGTAGTAATTTTTACATGTCTGCCACTGGGTGTCAAACCTTTCTTTTCTTCCCCTTTCCATTTTGGATGGCCAAACTGATTATCTAAAATAGAAAATTAGCACACAATGGCTTTACTCTGTGATACCCCTTATGCAACTAATGGGCAAAGCTTGTTAATTGGTTGTAAATGCCAGCAGGTTGCCAAGATAATACTTCAGAAATAAGCGGGTATTCTGATAATTACAGCAATCTTCATCTATAAAAGCTTAAGTAGATGAAGTACTGGCTGGCTTAAAACCAAGATTTATCCCGCTGCACTCACATTAAAAGAAAAAATAAGATGAAAACAATAATGTAGCAAAACAATTATATAGCAGGAAGCGTTGTAGGTTTTAGAGATTGTGAAAACTCAGAAAGTAAAACAGTGCTGTAATAACCAGTTATGGAAAAATAGGCCATTTACATTTGTGTATAATTAAATAGTAGGCTATGCAATTTCACTTTTTAAAGTAAACTGCCTTTTCCTTTTTTTATAGGGCAACGTAGCCATAATTGCTGCATTAAAGCTTTAATGAAAGAAAAAAGCAGCAGATCAAGATGACATGTAACATCCACATTTGTACTGTGGTGTTCTGCTTGTTTAGTAATGGGAAGCTACTGAGGAGATTAAAATTGCAGAATTCTTCTTAGTTTTTTTCCCTGAAAATTGCTATAGGAAGATCATTCAAAGTCTAAAATACATACAATTTATTTTTCTACCTTCAATCCACAAGGATTTAATGGTTTTCCTAAATCTCAGAGTGTCTGAAGAAATACTTTCTTGCAAAAAGGGAGATATTATTTCAGCTCATCAAAATTATCAAAAGTAAGCAGCTCAAACTTGAAGAGTAGAGGTCTCACCTCATGTTTTAGACTATTACTTCAAAGGCTGAACGCTATTTTTTAACTCAGGGCTGCTTTTCAGCTTTCCTGTCAGAATGATCAACAGGTTGATATATAATCTTGTTATTTGTCATTCTGAATTTTTTTTTACAGGTTACAAACAAATTGCAAAGTGCAGTAAAGCCAGGTATAGCTATGTTAAAGCTCTGGACTATGGGTACAAGTTTTCAAACCAAAGTTTTGTCAATGATAATGTAAAAACAAGAGTTCATATTGGGGCAGGAGAAAGCCTTTTTTTTTTTTTCCCTAATGACCTTGGCTGCATCTCATAGACTGCTTTTAATCATTGGTGCCTCCTGCAACTGAGGGCACGTTTTGTCAAATTTTGGCACATTTTGTCAGGAGTGCCTCAGAGACAGAGGAGTGCAGGGCAGTCCTGAGGGGCTGCTTTGCTTGGCCTTTGGGGAAAAGGCAATGTCAGACTGAAATACCCTTCCTGCTGCATGTCCAGGGGTCTGTGTTGTTGGTTTGCAGGTAACAGGGGTCTGCCCCTGGATAGCACTGCTGTGATGGAGCATTGGCCTTTCCCCTCCATGCTGAAGCACAGGGGCTGCAGAGAGCCTTTTCCTGGTGGCTGAATGCATGTGCCTGGCATGTGTAGGGCACTTTGGGTGTAGGGCACTGGCACAAGAGCAGACCACACTAGATTTTTCCAGACGTAGAAAACAGGATGTGACATGCCCTCTGGTGGGGTCAGCCTGGTGGGACACTGGTGGAAGTGCTGGAAATAAGGGACACCATGGCGTGGAAAGTTAGACTAATGTGTGCACTTCCTCATGGTAGTCAGCTCATCAAATATTTGATGGAGATATTTCTTGTGTGTGGTTGTGCAACATCAACTTGAAATTTTTCTCACACATAATCCATTAAAAAAAGAGCCCACTGCACCACTAGGAATAGCTTGCTATGCTGACAAACCACTCAAATTTTGGCAAACAAAGAGGTACACCTTGTCACCTAAGACCTCTGGGAAAACAAGGTCTGAGAGCACAGGGGCTGCCAGGGGAGCAGGGTGTGAGGCCAGCCCCGCTGCCTGCCAGCCCCAGGCCCTGCACACATAATGGACTTTCCTAGTTAGTACATAATATATGGCACTTGTCCGAAGTGTGGCTGCAGGAACCAGCAGAGGAAAAAATAACTTGATGAGATCCTTTAATGGATTTCTCTCCCTTGTCTTCTAGGAACAAAATAAATAGGAGACTTTTTCAACCGGCGTATATATCCATTTATGCTTTAAAAATTCATGAGCATAGGTTTCACATGATAGTGTAGTTACTATGGTAATTGTTTATTAATCTGGAGGAGCTTGGTAATTACCACAGTACAGTTTATATAACTCAAACTCAGAGTAAAGTATGGTTATGATGTCTTTACACATTCATCTTTTAGACACTTTTTTCAACTTTTTTTTTATTTTTATTTAACAGAATATGCATTTTCCTCTCTCAGTTCTACTTTTATCCAAGTGCATTTCTGGAAGTGTAGAGAGAGTGCAAAAATGACAGGGAAAAGCTTGCTCGGAGTTGGCAGGCCAGGACAGTCAGGAAAAAATGTGCAGAGTTAAGTTGCAGGTGGATGTTTTTTTAATTAAAAAAATTATGTCTTTCTCTTTTTCTTGGGGGATGGCTCATTTGTGGGAGGGCAGCAAGGGGCAGAGGAAATAAGGTGGCAAACTGAGAATGATGCAGGAGCCCATATATCAAGCCAGGGACCATCCCCCCAGCTGAGCATGAGGCTGAAGGATGTGGGACTGTGTGAGGATATGTGTGCGTTGTCCTGCAGCTCTGCTGTTTGTGTGTGACAGAGGCACACAAAAAGAAAATTACATATACTGGACTAAGGATGAATGGCTGGCTGGCTTTGGCATTTGGGAGATTTTTTGGAGTTGTGTGTGGTTTTGCTAATGGAGAACACAGGAGTGGTGAGGTACCTGCCATGTATACCATGGCCCTTCAGAAACCCTTGCTGCCAGCTCTCTTCAGCCCCAACAGTCTCCCAGGGATGTGTAATTGCCTTTCCTGGAGAAATTTCATGTAAAAATCAAGTTTATTCATTGAAAAAAAATTTTTTTAGAGGAGCACTACTAATCCTATCACTGTAGTGATACTCTCCAGAAACCCAAGAAATAGCAAACCATGTGAGTGTTTTTCAGTAAATTTTTTCCTTTTATCTAAAAGCTTCTCTCTCCCAGAGAGTGAAAAGTTGTGCCCATTGTGATTTTTTTTCCTGTGGTGATTCCTGTTGCGAGACAATTAATGGCCACCAGTTCATTCTGTGATGACCCCTAAGCCAGGAGCAGCCCTGCTGGCAGGTGACCCCTCCTGGCCTGTCCCCACTCTCCCCCGCCGGCGTGCGCGGCTGGCAGGCTGGAGAAACTCCCTGGTCGGCCTGGCTTCATTGCCGAGAGATTCACATTATTTATATGGAAAAAGTGCAGGATGCCATCTCCTCGCTCGCTCTGCCTGCATAAATTGCGCGTGTTTATTATTCATCGTAACACAGCACATTCTCTGTTTCTGTGTCACTTGTCACTAATCACTTATGCATCTGATGTGCGGATCCAGAGCAGGTTCTTAAGCATTCTTGGCTTCAAAACATAAGATATGCATGGGTAAGAGTTTATCCCACCCCCAAAATAACAACTTTGATACATTTTCAAAAGGGAAAGTGCATATGTTACAGTACTCAGGAGCAGCAATAACCAAACTAGCTGAGAAGTGACATGGACTTGGGTTATTTTCTTGTTGCTTTCTTTTTTTTTCTTTTCTTTTTTTTTTTTTTGGTTTCTCTTTAGTATTTCATGAAAGTGTGTAAAAATCTTAACATTTGAATGCCACACGCTTCGTTCTGTCTGCAAGATAAAGGACATTTCTCTAAAAGAAACATACGCTCCTTGTTCCTTGTTTTGATTCCCCGTACAGCTTGTCACAATGCATTTACATTTTGCCCATACATTTGGATTTGCAACCCGAGCTGTGCTTTTGAGGAAGGGATGCAAACTCTTTTCTTTGACTTTTGGGTGTCAGTTGAGCCCTGACTGGAGTGGGGCAGGCGCGGAGGGCGCAGGCTGCGCACACCCCTTGCAGCTTCCACTGCCACCCACAGCCCCAGGGCACAGTGGCTCCTTTGTGGGGGGCTGCCACCTGCGTTGGCCGCCAGCTGGGGAAGGGCTCTTTCCTGGAGCTTTTCTCTCTCCCCTGTTGCACCTCACTTCCTTCCCAGCCTGCTTCCCAACCCACGGAGGCCAACTGCCAAACCTCAGTGGACGGCGGCATTGTGTCTAATCCACCTTTTCCCTGCATATTTTTTCCTCCTTTTGTATACTCTGAGAAATGCCAGAAATTTCCTTTCCCTTGTCTGGATCTGCTCTAGGGAGCACTGTAGAAATGCTGGCAACCCTGAGAACCCTGTGTTTAAGACAATGGCATGTTTTTCCCCTTCTCATGGTGCTGGATGAGTGGCACTAAGGGTGTGAGGCTGGGGATGGAAAGCGACCCCAAACAGCCTCAGGAGGGATAACGTTGGTCCAGAGTCTTCTGGAGTTTGGGTACCACTGTGAATAATGATCATTCAGCTGGGCAAATTCCATCTCTCAGGTTGAGAATATGGAAAACGTTCTTGCATTTTCTGCTACTTGACCTGATTGCTCTGTAACTCTGCAAACCAGGTGAGCACAGCCAGTGCAGGGTCCACCCACTGGTCTCCTCACAAGCTCCTGCATCAGATCCCTGAAAGAGATGACTGCTAAGCTGTATCTCCTCTGCTCTGTGGCTCACCTGCACCATGCCTGGCCTCATGGGAGGGCAATGTGCAGAGCAGCTGCCAGAACAGTAGCCTGGGATGACCTATATTTAATTTTCTGGAATCATAGAATGGTTTGGGTTGGAAGGGACCTTAAGGATCATCTAGTTCCAATCTGCCTTTCTTTTTTTTTTTTTGCACCAAGCATTTGCAGAGCAAAAAGTATATACTGCGGAAATACTGAAAAAGTCACAAATCTGGTGACTGTTGTGAATGTTTCCTCCTTCAAGGCTCCTGAAATGAAGCCTGCTTACTGACCTCTGCAGCTGGAAGCACAGGGGTTTCATCCAAGGAGAGAGAGAATTTGAATTGTTCCTTGTTAGCTGATCTCTGATGGGAACAACCTTTCTAACAACTTCCAATTGCAAGTCCTTCTTGACTGTGTAGTGAAGTCAGCCCTATGATAACACCAGAGAGGCAGCTTGAAATTAGGATACAGAAAACTGATGCCAAAAATATGTCAGCTTGGAAGGTCATTAAGAATTATCCATTTGTGCATGTTCGCATGCCAGCAGTACCTTAAGTGATTACCTTAGAGGAATGGATTTGTCTAATGAACATTTGAATTAACAATATAAAATTATGATTGATAAATCAAATAAGAATTTACAATTTGCCAATGAATCTAACTGGAATGGAGTTTCACTGGATGTGAATGTGAGAGGAGCTGTTGGTGTTCTTTGCTAAAAATTTCTCTCAGTGGTATTTTTCCACTTTATGACACCACAGTTGTAGGTGACTGATCTAAAAACCAGCCTGCCTATACCTCAGGCAGGGACACGTTGTTCCAAAGATCTTGGCTCATCACTTCCAGTAGTTATTTTTTAAACCTCTCCACCTACACCTTTATTGATATTTTTTGGGTTTTTTACGCTCAGCTAAGAAATTAACCTAGACTGGTATTAACAGACAAATGATGGGGTTTTAATGTAATAGTTGGTAGAATCCTTGTTAAGTATTTTTACATTTAGGCACTCAGATTAAAGCAGCTGATATTTAACTCTGCTTTTCTCTGCATGGACATAGCTCAGGTGGGACTTTTGATTTTTGTTTCTGAAAGATAGATTACATTAATATTTTCCTGAGTTGTGAATCATACTCCTTCACAAAGGCTTTTTAAAGTCTAGAAGAGCAAGATATTTAGGTTTAAAAACTGTCTGGTACAGCTGGGCATTTTTTTCTTTTCCTTCTAAAGCTCTACCCTTGCCGTGGCTAAGATCAGTGCAATCCACACATTGTTTTCCAAAATAAGCCCTTATTTGCAGATACTCTTCATTTGACATTTACAATAAACTTTTCATGATTCCTTACTGCATCTTCACCTTTTTGGCTTATGCCTTTTTGGGTTTGGGGGCATTCCTAGTGAGCACCAGCTACAAAATGCAACTGCATGTGAAAGACCCAGATAATAAGAAAGTACTAAAGGAGTTGTTGTATTTCATTACTCTGTGTCATTAATGTCTTCTTATGTGCTAATGAACCAAAGTTAGGTCATAAATGTCTTTGAAATGTAAGATTATTGAGGGTAATTTTGACTTGATTTAAAGGGGTAACTTCAGCCTTTTGGGTTTGTAGTGCCCTGAGTACCACTTATTTTGCAAACTAAAAATTGTCATAGTAAAATCTACTGTTTACTTGAGGTGGAATTTTCAAAGAATGCTTAATTTCAATTTTGTTACTAAAATGGCTTGGGTAATCATGAAATGGGTAACATGAGTTACCAAAACCCCGCACATCATTTGACATTTCATTTGGCAGAAATGCTGTTGATTTGGGGCTCTCCAGTGCGTTCCTGGCTGTGGAGAGCTCTATGAGGGCATCCAAGGAACACACATACGGTGAGCAGCATCGTTATTTGTCGGTGACATTACAGGATGCCCCAGGAGGCTCCAGAGTCATGGGCCTCCCTTCTGTTTTCGTTTTTCCTATACCTAGAAGCTGTTGATTCAATTTTTTTTTTTTTTTTTTTTTTTTTTTTTTTTTTTGTCTTAGACCTGTGGCACTTTCTGTGTAATTTATATCTTACTGAGAAAATGCCCTAAATGTAAAAATCATAGTCAGAACATGAAGGTAAAAACATTTGCTTGCTGCTGTAACTGGAAAACAGTGCACTAAGAATCAGAGTATACTTAAATGATGTCTTTGTGCCTACGGACATTGTGCGAAACACAGCAGCCAAGCTGCATTGTACAGCAGTCGTCCCAATGTGTAGGATTCCCGAGGGGAGGGAAGAGGAGGGGGAGTCCGTCAGAACGACCCCATCACAGGCAGTGCCCTCTCCCTGGAAAGGGCAAGGTTTGGAGAGCACTGTGTGAGCTCAAGAAGCCAGGAGTGTCCTTGTGCCTCGCTGTGCGCTGGAGTGGCGCGGCTCCCTCGCACGGGAAGGGAGCGGGAGGCGGCTGCACGGGGCTGGCTGCAGCCCTGCACTGCACAACGTCCCGGGAAGCTGCGCAGAGAAGCATGACACAAGCCTTGAAACATTTAGGGAGGGGGCATGTTATTTTAATATCCTTTTTTGTGCTTAATAGAAAAGGGGTTTGTGGTTAATTCTTTATTATCTCCGACAGCAGTTCTCGCTTCGGCTCCTCTTTCTTTAACTGCCAAGCTAGCATTTTCCTTTTTTATTGCTCCTTTCTTTGAGGTTTGCTTTGGAATAGTGCCAGTTATCATTTCCCATTAGGGCAAATATTGCTTCAAACTCATGATTAGGGATTTGAGGGCTTGGGAATATCATCCTCTAACATTTGTCTTTCATTTTCAAAGTCTTTTTCTCTCTCTTTGTACACACACATATGCACACATGCCTGCATATCTGTGGATATATATATATGTATTATACATTTATAGAGAAGAAGAAAGTGAACTGCATGTGCCTGATTACACGGGTAGGTTTACATGTGTGCATTTGTCTCTTTGCATGTAAAGTTTAAACCTCGTCTCCTAGACAAAGGGAAGAGCTTTCTCCTCGTGTGTGATTTCAGAGGACTCAGAAGGTTAATAAAGGAGAAGAATAACAGATTTGTTTGTATGTTTTGGGTTAAATACTTCAGTTTTGCAGAGAAGGAAGGTGTTAAGAACACACACTGTGAGCGTGGAGATGAAGCCACTGCTAGGGAGCTGCTATCAGTTTTACCGACCCTACAAAACTGGGGAACAACACTGCCTAATTTTTCAGTGTGCCTTTTATGGTACCTTTCCTATTACCTTTACCTGTGCATATATAGCCACTTCATGTCTAGCACATCCCTTGAATAAAGTGGCAAAAAATATTACATTTCTAGAAATGAACTATTCTGTAGTGTGAACATATGCTGCACCACCAATATTGAAGAATGATACAGATACTTAGGCTCTGATTTGGACACCCTGAATAGTGCCCTGAATCACTAAAGGTGCCCATTTCTTTTGGTTAAATGTGGCCTAAATGTCCCGAAGCAGACAAGAGACTGCTGGTCATGAGCACTGATTTAGGCTTCCAGGCATCTGGGTTCTGGCTTAATCTACCTCTTCCCTTGCTTACCTCCCAACACTTAGGCATTTCTAAAATGTTCCAAAATCTTTCCAGCTGCCACCTATTTCTGATGCTGGCTCACAAAACCCAACACTCGCTTTCAGTTCCTAATTTTAGGAGGATTTTTGCAGAATATATTTTTTTCCTGGTAAAACCTTGCTTATGCCTGGCCTGGGGGAAGGCATGTTACAGGTGGTTCTCCCCACCAGGTGCTCTTGTGGGAATGGGAATTGTGGTGACGCCTGGGGTCTGTGCTCCCCTCCTCCGCCACCCTCCCGATCCCCCTCCCAAAAAAGGGTTCCCGAGAGCCAGGCACCATCCTCCTTCACACCCGGCAAATCACTTAACCTCTCAGCACGTCGGCTTTCGCAGCTGTTAACACGGGGAATGGTTTTATTTTGCCTCCTCTCGTAAAGAGCATTGCGGCTCTGATCGACCCGAGGCCAAGCATTATTTCCACTTACAGATAAGTTGGATTTTGGCAGCTGGTGAGAGAGAGGCAAGCACATTCATCTGGGTAAAATCCCCTGGCTGGAGAAATAGCCAACGGGGAAGTTTTATAAGGCAGGCACAAAGCAATATCAGCAATATCCAGAGCAAATCTTGTATCGGAGTTGTTATTTTTGCTCTGACCTGGCAGTGGTCGGCTGGGGAATTGGGGGGTCTGGGAGGAGACTGGAGCAGGCGAGCAGCAGAGCGGTGCCGGCCAGCTCAGCTGGGGTAGTGCTGACACTCACAGCACCTGACAGGTTCCTAAATACATATATTTCCAGGCAGTCAATTTGCCTCCAAAAAATTTATTCTTCAAGGCTTGTTCCCATCTGCCAAAAGAAAACATGTCATTTATAAAAAACCCCCGAAAATGTAACACTGACAGACAGGAGTGCGTCGTTGAGCTACAGCCCTCGGCTTATACCTGAGCCTAGCGCTGGAGCTGAGTGAGGAGACAGTCCTGTCACCCACATACTTTATTAACAGTCAGCTTTTAATTGTTTGTTTCCCTTTATTTACAGTTCACCCTTTTTTCCAAAAAATACCACACTTACTTCATTAAAATTTCTGCAAAAAATGAGCCCAGGCAAAGTGACTCAGTCACTGTGCAGATGAAATACAATGTCACCTCTTTTCCTGCTCCTAGTACAATGGCTGTAACTTAAAATCACTACAGTAATTTAGTATTTTAGTAATTTATATTGTAATCCAGATTGATAAACTTGTTTCTAGCCTTGCTTCTTCTGCCCTCCCTTCCTGAAAACAAAGTCATAATCCCCCCATGGGAAAGTTTTAGGTTGAGAAAAGGTACAGGTAACTTCCCCTTATTTTAGAAGTCTTTAAGTGATTAAGGCAAAAGGATGGTTAATTATAATAGTCTAAAAACACAGCTGCTAAAAAAAAGTTTCCAGCAGCCACCAACTTATTATTTTGTCATCATCTTAGACATGCTTATGACATATGGGAAAAATAAAAGATTAAATCTCTGTCCCCAAACTGCCCCCACAGCCACACAGTCCTGGAACAAGCAACATCTTCTGAAAGAAGGAGGCTCGGCCTGACTCCCTGCCAGTGTGCGCAGGGGCGGCTTCCAGCCCCACGTTCACTTTCACACACAGCCTTGAAAGCTGAATCTTCTGTGGGGTTGGCAAAACATCAGCTGGGAAAACTGTGCCTAAATCAAGAGCAACCACAGTTTGCCAGGGAACAAATATCCCAGCTTTGGCCATACCAATCTTCTGTGCACTCCTGCTTATGTTTTCATTTCTCACACACCACAGAAATAGAAAAGTCATTTCTGGTATTGCCAGTGGGGCTGAATTATGGAGCCCCATAAACATTTTCACTCTGCCTCAGTAAAGAGCAGCAGCCTTCTCCCCATGCCCACATTGTTGAGGCTACCTCAAAAATAAACCTGCCTACAAGAGGAAACCACAGTAGGTTTCCCAGAGGCGGATGGTGCCTTGGGTGGAGAAAAGATTTTCTATTGCCAGTTTCTCCATATGTCGAGGCCAAAGTGAGTAAGGAGCCCTTGGTGTGGTGTGGCACCTGGGAAGTTGGGCGGCAGTGGGCGACTGTTATTGTCAGCAGTGTTATTTATGCTGATGTTCTTAAAAAAAATCACCAACTTCATTTTAAAACTACAGATCAAGCAGGATGGCTTCTAACTTATGATCAAGGTGGAGACTGCTGAGGAAACCAGAGACGCTCAAATGAAAAGTAGATGTTGCTTCAAACACTAACCAGAAGCTGTGGTTGCATGAGTGGCAGAGCAGTGTCTGTGGTGCTTAGTGGGGAGACCAGACTTTCTATGAGTAAGGTCTGACCATCCCCTTATTACAACCCAAGCCATAAGCAGCTAAGGAATACAGCTTTAACCTTTGTGCTGCAGCAACATACCAGTTATACATACTGAAATATAATTTTTTTTAGTTATATGGGAGGCAGAAACCACGGCTGTGATGGTGTTTGTACAAAGCTCTGGTAAAAGAAACCATCCACACTGGGAGCACAGCGGAGTGTCCCTCATTTCCCAGTGAGAGCATCAACTATTCTGATGTGGGAGGAAAGACGGCGTGCCTGCCCACTAAAGAAACTTCCAGCTCTTTACAGAGAAATGTCATTGGAAGTTTAGAAAAATACTGGCCCGTGTTGGTTCAAAACCTTCCAGATCTGTCTGTGGCACTTCTCAGGGTGCTGGCATTGCTTGACATTGCTGGCCTGGCAGTGCTGGTTCTGCATAGGGGCTGCCAAGTGCCAGTGCTGCAAGTGGCTCTTGTGACACCCCAAAATCCAGGACGTGCCTGTGTGTGCCTTTCTCCAAGCCATTCTTTCCTCCAGTGTCCTGTCACCATGGGCTGAGTGCTTACATATAGAGCTGACGGTGCTTGTCACTGAGATTTCAGCTTGAGTCTCAGGAGAAAGGGAAGTTTGGACACCTGGGAAATGACATCCATCCTGAAGATAAACATGTGCAAATTTTTGAGGTGTGAGTGTAATGAAAAAGTATGGGTTCCTATACATGCGTGTGTACATACCGGGGGTACCTGGCGCAGCTTGTGCAATGCAGAAAGCCTCTCTACAGTCTCCCAGTTACAGGAAACCACTCCTAGAAAATGTCTGCGGGAGGATGTGAAGCACAAACTGGAGTAGCAGCAGAATGAGGAGCAATAACCCATCTTCTCTGCCAACATGTTTTTCCCCATACTTGCCACTCTCCAACCCTTTTTTTCCTGGAGCAGCTGAGATGTCATGCACATGCATCAATGTGTACAAGCTTGGTGTCACAGCAATGCCACCCGCTGGCCACCTTCATGGAGCTGAAATCCAGCTACATAGAGCACCAGGGGTAATTCCCTGGGGCAGGAAAGTGTCTGATGCCTCCTCTCCACTCTGTGATACCACTTGTTTAATGAAAATTATGCATCAAAGTGGCTGTAGCAGCCTGGTGGGATGGTGCCTCACCCCAAAGCCACTCCAACTACTGGTGGTGGTGTCCCTCACTTCAGAGCCTCTGGGTCAGGTCAGTAACAGCAATAATGCCATCAGATTGTTCTCATGGGCTCACAGGGCTGCAAGGCCCACCAGCAGCCACCTTCAGGCTCACTCCAGTGGAGGGGAAGCTGTGCTGACTTTCTGCTCCTCACAAAAACACCTGTCTGCACTCAGGAGGTTTTCCCACCACTTCCCATGAAAGGCTTATCCAAACACCTTTAGTGTCATCATAGCTTGTGTTAAGTCAGTATAACACAGACCAGCTTACGTTTATAGTGCTGTTTTTTTTATAGAGGAGCATTTATTTCTTTTATCAACTCTCATGGATGTTTTATCTGTTTTATATCCCATTGAATCCTCTGTGAAACTGCACTAGTTTACAATAATTTTATTACTTTATTAATTAAACGTTTTCCAACAAGCTAGCTATGGCATTTCTTATCATCAAGGGTTCCATTAGTTTTTAATGGTGTGAGACAAAATTACCATTTACCCACATGCAATTTAAGAAGCATCATTAACGCAGAGAAAGCACCAGGTGGGATTTCTAATAGTTACTGTTTCTCATTTTTGTTTTTATTTAAAAGGAATAACTGGTTTTGAGGTTTTTGCTGCAAGGTTGCCAAATCCTCACTTAATTTTTTATGTTCAAGATAATTTAAAATAATGTTCTTCTATCTCCTTAGGCTCTTCTCTGCTATTTCCCTTATCAGCACATCGCGTGGTGCGTACGCAGTGTCTCGGTGCAGCCGGGTGAGTGTGTTGTCTGCACAGTAATCACCAAGAACAAAGACTCGCCTGCACGGTCAGTGAGCAGGGCTGGGGGACCGTGTGTCACATGTGAGCCTGAGACACTGCCTGGCTTTGCAGGGCTGTGGCAGGAGGGAGCTGAGCCCGTGCAAGCCCCAAACCACACTCAGCACCCACCTTGTGTGGCTCAGGGCCCACAGGCACTGCTCACTGGGTCCCACAGGTGCCATCCCAAGCACAGGAGAGTGGGAAGTGCTCCTTGGCCATGATCATCCATGGCATCAGGGACCAGCACCGTGAGGACAGGAAGTGGCAACCTGCCTTTTTAAAGTTCTTGAGAAACTTTGACACAGTTTGATACTTTGATATTGGTGTTCCTTGCCAAAGACAAGGGAAATCCTACAATTGTAGTAAATATTTATCTTAAACAAAATGAGAATAATTAAATGGCACCTTCATTGCTGTATTCTATTCAATGATGCTGACTATTAACAAATTGCTGACTCAGTCCATTTACATGTTAATAAATGTCTATGTTTAAGGTCCTCCTGGGTTAATTTTCTAGGTTTACCGATATGGAATTGCTGGTCTTTTCCCCCCCCCATGAACTCATTGCTTTTGCTTAATTCCTTGACCTCCTGCTGCCATGCATGGATGTGGGTGGTACAAACCTGCCCCTGGCCACGGGCACGCGGTGGGTCCGAGCTGGGGCCTCACCGGCGAGATGGAGCGCAAGGGTCCAGATGGTGCACGATCCCATGAACCGCTGAGCGCGAAGCGCGCGGGAGGGTGTTAGGGATATTTAGTGGGATGTGTTTGACAAGGTGTTTCCTTATTTAAAGGGGAGGGGAGGAAAAGGCAGATGGTGTGGCTGTTTCTAATGACATTCCCTGGCTGGGTTTTTCAACAGCAGACATGAGAGGGGCATAAGCACCTGACGTGCCTGTCTGCTTGGATGCTGGGAGGGAAGGGACGCTGACAAAACAGGTCCCACTGCCACCCCATTACCTGTTCTGCTCATTTATTATGCCAGGGTGCCTGGTGGGGCTGATGGAAGGGTCTGTCCTGGGCCAAAGTCCCCAGAGCCACTGGTGCAGTGTTTTACCATGTCTCTTTGTCACATCACAGCTACACAGCTTGGGGGAAACAGCACTTTCCCAGAACCCCACCAGCCCTGTTTTGCTTCCCTGCACCCCTCTCCCTTCAGCTTCACCCTGTTTTATTTTTCTGCTCTCTGAGCTCTCTTTTTGCCCAGGTGGCTGTGCTGTCACTGGCAGCACTGTGCAAATCTGTCCCACTGCAGGCTGGAGCTGCTGCCTGCCCAATGGCCTCCTGGAAACACCTGGGGCAATGCTCTGGGTGGGAGAAGGGAGGTTGCAAGTGGTATTTTCCTCTTGGAGGTTGTTAAGCACACTACAATCAGAAGTGGTCTGATATTTTTGTATGCTTAGGAGCTTCTATCAAAATAGAAACAAATGCTGAATTTCCTAAATGGGCAGATAATTGTTCCATGACGAAGAGCAAACAAATGCACAGGGATGTCCTCTGCTTTAAATGTATGCTGCACTGAACTCCTGGTCAGATAAATTTCTAATTAATTTGCTTGTGCAAGACATGGAACAAAAGCTCTGATTATATATTGGAGCAAGAGGTGCAAAGATATCTTCCTGCGTGCTTCCACATTATCTTATTTTTTGTCTGCAAAGGGACTCTGGGGTGGCCGTCCTGGGGGTGATGCCACGGTGAGCCCCAGTGGGAGTCACCAAACAATCCCGATCCCCCTCAGCATGCCAGGGGGTGGGACAGCTCCCGCCACGCCGGCAGCCTGTGGCAGGAGCCCCCGCGCCTGGGCCGGCTGGGCGGGTTTGGAAGCGGTGCCAGGCGGGCAGGCGGGCAGCGCAGAGCTGCGACTGGCACTTTATGCTAATGGCTCAGCCATTATTTATTCCTTTGGAATTCATTACAGTCGCATTATTTGCGATCGGCTCATTTAGTGTCACGAATGCATCCGTAGGGTTTTTTATTGTGACCTAATTAATAATGAATGATTCTGTTTGGAAGCGCCGCCGTACGCGGGGTTTCAAGGCAGGCGCAGGAATCGCGGCGAACGCCGCTCGGCTGCTCCGCGCGGGTGACAAACGCGCCAGCAAACGCGGCTCAGCCGCACGGGCAGAGGCCGGGCACGGACTCTGCAGGCTCCACACAGCTTACCCTGGGGCCAGCCGCCCTCAGTCCAGGCGTCCTGGGCAGCTGCAGCTCCAGCCTTCTCTCTATTCAGAGTACTTTTTTTCTTTTCTTTTCTTTTTTTTTTTTTTGGCGGGAGCAGATCAGAGCTGACTCTCCTACCAAAACCAAAGTTGAGCACCGACCTTGTCTAAAGCAGGAAAAAACTTCAACAGTATTTTGGGAAAATTCTGTCTCAGTTTTCGTTGACCAGTAATATATTTGGGTATTATAAAGCTGTACAGGAAGAGAAGATTTTCACTGACAGAAAATCTTCACTATTTTACTTGAAGTAAATATTTTCTTTGAACATGGTATTTAAAAAAAAAAATCCCAAACAAACCAAACAAACAAAAACTTCACTTTTTTTTTACATGAGATTTCCAGCAATACATAAAAAGCAATTCTGTTTGAAAGTACTGAAGCGACATCAACTTCTTTAATTTTTTCCATCCTCAAGAACCTTGGCAATACCCAAAAGAATATAGTCTCTTTTTTCCCAAGGAAGTTCTCACCCAAGTCTTTTGCCAAGCCCTGCTTTTATGTGAACCCATGCCATCCATCAGCTCCATTTCACACTGACCCTGAGCCTGGGTAAATGTGGCACCACAACATGGAAATGGCTTCATCCTTCCCTACTCAACACCTCCTTGCTAAAAATGGCTCAGTTCAGCAGCAGGGATGTCAGTTCACACTGATATCTGGGCTAAGTTTGTTCCTGGAGGAGCAGTGCAGGGAAGTCCCTGTCCCCTGCAAACCCATCTCAGCTGAGCAGGTTGATCTGCACCATATTTTTTTTACTTTCAAAAGTCACATAATTTCAAATCTCCCTGTGGAGCAACAAACAAATTTTAAAAATATTTGTGAAAGCCTATAAATAGTTATAATGATATAAATCATATTTTTGTGAATGCAAACCTACTCCTCTGTTTCCCAAAAACACAGCCTGGGGGGACTGTAAAAGAGCAGCATGGCAGCTCTGGGTCCAGAGAACATTTACTGCAGAATTCCAGGTAGGAGATGGGCAGAGCCAAGGTGGTGGCTGCCAGCTTGGTTAGGGTTTTGTAGCAGGAGCTGTGGTGCTCCCAGCACCCTGGCAGGCAGCACCAGACCCACACAGCAGGGAAAAACCCCCCCATGAGCTTCATACCTTTGGCACAAGTACCATAGACAACTTCATTTCAGATTTTTAAGGTGAAACCTATGCTCTTGTTTAATTTTCTTACAATGAATACCTACAATTCAGGTAATCAACCTGAACTAACAGCAAAAACTGTGTCTAGTTGTGGACTAATGTAGAGATATAGCTCAAGTTGTGACATGCTATGAATTTTCCTTTACGTAGCCATTGTTGCCTAAATTCTGAGAGAATGATTCTCTCGCTCATCCCTCCTGAGAGTTTCAGGTTGGCGTAAGACCTTAAATCCTTTATGAACAGTTGCAAGACAAACATGTGAAGTACTTGCTAACATCAAGTCACAGAATACCTTGCACTAATACTTCAGGAGCAAATTTCCCAAAAAATAAGAAAAATTGTGGTTTTTTAGGAGAGCAGAGGGTTGTTAGAAATCTGGTTTTTGCTCATGGTGTGATATTTTAAATGGCAAGAGGAAGGGCTCCTCACCCACTCCCTTTGCAAAACCTCCCTATAGTGCCATGCCACTGCCAGGTGGGAAGTCCTCCTGGGCAAGCAGGACCTCCTGCCTGTGCTGGTGCATGCTGTTGCAGGGCTAGATTCTTCCCACTCATTGCTATTGGATTTAGATCCTTACAGAGAAAATTACTGAAGCAAAAATCCTTTTAGGACTACAGTGTTTAGGACTACAAACCTTTTGTGTCAGAAAGCACATAGTGGAAACTCCTAAGTTAGGACATGCTTGTGCAGCTTGCTGTGTTTAGCCATCTGATTCCTCTTCTCAGGTATAATCACTTAGGGCAGTCCCACAGGAGCATTTTTATGTAGAAGACATGGGTGCACAGAGATTTCAAAGGAAAGAAAGAAATAACTGCAGGCCTGAATCTTTCCTTCAGTGCATGGGAAGGTGAAGGAAGTTGTTAGGAGCATCACTGTCTCGACAGTGCACACAAGAGCTGCCTGTCCCCACCACAGAGGTGACAAAAAGCTGTGCGACAACATCTCTCTCTCAGGGACATTACAAAACTAAAATGTGTGTAATAAGGTGCCTTCAAAGCCTCAGAAAGAAATCACCACCCACGGTCACCGTAGAGGCTGCTACCTCTCTGAGAACACAGTGTCAGAAGCTCAGGAGCTCCCCTGCAGTGGGGCCACCTGAAGGGCTGTACATCACCCATCCCTTTGTTTTTTCTAAACAGAAACAAGCTACTCTGGCTGGTGTGCAAAATCACATAGCACACACACTTCCTAGCAAACAAGTCAAGTGATGTCTTCTTTGTTGGGCATCTATAGGTACACACCTACCTCTCTCCACTTTCATTATTTTATTGGCAAGTACCTGGAGGTGGGTGTGTGGGGAGTACATGTGTGTTTTGTTTGCTTGTGTGATCACTGCAGAGAAATCCACGTTAAACAGGGAATTGGAGACTGTGTTTCTCTAGCTGAAATCCAGCTTAATTTTAGAGCAAATACTGCTACCAAAAGCGCTGCCAGAGTCGGCATTGCACAACTCCAGACAGCATCTTTTACAAAACAATTATATTTTTTCTAGATGTAGTGAAAGCCTTGAAAAAAGTTTACTTGATGTCTAACCAAGCAATGCTGCATCTTCAGATTTGAAGGAGAGCTCAGAAAGTTAGTTTTTTATTATTCTTCATTTAAGTATTATTTTTTAATTGCAGCGTATTAAACATAAAATCTGGTACAATCTTTAAAAATAAATAGGACCTAACTATAAATGGGCCCTGTTGTGTTTTTATCTTTGACAAGCAAGTAATTGCTTCTCAAATTTATCAGTTTGTTTATGCAAAAACCATTTACCAAGCCTAGCTCAAAAGCATCAATTTCATCATTATCATCTTATTAATTTAGCCAAGCTATAACACAGCTGATTATTCCTGAGTAATATCCTCTGCAGCACATCATGTGTGGCAAAACCATCTGTACAGTACCTATTTAATAAATAAACCCTCGGCTAAATGTCTCTGTTTATTGAGAACTAATGTTTATAGAAAATATAATGGAACTCAATAAATAACTCAGCTTCATCAACCTGCATATGAATCAGTATGAAGAACGCTGACATCATCACCTTTCAAGTACCAGAGAAAGCAAAATTACCCAAAAGAGCTATAGAGTCAATATTAAGGCATTAAAACTGCAATGAAGGCATATTAATGCTTAAAACTTCATTGTTGGCAGTAGAATTGCCACCACGGACATATTTTATAACTCTAAGAATACTTAGGCTTTATGACTGTTTCTTTGTTGAGTGCCTTGCACTTAATGTAGTTTTCCACTTTAAATAAAAAAAACCCTCAAGATCTTAAAAAAAAAAAAAAAAAGGGAAAAAGAAAATTGCTGATTCCAAGCATTCATTTTTAAAATAATGCAAACTGCTGATTCCAATTGTTTGGATGGAGGAAAAGGCAAACTTATTTAACTCTATGCTTCCTGAACTCCTGGCAGCAGGCACGGGGTGTGCCGAGGTGAAAATTGCTCAGCAGCACTGCACAAAGATTGCAGAGCAGTCCATGCACTGCCTAAAACATTATTAATAGAATTCCTGGGTTTAGGGGAAAGAAAAATGAATAGAGTTGCGGCAGACATTGGGATACTTATTGATTGCTGGTTGTTCCTACAAAAGCAGCTCTCACTCGTTTATTTGATTTGGCGCTTTACAACTGCTTCTCTGCCACAAATCAGGCATTTAAAACATATCTCTACACCATCAGCAAATAGTAACAGATTAATTTCTTACAGCTCCTTTCCCGGGGCCCTCTGAGAGCTATTTTTTTTGTTTATATTTTGCTGTCTTTATTTCTGAGGAATATCACTCCGTGCATGCAATTTAAGTGAGGGCACTGCAAGGCTGCAGGCGTGGGTGGACATCCAGTCAGCATCACCTTCTGCAGTCCCCCCAGGTGCCTGCAACAGGTCGCAATTCCATAGGACTCAACTCTCTCCTTGATGAATGCTGAGTCCCATGACACTGTGTCAGTAACGCGGCGGCTCCAGCTCTTGTGAGGGATCAAGGACACTGTGCACATTCCTTCGACTCCTCGCAGCATTTCCCTGCCTGCAGCAGGACCACCCTCCCCGGGGTCCCTTCTGGTGGGAGAGAGTGGATCAGAGGGACCAAGTGTAAAGCACAGAAAATATATTTCATAATCTCCTCATTAGCGCACACGTGATGGGAAACCCTCAAGGGTGTGAATATTTTTAACACTGTATGTGTTTACATAAAAAATGTGATTTACACAAATCTTCCTTTGCTATGCTGTATAAACATGCTACATGGATTAGAACTGGTCCATCATGCCTTCCAGAAAAAGGACACTGAGGTCTGAAAAACCGGCTGCTTTGCTTCCTGTGTCCAAAATGGCATGAAAAAATAAAAATAAAAAGTGAATGTGCTTCTGAGTTATTAAAAAACCTACATTTTCAGTTCTTGGAACATTTTGATCAGATATCTAGAGAAACAAAGCAATAAGCAAAAAATCCCTAATGACTACAAATGAAAAAATTCGACAGATTTTTCTCCAATAGGAGATAAACTGGGGGAGCCCCCAGCCATCTTTCTCAGCTTGCAGACTGCTGTTCACCCTGAGGTCCAGCTGTTCCCCAGTGTGGGGGCTTGGACTTGGGATGAATTCACCCCTCACACCCTGCAGGCATCAGGATTCAGCGGCACATCCTGCTGCAGCCACCTTTGTTGACTGTCGTTCGGAGAGGATTTTTGGGGAGCAGTTGTTGGCCCCTTAGCCTGGGGGACTGCTGCTGGGCAGCAGAGACAAATCCCCACACACTGGCCACCTGCAGCCCCTGGGTCCACTTCTCTGAAGGACTTCCAAGCTGGCAAAGGGTAGGAGCATCACTGGTCGGATGATCACCAGTCAGAGCATCGCCGGTTGGATCATGCTGATCTCTGCTAGTGACAAGGCTGACGGAAACAAGCTGGGTGCAATCCCACATTAAATCATCACGTCCGAGCATCTCAGGCACTCTGCAAGTGCCTTGAGTTTCTCCCATTCTCCTCAACTTATGTTGCACATATGCAGCTCTTGTTTGCCTTCCTGAATAAAATAGCAGATCCGCAGCGCTTCGCCGCCTAATGAAACTGAACATATTTAGAACATATGTGAGCCCGCTCGTTGCGAAAAGAACCATTTGTGGTTAACGAAGAAAGTATTCATGGTTTTGCTGCTAATTGCAGGGCGGTCTGCCTTTTCTTTCCGAGGGAAGAAAAAGGTAGCGCTGCAGTTGGAAGCACACAATAGAAGCATGGCGCCTTTTTTTTTCCGAGTTTTGATGCCTTTGGATAAGCGAATCGATCCATGGGGCAAGGACACGGATGGGGGAAAAATATCATTGATAATACTTATGTGGTTGTACATCAGCTGAAAACCCATATGTTTCTTTTAATTATTATTCACACTGCACATGAAAAAATGGGATATTTTCCTTGCTCAAAGTCGATGGAGGTTTGCCATCTATTATAATCTAGCAGGATCTGCCAGAGCTGGAGACTGGCAGTTCCCAGCGACTCCCAGATAGCAGCACTGCCTACCACAGCCTCATGACCAAGGCTCTGCCATGGCTCAGGGGCCAAGAGGGTTCTCCTCCTCTCCTAGTTTCCAAAATGCTATTTCTTTAAGGTTTGCTGAAAACTCAAACTGGTCATGAGAAATATCACAAATGTAATATATTAGAAATTTACTGAAAGTATACTGCATTATTATTAATCACCATGTTTCAACCTACTGCTCTGTGGCAGGCACCACATCTATGCTAATTCTGGAGTATTGTATCAACACTAGCATTATAATTTTTTAATATTAATTAATTGAAGTGTTTTATCTTACCCTACCCTCAAAATTACCCCTGAAGCCTCCCTTTGCTTCTAAATAGAAATATTTTTTTTCTTTCAGAAAGAGAATTAAAATGGTGATTAATATCTCCTTCAGAAGTATAAACTGCTACATCTTCATATTATGAAATGTGAAAAAAATATTTTGTTGCTATCTTTACCAGATTCAGAAATTCATCATAATCTGTGGCTTGAGAATACATTAGTAAGTGAAAAAACTGATACAGAATGATCACAGAACTGGCAAGTCCCAAATGAACCCGAAATTAGAAGCGCATAAACCATCAATGCACTTGAAGGGACCAATAAGAGTTTTAGCAGGGAGAAATCAGGATCAAAATATGAGATAAATGCTGCAGGGCAGAATATACAATTTTAAAGGCTTATTCATGTGTTATACAGAAAGCTGAGCTGATGTTACACAGTCAGTGCTTATGTATCTGCCTGAGTGGGAGGCTGACAATTTAATTCAGAAAAAGAATTTAGGTTTTGAATGAGTTTGCCCGCATACAGAAAGTTGAAGCACTGAGGAAAAGGGCCTAGTTCCTAATGAACGAGTGTTTCAGACAGCTAAAGTTTTAATACATGGTTTTGGTGTTCCTGGCTGCTGGCAAGACTGGATTTGCTGTAGAGGGTCAAATGGCACCCTGGGACCAAGACCAGCACCATGGGAGCCTTTGGATGCAGGTGGTGGCATTTCAACTGGTTGTGTGAGGCTTCTGCCACAGCCATTGGATTTATGGCAATGAACACGTTCCTGAAAGGTGCCTTAAATGGCAAAATCCTGGTGGCTGCAGGTGAATAAGCTGCACAGTTCATGGGTAGTGAAAGGAGAGGGAGCAACTGAGATACAAAATGCAGACAAGATATTAATTTTTGCCTCTAATATTTTATGAAGAGTAGAGTTTCCCTTTATAGCTGCCCGGCTGCTCTTAAAGAGTACCCAAAAGGGAAATATTCCTGATTACATCCTTCTGCCCCACTGCTCAGACAGTCACGCATTGGTCTGCAGACCAAAACCAAACTAATGTGAATGACTTAAAATATTAAGTGCACTTTTTTGGGTGTTCATAAATAGTGATTTATGGTGCGTTATCGCTGAGACTATGAACATGCCATGTAGCAACACCATGGCAAAGTACAGTCAGTGTAGAAAAAAGTTTAGGGCTTGGACTGAAGTAAAACCACCAACAGGACACTGCTGGTGGGGAAAACCTGGCTGAGGGGAAAACTGGGCTCTCCTTCGTTTTTCAGAGGGACATGAAAAACCAATATGCTTGTGCTTGGTACAGTAACCTTTCTGCAGCTGAGAAAGAACGTAAGGAGGTCATTGGAGTGAGATAATTGTAATGAAGCAAAACTAACATAGCAGCCTTCGTGCAGCTGAAAGTCCCTGACCATCAGTGTGTCCTGCCAGGCTCTCATGCACGGCTGTTCTTCGCCCTGATCACTGACCAAGGCAGTAGGGAGCGCCGTGCCACCATCACAGCCTGCGTACCAAAATAGCCTCAGCAAAGCTGTTAAAAAACTAAATTGCATCCTTGGTGTCCGCTGACTTCCAGAGGGCTGGTTTTGTTTACAGGATGGGCAAGAGCCAGGGGACTCAGCTCAGCAAGAATAGAAACCCATCCATTACTGTGAGGCCGGACAACAGATGGCAGGAAGGTCACGGGCTGGGTTTGTAACCGCAGGGCAGCCAAATGCTGACCTGGTCTTTGGGGACATACAGGCTTGGCCAGCAATTCCCTAATCACCCTGTCACAGGGAGCATTTTGGGTGCACTGCTCTCCACCACCTCGCTGATGACACAGTGGCTCGGGGCACCCAGGGTGCAGGTGGCCCACAAGGTTGTTGGCATCCACCCACGCTCCAGCAGGCGAGAGACACTTGCAGGAAGCCTGAGAGGCCAGGAACCGGTCCCTCTGGGCTATTTCAGGTTGGTGATTGCAGGTTGTGGCTTTTACTCCCCTCTGCCATTTGACTCAAATGTGGTCTGATGGTGAGAGCAGCCAAGGGTGAGGAAGGGCTGTGAGGTTGCTCTGGGGTCAGGCTCATTTTCAGTGGTAAGAGCCACCGATGACATCACCAGGAAGGTGAGTGGTTATCTGCCACCTTGACATCAAACAGAATGGTGCTGCTCTGCTCAGTGCTGCTTCTGCTGGGGCTCCCTGGACCAACACACCCATCACTGCTTTTCCCCTTTCCACAGCCACCTTGCAGCTGAGGCTCCTGGTTCACTCAAAGCTTGATTAATTCAGCTGGGTCTTTCAGCCCTTATGTACCTCCTGACCAAGGTGCTTCTAGCTAACAACAGCAGTAATTATGAGTCCCTGAGTGCAAGACCATGGCACTTCCTTACAGCCAGCCCCCTGACTTTGGTCATCCAGCTGTTCCAGTACCACATTCCACTCTGCCCACCCCAGCAAATTTCATGGAGACATTACCACATTTGTCTCAAGGTCAATGGCTAAAACACAGACACAGTGTGGTCCCAAGAAGGATGCTTAAAAAACCAAGCAAGTAACTACCCTCTCATGCAACACATCCCTTTGAAGTATATGAAGTCACTGTCTTTGCCAGCATGGATGTAGGGATTACTGCCTCACTGTGATGCTGCTCTTACTCCCTGATTCCCCTCCTGCCTGCAGCACCATCATCACCAGGAAAAATGGGGGCAATTAATTTGGGGCCACTCCAAAATTACCTTTAATTCTGTGCAATGTGCCCTCACTTTTCTCCTTCTCTTTGTTTTCTTTTTCTCAATTCTTATAAAGAATTGTGGTTTATTTTCCTTTGCAAGGTCTATTGCAGCTTCAACAGGAGAAGCTTCTCTTGCCTTTTGCATGATGCTTCATAAAAGACAGTAGCTTTTGAACGTGGAGTGAGCCAGAGCGCTTTATTTCTGAGGCACCTCAGTAATAATGCACACACCATCCTGCACAAATAAGAAAATAATGTCATTGCCAGGTTAACTGTTGCTTGAGAAATACAGAAGCCCTATTCCTGGAGGCAGCTGTTCTCTGTTTGATGGAGGAGCACACAGGTCACCGTGGCAAACCAAACTGAATTGCCGGGCTGCAGCTTTGCTGGGGAGCTGCAGCAGCGCAGAGGGCAGCCCTCCTGCCTGGTTCCTGCTGGAGCAGAGGGATCTGCCATCAGCTCCCTCTTCCTAGCAGGTATCTGGGATGCCCAGGCTGTGACAGGGATGCACTGCAGCCCAGCCCTGTGGAGTGCCTAACAGCCCAGTGCTGCTGAGCTCCAGTAAGGGTGTTCCATTCTGACCCATAATTACCCATTTAGTTCTGCCCCATTGGCAAAACTGATTTCCATGGAAAACAATAGGCTCCTCTGCTTGCCAAAAGTAGAAATCACTCCTATTGAAAGGCACTTGACAGGAGTGTAAATAAATAGAGATACCTTGAAACAGAAACATTGGAAGAAGGTTAATTTCTAAAATCTGTAACTCAGACGTCAGATCAGATTTGTGAATAGTGAAGAGCATAAGTAGATGAGAAGAACATGACTAATGAAAATCAATTAACTACGTAAGAGGGGCTTTTACTATCTGAAAGACAAAACCAGGTGAGCACACCCATGCCAGGGGCTCTTGCAAAGCCAGCTAGGTAGGAATCAAGGGTGGCTGGAGCCAGGTCCCATTTCCCCTTCCCTCAGGACAGATGAACTGTGGCAGGTACCACACCAGGGATGCACTAGGCTCATGCCCTGCCCTTGGATTCTGGGAGGGCTGCTGGCTCCCAGAGCATGTGGCTGACACCTGCCTGGGGGTTCTCCCTCCGGCCCCTCTAGCACCAGCTACTCACCAACACAGCCAACCCTCCTCTCCAGCCTCAGTCCCAGCTCACACCAGAGCAGCACAGCTGCAACCAAGACGGAAAGGAAGTGTCCCTCAGTGCAGGAAGGTGGTTAAAAACATAATCTAAAACTCTAACCCTGCACAGCCATCTCCTCTCCTCTGTGGCCCCGGGTGCTTTGGAGTGCTGCGGGATGGCCTCGGGGCTGCTCCCCGTGCCGGGTCCCTGGGGCAGCACGGGGGGCTTGCCTTGCCGGGCCGTGGGCTGACCCTGGGATGTGGCACAGCCAGGCCACACCACACCCACCGGATGGGGCAAGAGCTGTGCTGTGCTGCAGCTGGGTTTCCCTCATCCTGCAGCTATAATTAGATTTCTCGGTGTTAATATGTTGAATTAAACACCTACTTCTGGGAGGAGGGGAAAACAGAGGGTTGTATTTTTTTTCCTCTGCAAGTAAGCAATTTGCTGCATGCTGTAATTTGTCTGCATGCTGTCCCTTTTTTTGGGACACATGTAATTTTGCTTTGATGAATGACACACATTAGTGATAGCCCTCCTTGCCGGCCAGGCAAGTAGGCACTGACAGCCTGCGGGACGCTTACAAAGAAACTTTGTCAGCAACCGCAGGAGCCACGGCCTGTCCAAGGAAAACAAGCTGGGAGAATGGGGTTACTGAGGGACCATGCTGATGGCAGGTCACCAGTGATGCTCTGCAGATGAGGAAACCCAAAGGGCATCAGCATCCCAGCAAGTAATGATTTTGATGGGATTTACCCCACAGCCCCTATTTTTGTGTCAACGACGAGGAATGGCAGCAGGGAGATGCTGGGGGAGTGGAGTCTCAGCAGAGGCAGGCTTCTGAAGGGGAGGAGGTGTCGGGGGGCAGAGTGATGCCAGCCAGAGGGGGCCAACCCCCTGGCAGGTGTCACTTTCCCCTGAGTCTGCCCCATAAGGGCTGCCATACGGGCAGCAGATAAAGCACTTGCCATATCCCTCCTAATAGGGGCCGGTGTAGGGGTGGCAGGAGCCAGAAGCGGCGGTTTGCTGCACAGCCTGCCAGTGAATTTGTGACTCCCATCCAAGCACTGCAGAAGCGACTGGCAGTGGGGGGAAAGACCTTATGGCATGCAACAATATTTGGAAAACATTTTTTTTTAAAACCTCCGGGAAGAGACGACTAAACATCTGAGTTTTCAGTTAATAGGCTCTCTTAAACAATGAGCTCCAGCCCTTCTGACACTGATGTGGTACATGGGATGGCCTTTCCTCAGTTTCCTGAAACTGAGACCAGGCACTTGGTCACTGAAGCAGGAGTCAAAGGGACCTAGACCTCAGTGCTGCTGGTAGAGCAGTGCTGCCTCTCTAGTTGTTTAAAATGCTGAGAGGAAAGCGTGAATTACTCTTAAGGGAACTAAAGTATAAATGATGCAGAGGGACTGTCTGAGCACGGGTTCAGTGCACACCAGGAATTGAGGAGGTATTCCTACACCCATGGGATGCTTTGCTCCCAAGCTCCCTGCAACTAGAGCACAATTTTGACCCCCTGACTGAAGGAAATAGGCCCTCCTTAAGTACAAGAGACACAAGTATGAGCAATTTCTTGCCAGATGAAGATGATCATCTCTCCATTACTCAGTTTTAAGGAGGGCTGGCTGTTCTCTCTGAGAGCCTCTCACATCATGGTTATAAGTGCTGGAGTGCACTTAACCTCTCCCAAACAAAGCCAGCCTGGATCAAGATGGGCTCTTCAGCAAGGGTCACTTGTCCCCCAGTTCATGCCACTGCTACCAAGCTACCAGGTAGCATGAGTTAGTGCATTGTGAACTCACCACAGCCTTCACTTATTTGGGAAAATGAAAGGTACTGAATCAAAAATCCCACAGCTTCTCGCTCTGTCACTTAATTTTGTAAAAGCGAGTCTTACAAAGATAGAGGAAAATAAACATCTTAAAGTCAGAATACAAAGTTGGTTAACAGCTTGTGAGAAAGTTTTGACCTCTGAAAGCAGGACCTGACCCAATTTGCTGAGAGGTTCCTGCTGCAGGGAGAGTCCACAAGGTGGGTGAGTCCTGCTGCCAGCACCTTTGTGAGAGTCCATCCTCTCACCATGGTCTCCTACCCTTTGATGTTCTCCAAGTGATAACTAGGCCTGTGCAGTGCCCTGTATGGCACGTGGGCCGCTCCTACAGCCAGGAACGGCCAGCTCAGATCCTGCAAGACCACAGCTGGGCAGGAGGGTGGACAGCTGCTGCTTCACCAGCAGCCAGGGTGTGAGCAGGACACACATCCCCAAAAACATGCTCTGCCATGTGCAGATCTGTGAGGATGTGTGCTGGGTAATGCAGATGCTGGAGCAGCTGCAGTCAGGCCACAGACAGAGCATTTTGGGTGCAGAGGAGAGAGGGACTGGAAGAAGCAGGGAGAGATGGAGATAAAACTCCACTGGATCAGCTGTGGAGCCACCTGTGCATCACCACACTGGGGACAGGAGGGCACTGCCAGCACTGTGGGATAACAGGGCCCAGGGTCTCCAGAGGGATGGGTGGTTTGGGATGATTGAGTCTGCAGAGTTTCTAAAGCCCTCAGGGATCTTCAGCAAGGTCCCAGAGTCAGGGGGCAGTGCAGACATTGCAGGGGTACAGTGCCAGGGCCCACGGGAACAGGAAACCTGGGCAGCGCATAAACAAATCCCATTCAGCTCGAGGGTAAATGCAAGTTGAAAAACATCTGGGCAAAACTAATCCAAAACACATATGGTTTTTCTTTGCCCAAGTGATCAGGAAGACGTGTTCATTCCAAATAACGATGTCTGTGTAGGGACTTGTGCCCTCACCTGGCTGCTGCAGCCTGGGGATAGGGAGTAGCCACCACTGAGGAGGTCACAGGAGAGCCCACATGCCCTAAAATGACAGAAGTATTGCTGGGGACACCACAGCAGCAGCTCTGGGGGTCAGAGGAGCCCTTGCAGCTGTGAGCCCTTTGGGGCAGAATAGAAACACTGCCGTGATTTCTTAGGAGTGTCCTTGTAGCATCAACAAACAAGGGGAAGGGGCTCCTCATGCAGGGCCCAGGCAAAAGCATCGGAAGAAGAGAGGGCTGATAACCCAAAGTGTTTACAATCCCAACGATGACATATAAAACTGCTAGTATTCAACAAATCTGGTTGATATCATTCCTTCCCCCTCAGGCAAGAAGGAAACCAGCTCTTTAAGACAGGATGCCTCTATGCAGCCAAACATAACACCCGTTCTTGTGCAAAGCTTTGCAGGAAAAGATTAAAACATCCTGTTGTTTCCCAGGCCTGCTCCAAGCCCCCTCCCTGAACAACTGCACTGAGCCTCCCCAGTACTGGGCAGCGTGCTCGGAGCTCCTGGCGGGGATCTGGGCATGAGGGGAAGGGAGAAGCAGGAGACCCCTCAGTCTTCCCATAAACTCAGCTCACTCAGGGTGGGGTCTGAGTGGTCTTCAGGCTGCACAGAACAGCCTGGCGCTCCATGAGCTGCCTGGCCTCACAGCACAGAAGTGGAGGTCCATATTTGGTTTCAGATACACACAGAGTTTCTTCTCTAGTAGGAAGAGAAGAAGACCGTAGTGTCAGCCAAAAGCTGTGCTTAGATGTTCCCCAGGTAGCATGGCAGTTGCATGAACATGTCAGTTACCCCAGCACTTTCTCAGGTTCATTTCCAAGCCAAGCTCAGCCCATGATTTTGTCCTTCTCTCTTGTTCACACGTGGGTGCCTCACCACAGCACTTCTTAGATCCTTCTGCATAAATATTCTAATTTTAAAATATTTCGAGCTCCACTCTGGAAAATCTGAAAAATTTGCACCATTAAAAATATGATGGAACTCAGCAAGTTTATATTTTTCCCAGCCACTGTGCGCTAGAGCTGCAGTATGAGATGAGCTGAGGGCAAGAACTTTAATTGAAATCAAATCAAAGCTGTAGGAGAAAACCTGACTAGAAATGTGACCATATTTGGTAAACTACAAATGTTTATTTGACTCAATTTCTTCATATCACCAGTCTCTGAGTAAAACCTGGTGCTTGCTGCACCCAAGGACAGAAGTGCCAGAGGATCCTCATGGTGTGGGGGTGGCACTGGGCCAGTGGCACAGAGCCTTGCTCAGGCAATGGGCTGCACTGATGGCATCAGACTGCAGGAAGGACCAATTGCAAGTACAGCAGGCAAATCCCACACGTTTCTCTCTACCTCTTTGGATTAAAGGGTTGGGATAGAAAGAGAAGACACCAGCTGGTGGGGGGGTGTCATCCTTTGCTGGGCTCATGCCCAGCACTTGGCTCCTCTGTTGGGGCACCAATGCCCAGTGGGCAAGAGCAGAGGCTGCCTCCTTCTTCTTCACTTTCCCACAGTTCGGTGCTGCAGGTTGCCAGAAACATGCCAAGGTGCTCTGTGCCCCCTACCCTCTGCAGCACGGGGGAAAGTGATTTATTTAGCATTGCAAAGATTTAGTATTTACCACCAGATTGTCTGGCTGGTTGTCTCCAAACATGGAGCCGGAGGGATAGCAGCCTGCAGGGCATTGTGGTCAGCTTTTGTGAATGGCAAGAAATGCTTCAAGACAATGGAAATAAAAGCATTGTGGGAGCACTGGATGAGACAGCTGGAGAAGCCCCACATTGTTCATGAGTCCCTAAAACATCTCCTTGGATAACACAATCGTATTTAAGAACGAGAAATAGAGGGCAAAGATTATTTTGAAGTGTGAAATTAACAGACTCTTCACCTCCCGTCTGGGGAAAACTTTCAAGGCTTCCAAGGATAAAGAAAAGGACCCAAGGACCTGAGCCACCTGTGATCTGCAGACGCCACCGCTCTGCCGATGCTGGAGACCTTGAAGCGAGTAAGTAGGGACTCTCAACACCATCAAGGGACAGGGACGAAGAATCTTTTTACAAAACACTGAAGTGCCATTGATTGCCAAGACAATGCCTGAAAAAGCTTCATGGAAGGTGGGAAATAATCAAGAGGCGCTGAGGGGTCTGCCCCTCCCAGCTCCACAGGACTGGAGAGGGGCCAGGGGCTTTCCTCCAGCTTTAGCCCTTGGACACATTATCAGGGAGCTGGGGACAAGCAAAAAAATGGAGCACAGACACCAGCCATGCACATGCAGTGACTACTCACTGTCCTTGCAGTAGAGAGGGAGGAGAGTGGCTGAGAAATCAATGGGAGAAAGACAGCTTCAAGACTGAACAAGAGTTCATTGGATAGATCACGTATTGCTTGTGGATCTGCAGAGTTTAAATCTGTAGAAAAATATCTGGGAGATTCATAATTAATTCTTAGATCGTCTTGAAAGGAGAACAAAGTGTCAATATGGCAGCTTCAGAAATAAAAGTATGTTCCAACAGAAAGGAGGAAGCAGGCATCAAAAAGGGATGGATATATTTTTTAAGTTTGAAGGAATTGGCATCCTGAAAGGCCGGCAGATATACACAGAGGTAATATTAAGATAATTCAGCTTTTTATGACTAGTTTGTTGATAGTGTTTAAATATCCTCCTGGCACTGGTTCTCCATCCTAACAAGTTGTCTCAGCTTGTGAGTCCCCAGGTCTGCAGACACTGTCCTGATGCCCCCAGCTCATACTTAGGCTGGTACACAGATACTCTAAACCTGCGTGCAGGGAGGAGACCCAAGTGTGTGACTGGAGCCAGCCCCTGCTCCCATGCCTGGGAGCGTGAGCTGGGTGAGATTGCATCTCCATGCACTAAAAACTTGCTGTATTTCTTTTAAATCACATTCTTCTAAAGTGACTTTACTGAATGGGATGGAACAGAGACATTCATCTAGACAGACAACCAAAGCTGCTCCTGCCTTTTCTACCCCTACAGGCTGACTTCATGTGTGGATGCCCACACTGAACTCTTCCCAGACTCTGAATCCAAGAGCTTTCCTTCTCTGACCATGATACATATCATTCCTAGCACTCCCAGGCTTTGGGCTGTCAGAGATGCTCATTTGCCCCTAAATCCATTCCCGCCGATCCCAACAGGATCACAGAGCCCCAGCAGACCTTCAACTAGGCATTGTTCAACAGTGCCATTGCAACAGCTTCATGAACCCAACAGCTCATTGCCAAATGCTTTCAGATAGGACCCAGCTATTTAGGGAGATGCTCAAAGCAAACCACAGTGGGTATCAGCAACTCAGCAGGTATCACTGGATTAACCTTTCCTTACATGAAATTTGTCTCTCATACCACACTTTGCAAATGGAAAAACATAAGGGACACCTACATTGTCACAAATCATGATGCTGAGCTTGCTGGTACGTGCAGTGAGGCTGAGAGGAAGATGAAGTGAAATAAAAGTGATAGAATACAACCATAAAATTAAAATGAAGATGCTTATTTCTATTGCCCAGTGCATTCTAAGATATTTCTTTTTTTTCATGAAATAAAAATACTTGAAATAAAATAAGTGAAACAGCAGATCAGTGCTGTTCTGGCTGTAATAGACATGGCCTTGCAGCAGGAAGCTGAGCAGATTTTGGAGCCTCGAGGTGCTGGCTGACAGCTCCTCCTGCTGTGCAGCACAGTGTGCCCCCTGTCTTGACTGGTGGGGGCAATTTTGAGCCATCCCACTACTTGTCCACTCCAGAAGTGTCCAAAAGAAAGGCCCTGAATCCTGCCTCCATCAGATCCTGGTGTTTGTGTGTGCTGGTTTTCCATGTGCTTTCTAAAAGGGATGTGCAGTCCTGGGTCACACAGCATCCATATGGATGTAGACATGAACTATGGGAGCTGCTACATTTGAACCCTTAGAATCATTGTGAAATTCTCTGACTTTCTGCCACTGAGTCCCCTGCGTGTGTGATTCCAGCTGGGGCAAAACAGCTGAAAAAACAGAAGTCCTGCAATGCAGTGCAAAACAGCCCTGAGAGGTCATCTAGGGTGAGTGCGGAAACTTTTTTATTGGGAGTGAAAAGCATGAGAGGTAAAGCCGTGTCTGGGAGGACAATGCCATGGGGCATTAGCCAAAAACTTGCACTTTTTAGAGCAAATAGAGCAGAATCTAAAGCCCTGAAGTCAGTGGAAAGAGTCCCTCTAATTCCAGTGGTCTATGAACCAGGCACATGTGGATTTGGCTGAAAAAATGTTTCATTTCATAGTGCTGCATAATGGAGTCTCTCACAGTAAGCCCTCGATGGTTTGTGGGACAATGGCATTTCAGCTTAAGAAAAGGAGCGCAAAGATCACCATCAAGAGTGGCTTTGACAGACACAATTTCTCTAAACTAATTAGACAAAGAATAAATGTGGGAGAATGACAGCTGCCTCTTAAGATAATAGGAAACCTGTCTCCTTAAATGTGCTGGGGTTTTTCAAAGCAGACCAGGCAGGACTATAATCAGAGCAGCAGCGGGTCAAATTTAGGTTCAGTACAGTATAATTCCATTGCAGGGACCATCCAAGAATACTTTGGCAAGCTCAATTATATTGAAATTGCCTTGGCTAGTGGCTTGCAAAATGGCTGTGGAAACTCAAGATAATTAGAGCATTGTGGAGAGGAGAGACAGTAAAATAAAGGGTAGAAGTCAAAAAAAGACAAACCATTAAAAAAAAATGGTTAGAAACATGAAGAAAGTTTCAGAACAGAATAATTGAAGGAGAAGGGCATAGCCAGCAGACTGGAGTCATGTCATTTCTACAGCAGGAAAAGGGCATGCACACCAAGGAAAAGAAAGAACAACCTCCCAACTACTTGAGATTAATAAATGAATTTAAAAATGCCAAGAAATACACAGCTGGAAATTACATTGGATTTCTGAATGGACTTGAGTTCAAAATCATAGAGGAAGCATGAGAGAAGAGAATAAGTACTTTTGGAAGTAACATTTTTAATTGATCCTTGCCTGTTTTGGCCTGACAGGTAATTAAAAAATCAGTTATATAAACTGAGAAGCCTTTCCCTGAAGCAGCAGCACCTTAGTCAAGCTAGCAACTCTGAGCCCTTTTCAGCAGGTGCTTGAACCTGTGCCCAAACACATGCATGGCACAAACCATCAACCTCTACAATTACACACTTAGGAGCCCTGTTTAGTACCAAATCTCTTCTTATGTGAAACCTGAGATGACTGTACAATGTAAAACACCCAAGCCAACAGGAATTTTGCCAGCAACTACAATGGGATGAGTTCTGCAGGCATCTATTTTACAGAAAGTAGGTGCTGCACTGAAACTGGTGAGGTGATGAGACTTTCCCAGCGCTCCCCATCTGCAGTGTTGTTCATCCCCCTGTAGGAAAGCAAACCACGCACCAGCCCTGTACTTGTGCAGAGAGTGTGCTCTCAGCTCTGCCTTTTACATTCTGGTTTTCCAATCCTGATTTCTACTTGCTATTCCTTTTATGTTTGAATGTCCAACAAAACGTATTTGCATTAGAGTGTGGGTCTATACAAACACAGTAAGAGATGTTTCTCTCCCACACAAACAGAATTATGCTTCTACATATTACTTACCCGTGTGTGCATAATTTATATGTATACTTACTATAAACATGGAGATGTATATATAACTGTCCTTGTGCAGTTCTGTTTTCCACAAGGAAACTTTTGTACCTAATGAGTAATACGATCACCCGTGTTGTTGTGATCAATTATGAAAGCAGGCAGGATAAAGAGTTCTTGAGTGCCTGACTCCAGCCCAGCCCTGCGAGGTGACGGTGGCAGCTGGGGCTGTGGCAGCAGGCAGTGCTGTCACCACACCCCGTGTGCCCCAGCCCTGAGCAGGGTGGGCTGTCCCTGGGGCTGGTTATCCCTCAGTGTGAATCACAGCTCCCTGCAGAGGCCTGGTAGCCCCTGCTCCCCTCTCACCTGCTACCAGTGCATTCCCCTCTCCCTGCCTGCCCTGGGTAACTGGTTGGGTTTTCTAAGGTTTCTGGGCCTGGTTCTTGGCTGTGTAAACTCACACAGCTGCAGTGAGATGGAGCAGCACCCCTATATCACAAACAGAAACCTTGTGTCTTGCTGGTTGGTGTTGCTCACTGGCTGACACAGCTACTGCAGTGGAGGGTGTCAGCATGTTCCTCCTCATGTCAGCTTTCCTGCCAATTTGCACCACTTCCACATTTATTTACTAGTACTCACCTTCACAGTAAAAAACCAAAGAGGGTTTCCAAAGAAACAGGAAGCCAGGACAGTGTTCACTCCCAATTGGAACAGGCAGAGCACATTGCTGTAGGTAGGGACCTCTCACAACTCAGGCTATGAGAAAGCCACTTGTTTGCAGAAGTTCACTAGCTTTTATTTCAAACTTGGCATTAAAAAATTTCCTTCACTGTCCTTTAACTCAAGTGGCTTTTGCCATGGGTGGGAGCAGGCTGCAAAACTAGACAGACTGGTGGTCCATCCAGCTTAGATTTCTCTCTTTCTCTGGCTTTACTCTGGTTTTCTACTCAAAGAGGAGAGCACCAAAGCAAGGAACTTCCCAGAAGAACACAATCTGTGTTCAGTGGCATGACACAGCTAACACGAGCTGCAAAAATCATCACCAAAGAAAGCACTAACCACAGCCTTTTTCATTAAATATCCTCTGGATGTAGATGGGAAACTCATGGGCTACAGCCCTGTGCTTGGGACACGAGTTTGTAAAGAAGTTCAGCCTTCCTGGAGAAGAGAGGGGTGCAGAGGTTCTGCACAGCCCCTCTGTCAGCCACCCCTGGCCAGCCATCACAAAATGATCTCTGCCAAACGGGCACCATACCACGGCTGCAGTGCCCCGGCTCAGGCTGTCCTGTGGCTGTTTCTACTCACAGGCTGTGACAGACACAGGAACACGGAAAAATGTTTCTCACTTCCAACCACAACGTGGCTTTAGCCCATCCCGAAAGCTTAACATGTTAGCAGGGAGCACAATGAAAATTTCATCAGGCAGCTGTTCCCTGTGGTCCTTGTGGGGACTTGTCCCACTCCAGCAGCCTCCCTCTGCTGTGCTGGCAGGCTTGAGGTCCTGCGACGAATCATTTTAATGTGCAACACGGAAAAAAATATTACCTGGAAATGCCTGGATGTGCAACTCCTGGTGCAGTGAGCATCAGCCCTGCTCTCTTTTCATCCTCATAGATGTGCTTCATTATTAACTTTTCATGTGACAACTGTTTGTGCATTAAGAGTGCTTCACAAAACATAAATATTGGAAGTGAGGACTTCTAACAGCCCGTATTAGCGGGTCCAGCCTTTTAAATGATGGTGACTGAGAAAGTGGGATGCAAGTCAGAGACGCCTGCTCTGACCATCCCACCCTTGTTTTCTGTTCTTCAATTAAACCATTGCTTTTAGCTATTCGTTTTTATCAGTATTATATAAAACTAGGACAGAGTAAATGAAAATTTATAATTTATAAACAATCTGGGGCAAAAAAAAATCACTGAATTATTTATGGCACTTTTGAAATATGTGTTTGTTACTTGTACAAAAATTAGTTGTTAGGTCTTAATCATAGCAGTGCCACAAATATGTTGGAAATTAGGACTTATAAATCTGCTTGTTTGGAAAGAAAAAAAGTCCTGTAATTCTACCTACAATTCAAAAACCCAAACCAAACTGATTCTGAATGGTCTAGTCAAACAAGTGCCAATTATTGAATAATTCTCTGACCTAAACAGAAAGTTATTGTATATGGAAAGATTTTTTTTTCCCAGAGAGTGCTTTATACCAGATGCCCTTTTAAATTGTTTTGAATTCTCTGTAGGCAGTAGATAACTAAACCTACAGAATGTAGTAATGGCAAAAAGGAAGCAATCAAGTTGGCCACTTCTAGTTAAGAGTCATGGAAAAGGCATCTGTTCTATATGAATTGCAGACTATAGGAACTTTGACAGGTCATAGACCAGACTTAATTTATTAAACTAAGTTTCTAATATAAACAGTAATTCGTTTCAGGCACTGACACTGAAGGTCTGGATTATGTGAATAAAATATAGAGACCTCCACTGGCCTCCTGAAAAAAAGGTAGTTTTGCTGCATAGGAAGAAAATAACTGAGTGTGCTTTAGCAGCAGGCATCAGCACTGAGGCCATGCCCTACATGCACCAAGGGTGCAACTCTCCCTGCAACTCTGACCTAGCACAGGCAGTGCTGGCAGAGTGTCCAGCTGGCATTCCTGCCTGCCTCCTGCCACCTGGGCACAGAGCATCCTTGAGATCAAGGATGGCAGTTGTCAGATGTCTTAGCAAAACTGCAGTTTGAATTCTTCAGAGAGAAGTTCATTTGCAAACAAAACAATGACTAATAGGATGAATGTTGAGAAAAAAAGATGAAATGCCTTGATGCTGCATGCCTGCTGCTCATCCAGAAAGGCTGCTACCCCAGACTCTGCCAGGGCATGGGCTCACTGGGCACCCACACACACCCAGCCAACAACCCAGGCAGGATAGGGGATACAATGATGACTGGTGCCTGCAACGTACATGCCCATGTGCATATCAAAATAACTTCTCTGTGGCAGGTCTGCTGATGCAGAGCAACAAATACTGCTGTGAAGTACCTGAGCAAAATGAAATACTTAAACCATGACTTATGGGAGACCCTCACTTTGTTTGCCCCATCTTCATCCAGGTCTAAGAGTAGCATGGACCAGGGCCATGATGTCAGCAAATGTTTATCTTCAAACACTTCAGTAATTCAGGTGAATGCAGGAGGACAATTTCACTGCTTAAAATTAGGCAGGTACTGAAACAATTTCCTGCATTAAGTTTACATTCATCTCAAATTTCAAGCACTGGCTTTGCTGTAGCTTTGACCAAAAGTTTGGTCATAACTCAGAAATCACACACAACTATTTCCTTATGTCATCAGCCCTCAGCAAAGACCGAGTATGGAAAACCTCAGTTAGGGTTTTTCTGCTGCCAAAAAGGTTATGGATACAAGTAATGAGATGAAAGTGTTTTGCATTGGTGCTGAGCAGTCCACTGCTGTTAATGAGAATAACAGACCAAAGTTTCTGATAGCCAGAGTGTGAAAGCAGCTGCCCAGCCTCCTCTCCAAAAGCCAAAGGCAAGCTCCCTGTTGCCCCACACTTCAGCAGGAAGCGAGAGGGGTGGCTTTTGTGCAGCACTTTGCTGAGGCTGAACCCGCTGTGTTGCCAACCCCAGCTAATTGTTTGATTCCCATCTCATTTGCCTGAGAACGACTGAGAATGTGAGACAGCGTAGGGTCTATAAAATCATTAATTGAATTACTAGTGTGGAATAAGTAGTGCATCAATTTGAATTCACCATCATCCCCCTCCTCTCCTCCCCCGTGTTTTAGAGACCAATCCTACTGTTGATATGTGCACAGCTTCAGAAGGAGGCTCAATAAATAGATGTGCTATTCTAGCTAAACAAATTTATTTTTCCAGCTGTTCTACTGAATTAGTAAATTGTAATGTTGACTTCAGACTATCTTCCCCATAAAATATATGCTGGCCTGTATATTTTACTGACACTTCTTTTGTGACACCTCATTAAGGGCTGATCCAATCTGTATTCCATTCCTTTGGAATTATGCTTTGACCCAAATGAGCTTTGGACCAGAATGCAATACTGATTCAGTACCTATATTATATTTTATTGTTGAATCATTAGCAAGATTTCTGTGTGCTCTCTCCCCTTGCGTGGTTTTCTAAGAGATTTTAGGGCAATAATTGCAGGTACAAGTGGGCTTGGAGTTTTGTGCCAAATGGGCTGTCTGAGCACATGTGGTTCCACTGGCACATATTGAGGACTTCTTGTCTGGGAAGCCGTCAGGAATTTTTGTCCAGCCTTGATATGGACAATTCTGTTTAGCCTGCCTCTGTGTTCAAATGGACTCAAAAGCTTTTATAAGGTTTGGTTTGCTACAGGTTGGCATCTTCCATTTCATTTACACTAAGGCATAGTAAGCAACAGTGTCACCAGGTCCCAACAGTAGCATAGCAGCATTTTGATTCCAATATAAATGTAAATTTATGGGATACAGTTCAAATTTACCATTTTTCAAGCCAACACACATTTCAGCTGGCAACAAGCAGGTGAAGCTGAGCCTGGTGGCCCTTGCCCACAGCTCCATGCAGGGCAGCACACAGCCAGGCACTACAATTTTGGGGCTCCTGGGTGGCTTTGTGGAACAATTCCAGCAGGAACAAGTCCACAGATACCCTGCCTCCAGTATTTACCAACTCTGAGCAGAGCCTGGCAGGTTTGCCATCACATGTGCAGGACAACCCACGTGTTGTGGAGATCTTTGCTTTGGCAAACCATGAGCTTCCTATGAAAGTGAGTTTGTGGGGTGCTGCTGGGCAGCTCTATTCCAGACAGCAGGAACCAGGACCACTCTTCACAGGATCACAGAATATGCTGAGTTAGAAGCAAGTGACGATCCTCAAGGATCATCGCTCCAACTCCTGGCCCTGCACAGCACCATTCCCAAGAGTCACACCCTGTGCCTGACAGCACCGTCCAAGCTCTTCCTAAGCTCTGACAGGCTTGGTGCAGGGACCACTTCCCTGAGGAGCCTGTTCCAGTGCCCAGCCACCCTCTGGGTGAAGAGCCTTTTTCTAATATCCAACCTAAATTTCCCCTTCAGGGAACAGAACTTCAGGACATTCCCTCGTGTTCTGTCACTGGTCACCAGAGAGAGGAGATCAGTGTTTGCTCCCAGACTGAAGCTGCTGCCATACATGATGCTTGAGAGAAGCAAATGAAGACAAAAATATGTGTCGATATTGCTCCTCCCAGCCTGAGAGGAAAAAATCATTTTTTTTATATGTCAGCAAATGCAGACATTTGTTCCTATCTCTGCTTTTAACTTTGAAAGGTTTGGGTTCTCCCAGCACCACCAAAATAGCCTTTGATAACAGGGGAATCAGCCTGAAGCTCTGCCAGAGGCAGCTGCCCCTGGCCCTCAGCGCTGGCCCCGGGCCGGGCGGGCACGGGGGTCCCGCTGCGCCTCGGCCGGCGGCGGCTCCGGGCTGCGGCAGCGGGAAGGGGCTCCGGCCGGAACACGGAGGGGTCGGGGAGCGGCCACAGCGGCGAAAGAACCCCAAACAAAACCAGCTCCAAATTTAAAAACAAACAAATAAAGAACCAATAACATGCTCTTAATGTCCTGATGCGAGAGGGATCGAATACCATTTCCACATCCATTAAGCAAAGCATTTTGCATGTTCCCTCACAAAGAGTGAGCATTCTCAGCGACTTTCCCTTAAATTAAGATGACAGGTTACTGCTCCAGTGTTGTTAATCTTTTTCTAAAAGCTTAATGTTACTACTTAGTAGTTTACTAATAAACCTGAGAAAATATGTAATGTCATTTTGGTTTAGATATAGATGGATGACTTTTTAGTATTTGTGAAGTTGTAAAACAGGTACTGCCACGGCCCTTGGCAGTGGAGGAAACAGTACTTGCTGTGGTGGCTGTATTTCTTTCTGCCCTGGGGCCACAGCACATTACACCATTCACATGTTCAAAACTAATTTAATACTCTGTCATATGTATGCCACCAGTAACTGGCTTTCAGCTGTCTTTTATGCAAGTTGTATTTAGGATGGTTGTTAATTTTTATATACTTGCCATTACTTGATCCTAACTCTCATTATTTTAATCTTCTTTTCACCTGAAAATTTTCTGATCATAATCTTTAGGATTTTATCTTTTTAATCATAGATCAATGCTACTGTGATACTGCACTTGATTTTGCTGCTAAATTCTCTCCACTTTGTGGATTTACTGTTTTTGATGCCATACAAGTGTATTCAAATCAGTGGCCAGGATGTGACCTTGCCCCTACAGCAGGACAGGCAGCTGCTGGTGCACCTGCTGTGCATTGCCCATGGCCCAGTGAGGTGCTCGCCCTGAGATTCCAGTAGCACTAATCCTGCCTTTACTGATAGGTCTGTCTTTGCCTATTGGACAAGGCATCCCCAGGAACCAGGGGCCACCAGTAACCCGTGGCACTGGAGGTCACATGCACAGCATCCCATCAGCAGAGCAAGGAGAGAGGGCAAGGGCTGCCTGCTGCATTCTGCCATGATGGGCCCCAGTCTCTGGCCACCAGCGCTGGCAGTAAAATCCTGAGGAAAACTCACATGGTCCAAGTTTTGAAGCCAGATGACATTTTTGAAAACCCAGGCTCTCTGAGGCTGGCTTTGGCCATGAGCTCTCCCATCACATTGGGTAAACCAGGAGTAACCCAGTGAGCAGGTTTAGTGTAAAATGAGTATGAGCAAGAGACAAAACACCTGTGACACACCTGAACCAATCCCACAAGGAAGAACACTTGGCCCATAGCACACACCTTTCTGCAGGCATTTTTGCCCAGTTACTGTCACTACAGACAGCAACAGTGTCTTTTAGCTCTCTGCACGGGTGGCACAACCCATTCTGCAGAAATGCAGTAACACTCTGGAGAGAGGAGGCAGCCCCTAAGAGGGAAGGAGCAGAGGACAAAACCTCCATTTCCAATCTGGTCAGCTCCTGCTGTTGCACAGCAATTGCCCTTTGGAGGGGCTGCAGCTGTGCAGGGGATAGGGGGAGCAGAAACACAGACAAGGGGGCCCTGCCTGGCTCCCCTGGGGTGGAGGCAAGCCCTGAACAGGGGGACAGGAGCCTGTGTCTACTCTGCCCAAGGCCATGCATGGGCTAGCCCTGTGCTGGGACATCCAGGTGCCAACTGTCCAGGGAACCAGGGCCTGCTTCCCCTTTATGGGGATTTTTTACAAGAAAAGGCCTGGAAGCCCATTTTGTACTTTCTAACACCAGATCCTATCTATATTCTTAGGTGCTCCTAAGGCCTCCTAATTATTGCTTCCTGGTCAGTTTTACTTCTTCTTATTAACTTAATAGTTTCTCTTATAAAGCAAAAGCAATTGCAAGCACCCAGAAGCCACCACCAAACCTTCTCGTTTAAACCAGAACTCACAATTTTGTGCCACTGAACTATGCATTTTTTGCTGCACAATAGATGGCAGTAGAGAAAAAAGGCTGAGACTAGACAATTTATAATTTGGAATATGCAGATGATTTTTTCCCCCCGTCAAATCACCGTACAGTATTTGTTGCTTTCTTCTCAACAGAGAGCTTTCCTAGAAAAGGCAGTCTGGGGCGGATGAGGCTCGATGAAATAAAAGATTCATGCATGAATAATTAACATATTGGAGGCCTCACTTGAACTTGTTGGCTTACCCAGATGAATGAGTTAACATGTTGGAGATTATTATAAAGAGGGACTATTCTGCTCCAGTAGATCAATTCAGCTGAAAATTATGAAGTATCGACGCACATATAAATATATGCTTGGTACTTAAAAATAATCCTTCCAATAAGTATAGTCATATTGGAGTTCTGCTACGCTGACAGTCGCAGAGACAAGATAAAAAGATTTGGCATGAGTCATTCAGTTTGACTTTTGCACTGAAATGAGATGCAAGCCTGGGAAGTCGCTCTATGTAGGGCAGCCGCCGCGCAGGCGGGCAGCTCCCACCTCCCTGGTTTCGCGGCGCGGGGGAAGAGTGGCGGCAAGAGGAGCAAGAGCACCTCCAACTTCAACACAAAGGCTGCTGGATGAACGCACAGGGCTCGCCTGCTGCTCCTTTCCATGCGCAGGGGCTCACTCAGGTGCTGAGCTGGATGCTCAGTGGGGCATTGCCAGTGGCCACAGGGTCCGCACGGGCACTGGCAGAGAGCGATGCAGTCTGACAGCAGCCCTGCACGGAGCAGAAAGTGCCCCTTAACTCCAAATAACCATGGCTTGCCAGTTTTTTAATTTAACCAGTGCTTTCCATTACTGCCTACTTCTTTGAAGGCTAATTGCTGCAGAAAGGAGGCTTCCTTGTAAATTGACATAAAATTCATGCTAACCATGGGAGGGAGAGAAAGTTTAATTACAAATGTTAATTTGTACCTCAGCTTTACTAATTTTTAATTGTGTCTAATAATAGTGAATATCAAACTGGGAAAATGCAGGGGATTAAATTCACTGCAAAGAAATTGCTAAATTTCGTATCCAAAAGCTTTACTTCCTCTCCATACCTCTCTGTATCTCAGAGCACTAATAGTAAAATAAGGCTGGGAAATAAAACCATATCATCACTTTTCCATGCCTCTGTTAAATAAAAACTTTGTAATGCAGGCCCAGAGAGCTGTGGTGAGGCAGGGAGCTCGTGCCATGTAGTTGCACATGGGGTGCCTGGACTGCAAAGGGATGGTAGCCACGGGCTACCAGTGCTGAGCAAGCAGGGGGACTTGGCAAGGCAAACTGAGAGCACAGCACACCCTGTCCCAGTTGTGGCTCTCGTTGCATTAGCTGTTAGAAATTATTTCAGAATCAAATTATTTTTCTTTCGGCCAAAGCTCCTCTAACACCATTGCAGCCACCTCTCTGCCACATGGCAGGTCACAGTGGCTGGAACACTCGTGCTGAGCAGGGGCAGCACAAGGTCACTCTGGCACTGGGCAGATGATGGGTCCTGCCCATATGGGCTCTTTGTTTTTCAGAATTAAAGGTGTACCATTCCATGACACTATCCAGGACTGCTGGAAAAATAAAAATAGATTGGAATTATTTTGGAGATGTTTCTGTATTTTATCTCCCAGCTGCACAGTGCTGTCAAGTAAAATGTCTTCTTTCTTCCATCAATGCACAAACATAAACCAGATATATCAGGGCACAGAATCTGTGTGTGTGCAAAACCATCTGATTTCTAAGTACAACTCAGTTTCTTAACAAACTTTAAGTTACCACTAGCAGCAGCTCTGGGCAGAGCAGAGCTTTTCTTCCAGCTCTGACAGTGAACCAGGGCTTACCAGATGCCTTGGCCAGGCTTGGTCTGCCAAGGGTTGGCAGTGAGAACTGAACGGCTCTCTTCCGTACACGGGTCCCCCAGCTGCTCCCACGGCCCTAAGCTGATGCACTTACTTACATGCACCTTCAGTAAATTGATACTTCCCAAACTCTGGGCAGCAGTAGCAGCACAAGGATGTGCTCTGTGCTCCTCTGTGGATGTACTCAGCTATCCCTGAGGCTGCTGCTCAGGGAGGCATGGGAGGGAGGTGATCCTCTCTAACACCCAAGCCCTGTGCTTCAGAGTGTGCTTGCTGATGAAACCTTCCTGCTCTGCAGACAGTCCAGGGATCTGGTAAGAAAACCCTCACCTGCTAGCAATATTTTTCCACTTAGATCTGTTCCTAAAGCTTATTGCCACATCAAATCCCATTATAGAAAATAAGGAAATGTTAAAATTAAGAACTAATGTTCACATGAAAGAATTTTTTTTACTATTTCCTTCAGCAAACCAATGAATGTTTAACAGTTGAAATTGCTTTGAAACAGCAATAAATTATTTCATGCATACATGCCAAATATTAAAACCAGAAGTTTTCTTAATATGAAGTCACTGGTACCAAGATTCATGTTTGTCTTTGTTAATTATCTACTTGTTTATTAGCTTAGTTTCACTGAGGAGCTGCTGATATCCCCAAGTTAAGGATTTTGGAGCTGTTCACAGGATGTAATAATGCAATTTTATTAGGTGCTTGTTCAGAAAGCATTTTTAGTTGTTTGCACTTAAGCCATAAAACTGCCATTTTGCTGCCTGAAGCCCCCTGCACGGGTTCCTGCTGGCCTGTGTCTTCCCAGGGCAGCCATGGTGTCCCAGTGCTGCAAGCATGGATGCTGAGGGAAGGTGGGATGCTGCCCTGGCACTGCAGCTCAAGCAGGTCTCTCCCTTGAGCTAAAACCAGCCCCAGCCAGGACAAGCCTGCCCCAGGCTCATGCTCACTGCAATGCAGGAGGGGCTGCTTCAAGTCAGGTTCTGAGTAGGCCAAACCAAAGAGACACAAACTTTGCTGTTGATTTAATATTTAAATTTTGGGAAGATTTTTAACTATTCATTTTTAATCATCAGATTGTGTATTCTCTACACAGCAAACTGCTCTAGGCTGCAAGGATTTCCTTCGGGAGGTAAAATCAGTGGCACAGACTCTGGGAGTATGTTATTATTGGCTAAGGCATTTTTATCACTATCAGTAAAAAGTTATTCCCTCAAGTATCACCTCCCAGGGCTGGGGCAGTACAGCCAAGTTAAAAAAAAGTTTACAGTTGTACTGACTGCAAGGAAAATCTTCAGTTACATTTGGGGTGAGAAAACAAATGCCTCCAAATCTCACTGGTTAGCAAGAACTCGTGTGTCCAAAGCAGTGCAATCGCTGTGGAGTACTTGATGTGCTCAGTACTTGCAACATCAAACCAAACTGTGTCTGCCCAGCCATCGACCTGCCTGAAGCCACTGCCTCTGAGCAGTCCTGCTGTTCCCTGAGTGCCCCACATGGCACCAGCAGAGGTGGCAGCAAGGAGCTGCAGGGCAAAGCCCCCCTGGCCCCTATCAAATGTGGGGTGCCTCCATGTGGGGGCCTGTCCCTATGCCACCTGGCAGCCCCAGCAAGAAGAGGGTGCTCATGGCAGAGCAGGCTAATGCTGCAGCAAAGGCTGTGGCAGCACTTCCACAACAAACCCCTGCTTGGGGCAAATTTCAAACGTGACCATTTAGCCTTGCTCTGAACCTTAAAAGTGGCTTTGAACTCAGCCTTTTTCTGAGCAAAAGCTCATTTACTTCAAACTGAAGCAGTCAAAGAAGAGTATAATAGCCTTTCCTAAAGGAATGCCAGCATGATGGGTGAGATGGAGAGGTCTCAGCTGTGGTTTGACTCATCCTTCGTCCACAGAGCGCAGAGCAAGAGGACAGCATCGACACTGCAGGAGCACACCTCGCCAATTTCCAGACACATCCAACTGCACCTTGCTGAGATGCAGGGCCCCAAGACCAGCAGAGAGGCTGGGAAATGCATCCTGGCTGCAGGCAGGCACCTCTGACCTCCTGAACAAAAATGTGTTTTCTACTGACTGTGAATATATTACACAAAACTTAGGGCAAAAGAATTATCTTATGCTGTCCTCTCTCAAACGCAGCAGATTATTCTTCTAGAAATGTTTGTAACAATTTTTCAGTGCATCTTCAGAAAATATCAACTTTCTTTTTCAAAGCATGCAATATTTTGAAACTCAATTTTTCCTATTCCTGCTTAAAATCCACTAAGTTTAACACATTGAGAATAGCACAATTTTTTAAAATCCTATAAATAATCACAAACACATTAAACACACTTGACCTGCTCTGGTGCTTCTCAGAGGCAACACAGGTCCTGCACTGCAGCCCCTGTGGGGTGCACACTCCTTCAGCCTGTGACAGTAACCAGCTGCAGGTCACCAGCAGACTTAGAGATGTGTTTTTCCAGAAAGATGATAATTTTTTGGACATGTGTGGCAGATGGGAGTGTTAACTCATAGTGCTAGGAGTTAACCTGATTGTATTATAATGGGATAGCTCCACAGCTAATGCCCATCAGCACTGTGGGCCATTTACTTTATCATAAAATAAAATTAATTGAGTGAAAATAAATTGCTGAGAGATACAGAAGAATTTGAGACCATATACATGAAATACACGCTAGCTCGAGTCTCCTGTGACACTTATCTTCATTAGGGAGGAAACAATTATTATTAATTCTCTCTTTAAAAACAAATATCCTGAAACTTGCAAAAAGATTTACTGCACAGAGTGCAGATGCTGATATGGCTACACAGGCACTAAAGTTTCTTTTCCTTTGAAGAAGGACTTTCAGACTCAGCAAAATGTTACAACAAGGTGGCTGCTGGTGCCCACATCCTGCTGAAACCTGCCCAGAGCCCTCGGGGTGTGGGGAAGGGGATGTGGGGGGCCCCAGTGCTGCTGTGGAAGCAGCACAGCGTATCCCCCCATCAGGTGGGCAGCACACTGTGGGCCTGCAGGCACTTGAGTTGGCTAATGGGCTGCAATATTTCTAATGGAGAATGTTCATTTGAGTGCATGCCTGCATTTGGCAAGTATATGAAATAATGACATTGAGGCTTATTGACAATAGTTATAATTCCACGTAATGACCAACTGAGCAAAATGATACAGGCATCTCTCTTCATCCATTACATCCCTGCCCACAAAGATTTCTCAGTTAAGGGCTGTTTATTTCTGCAGCAAGACAAAGACCAGATATGCAGAAAACGAACCTTCCTATTAGGACTCACTCGTGGTTTTTTCCTTCCAAAACATTCAATGGCACACAATTTTGGGGATCAGCTTTCTGGCTGTGTGTGAGCTAGGAGTCAAAAATGCAGCCGTGATCATCGTGCCAAGTGAGACGTAACTAGCCTGTCTGGTTCTGGCTGCAGACACCCCCTACACTCCTACTTAAGAGAAGCTTTTATTTATCTTCTTACAAGTCAGTCACAAATTCCCACAAGAGGACTTCTACATGTGTTAGCAATGGCATTTTACAGGTCACCATTAGTTAGTTTCCCTAAATAAAAGTAGAGCAAAATGTTTTTTCTTTTCCTTTCTTTTTGAAATCAGTATAGTGGCAGTCCCCCCAGCTGTCCAGTGTCAGCTCCATGCTGAGGAGCAGCTTGTGGGTAGCCCTACCTAGTGCCAGCAGCTGGAGGCATCAATGGACCTGCCAAGAATGCTGCTTTTGACACAGCCACCCCAGGTCCCTGTCAGGTCCTACCCTGGACCCATTCTACTGCTCCAGTGAGGCTGAGGGAAGCCCACAGGGCTGCTTCAGCAATCCCAGATACCCTCTGGTTCTGCCTTTACAGAACTGCAATAAAATTCACATCTACTCACAGCAAACCACACTGGCAGCTTCTGCATTTACTGAGCAGTTGCCCACAGGTGCAGATGTAAGGCTTCACTTGTAAAAACACCCTGCTGAGTCCCCCCTAACACCACCTTCCCTGTTTAACTGGCACCAGACACAGATTTGTCACCTCCAGGTGACATCTCCAGCCTAACCACCGAGAGGCTAGGTAGTAATAAACCTCCTGAAGTGCTGGGTGAGCAGGAGAGACCCTTTAAACTCACAGGTATTTTACTTCATTACTGAAGACTTCACGTGCCTTTTACATGATGAGTTTTGTTGCCGGGTCTCAGACCTCTGTCCTACTCAAGGTTAATTGGATAAACTTAATAGAAATAGCCATGTTTGAAAGAGTTCCATGCATCTGCCTCCCTTTTTATAGGAAGGGGCAACCCTTGAGCACTTGACCAGTGCACAATGACTCCAGGTAGCAAGAACCTGAAATCAGATTATATTCCCCTGCAATTCCATTAGCTCTGCCCAGTGACTGGGTGCAGGTAGTGGTTACTGGGCTGCAGCACAAGGTGAATGCTTGGCTGCAACACAGTCTTTGGGCACTGCTCTGAACACGCAGGAAGACAGATAAGATTCAAGGGATGTGGTTTAATTAGACCACAACTTTATTAAGTTAACTCATCTGGGTTCTATCCAGCACAATTCTTTCTTTAATCACTCCCACATGGTGGAGAGTTGCCATTAGCCCTCCTGCTCCCCACAGCTGGTAACCAGTCCTGTGCCGGGCTCTGCCACCCAGGGCACGTACACCCAGGGCTCCTTTTATGAGCCACCATTCCTGCCATGGATGCCATAGCCAGCCCCAGCTCAGCCTGGCAGTGAAGCATCCCACTCTGCTCCCACAAGGACAGTCTGTGGCACAGCTCCTGTCCTGCCACCAACACCAGGGCCACAACAGTCCAAAGGTACTCCTGGCACAGAGCAGCAATGTGCAGGGATGAATGACCCCTAAGATGCAAAGATGAATTAGCCATCATGTCCTGGATTAATTTTTTTTTCCTAAAAATTGTCTCTTTGACCCTATAGGAAGAGTGCAACAGCCAAAGTCTATTTTAGCAAGGGAGATCTGTTTCCAAGGGAGAAAAGAGCTAGGCTTCTTCCAGCTATTGTCCGTAGCATTGCATAGAAGCCAGTGCTAGCTTTTTTTTTTTTTCTCCTGACAAAATGCAGACTACCTTCCTGCATTAGAAGATTTTGGTGACTTTAATTACTCAGTTGTGTGTGTTTGGGGCAAAGAAGGAGACAGAGAATCCTGAATACAGAACAGACATTACTCTGCACTGTCAAGTCCAGTGCTGGTCACCAAACTGCAGTGAGGGGCTCTTCCCCTGTTCATGAGTGAACACTTGCACCTTTCCACCACCGTGTCTGAGCCCAGCAGCATCACTCCTGCTGTGATGCAGAAATATTGGCTGTGTGTGGGTCACCAGCAGCCAGTTTTTCATCTCTCTAGGTGCTGAGCTTGCCATTTTCCTGCCCAAAAGTCAGCACAAAAAATATCCTCTGAGGGCTGTCTCCACATACCAGAAGGACTTCAGTCCCCATCTAGGATGGCACAACATGGCTAGCAGGCAATGGAACCTGCCTTGAAGTTGCTCACTGGTGTGGTGCTGTGTTTCCACAGTGTAACTTGAACTAATTTAATGTTTGTTGAGTCATGGATGCTCCATTTTTCTAGAAAACATCAGGGGTCAGAGGAAAAGGGCATCATCTGTTGCATGACTTTGTTGTTGTATGCTGGTTGCACTGGAAGCAGCAGCAGCGTGCCCAGGATCCACCGCAGCGCCACATGTGAGACTGCACTGCTACACATCAGTGGCTGCTCCTCCTGCCATGCGACACTTGGGCCCTGCTTTTCTCCCATACATCATTATGACTTGTTTTCATCTTCCTCATTATTATAAGCCTTTATTCAGCTGCTGCAAACCAAGGTCTTAAACAAGCTCAAGGCTAAATTATGCTGGAAATCCTCCGAGGGAACAGAGGTGATGCCAAGCTGTGGGCTCCCGGGCAGGGCCAAGTCTCTGACTCAGCAGCTGTGTGGCATTGTTTATTTTAAGCTAACTATGTGTGTGTACATGCAGAGGCAGAGCACGTGCGTGACAGAGACCTGTGAGAGTCAGCAGCCCTGCACTGAGCACTGATGCTTGTGGCTGCTCTTGCTGGAGCAGCCAAGATGTGCCCGTGCTTTTGGCATTTCAGTGTTTCAAAAAAGTGGAAACATTTTTTCTAACATGCCAAAATCTTGCTTTACCCTCTCTCCATCCCATCCTGGGGTGACGATTCTAGGTCCCTGACAAAGCAGTGGCAGTCATGAGCCTCCAAGAAAGGCTCACCCCAAATCCAGCCTTTGGGAAAGGAGCCATCTGCCAGTGTCCCCATCAGACCTTGTGCTTTGAAGGACACTGAGGAGACTTGTGTCTGGCAGTGAGCCCCACAGTGACATGCTGTGCTCTTACTCCCCAAACCCTGTGCAGAGCTGGTTTCTCCCAGCTGTTTGTGCTTTCCCAGGCATCTTCTCCTGCTGCTGCTAAACCAAGGTATCCATCTCTGGAGGTCACTTAGCTGTAACCTGTATTTGCTCTGTACAAACACAGCAACACACTTGTCACATCTCTTAGGTCATACAAGGCTTTCTCCAACAGAAGAATTGCATCAGGCTCTTTTTGCCAATGAACAAGAGCAACATCTGGAGAGCCCAGAAAGCCTCAAATCTCTGACATACCCAGAACCGAACCTGCCAAGGGACGAGAGGAGGCCATGCCTGTGTTTAACTGTCTGTACTTTCCCACCAAGGACAATCCCACTAAAGTGGGATCTTGGCACACCCCAGGCAGTTATACTCCAGGTATCATCAAACCCCATATTAATCCCTGAACTCTTAGGCCAGATCTAACAAGTTTTTGTTTTTCAGTGGAAAGCAAGTGAGGTGGAGGAGAGCAGGGAGACAATGCTTGTGCTGTCTGCCTGCACTAATACTTAAGTTCCTTGACTTTGAGCGTGTTTCTACCTAAATTTTTCTGGGGATTTATTTCTTCGCTGCTGTCCTACTGCTAATTCCTTTTTCTTCTCCCAGATGAGCTTCCCTGAGCTTTTGCCTTCTATTCTCTTTGGATTCACTGCTCTGTAGAAGTCAATAGAGCTGATATCCCAAGGATATGAACTTGCTTTGTATCTACTGCTGTCTCTAAAGAAAACACCACATGTGGTATCTGCAAAAGCACACCGTCTCCCTTAATAAATCAGTCCGTTCCACATACAGTTAATACTCCCTTGTATTTATATTGCTTGTATATTTTCCTTCTGTGTCCCTCACATACAAGCCTTTCCCTCTTGCTGTAATAGAACATTTGCCAAGAAGAAAATTAACCTTTCTCACTGAGCAGCTGAAGTTGTACAGCTCTTCCAGACCACACATTCAGCTCAATCCCTGTATGGGTCATTCATTTAAGAGCTGCACTCAATGATCCACGTGGGTCCTTTCCAATCAGAATATCTTGTAACTTCTGTGACTTGCACTGAAAGAGGACAGTGTGCTGGGGCTGACACATTGACACACTTCAGCTACAAGGAAACTTGGAAGATCAAGCCCTCAATGCATCTGTTTATGACTATTTTCTTTAAAATGCACAAATCCATGAGGCAGGTTTCAACTTGAGATGCATGGCTTCCAAAATACAGGGAAAGATGGACAAACACTATGTTGGCTTTGGTCAGCATCGATACACACACACCCCAGAGCCAAGACACGCCACATTTCCTTGTCCTTCCTTCCACTTTCCTCTTGCAGCTACTGATGGCATATCAGCATCTTGTCATTATGTAGGGATTTAATCTCAGCTGGCTATTTTATAACCCTTGCTTTGTCCCATCTCTAAAATTAACATCTAGCATTAACATTTTTGAACGTGACTTTAAAGCCTTCAAGCAAATAGAAGCAGAGATGGACCTATGTAAAATAGGTTTCCTTGGCATGATGACAAGCCTCCTGAAACGGCAGGCATGAAGGCTGGCTCTCTTCATGGGGTACAGTGCATGCTTTGGAACTGTTTGATAGTTTTAAAATATTTCTGATGCAATGGGTCATAATGCTTTCCAGATGAGTACATGGAGTGCAAAAGGTAATGGCACAGACACTTCACTGTTCTACCTCTTGTCCCCTTTCTGGCAATATAAGAAGAATCAGTCTCATCTTAGCTCTTGTTTGCTGGTAAACATGAGTTACTTGCTTCCCCCCCCCCCCCCTTTCACTGAACTGAAAATGTTAAATGTACCACAAACAAAACTTATGAACTTTTTTTATGTGATTAAAATGGTCATAACTATCTGATGTTTCTTGCTGATTGGATCTGCCACTTCCATTTACTAGGAAAATAAATAACACATGTTTGCTGTCTTTCTAAAAGGTTCTATTTATTCTGTGGTCATTTCCCACTTATGATATTTCCAGCTTAATTTCATAAAACAGCTTTTACATGGCTAAAAAAAAGGCTCTTATTGTACATTGTCTTCAAAATATTTTGCCTTTAAGCTGTGGGCTTTTATTTGTAGGAACAACCAACCACCCTGTTTGTGAGGCCTGTATTCCTCCAAATTAAAAAGAGAAACAGCTGTATGTCTTAAAAATGTCTGCAGAGCTCCACTGAGATACTGCTGAATTGTTTGCTTCCCTATCTTCCCACAGGACATGCCTTCTAAATCCATGGCATGGGAGAAAAGCATAGGTAAAAACCAAACAAATGTTCTCCTCTGGGCACATGCTTCTAGGCACAAGTCATCCACCCATCTCCAGCAGAGAGTTTACAGCTACTTTTTGGGATTCACAGATATAAATATGAACACAAATAGTTTGTTAAAAAGTAATGGACCAACACACAAGTTGATTCCATTTTCTGAGCAAGGGCTGCCACACCTAATTTGTCAGTCAGCAACACAATGCTAAGTACAGCCATCTCTTGGCATTTGATTGAAAGGTGTTTTTCTTCAAGCTCCAGCCTGCTGAATTCAGGGGATTCCTTGAACTCCGTCTCATTCATTGACCTCTCCAGTTATACAGGTGGTTTTAAAGGTTTTAAACTAAGTCTCAGAGCTAAAAGGGGAAAATTTGAGAACAGGATGGACACTAAACTTGAGACTCTGGACAAAAAATAAAAGGCAAATTAGGAAAGATTCATGGCTAGTTTCTTTGACAGCAACAACTAATACTTCTGAGCTGATTTTTAGCCTGCCTCACAATCCATGAGTGCTTCAGGTGGATCACCATTTGCTAGCTGCTAACACACTCTTGTGTGCTCAGGCTTCTCTGGGTCCCACAGGGCACTCCTGGGAGCTGAGGGCTGGTGTGGAATGTGAGCTGCATCACAGCATATCACAGCACATCAGCTCTCACACATGCCTACCTTGTGCAGAGCTGCCAGTTTTACAAGATGGGCTGTGTTGTGTTCACACATAATGATGAGCAGATTTGAGCCCTAAATCTGGAGAGCTCAACAGCTACCCCCAAGTCAAACAGGAACAGAGACAATGCATAACTGAAATGGCAAGTCATGGGATAATTAAATTATTTGTGACAGTAAACCAAAATAGAAAGAAACAAAAAAATCCTAAAGCAAACAAACAAACCAGACAGAGCCATATGCTCCCATGCACTGCACACCGCAAAGAGAGTTATTGCAACACAGCACAGAGACCCCACAGCCCCACCAATGGCTGTGCCAAGCAAGAGCCTCCACAAAGCCCCAGGAGGGAGGCGAGGCACAGCTTGGGCACACGCAGGCTGGGGCCGCTGGTGAGCCCCTCCTTCCCACACACACTGAGATGTGTGAAGGCTTGGGGCTGCAGCCTTGCTGGGGAGAATGCTGGTGCTTGCCTCCTTCAACCAACTCAGAAGATTAAAGGCAACAAAAAGGCTCTTCTCTGATGGCAGCACAGGGGTCCCAGGGTAATCCAGGTGAATTCCTTCCTAACAACCCCCCTGCTGGTTGTGCTGGGATGGCTCAACCACCAGTGCTGTGCTATCAATTTATTCCCCTAGCCCAGAATGGTGACACGTGGAGCTGACACGTGGAGCACAGGGCTCTGCTCTCAGGAGCACCGATTCCCCTCCAGTTAGCAGCTGTACAGGCATCAGTACAGCCATGTCAGTGGGCAGCTGCTGTGTGACTGCCCTGCCAGCAGCAGCACACACCCCAGCTCTGCTCCCCCTCCAGAGAAGGCTGAGGCCTCTGCAACGTGCTTGTTCCTAAATGATAGGCACCGTTTGGCATCGAGTGATTAATGCTAGCAGATGGTAAAAGCCCAAAAACCCAGGAAAAAAGTTCCTAGGATCTGTTCAGTGAAGTAGATTAAAGAGAGCTAAACTGACAAACAAACTCCAAATAAATCAAGTTTCTGCAGATGATCCAAAACCCATCCATAGTTTCTGTGGACAGATCCCTGAGAAGTTTTCAGCAGGCAGCAATCAGCCCCCATTCACAGGCAGGAAGGGACCAGCAGCTGCTTTCGTGTCAGTCCCACTGTGGCCACCTACGACTTGGTATAAGCCTTTAAAAAAGCCTTCAGGGAAGGCACAAAAAGGCAGTGAAGGGGGTTTTTGGGGGTAAAGGGCAGGCTGAGGAATGTGAAGGGACGCGGGGCGATGGGCTCTGTCGCCAGTGGCACTCGCTGCTGCCAGGTCACAGGGCCAGCTTCACTCCTGTGTGCATCCATGTGCGGTTTCCTTTTTAAAACTGATAACTTGCAGAGTAGGAATATAGAAATATGGTAATGTTTATAGGCGACAGCAGCCTCCACCTTCGGATGTTAATTATACATTAGAACTGGACAAATTATTCATTGGGAACAGTTTGGGCTCAGGGGAAAGAAAACAGTTTTCTCCTCTAAATACTGCAACCAAAGTCTTTGTCAGTGCACTTAAAATATATAGAGAGGATTTGTGTGCACACACTTTACAGCACAGCTATATTTATGACCAATGTGATCTGCCTGCTAACTCAAGTTCATGTGAGGGTCCAACTTTGCTCATATATAAACTGCTCAGAATTATTCAGGTATGTTATTCTTCCAGCATGCTCCCTGCCATGCTGGATTTGCAGCCCGTGGCTCCAACTTGTGTGCCTGAACCTATTCCCCCTAGAAGTAAAATTGTTTGGGAGCTGGGTTCCTGTGTGTCAGAAAAGGGTTGCTGGGCTTTCCCACCAGACAAGCATTTGTCATAGAATGTCTTCAGACATGTACAAAAGCCTCATCAAAAACATTCTGATAATGAGTCAGCAGAGGGTGTCCACATTTAATGTTGGCTCAGGTATCTCAATCACTTTCAGAGGTATTTGTCCCAACACCAGTGGCTGAACCTCAAGCTGCCCAGGAAAGTTGCAGCTACATCAGCCTTTCTGCAGCCACCTCACTCCCTGCTCTGCCCACAAAAGCAGAAAACCTCAGACATTGTGGTCCTATTCTTTAACTGGGTTTCCATGAGTAGTGAAATCCCATTTTAACTATGCAGCAGTCCCAGAATTACTTTAGCACATGAAAAATTACTGCTTCCATGAAATTTTGTTGATTTTAGGAAGACAAGGCCCTTATATGCAAATTGCTTGATGTTTTGAGGAAAGAAGAGGAAGAAAACTAGCACCAAAACTTTGGGAGGGAATTTTGTCATGAATTAAATTTAAAGGAAAGAAATCCCAATACTAAAATAGAACAGAGTAAGATATTTACAGCTTAATGCTTTTTTAAGTCAGCAGAACAAAACTCTGGTTTTCCTTATTGACTGTTAACCACAATAACATCAGACTTGCTCAATTTCATCTTTGTTCCTTTAATATTGGGAATTTCTTTTTTATTTTATTGATGAGGAAACATCCAGTTTTCTGGCTGGAGCCTATTATGTAAAGAAAGCATAAAAGGATTCATTACTTTTTAACTAATAACAGGGCAGCAAACAGAAGAACTGTATTCTTTTCGGTGAGTTCAGCAGCTGGTAGCATTAGTGTTTCAAGCACCACATTTGTAATTTCCCATCTCCCAAAGTCTTTGAAAGCACATCCTGCAGGATCTGATGCCTACGTCATGCACACATGTACGCGTGGGGGCTGACGTGCGTTACAAGCGATGCATTTGCCAGCACACACGGGACTGCACCGCACCCTCCTCCCATTAACCGGCAATGCGTGCTCGAGCACAAGTGCTGGGATTCAGTCACTCTGTCGGGAATTCAGACTGGCTCTCCATGCACTCTCCTGGCTGCAGTGGGACCCAGTGCAGCTGAGCTGCTGGGACATGCTTTGGTCACTGTGCTTGTGCCATGATGGCAATCCCCCGGGCCCAGCCATGAGAGCCATGCCTGACCTCCCCCTTGGGAAAAGAAAACCAGAAAAAATAGCAGGGATGTTCAACGAGACATGCCCTTCCCTTTCTCCACAAACAGAAATCCTACTCCTAATGCATCTCTCCACAGCATCTCTTTTTTTCAGTGGCTAAATATTACAAAGGTTTGGCATACAGGACATTTTAGGGTAAGTTTTTGGGGTTTTTTTTGAACCCACACAGTAATTAAACCAGTGGGCTAAGCAGCAGAAGAGAGAATCTGCCTTGGGGCTGAGGAATACCATTCCCACCAGAGACTAAACACTGCAAACCACTCTACTGGTAATGGATGGGCATTTTAAAGGAGGCAAACGATAAACAGCGAAGGAGCGTAATTGGCGCTGTTTGTTGTGCACTGGCTGATGAAATGCCAGTGAAACTGAGTCGCTTCAAAATGACATGTTTATGTGACATCAAAGAGGCTGAGCTGACTTCACATTATATCTGTGACAAATGTATATATTGGATCGCTGTTTGCCATTTAGACCTCCTCTGATTACTTCTCATTGTAAAGAGAAACATTTGCGATTCTGCTCACTTGGTAAATCTGTAGAGTGACTTGTTAGCAACACATGCAGGGAAAGTTGTTGAAAAGCCCTTCTGGGCCTACCGTAGTAAATATGTATTCACACACCCGATAACGTGCTGCCGCTTGTTGCCTGAAAGACGAATGCAGACAGAGAGTGCTGCACACAGCAGTGCTTCCACACGTGCTCCCAACCAACTCTTTCCACTTCAGGCACTAAACTCAAGCCACCACCACCTCCCCAGACCTTACTGCAACCCTACTTTTTGCACTTCTGCCCCTTGGACATCAGGAGAGTTTGCTTTGCTGCCTGGCTGAAATGCTAGGAATAAATTGTCCTGGGGAATGGAAAATAAGCAATTGCACTGGGAAGGGTTGGAGGCAAAAAATTGCTGGCCTTTCCCAAACATGTATCTCTTGCCTTTAGGGAGAATACAAATGTCTAAGGAAGTATTCAGCACTTGTATATCCTGGAAGGGCTGGGATTTTTCCCAAACCCGGAAGCCTGACCTCGGGCAGTGGGGTGGGATACAGTACCTGTCAGCAGAGCAGAGGTTGCAAGCATTGGAGCTGACACAGCTTGGTGACAAGCTGGAAGGTGACACAGGTGGGGATTCCCAGCCACCCTGATCCTCCAGGTACCACTTGCGACCAGGTCTCCTCGATACCTGTGGCTGATAGCTCAGTTGGTCACAGTTGCAGAGTGAGGTGTCCCTGTGCAGGGAGGCCATGGGAAACATGGGGCAGCTGGAAGGAAACTGGGCAACCCAGGAATCCACACAAGCCTTTGTGGTAAAGGCCATCTTTGATGCATTCCACCATTTCTTGTGCTTACTAACAAGCAGGTAATGTTCATGCTGAAAGGAGCATGCTGCCACTGAGATGCTTGAGCATGTGCTTCACCAAAAAGCTAACAGCTCCACAAAGCAAGGGAGCAGGATACAGGGGGAGAAATGCATCTCCAACTGCTAATTCCTACCCAGACCTCCTGGGTTAATGGCTCCTGCCAGGCTCACAATCCTGGGCAGACACAGACAACCCCTCTTCATCTTTCTCTCTCTCAAAAGACACTGCCCATCAGTCCTGGATAAGGAAAGCCTTGGAAGATGCTGCCCAAAGCACTCCTAGCAGTACTGCAGGCCAGGGTACCACAAGAATGACCAGAAGAAATATCTGGGGCCAAACATAGCATCATGATAGCAAGGGGAAGAGAGAGCACACAGGACAGTCACCTGCAATCTTGCTGGCTTGAGAGCAGTTACGGGCCACAGGGAGCTTGTGTCCAAGCAAGTGGAAGAAAGGAAAGGAACAGCAATTGCTTTGTGCTGGGGCCAGCTTGAGAAGCAGCTTTCCTCTGAAGACAAGCCAAAGAGAAGAGACTGGTCACAGAAAATCTGAGACCATTTCATTATTAGCTGAACATCAGCAGATATGGAGCCTTTAAATCAATTTTAAAAACAAACAAAACCCACAGCTAACAGCCTTGTACCATGTACTGCTTCACGTGCAAACTGTGGGAAAGCAGGCTTTGAGCCCAAGAACAAAGCATCTGCTTTGGGAAAGAACAGCACACCCTTCTCTCAAGGGACTCAGAGCTGGCCCACAGGTCCAGCTGCGGTCTCATGGCAGTTCCCTCACCCTGGGCACAGGGAAGGCAGCTAACAACAGCTGAATGCACCACACGGCTTCCCCCTGCCTCTGTGGGTCCATACATAATTAGAGAAAAGATTTTCAAGCTGCTTTCTATTACTTCTGTTATGTTTTAGCCTTCCTTTCCCCTCTGCCCCTGCCAGCCCCCTCCGTTTGCCCGGCAGGCAGCGAGTGGGGCTGGCTGCTGTCACCCTCCTCACCACAGCACTGCTGCTCTCGCAACAGGCAGAAGTTCTGCTGTCCTCTGAGAGGGCAGAGGTTGCCAGGACAATGAAGTCCCAGCCTCAGGGCCTGCAGCACTCTCTTCCCACTAACTGGCCAGGTTTCTATGTTTTGTTTTGATCTTGTTAGCCTTTTTTTTTTTTTTTTTTTAAAGGCGTGTTGATGATTATCATACTGGAGGAATGCACTAAATACATAGCATAACTGGAGGAAGGAATTACTGCTGGGGGAATGTATAACATGTGTGTGCACAGCTCTGTAATGTTATTCCTGTCTCATTGATAAACTTGGGCAGATTTCAGAGGCAGATATATTTGTAAATATTGCAGGGAGCGGATGGTCTTTGAGCTGACATCCAGACAGGGGCTTGGGAAAGCAGCCCAGACCCGAGCTTTGGTGCCCCCCACACAGGGCAGCCACAATGTCCCTTGGCCCCAGGAGGGGAGAGGCAGCATCTCCTCCACCAACCACTACCCAAATGGTCTGCGCAGCCTTGTCTGCACACATTCGCATTTGATAGTACATTCACCCGGGGGGCAGTGGGGGACTTTTGCTACTAGAGAAAAACTTACATTCCTCAAATTAAAGCAGAGATCTTCATTTATCTTTCCTTATGGATATACCCTTATTGCAGCCAGTAGGACTCAAGAAACTTCATTTGTTCAAGGGATGAAATGAGAAGCCTGAGACTGGATGCTTTTTGCTTTCACATGGATAAGGATTGAGGCTTAGTTTATTCTTAAACGATGCCATTACAACAGCACTGCACTGCCACTCCCATCTCCTGCACAGATGAGAGAGAACCTGAAGCCTCAGCTATGCTCTGGCTCACTCATCATCATCAGCCTTCCTGCAGGTTCTCCCTGGACTACTCCAGGAGTGCTGCTTCCCCTGTTCCCCACCCATGCATGGCAGGCTGTGAACCACTGACTGACACCATCCCTGCTGCAAGCTGCCCTGTCACTGACAGAGCCTGCAGAGTCCAAGCACCAAGGCCCCCATCACTCTGCTGTAGGCCAGACCTTGGTCTTCTACTTATTAGATTCCACTTTTTCTTCTAGCCCATAGCACACACAACACAAATCTGCAATATATCCTGTCACAGGCAGACACCGAAGATTAAGCTCTAGGTCTCTGTACAAAGCTTGCACAGGGGTAAACACATGTGGTTGTTGCTGCAGCCCCCTTCTGGCACAGGAGATGGCTTTGCCCTCGTGTGACACGTGGCACCAAGAGAGCTGTGATGCTCAGGAGCGCCAGCACTCCCCTCCACAGCTCTGTGCCTGCAGCAGCCTGCACCCAGCTCGTCGGCAGCTCCCACGGAAACAGCACACTCCCAAACACACCCCTGCCTCCTTGCCTCCGCAGGGCACCTCCAGATTTGGCCTAGCGAGCATGTTTACTGGTGGGTTATAAATAATTGCGCATGTTGACACGCGATTGTTAATATGTCTGTTGATATTGATGCAATAAGGAGTAGATGTTTCCCTTCTCCTTGGCGCGGCACTTTGCCTGTTTGTTTCTGGCTGGCGCCGGCGCCGAGCGCTGAGCAGGGGAGTGACTGCCAGCAGCGCTTGGCCATGCCCGCGCCGATCGGCAGTGGGCTTCACGTTGGATCCTGCACGTTGAGCTGGGACAGCACTAAAAGCATGTCAGACTATTTGGATCCTCCTGCGAGTTTTAAAGCAAAGCATTTTTCTGAGATTAGGAATATTTTGCTAAACTTTGAGTTCCTTCCTCCCCAAGCTAGGGCTCAATGCCTCCCACGGGCACTTCATTTTCTACATCAGTTCACGCCAAAGGCCATAGGGTCCAAAAAAACCTATTCCTTCCTGGCATGAACACAGCTGCCACATGCTTGTGCCAAAACTGGGACACCAATAGCAGCATCATGCCCAGCACCCTCTAGTATGGGACTTTGCTCTTGTCACCCATGAGGGATAGTGACACAGTGTCACATCACAGCAGGGCACCCTGTGTTGCACTCTTCACCTGAGCTGGGTCAACACATCCCTTTGCCCATGGGAATGGTGTTTAAACACTTTCAGCCACCAGCAGCAGCACTTTGGGAAGCCTCACCCAGATTCAGGAATGCAGGCTATTCCCCTCCACCTGGACCCAGTCTAATAACCTGCTGCCCAGCAGCCTGTGTGCCTCATTTCAGTCCTGCAAGACTTCTGCAGCTCCCAGGGCACTTGTTGAAGTAAAAAAACGCTGTTTGCAATATCAGAGCCTAATAAGAGAACAGGTGCGCTGAAGGCACCATGTGAACCTTCAGCTGGGGATGTGGGAGAAGAAATAACCCTGGCATTCAATAACATGTTGTTAAAATATTTAGATTTTTCATGGTATGATTTGTTAAGGAGACAAGATTTATGCAACTATACTATTTACTTTCCAGTCCTTTCTGGTACTGCTATGCTCTGACGGCTGATTTCAGTCAAAATTAATGCCACTGAGGAATCTCAGATGTAACAAATTTCTAGGAGTCTCAAGAAAATATGTAGAGAGACTTGAACTGCTGTCCTCTCTGAAAGATAAGACTGCCATGTAAAATTACCCATGCTATTAGATACCCCAAATCCTGCATGGGAAAGCAATGCTATACTCCAGCTACCAGAAAAGCTTTTATCAGGATGAGCACAAAATAGTCAAGCCACGGAAGAGAGCATCAGTGAGAAGACAGGATTCCTAAGTTTTGCTGCTCTTGCAGCATTTTCCCCTCTTAAAAACTGAATAATCAAGAGGCTCTTTCTCCAGCCTTCTGTTGGTGCTCTTTTTTGCACTGCCTTTATCTAGCTGCTTACACACAGCACAGAGGACACTGTCTTTAATACTGCACAGTATCCCTGAGAGCCCAGGGCTAAGAAGGCTTTGGCTGTGACTTTGGCAACTGCACAGCTGCATGCTCCAAGTGGGGAGAGGAAAGGAGGAAAAAGCTGCTGTCCATGTTAGCCTATAGCCTCAAATTTTAGTTTATACTGCTATACAGGTGTGAGCCGAGAGCTCAGCGACGGGCCCTGACGCTCTCCCTACCTGTGACAGACACTCCCCAGCACTGAGGGGGCAGCCTGGCACAACTCCACACAGGTATTAGCAGTAAGCAAATGGCTTTTGACTAAGATGAGGAGCAGTCACTGCACAACAGCAATGAATGGCCAATGCCAGCAGTGCTTCCAGAAAGCAGGAAAGGAGGCTACATCAGTAGCTCACTGTCTCCCCTTCCCACACAGGTTAAGGGCTCCACAAAGCCATGGCAGAGTTGAGCATCCCACATTTTTAACTTGCTGCCCAGATGTGCAGAGAGCTGGATCTGGCTGCTGGAGCTGCACCTCAGCAGCTTCGGGGTTTACCGGGCCAGCTTTTGAATAAACCCACATGCTGGCCCTGCCTGACCCAGGCACATCACCCAAGCTCCATTTAGAGCAGAAAGGAGGCAAGGAGCCAGAGGAGCTCCCTGTCTTCCCCAGCAGCAGGTCACACTCCATCCTGAAGCTGGGCCATGCTCGGAGCAGGGCAGCAATGGCAACAAGCAGAGGCTGTGGCTACACAGGGCTGTCTGCCAAGTCTAGTAACTATGCCCCCCCTGCTGTTTTCCTGCAGAGAGGGGCAGGAAGGAAGTATTATTATTTTGTCTTTGCCCTACACAGGCAGTACAAGGTGCAATGAGATACCCTTAAGCTGAGCTTCCACTTTCCTGCCCCAAGGCTGTTTCCTTTAATGCTGTAGATGAGTGGGGTTATCCAGTCACTTTGGCACCTCCCTTACAGCCATCTGTGTCCTTTCTGTTGTGCCACTCTGAACAATACAAGTGCTGCCATTCCTCCTGCATAGCCTTTCCTCTTCTACACCAACACAGACTGGCCAGCCAACCGTTCCAGTCAACCACATCAATCCTCCTGCCACTCACAGTCATCTCGAAGGCATTTAATGTAGATATAATGCACAAAACACTTTTACATATTCTGATAACATCCCACGCACATTCCCCTGTGAGTTGTAAGCTCTTTGAAAGAGACACACAGATGCTCCCATTGCACAACACACTTGTACCACAGGGCAGGAGTAGCCCTGGATGCTCAAACAGGCCTGGAAGGCCGTGCGCTGCCCTTCTGGGCAAGCTGGGCTGCCAGACTTTCAGGGTACAGCCCAGAGGGGACCAATGCTGGTCAAAGGGGTTGGACTCTCAACTTCCCTCCAAGGTCTATCTGAGCTGGGCATGGAAGGACATAACTGCAGAAGGGTGTAAGACACAGCTAGATCATGCATTTGAGCCAGGGTCAGCAACTACGTGTTCCTCCATTTTTAGGGTGTCCTCAGCAAAAGCATGCTTCGGAAAAAGAAAGCAGCCTCGACAACTCATTTCCATTTAGTGGTAACAGCTCCACAGGTGTGGAATAGGGTTTTAAAGAAAAATAAGGTCTGCACCTCTTAATGAAACTTAATTGGTTCCATCCACAGCTCCCCATAGCTATTGAATTCATTGTACACCTATGTTTTATGCATAATGACTTTTCTATCTGGTATCAGACAGTAATCATTCCAGAAGGCAAAAATCTCAAAATAACCACAATATATGCATACAGAATACATTTAAAAGAAAATCTAAATTGACTGTTCAGACCTTCCCTCACTTGCCAGTGGATCTTCTCCAAACAGAAGGCATTCCAAGTCGGCGTAGGAAATGCTAAGATAGCATGCTTTCCATATTGTGTTATCGGAGCGTCTTCCAAAAACTCAAGCTTTCCCATACAACAAAATGTCATGAAGAAGGTTTTACTCCAGTCTGCGTATCACAGGCTGTACATACTGCTTCAGCTACTGTAAGGTTGGCAAGCAAAGCTTGTAATGACTTGAAGTACAGTTTAGGAGCAGAAAAACTTTGCTTCAGAGCCACTTGCTCACACTGTCTGATTTTCATTAGGAGGGGTTTGTGCGCCTGTGTTTTTTCCCCCAGGAATGAAGACAGAGATAAATGTCAGAGGGGACTTTTTGGTTTTCAATTCACTGCATGGAGCCTGATTAATTGAGCTGATGTTGTATTCACAATGAAAGGAGGAGGAGTTTCCCAGAACCAGCTAGCCGGCTGAACTGAGAACTGGGTCAAACCCTGGCAGCAACAACGCACTTCAGAGCACAGTAAGCATCTTGGTTTTAAAAACAGATTTCACACCCAAGCACATAGCCTCTCCCTCTTATTAACATCACTTGCTCTCATCTCTGTTTTCACGAGGCCATCAAGAAGCAGTCTCTGCAGTACTTCACTCAGGCACTATCACAGCAAAACCACCACAGCTGGGTTCAAACAGTACAAAAGGCAATAAGTAGTATCACTACCAGGAAGCCAAGCCTAACAACCCACCAAAGCACCAGAAACCAAACCACCTGGCGGTCTTCGTGTAGCATTTCTACTCCTGCTGCAGCAGTAGCAGGTGGACAACAAGGAACCTGGGATACAGCCAGGAAGCCTTTGCTGCACATCTCACTGCTGGAGCCGATTCATGTAGCTCAGCCCTTCTCACTCCTGCCTGTCCTCTACAGGTCAGTCTCAGCTTCCTTCCTCTGAGCTTCAGCTGAAATCAATGCAAAAAGATTAGCTCACTCAGAGGTTAATTTGGAGCACCTGGTGCCCAGACCCTGTTAGGCACCTCCAAGGGCTAAGTTCAGTCCTCATAGCTGCCTCTGCTCCAGCAAGCCCCGTACTGCCCTGCAGTGTTCTGGTAGGACCCAGGCTCCTGCAGTGGCAGGGACCCCAGTCTGCTCTGTGTGTATCTATGCACATGAAGATCCTTGGGGGTTTGGCTCCTCTGCCACACTGATAGCGCTGTGCACATCAGTCAGGGCAGTGAGGGTGCTGATCCTGCAATCAGGCCCAGACAAAAAGCAGAGAAGAGCGTTTCACTAGAAACTCAAGTCTTTGGCACATTGATTCAAGTTAAGTTCTGAGTGAAACAAAATATGCTATAAAGACTTTAATAAAAATCCATTTACCCAAATAGAGTCCTCATTTTCCTTTTTTTTTTTTTAACTGTCAAAGAATTTGACAAATTTGATCAGATCATATCACTGAGCTGAAAGTGTGAGTTCTGGGAATGAGCTATTTGCATCACTGTAGCTCCCCACTTACAGTTTTGGGCTTGCTACATGCCCCCCTCTCTGCCTACTCTGCTATTACAACCCATCTGATCTCACTTTGGGTGGAAAAACACACTTCTGCAGGGACAGAAATCTTCACAGCAAAAAGGCTGAGTTCTTGTCCACAGCCCGAATGGGGCAGGCTGGGTGTCCTGGTGGGTGTCCTGTCTTGCCCCTTCTGGTGCTTCCAGAGCCCCAGCTCAGCCCACACTGCTCAGTGGCAGAGCCCCGCTGTGCCAAGCTCCACACAACAGAGATGCCAGCTGCAAGTTGGGTGCTTAAGTGTAAACATGTGTGCAGATACATTTGATTGCAAAGGTGTGGGCACAAAATTTGACTGAGCAGCTGTTTGACCCAAGCTCCAATTAGACAGGATGGCATAAGGTAGATCTTTTTCCTGGAGGCACGTAGCAGTGAGTAAATACACATTTCTCTCTCAAAAGGGAGGGTCATGTACAAGGTCCAGCTTGGCTGAGTCACCATGACTACATGACAGCAACAGGAACAACAACAGTGGCCCTCTCCACTGCCCTGGCATAGAGAGGTGCTGCCAGCTTGTAATGGTTGTCTTCCATCAGAAGACTGCACGTGGAGCTCACACACACGTGCTGCTCACAGGCTCCAGCACCCACCTCTGCTGGGAAGCCGTCACTCTTCAGAAGAAACCCCACTCAGCAGTGAATAACAGCTGCTTTTGTGAAGACCAAAGTACTGCTCTCAGCTATTTATTTTCCCTTTGCTCAACAAATGCTCTGATGACAGGAGCAGGACAACCAAAAAATCCCCTTTTCTTCCAAAATGCCACCTTTCCTCAGGACAGGGCACCACTACAGCCTAAGTGTTTCCCCCTCCAAGCAGTAAATCCTGGCCACTTTTCTGAGAACCCCCCCCAACTTAGTTTGAACACCCCAAGTGTTCAAGCACAAGCATCCTCCAATGCTGGGGAGTCCCTAGATAGGCTTTTTTTCTAGGCAAAAATGAGGATTTAAGAGGAAGCACTGCAGCAAAGCTCCCCAGACACAGCTGTCACCCACCACGGCAGCTGCAGCCATGGCTGCTCACCTCTCCCTGAAGCAGGAGCCCACAGCTCAAAGGTGGCAGTGCTCTGTGTCATCCACCAGTGCCATGGCATGAAAACACCCACAGCTTTGCTGATCTGCCTGCCTGCTTTGCCTGTTAGTCAGAGAAGAAGAGTACAAATAGCCATAGTATGACTCTTAACAGTGTCAGCCTAGGGAAAACTGGACTGTTCTGAGGCTGAAACTGTGGGCGAGTTTTTTCAGGTCATCTACGTGTGCTCGCCTGTGGACTATCAGCTGTTCAGTGCAAGCCAGTTACTAGAATAATTCTGATGCAAAGCCGAGTATTCTGGAGAAAAGCTTGTGGTTTTAGAGGTGGTGGTAGCACTTGGTTATCAGTTCATTCTTGCTTTGAGCCCTGTTGCCCAAGAAGTCAGTGTGCCAGAAAGAAAGTCCTCAGGCCTGGGATGAAAAATGAAGGTGTGTCCTTTCAAACCACTCAGCATGCCCTGTGACATCCATCTCCTCTCACCAGGATCAGCTGTGCTGCTGCAGACAAACAGTGTGCTGTTTGTCAGATGTGAGATCTGAAAAGACATCCAAGCAGGAAAGAAAAGCTGGCAGCTTCATCTTGAGTCACTTCTGGTGGGAAGAGGGAAGATGGTGATGGGGAAACAGCTCTAACAGCTGCTCTGAGGTGAGAAGCAGCAGTGTGGAGGAGGAAGAGAGTACATAGAAGGAAACACCTTGGTGTCCTTCAGAAGCTTGTTTTCCCTTAAGGGACTCAAACCAGAAGGTATTTCCACCAACCAAGTCAGGAGTCTTGCAATACTGCACACCCTGGAATTACCCCTGCTCTGTGGAGGGTTTGCTTGCTCAGCTCCTCAAAATGACCTTAAAATAATTGTACAAGCCATTAAAATACAGTCACTGAGTCATGGATTTCCATTTTTCCCTTTCACAACTAACAGGTAGTCTCTATTAGAACCACTTTATATGAAAACAGATCAGAAAAGAAAAGACAAAAGTAAACATCTCCAGATGCAGCTCCATTTCCAAACATCACCAACCAAAAGAGTTTGAAAGGCTCTACAAATTAGGATTGAAATAGATACTGCATTGTGGTAAACCTGAAAGGTGGCATGACAATTTTGACTTTTTTTTTCCCTTTCGTCTCTAGTTTTCAAGAAACTGTTTATAACATTACAAATAAAAATGTTTTTTATAAAACCAGTTTCAATGTGAAAATTTGGACTATTCCCATGTGCAAGTATGAATGCAGCTCTTTTAGCCTTCTTAGAATACTCTATTTTTATGAAATATTTTCTTGTGATGAAACAGCATTTTTATGATAGAAATTTCCCAACTAGCTTCAAGTGTAAGTCAATACACTGCAGCAAAAAACTCCAAGTTTAAGATTCAAGTTCTCATATTCTGTGCTGGCCGTTGGGAAATAAAGGTTTTGCTCATAGACTGAACTTGTTTGGTATGCACTTGCTGAAATCTAATAAAGAGGAGACCCTGGAAAGTAACCATAGATATTGGCATTCAAGTGAAGCAGATTGAACCTAAGCTTATTTACCTCACTGTGTTTTCTTTACAGAGAGTTGTTAGCTGAGGGGAAACACACAGCCACGGGTTTGCCCAGTTCCCTACTCCTTCCCTGAAAGCATTTTGGGAGCATGCTGGCTTTGCCACATCTGATGGGAAGATTTCTCTGGCATTACTGTGGCTGCTATACTAGCAGCAAGTTTCTGATAGTGCAGCCTCATAATAATCACCTAATCCTTTGTCCAAAGACAAAACACTTCCAGTGGCTTTCCAAGAGATAAGTTTTCGTAAGAGGAAAGATATTTTTTGCCAGCACTGTGGAAGAGAGCAGGGAGAGTTTCAAAAACACCAGCACCTGCTCAGGGGACCTGCCCAGGGCAGGGCTGTCCAGAACAGCAGAAGTGGGCAGAAGGGCAGGTCTGTGCCTGAACATGGAGTGACTCCTGTCTCCTGGGAGCACAGGCTGCCCCTCTGCAGCTCAGAGCTAATATGTAGCATCTGAAGGCTTTGCACAGTGAAAACGGTACAATTACAATTACACAGGGTGAGTACTGTCGTTACTTAACTGTGGGCCTGTGTTGGCTATAGGTATGTGCACAGGACAGTTTATCCAGGGACATCATGAGGGCACTGTTCCACAGCAACTCGCATCCCACTGGCACTGTAATGGTTAATGCCTAAAACTTGCCTTGGCTGAGATCCTTCTGCTGTTTGATGGCTCAACTGAAGCTTGATGTTTATGGTGGAAATTGTCTTGATTTCTTTAGATGAGATGAGCATCCATGGAGTTTGAAAATGTGTTTTAATTAAGATTCTGCTAAATTCTACCAGACACCTACTTGGAAAACAAAGCAACTGAATAATTAACTCTGATGAGAGCAGATGCTGCTCTAATGACAACCTGTTACTGCTCAAGTGCATCATTAGTTGTTTTACTGTGTTCTTTTAATATGTCCAGAGATCCTCAGCTAATGAATATATTGGTAGCAAAGCATCTAAAATAATTCTTCAATGTGGACTGTTGTAAAAAAATTAAAAGTAGCCAACAATCAAAAATCCAGACATACTGAGTTCAACTGAAATACTGTTTCTGCTGGTCTGTGTTCTGTGTGCTTGAAAGCAATCACTTCTTTAGTTATCCTTGTGGGATTGTTTTAGCCATACATCAAGTGAAGCTTACAAATTGATGAGAATCTAATGATGCATTTATTTACAGATGTGCAGTTCTGTTCCCTGTTATGTTGCTGAGGGGTGAGAAGAGGGAAGGCTTTTTCTCTCCCCTATGTAATGTGCGCAGTTGTGCATCTGACAAAGTGACTAGAAAAATACTACCAGCAAGATTTTACCCTGTTATTTCTAGCCCTCAAAAAATAAATCTATATAATCTCCTAAAATACAGACAGAACTCTAAAATAAATAGAAAATAGAATATTTATACTTAACTCACTTTAATGACACACTGCACTGTCCATTTTCACAATATCTTGTGGTTTCATCTAAAAGCATGTATTAAAAATGGTGGGTTTCTATTTTGGACAATCAGCATCAGGAAGTTTTGGTCTCACCGTAAAAATAATGAGATGAAATGCAATAAAGTGAGCAAAAGCATCAAATGGGAGTATCTAGCTCATACTTTACATCTCCTTCTCTATTTTTTTATAGTGTCAGAATTACCCCTTCTACCTTCAAAGATACACTGAGGAATGATTGAGGTATTCTGAGAGTATTGAGCCCAATACCCATCAGTCTAGCAGAGCTAATGGCATCAGAAAAGTCTCTAATCCCTGGAAAGAAGCTGGGCATTGCTGGGAAATGTGGGCAGGGGCATCTCCATCAGCCCCGTGAGGAGCAGCACTACTCACCTCAAGCCCAGCTGGGTACCCACAGTGCAGCTTTTAATGTCTCAAATTCTGTAAACTTGACAAGAGTTCAACAAATACTGCCAAGCCCCTGCCTCACTCCCCTCACTCCCCCTCTCTGGGTGCAGGCCTTGCACAGCCCCAGTGCCAAGAAGCCACAGCCACTGGCAATGCCCCTCAGAAAGGCGGCAGCACTCTGAAGAAGGGAAGAAGCACCTGAAGCACCTGTGAAGAGTCACACTTTTGAGAAAGCTGGTGAACTAATTTAATCCCAGCATCTCACACTGCCTTTTTAACAATGCTTTAGTGTAATCAAGCTGGTTGCATTCTTATTAGGGAGGGAGAGAAAAAACTCCAACAAAACCAGTTTAAAAGTTTGGTTTCTTCTGTGACCAGCACCTAGCTGCAGGATGCAAAGCTTCACAGGTTGCCTTTCCTACATAAAGGATAGCCAAGCCCTCTGAATGTATAGGGCTCACAGCTGACTGCTATGCCGTTTATAGAGACCTCTTTGGTCTGATTAATTAGTAACTGGGGCAGAAGCTATGCACTTCAGTGACTCTTGGTGCCTTGATTGTAAATCGCAATCTGGTACTAAATCTCAGCAGGTGACATTGCCATTTTTGCTGTGCCCCAGTGACACAACTGATTAAATCTGTGTAAACAGTACCTTAACAGAAACATGGGGGGAGGGCGGGGGTGCTGTGGATGGCTGCCTTCAGTTTGGAGGAATTGAGTTATGTATTTCCATGGGTTCTGTCTGTTCTGAAGCATTTTCATCAATTGTCAGTTGTCCCAACACAGCAAACTAATGGTTTTGGTGTGGCCTTTGAAAGATTGCCCGCTGTGGGGGCTTTTAAATAGCAAGTCAGCACTCAATTCACACATGCAAGCCTAGGGGGATACACAAACACTATCGTGGGTAGCTTTATAACTAAAGAAAGGACAAAGACAATACTAGAACACATTTTTTTCTGCACCTTCTCCTGCCTGCGGCCAGGCCGCCCCGCAGGACCTGGTGTGCTGCCTCCTCCACAGTGTGCAGCGCCGTGCCCTTGTCTGGGCGCTTCTCACCATGAGGCAGGAGAAATGCAGAGCTGTCTGCTCCACAGGTTACTGCAGAGCAAAGGAAGGACCCACATGGCCAGCACACCTCTGGTGCCCCACTGAGGGCCCTGGCTGACCCCACCTCTGTACCTGCCCAGCCAGGTCCTCGGGCCCGTCCTGTTCCCTCTCCACATGCTAGCAGGTCTGGTTTTCCATGGTGCTGCAGCCCCTGTGTGGCTTGCCCCTCGTGAGCTGCTCCTTATCTCTGCCCCGTTGTTGGTGTGCTCCCCACAGACCCTGCCTGCACCTCAGCCTCAGGCTGTGCCTCCCTGTGCAGGCACACATTGCACTGAACCTCGTGAGGCTCAGGCCGACCAATATTTTGATACAAGGAAAGTGAAACAAGTTAGTGTAAGACCACTGGAGAAATATTTGACATGTTGCCTGCCTCAGAAGATTGGTCATTAAACATCTTCCATTTTGCCCTCCTCTTTAATTCACAAAAGATCTTAATAAATGTCAGATGCAAACCAATTAATCAGGCAAATCACTGCCTTTCCTCGGCTCCAGCTTCCTCTCCAAGCATCGTACCTCAGTGCAGGTACCAGGGGCTTCTCAGACAACTACCTTTGCATTATCCAAGAACAACTGCCTCTGATTAGACAAGAAATCATTTGCAATATACTGTAATGTCAAGCAACTGTTTTCATACTCTCTTTGGGAAGGAAGTATGTTTATTTGCAGCACTGATGAGCTGGAATGCTGTCCACAACCTTGCAGGAATCTCTCTCTGCTGTGTGGAGAAGAAGCCAGCCACTGTGCCCCATAACCTTCCTTAGAGTAGGGGTGTGTGTGGTGTGCTTACATTCATTTCAGGACACACACAAATCCATGGCTGAGACTGAGGATTCACACTTGAATTGCTGGCTATTGTAGTTGTATAGAATCTGACCTGCTTTAAACAATGTTAACTTTGCACTTACAAATTCAGACGTTCCGATTAGTTCTGCAGAATCCAGCTCTGGCTCCAGAGCAGGCAATTTGGTCCTGGAGTTAAAGAGCTGGTGCACAAACCCACTTTCTTGGATGTCATTCATGGAAGAAAAGGAAAGAGCTGTGGAGCCAGTGGGGCAGCACTCTGTGAGATCCTGACCACAGCAGGTGGCTTTTCTGAGTATGGTGTCCAGCTGGTGTCCAGCCTATGTCCCCGCCACGGTCACAGCCCATCAGCTTTTGCTAAAAGCAGTAGACCCCGAGTTCAAAGTGAGAAGGAAAATGTTCCAACCCCTGGACTTGGAAAAAGGAAACTAGACAAGAGAGAGCATCAAAAATCCCAATTCAAATTTGGCATCAGAGTTGGGCAGACCTATCCACACTTATTGCATTATAGACCTCTGGGATCTGGAACTGAGATTAAAAAACCCTGGAAGATCAGAGGAGTGTTTTTGGATGGATTTCCAGCAGTTCATGACTTTTTTCCCCACCAGGACATTGCTGCAAGAATGCTCTCCCTTGTGCTAATTTGTTACTTCCTCTCCTGATTCCAGAAAACAGCAGTGAAGCACATAGCAATGGAGTTAAAACTACTGAACTTTTAGAAGCCTCACATAAATAAATTCTAGTTGTGCAAAAACCTAGACTGTTCTTATCTTGCCTGAAATTGTTTGCCTTGTCTAAAGCTTCAGCACAGTCACGCCATCTGTGGAGCCAGAGCTGGTGACAAACTGGAGCACCAGATGAACCTGTGCATCACCTGCTGGGCTTGTCATGATGAGAGATGGGCTCACATCAGCCAGTTCAAGGGGGGAACCACACACAGTTCCAGTGGGGGTCATCTGGAGCCAGCTTTCAGGGTGGGTCACTGGGGAAATACACGTGATTTGTTTTGCAGAGTTCAGTCCTGAATTTTGGCACAACAGACTGAAGGAGGCGTCAGATCCACAACTGGTGTTAGGACTAAGACTGCTCCTCTTCAGATCCCTGCCTCTCTGGTGTGCAGCCCCTTACTGTCCTATGTCACACAGGCCCCCAAGTGAGCTTCAGTCCTTGAGACCAAGATGTTGTGACAGCGGTCCAGTGCAGTGATCCAGCCTTTTTTCTTCCAGGGAGTATAGTACATATGACCCTTACATACCTGCTAAGCACATTACTTCAATGCTTGTGGAGACTAAGGAGAAATGCCCTGATGCCTTTAAGTAGAGCTCAGGCTGAGGATTTCTTATTGAGATGCATCAGGCAAAGTGCAAGAAATATAAAATCATCTGCCAGAAGGAAAACAGCAGGTCACAGAGTGGGCAGCAATATCATTCTATCTCCTGAATGCTACAAGCCAGTGCCTGTAGCCTCTCCAGGCTTTCAGACAGTTCCTCGGTATGGATTCCTCTTCTCTTTCTCACATTTTTTCAGTGAAGAGAAAGATCCCCAGCTGCTTTCACACGTAGCAGTTTTTATCTTACTAAAATTGAGGCCTTGTTGAAGACATCAGGATTTTGCAACCAACTTCAGTAGTCATGTCTGGAAGTACTGGAGCATATGTTACATTAACTGCATGGCAACTATTCACTGTGCATCTCTTAATTGCATACATACAGACAAGATGTTCTCTGCACATGGTCACTTCCAAATGAGCATGAACCCCACTGATGAAACTACATTTTCTCCAGAGCAACTGTAAGTGCTGCTCCTCATCGAGGACTTTATTCTTGCCAAATTTCAAGGTTTTAGCTCTATCCATTCCTGCAGGAGCCTTGTCTGAATAATCACGGTTGATTGCTCCTGGAGTTGTGTGAACATTCACAACAGCATTTGTCATCTTCTCGTTTAGTGTTTTTCTAAGAAAATAATCTTGCTGTCAACAAAACCCTTTCTTGAATGAAAAGCTAAGTAGCTAAAGTAGCATTTGAAAAAGAATGGGTTTTTGTCGTCAATTTGCCAAAGTCAGCACTGCTTCAGAGCTTAACATCCAAAGGATCAAAGTGCATTAGGGGCTCTGAAATGACTGAATTCTTTTTCAGCCAATGGCAACTATCAGTATTCCATTACAATGATTAACCATGAGGTTCCTTGTTTTTTACTCTTTCTGTTCAAATTGAGTTCTGTGGAAGACTTTTCATACATTGGTACCTATTACCCAGCTTCTCTTAGTTTCAGGTATATGACCATATATTTCCTTAACCCTCTTTTTCCTTATTACCATACCAGGACAAAGCTGACTTATTCAAATCCAAGTGTGCATTTTACAGTCAAGAGCTAATATTGAGCTCTTGAGATAAGTTTAATTGTGTTTCATGTTTTTTCTGAGTAGAGGAAAAGAGAGCTATATTTGGGTTACATAAAAACAGGATGAATTCTCGAATTCAGTATCTAATTTTCCTAGGGTGACCTGCTGGACAGTTTAGCAGCTGCAGGCTGAGGGAATATGTCCCCATGTTTTGAGGAGCAGATTATTTCAGATGAGCTAAGGTCTGCTAATTAAGATCACTTCTATAGACATTACTCTTTGTAAGCTGTCTCTAAGAATATTTGTCTATTTCATACAAGACTTCCCTTTTTTGCTTCCATTTCATCTACAGTGGCTGAGTCCTGAAACACCAGTCTTGCATGTAATATTTCATTGTACATCAATGCAAGCCATGTGCTTCATTCTTTAGAGAATGGAGGTGATTTTTCTGGGCTTGTGGCATGTTCTGTGGAACATGATTCTTGACAAGACAGAGCAAGCATTTTTAACTGCAGAACTAATGGTGGGCCGCTTCTGTGAGTTAGAGTTTACATTAGCAGACACAAAGATGTGCTGCTAGTTTGCTCCTGGATCACACCTGGCTGGGAGAATTCAGCTGTATTGACTTGGAGCAGAGAGTCACCAGGACACAGTGTGCAGAGCATGTATTTTTCTTCTTTGGAAAAAGAACTTTTACTATCACATTATATCAGGTCATTCCAGATTAATAACTCAAGCAAATAGCTTTATATATTTTGTACCATGCAGTTAAAAGCACAAGCTGTTTAACCTCACTGCTGGAGCAATAAATGGATATCTGCATTGATTCCCATTTGCTGTTATGCTTTCAGAAGGAACTGTAAATTAATTTCTCTAATCATGAATGTTGAAGAAGAGTTTGATGTCAAGATTTAAATTAGGCATTAATAAGAATAGAGAAGATTACACTGGAATTTATGGAGGGTTGTATTTTTTATATTCTGGATTTTCCTTTTTGTATTTAATGGATCTGCAGAGCTAGAATTGGACTGCAGATGTATGTCTCTGCTCACAATAATCACATTACAGGACCACAGCCATCATCTGGAGCTTCTAAAAACAGCAGTCCATCATCTGTTTGCCTAGCTGATGGATAACACATATTTACATAGGCTCTCATCTTAGGAAGTTTCATCATCTCTTGCGTAGGAGAATGCTGAAATGATGTTTGCACCATAAATGTTCCAGATTCCACACATGCTTTCAGTCACCCAGCATGGTCTTGCAGGCAAAAATATGTGAATACCACTGTCCTGTAGGGTAAAAGTAAAAGCAAAAGCAGTACATACCTCATTGGAGTTTTCCAGCAAATTCTTGGATCTAAAAAGTCCTGGCCTTCAAATGTTGGTGTAGGATTATTTGTGTGCTCCAAGTGAAATATCTGCTTTAGCATTTTCCTTAGTAGGTCTGACTCACCAGGATGCCTAAAAATAGGATTAAGGGTGTGAAATACAGAAGGTAATAGGAGCATTTGCCCACTTCAATTTCTTGAGTCAGAGTTTAACCCCAAAACAGAGTTTAAGCACTAATCACCAAGTCAAAATCTACAATCTGAAATTTAGGAAGTGTGTATCGTTACACTCAGTTACAGTGGAACGGCATACTTGGAAGCAGCCATAATAAAAAGAGCAAATGCAACCACACTTGGAACAGGAGGGTTGCTCAGCCTGATTATATGCTCCTCTCATCGTGTGAAATGGCAACACCAACTGACCATGGCATGGGGTTAGCAGGCTTCCAGCCCCAGGAACCCCTGCTTTGCCCTTCCCTCAATTATTCATTGAAATTAGCCATCACCAGACCACTTCAACAAATTTTCGAGCCCCTAAACTTTATTTATGATGTATTTTGGTTGAATTCAGTGTGAGTTACATATACAGATGACTATTTCTCATTATCATCATATTGAGGAGTTAATACAAATTACTGTATTTATGCTTTTTTACTCTTTTATTACATGCTGTTATTTTGCAATCACATGGCTAAATAAATTATGAAAATTAATATCCTGTGCACAAGATCTGTTTGGGTGGCAATAACTTAAAATAACCTGTCAGTCAAGAAAGATGGCTGGAGTTAAGTATGGAGTTCTCTGGGTGGACACACACATTACTGTGGGAAGCTTGCATTTATACAGAATCCTTGGGTGATATACAAAGAGTGTTGTGACCTTTGAAAGATCTCTGCCTGAACTGAGGCTTCATAAAGACATGGACCATCTCACTCAGTATCTCAGCAAAAAGAATAACAGGAAGTCTGTCAGCATGAAAGCTCTGGGAATGCTGACTTCAAAGCACAAAGCTTAGCAGGCTGGGGAGCCAAGAAAGCCTGCTGCAAAACCAGCAAACTTCAAACAGATTTGGTAAAACCATAGGAAACCATGTTTTCCTCCTAAACCTCCTAAATTTATTGATTTCAACAAATCAATAAATTCCAGTGTGCTCAGTTTAGGCAGACAAAAATAGCAGGAAGCACATTGCTGGCAAGACACTGACAGTAGGTGTTATGAGAAGTTTTCTGGTGGGCTCCACAAGAAATTGTTCAACCTTCAACATTTTATGAAATGGTTAAGTTTCATAACCACACTTTAAATCCTTTAACTGATGTACAATGGAATTGATATATAAAGAGAAACCCCAGAAGGTTAACAGGGAAGGATTATAATTGTGGATTTTGTATCACTCTAACAATTTGGTTGCCCAAGGACATGAACTTTGTCAATACAGAAAAGTGTGGAATGACCAATTAACGCTTAGGGAGAGTAATGTCTGTAATTTTATCCAGTTTCACTCATACACTCAAATCTCTCTGCAATTTCAGGCTCAGCTCTTGAAAATGATGTGGACAAAGGCTGGGTTTGCAACAAAGACAAGGTTGGACACAAGAAAAGGGTAAGCACAGCTTGGACATGGAAAACTTTCTGAATGAAGTCATTCACTTCTTGTTTGTGAATAAATAACTTGCATTGTCCCTGGTCTCCATAAGATTTCTGCAGACACACTTTATTTTATTGCACTTTGAAATCTAAAGGACTCCCCAGGAATGGAAGGTTAAACATGCACATAAGTGTTCACAAAGCTGGAGCCTTATTTGACTAATTTCTCCTAGGCTGATAATCAAATACTAAATAGCCCTGCCTCTTGGAGCAAACATTTCCCCCTAAGGACAAACCTCTTTACTGAGCAATAGATCAGAAGTGAACTGGCACTCTGGAGTTCAAGGCAGACCCACTGTAATTAATTCAGTTAAAGCAATTTGGAGGTAGCAGAAGGATGGCAAATCCCACCCTGTTTCCTAATCTTCCCCAAAGGAACATATTTATTACAAACTCTTAAAATCACCTTTTGATAATGTTGAACAGTCTGTGAGGGGCCCATTAAGGCATACAAGGCAGACCCATTTTAGTCCTTAATACCACTTGAAGATTATCCATTTTAAATGGCCTTGCAGAGCTTATCATAATTTTGTGAACTATTAAAAAGTATTAAAAGGCACTACACATCTATCTGATAAGCCTGGGCTCCTCCAGCCTGCCTGACTGAACTGTTTCTCTGTGACTGCCTGATGGTGAATCCAGCTGTGGCAATCCAGATTCTCACTAGGAGTGAATTTTGTACTATAGGTATCTGGGTTAGTCTGCACCTCAGGATGAATGCAGATATCTCATTTTCTACATGAAGCACTGTCGACCAAAACCAAGCCAGCTAACTCACAACTGTCCATTCTTCTCAGGACACACAGTAACTGGTATTTAAGGCATACTGGCTTTCAAGAGCGTGACTGAAACAGAGCCATGTTTCATTTGGTAATTTATAAAAGCTCTCCAATCTAAATTGCTAGAAGAGGAGAAAAGCAAGCCATTCCGTGGCTCTAGGATCAGACAGTGGCTAACACTGGGTAAAGCTCTTTACACCCACTGGTGAAGGCAATGTGAGAATAATATTTTCCATGGGGACTCAAGAGCACAGAGTTTACCAGTCTCCCCCGCTCAAGAGTGGGTAAATCAACCTCTGTTCCTGAGAACCCATGAGTTGCAGTTACTGGCTGCAGGCCCATGGCAGGGTCGCTTGGTGCATTTCTTTAGGTGCAACAGCTGCACATATCTCCTAAATACAGGCTGCTGCATCAGTAACCCATTCAGACAGGAAAAGGAGAGAAAGAAAGAGCAAAGTACAGCCCACCAAGAGTGCAGTGAAAGAAAGGTGGGCGTGCCAGATTGCCTGAGCCACCTTGGAATGAGGAGAGCCCCAGTTGGCTAATCTCCCCTAACTGCTGTCTGAGGAGCATGGGGGACCACGGAGGGAGAGGAAAGAGGTGGGCAGGTGTTCAGCTTGTCTGACTTCCTGCTGTGATACTGAGCTTGTTGAAGAGAAGTCAGCATGGATGGGACCTGTTGACTGTAAAACTGCAAGTGGATGATCTGTCCCCTCCTCTTTCCCTTGTCAGTCTCCAGTAAGTGAGCAGTTATCACATTCACAGGGCTAAATGCTAAAGGAAAATAAATGTGAGCTGAAGAGAGAAGTGCATGACTGCATGTTTGTCTTTCAAAGTAAGGAAACCCAGGAGAGCAGGCACAACAAACCAAAAAGTATACAAGGCATGGAACGAGTGGGATGGCTTGAAAAAATGGGACACTAAATATCCTGGTTTGAGCCAGATAAGCAGAGCTTCTCACACAGCAGCACCTGCACATCTAAAGCCTGAACTGCAACACCAACCTGGGCTTGAGTGCAGAAAGGTGTTCAGGCTGAAATCGAGCAGATTAGAATGTGAGGGGAGACTGCCAAACTAATTTTCACTGGGGATCTGAACAACAATTCAGTCCAGGTGACATTTTACATATTTTCACCATTGTTTTTGTTTAATTTGTGAAAGTAATTACACAGCTAATTGAACAGTGTAAAGCAACTGCTGCAATAGTCACTATTTCAGTGAGGTACAGTGCAGCTCAGCTTTCCCAGTTAGGATATCCAGGCATAGCCCTGCAGTATCTGTGCCATTCATCACTGACACTGCCATCTGGCTCACCTGAATCCTCCCCAACTACAGATTGTGCTGAACAAACCTCACTTTTCTTTGGGGTCCTTTTGAAGAAAACAAGGCAATGAAACACCCTGCACTGCTGGTGATATGGACAGTGTTAACTGGCATTCTCAGCTCTTAACTGAAGCATGACAGGGGACAGCTAAGCGACGGACGAGGCCAAATACACTGGGCATCTGGGTGGTCACTTTGATGCAGATAATTGATGGCTAACCATGTTGAATTACACAGAGTAAACATGTAATATTAGACTCTTACAGGAGTGTTTTGGCCTTGTGACACTTCAGCTGACTTTTATGGCTGTGCTGAAATGAAATCTGTTTCTCTTTGGTGTGGTGTGGCACAGGAACCACTCCTACCCCACAAACAGGCTGAGCCAGCAGGGCCCAGTGTGCTGCCAGGACTGTGTTGGGACAAATTGGTGATGCAGGTGAGTTGCTGAGGGGGTGTATCAGTGTCAGAAGAGTAGGAGATAACTGTGCACACACGCACATGGGGAGCTGGCGGCAGTGCCGCTGTGTTACCTATGATAAATAGCCTGTGTCACCACAGTAGCTGGTCTCCAGATTGAGGCAGACTTTTGCGAATCAGCAGGGTCAGCATTTGAAAAGCATGTGAATATTGTGCACTTGTAAATATTTGAGCACATCTGTTTAGCTCCCTCTCAAAAACCACTGGGAAAAACTACTTCACATTGTGCCATGCAATGCTGTTACCCTGCTCTAATTGTCAAATCTGTTGAGTGTTTTTCTCATGCACACAAAAATTAAAAATTACTATCCTCATTCATGATTAATTCAGCTGCAGTGCTGCAATGTGTCACACTGCATTTTTTAAAGTATTAAATTCCACCTCATAATCAGAAGAGTTTTAATTAACTTTTTGCTAGTTCATCTTTTTTTCCCCTCTTTCACATAGCCCCAGACAATCTGCAGAGCTGCCTTCCCTACAAACATCTCCTTGGATGACACCAAGAAAGTGACGGAGTGCCGAGCTGGCACTGTGAAAATTGTCTGCACCAACCCTAAACTGTTTTCCTCTTCCTTCCTCCCTGCTCACAGACTTAAAGTCAGGGCATGATAGAGATCTAACCCATGGCATTTCTTAGTTTCCTGGAAAGAGCATCTAGCTATTACTTCCGTTCAGCCTAATTCTCCAAGCAGATATAGGACTGGTCTTTTACATTAGATCTCTAAGGAAGTGAAAGAGAGGACTCTAGAGGAGATATATTCCTGCCTGTATGTAATTTTTCTATAAAAGCATCTGCTGTTTCCTCTGCACCTGGTACACCCCAGGACTGCCCCAAAAGGCTCATGCACCTCTTGTGTGTTTGCAGATGGACTTTCCAGGCAGGGACATGTTCACAGGTAGGAAGAGCCATGTTCCCTCTCTTCCCCAAGCTGGCCTGGATGAGAAAGAAGGAAACAGGCTATTAAACCTCATTAGTTTCAGAACAGAGCAAAAGGAAAAGAAGACAGCATGGAAAGAGAGCCATAGGAGACTCAACTCCCACTTCATGAACCTCTCTGTATCAGTGTGGGATTTTAGATTCAAGTGAAAGTGATTAAAGAGCCAAAAGCCAAGTAAGCCTGAACAGGTTTGGACTTTGATACAGAACTTTTCATCGTGAGCAGAAAGAACAGAAAAGCAGCAGGAACTCCTCTCTGCCCCTATGGGACCCTGATGGAAAATTGCCTCAGCAGCATGACCACGCTGCCTCTAGATGGCTTTTCCTTGCAGGACTGGCAGATCTCCTTAGGTTTTTCTGACCTTGGCAATATTACAAGGGACGCATTTTCACATGGCTGAATTGTTTCTGAACAATTTCTCCAAAGTATTAGGCACAAACATGCTATCTGTCAGCACCAGGCATGTCTAATCTCTCCACCTGCTTTCTCCCCCAGCAGTTACATTTGGTATCTGTTGCATGGAAAATCTTTTTTTTTTTTTTTTTTTTTTTTGTTTAGAAGCAAATTCCCACTGCAGGTTGAGGGAGCAATCACTCTTTGGAGGAATAGGGGCTAGCTGGGTTAAATTAAATTTGCTTTTCCAAGAAAACTTCTTCCTGTGTCCCTGATCCGTATTAACTAGAACCATTAAAGGGACATCAGATGACCTCTTTTGGGTCCAAGGGCACTCAGAGCCCATCCCTTCTGTCACCCCAGTTGTGGGTGATATCTCTCCTAAGAGCTTGTCTATGTGGTAAGCCAGCAGCTATGGTCCCAAGCCTCAGACACACTTGTAAGGCCAAATGCCTCCTCTTTTACAGGGGTAAGGTCTCACCTTATGAGCAGGTGGAGCAAACAGGCACCTCCTGGCTGACAGGGACTGCTCGGGAGCATGAGCACATCCCCCAGGGTATGTGCAGGTGGCTGTGCCGAAGGGAAGAGCTGGGAGCTCAGGGCAGGGCAGGAGTGCCCTCTGGCCTTCTCCTGGGCTGGCTGAGCAGAGGGAGGTTTCTAAGGAGCACACAGCATGAAGGACTGCTCTGCCTCTCCTTCCTGCCCACACTGATGCCTCACTACCCTCATTAATCAGCACTGGGAGGTTTCAGGGTACAGCTGGCACCAGTGAGGGCTTGAATCCCTCCTGAGGGGCAATGGGTTGAAGTGAGCTCTGAGAGGGTCCCTCCACCTGCATCAGGATGGCCACACCACAAAATGCTATGCAACAACACTTGTCACGGTGTGCAGGAACTGAGAGACAGAGGGTATGTAGCTTGGCAAGAGCTAATTCTGCTTAATAAGGCATGGGACATTCTGGATAAGAAACAAGCAATAGGAAAATGGAAAACAAAGAAAAGACTCAGACATTTCATAATGGGAATATCTTACAGTGGTTTGCTGTATATTTGAAAGCAGGAAGAGGGCAGTAGCCATTCACCAGCTCTGATCCAAAGGGACACAGAACACTCTGCAAGGACAGAGATGACACTGATTTGCTGCTCACAGTAACGGCTTCCAATGTCCACAGCTTTTTTGCCTTTTTTTTTTTTTGTCTCTCAAAGGATCACATTGCTGTGGAAGTTTTCTGAGCTTCTGTAAAGAGCTGGAAATCCTGTCAGTACTTGAGAGGATAAAATGTGGTCATGTTTGATATATGAGGCCAGAAGAAACATCTTCTAAGACATTTGCTTTTCAGTAAGAAAACAAGCAAAGGCATTCCTGGCCTGGGGCCTTTTTGGTGGGATTTCCTTAAAGCTTTTTTCCTAGCCCCTCCTGTCTGCTTCCTTCCAGCTCTGAACACACTTGTGCATCACACAGGTGGCAAACAATCGTTCCCATGCCAGAGCAACATGAACCTCATCTAGACAGGAACTGCTCCAAAGATGATGACTTCTTGCAAGCTGCTCTTTGCCTAGCCTAGAATCATAGAGTCATTATGTTTAGAAAAGACCTCCAGGATCATCAAGTCCAATCATGGTGGCAAAACACCACCACGCCAACTAGACCAAGGCACTAAGTGCCCTGGAGTGAAACAAGCTGTACTCACCAAGACACTGTTATGTCATTATTTTCCATTCGCTGTCACAACAGTTGTGTGCACACAATAGCTTTACCCCAGCTCTGCAGTGGTCAAACATTACCAGCCATTTGAGAAATAAACTCATGTAATGACTAGGCTGTGGGCTATTTGGGCAAATCTTACAGTAACAATCCTGTCTGCCCTGGGGTTTAAGCAGTACAGAGTTCCAAGGGCTAAGACTGTGTTTATCTGCAGATGAAAATATGAAGAGCCAACAATATGGAGTATGGCTGATTCTTATAGGTGAGCACTGAAAGGCTGAGTAAGGGATTTGGACATTTTACCACTAAAATTAATCAAAGACATGTATTTCAGTCCCCTAGGCTGATAGGCAAGAACACCTGTGGGTCTCAAGTGTACAGTGCATATGTGTAATTGTCAGTTCTAGTTTATTTGGAATTGATTCAAGGTAAGATAAACCAGACAGAAATGCAGGCACTCAGGTATATTCTGAATTTGGCAGAATGAAGAACAACACCTACCTATCTGCCGGGAACCATTTGAAAATGCTCATCAATCCTGCATGTTCAGCTTGCAGGTTATTCTCAAACAGAAAATTGTGTTAGCCTTTTTTACTTGGAACTTAAAAGAAACATGTAAAAGCAGGGCCAAATCCACAGTTTTAAAGGGACATCTCTCTCCAAACAGTGTAATTTTTATCAATTCATCCTCAGCCATTCCTCTTCCGCTAGAAGCTGCCTGTCTCCAGTCTCATGCCATACACAGATTTTTTGCCTTCCCACTGACAAATGCTCATTAGCACTGCCCCAGGGGCACAACAGGACTGTTACCAGCCTCTCTGCTTGTGATTCTCGGCTCTACCATAAGCATCAGTGGGGTTCTGTCTCCGGGCCAGGGATAGTAGCTTTAAAAGGGGTTTGTTTTGTTTACTCGATAGAATTTCTAGGTATCACGAAGCTCTGTGCTTCCCCTGCTTCAGGATACAGAGCTGCTTTGGTTACTACTTAACCTCTTATGCATCTCTTTCCATAGAAGTGCTTTTTCTTGTAACCAGGACTGTAGAATATACAGAAAATACAGTAACCAGGACTGTAGAATATAAAGAATCAGCGAGGAAATAAAAATCATGCCTGAAACTCTATTACATCTTAACAAACACCCTTAAAGAGAAGAAGAGGACATAGAAGGAGACTGTGCTCTGGATAATCTCATGAAATATGGCCAACCACACAACAGAAAAAGGCTCTTCAAGAGTTTCCTGTCATTCAGTATGATGGGCTATAATGGATATCTCTGGAGAGAAATCCCCAGGCAAAATGAATTTGGTAGACCCTTTAGCTGCATAAAAGGATAAAATGGAATTCCCCAGAAGTAGGTAGGTAACCCAATATAAGTTAAATCATAGTTTCTTAGGATATTTTTCAGCCGATTTTTGGTCAGAGAATGTCATCATTAAGATCTGAAAGTTAATAGAACCTGTTTTTTCTGGATCTGGAAAAGGAAATTTGAAATGGTTTTTATCTTCTCTTTATTATATTTGCTTTTTCCCTTCTTCTGTCTCTGCACCTTTCTGTGATGGGGTATGGGATAAAGGGGAACAAAGGAGAGGGTGGAGATGAAAAGGAGGAAGTACATTCAATAGGAAGCGTGTGAAAACAAATAGAAGAGAAAGAGAAGAACAACAAAAACTGAGATCTTTCAACTGCAATTATTTTCCCTAAATTTCAGTGAAATCATTCTGGAAAACAAAATATTACTCATTTTCTCTCCAGAGGTTTTTGAAATGGTTTCAACATTCTTCCTCAGCCTGGTTTTCTCCCGTCTCCAAGCCATTGTGATGAGTGGTGCCGGAGGAGCTGCTCTACCCGAGCAGGAGCCAGGGAACATGCCATCACACTGTCAGAGGACACATTTCCCAGATTAAGAAATCACCAAGGCTAATCTGAATCCAGCAGGTCTTAGCAGGAATGCACTGGTCACCCTGTCACCTCATCTTTCTGCATCGCAGAATAACTTTTTCTAGTATGGGAAGCGCGATGTCATTTACACAGCTGGCAACATAAACAGCTGACAGACAGAATGTTCAGAAAGAAAAACTCAAATCCTGAGGAACTCCTTTGTCCAGGTCATCCCACTGTAATGCATTCACAATACAAGCTTCCCTGTTCACCTCGGCTGGTAGAGATGAGTCTTCTAGTTTAGCCCAGGGGATGCGCTCAGGGAGTTGTAGGACCTCCCCAGCACTTTGCCTGTGTCCAGGGCTTGGGCAGGTTCCCTTGCTGTTGGCCAGTGGGCACGCACCGCCAAAGAGGGTGCTGGACTTCTAAAACCAGAAGGAAGTGCTGGCTGATGGAGCCCTGCAAGCACTGATCTGAACAGCTTGTGAACCATTACTATCTAGAAGTGTCAAGAAAGATTAGAACAAACATGAAGCAAAGATGAAATAAACAGCTATTGTATGGGCAGAAATGGATTTTCAGTTTCCACAGTAAATAAAATAATGTGCTGTCTTAGTCAGTGCCCCTGTGATGATACAGTTTGCAGGATTTTTACTGGCAAGCTGCCATACTTACTTTCATTTATCTGCCTCAAAGCACCATTTCAAAAAGTGCAAAAGCATGTTGTTGATAGAGTAGATTGTTTATAGCTGAATTGAGTATTTCAGAACAACACGCATTGTAATAAAGTGGGGGAGGGTACAAGAAAGCCAGAACAGCTGCAGTTTCTTGAATCCTTTGTCAAAAATCAATGCCAGAAAGCTGAGATGTATTTGTTCTGTCTCAGGAAAGGCAATGCACAGACCCCTCACAGCTCTGCTCCGTGACAAGTGCTAACAAAGGTCCATGGCACCACCAAGGCTCTCCCAGCACCTTGCACCAACAGTGCTGGCACCCCTGGATGGCCGAGAGAGCGACAACACTGCTTTCCCTGCTCCTGAGTGACCACTGGAGCCTGAGGAGCCACCCCCCTGAGTACCACCACAGCTCTGCTGCTGCACGGACACAATGGGGAGCACATGGCACAGTAACTCCTCCAGCGAGCGAAAGACCATGTAGGTGTGAGGAGAGAGAGAGTGAGAGAAGAGTATGAAAAATAGTACTGCAAATAAAATCAACATGTTTCAAGAGCAGAGTGCAGTCCTCACCCAGTGGTGAGAAACCTGCTGCTGCTGCAGCAAGGTGGAAAGCCATGGCAGCCCACTGCAAGTAGGAAGTGGTATCTGAGGCAGAAAGTGGCTTGTCCCACTTCACCAGTCTCCCTCCCACTGACAAGAGTCTTCAAAAGGACAGTAAGTCACACAGACTGGTTCTCTGTGTTGAAAAATAGCATGAAAAGCACACGCCTCTGGAGGTTTGCGCTGCTAACAAGGGCTGCTTTCCTCAGTACAAACAATAAAAGGCTGATGAGTGAGGACTTCAGCTCTCCCGAGACCATTGCATCTAAACAAACAACAGACTGAAAAATAAAACTAAAATTAAGGTGAAAAGAGAAGATGACTTTATGGAAGGATAACTGCAGCTGCTACCCAGACTTAGAAGAAATGGGAAAAATGAGAGGATCTCTTTCTCTAGCCCTGCTGGCCCCAGAAGAAGACATCTCCCATTCCCACCACACTGGGGCACAGCAACATTTCTAGCAAGTATTCCTGCAGCTTACCACAGATAACTGGCATGGAATTGCCTTTGGCCTGGCAGCCAGAGGGTACTGGACTACAGGTACTGGGAGATGCACAGCCTTTGTTTCCTGCCTCACTCCCAGCTTCCCATGTCCCCCAGCTCCATGGCAGTCAGTGCTGTGTGGGGTGGCTCTGCTGCTTGCTCCTGGCACCCTGGAGCCCAGAATGGCCTGGGAAAATGCTGTGCTGGAGCATGCCCACTGCATGGGTGACTTCTACTTTGCCATGCCCCCCTTGGCTGGTCTAGCTGACACCAAAAGCTCTCGGCATGATCCATATAAGCACAGCTCTCTCAGGCACCACAGGCTTTGAGGAGATTTTGAGATCCTTCAGCTCCCTTTGTCAGCAGGAGCTTCTGGAGGCACTCAGCACCCCAAAGGAATGCTTAATCCTTCACTGAATCAAGCCCTATTAGCATATTTCCAGGCATTTACAGATGCCATATTTTCTACATTAATATTTAACCCACCAAGTCTTTCAAAGCCCATCTTTCCAAACCTCAAGTTCCCAGATGCTTTTTAATGCCCTTCTCAATAGTGCAATAAAAGTCTGATATTTTATTACTCCCATGAATTATTATTCTAATTTGTAATTTGCCAGACTTTTTTAAACTTCAAAATCTGTATTGTATTTTCCCACACACACACACACACAAAATGCTGTGTGTGACATATTTTTTACTAATGAGCTAAAGCGTAATATCTAAATAGACACAATGATTTTTTCAGAAAGGGCACACTACCTCTGTCCCAGTCAGCTAGGTAGTTTTATGACACCCCAAATAATATTTAAAGGTTTTCCTAAAACAGAAAGGATAACCTAGAACTGTGCATGAAAGATTGGAAACAGAAAGAAACAGTTATGTGCTCGCCTGAACTTTGATGTAATGTAAACTTCCAGGATGGTTTATAGGCACCATTTTTATTTTATTTTTTTTTTAAGAAGTACGCATTTGGTTATCTGGAATGCAGATGCTGGGAAAATTCAGAAGCTCTGGAATGCTTGCAAGCTGTGCACCCTATGTAGTAGACGCCAAAGATAATGGAGCAAAAGACGCTCAAGATCTCATCCAGCATCTGCTGGAGTCTGCAAGGGCTCTTTTACTGACTGAACTGACCTGCAGATGAAGCCTCCAAGGAGCACCTTCTTGTCAATAAAACTGAATCTGGAACACCAGAAATGAGGTGGGTCAAATCAAAGAAAGCAGAGACACTGAAAGGGCGAATGCAAAGCAAAGCGTAGTGCACTGAGAACTACAGGGCAAGACTTGTAATGACATGAGCTGACTGTGTCCTGCTTCTTTTGATGCAGGTTGCCAAGAAAAACAGTGCTCTGTTTCTATTGAGAATGATCTGTCAATGTAAGGATGGAAACCTCCACTTGTCACTCAGTTTAATACCTATAACTCACAAAAATACCTTCCATTGGAATTTCAGTGGTAAGTTCTGGAAAAGCAAAAGTGAAAGTTAATTGAAACAATTTTCTTTCTTCTTTCAACAAACCTATTAAAAATGAAGGCAAAAATCTTTAGTGGAGTCCATCTATGATGGCTTAGAACTGGCCACAGCTTAGTGCAGGGTGCTACATCAGCAACTTCACTGGCAGGAGGTGAAAAAGATTTATTTTCCTTGGTGGAAACATGGCATCACAGTTCCCATAGGTATAGGCTATTTCATCCTGGAATGAACAGCTTGATTTCAGAGAATTGACAATATTTGAAGACTATCTAAACACTCAAATCCTGGAGCTTATAAAATAATCTGTTGTTGGACAAATCTGAGCCAGAGATGTGAGAATGCCTTGGCTGAGGAACCTGGACTTGGGGACTGTCTCAAAAAGTGCCACACTTTCATATTGTTTTCTAAGGATCCTTTTTCACCATGGGAGAGACCTATCTTGCATCAGACCTTTCAAGGTCTATTTTCAGGTATATTGAATATTAAACTACTCTCAGAGAGGACTGATTCCTAGTGGTGTAAATGGAATTTGACAGAGCATCTATCTGTGCAGGTGGATGAGAAAGTTCTTCAAAGGAGCAGAGATCCTGTTCCACTTATACTGCTTACTCTGCTTTCGGCCCTTTCAACAACTCCCTGTGCAAGGCCACTTAAAATTCACAGTAGAGTTGAGCTTCATAGAATGCAAGTGCTCCCTCTCCCATCATACTTCTCTCCCGTTCTCTCATCCCCTTGGTTTGCCTTTGGGCTTTCAGTTGTTATGGGGGAACCTCTCACAAAATTATTTGTCTGCAAAACTTTAGAAAAGACATAAAAGAAGATTCCAGAGTTAAAAGGAGGAATCTTCTGCTTCTTAGAAATGCTCTGTGGAGTTTAAACCTCCTTTAGGAACAATACATGAATTTTAAATGTTTCTGGTCAGCTTCCTACTCTACACAGGACCAGTACTAGTGTTCACCCTTAAAAGGGAGCAATTTGACCATCTCTGAACAGCCAGGGATTATTCCTGGCACAAACTTAAGCCTGGAAGCTAGAGCCAGGTCACTGAAATGACTTTGCTTTGTTGAGCAAAGTCAGGATTTGTTTCAGGTACAACAATGAGCAATGACCTAACAGTAAAATACAATACATACACATAGAACTATTATGCTACAGCAACTGGAATTTTACCCAGTTACAATTTCTTTTCTGCTTACCTTTTTTTTCCCTTTTAAACACCTTCCCGCAATCACTTGTTGACGACAACTCTAGATATGAAGACAACCTATAGTTGAAGACAACTCTGTTTTTGCTGAGTATGCCCTTTGTGCCTTTAACTCCTCTACTTGGTAAAGTAGACATTTTTTGCATCTCATCCAGCCAAGAAGCAGCCCCCTCAGATGAGAGAATTCCAGTTGTCTTTTACATTATTCTTATGGGAGGTTTTTGGAGAACTTCACCTCAAACCCATGATTTTGCTTGAGGCTGAGGGAGCTGAGAAGTTCAAATTCCCTTCAGCATTCAGGGCCCCACAGTCAAGCTGTTAATACAATACAGGAAAGACAGACAGCTACACTACAGGCTGAAACACAAGCACCCTCAGGGACAGCACTGCCTCAAATTATCACATATCTTACAAAGTCTTTTAAAGGTGTCAAGGCAGAATTGTGAAAACCTTGGAGAGAAGTCAAATACATTCTCCTAAAGGCCACTGAAAAGGAATGCAGACCTGCTCATGTGTTTTTCAGTTCGGGCAACCATGGTGTTCACCTCAGAAGTCCTACCACCAGAGGACTCCTATTGGGACCCTGTCAGCTCTGTTTTCCCATTCCCCTGTGCATCTCTTCCATCACCTCCCTGGGCTAATCCAAAAGCAGAAAGCTGCCTATCTGCAGAGCAGGCAAAGCCTTTGTGAGCAAGCTCAGGGATGATATCCAGGAGTGCAGCTTAGCACCCAACAGCATGTTTGTGATCAATGGCCTCTGTGTGGCACTTACCCTTCTGCTTATTTCTCAGGGCTGCAACTTATTAACAGTATTATCTTTTCAGATGAAATATCATCATCACATGCAGACATCAGTGACAGGCATTAATCACAGACAATGCTTTTAATCAACAATTGAACACTAATAAGCATAGACCCTGTGAATTAACACAGTGAGAGATTTGTTCTTAATAACTAAAGAATACTTCTCATAAAGAAAACCCTCTCCTTTTGTTCCTAAAAAGGTCAAAGTCTTCTTTTCTCTATTTGACAAGGACAAAACCCACACATAGTAGAGCATATCTAGACTACTTTATGTGACTTAAATTATTTCCATCCATGTGTAAAAAACACTCCTTTTCAAAGATGTTCACCAAGTTTTTGTATGTGATCTACAGCTCACAGGCTCTCTGTTCCTGAAATTATTAGGTCAGCTGCTGAAAGCAGCAATCAAGTTTTACTGTTAATCTTAAAAGCTAATCTTTTTTATTGACTTCCCAGTCAATAAACTTGTAGCTCTGAAAGTACTTTCAGGTTTCCTTGAGTAATAAGAGGGTCTGTGTATACCTGTGCATGTATTTGAAGCTGCTAATTTCCTTGCTGAGTAACTTGCATTCAAAGGTTAAAACTATAAAACAATTTGCTTTATCAGCTGACAGGGGGTCTCCTGTGAAAATCAGAATGAGGCTTGAGGTGAGACAGCCCGGACAGTAAGGTCAGGACCCCCATGTGGTCACAGTTTATGGGGGGCTGTTACAGGGAGTGAATCTTCCTCATCAACTGAAAGGGCAAGGAGAGAAAGAGAGGTTTTGATCCTTTTTTTAAAGGAACCCAATAGATTTAGTCCTGCCCCTATTCTTGAATTCAAATCTGAGAGAGTTAAAGAATAGCTATGCATCACACAGATTTATCCTTCCCCAGCTCTAGCCAAAGAAAAGGGAACGAAGGACATGCCAGATGTCTCAGACTACTTCAAGTTGCTGTGAACCAGTTTGGCTGTATTCAACTGTGCACAAGCTCTGCGAACAAGTTCCTCTTAACGCCAGGAACCAGCAGCGTGGGACTCCCCAGAAGTCCCAGCATCACCTCAGTAAGAAGAGGACATGGTATGGGAGAAGAAAAGCAGGTCTGTTCTCAGCTTACATGCTATGTTGAACACTAAAATATAAATAGCTCTCCAAGCAGCAGGGAAAACATGAAGGCTTCCTTGGCTTTGTGGTGGGATTTTCTTGTGCCGAGCAGTAGGCAAGCTCTGACTGAAGCTCTTCCCACTGGTGGGGGGCATTCAGGCTGCCGCTCTAGGAGCAGCCCTTCTCTTGGCAGTAGCATTAACACTCTTTGTCCATCACCAGTTTCATCTCGTCTCCCAGAGTTAAAACCTCTACCATTCATAGATGCTGCTCAAGATTAGCAGAAACGCTGGGTTCAAAAGGTGCAGGAGATAATTTTTCCCTCCCTCATTAAGCGTGAAGTTTTCTCTCAGACCAGCCCCCTTTCGGAGGCTCTTTGGACAACAAGGTGCTATCCAACCTTCAATTGCACCAGGAGACCACAAACTTCTGGGCACTTCTCCCACTCAGCACAGAGCAGAGGGCAATTCACACTCACTGCCCACACAAGACACAAGGCACTGCAGCTCCCAGCCCCACATTTCTGCTTGGCTTTCAGGTAGGGCTGTTCCCCGCCTGCTCTTAGCGTGTACAGCAAGCTTCATGCTCTTAACATTTCCCAGAAATTCAAAGTGACAGAACCGGAGGTATTGCAATCTGGAACTTTTAACTTTCGTAAACTGGTGAGAATACTGGAATGTGCATGTTCCTTATTTAACTGCTCCACCAGCTTTTCTTATGTGCTGCTCGGCACAGCCGTTCAGGATACATATTAGACAACTAACATCTGGACTGAATATCTATTAGGACCATATGCTCTGCTCAGCTACAGCATCATGTTGGAGATTGAGAAAATCCAAACCAAATGGAGATATCAGAAACTTTCAAGGGTCAAAAATAAAGTAATCTTGGTTTTCCCAGGCCCAATGAATACGGTGTATTGGCTTGTGCTCTACACCTCGTGCGAAAGTCTCATTACAGAAATAACCTGACTGAAAAAAAGGAAAAACAACTTGGGTATTGTGGTTGAAAGTAGATCTATCTTGATGATTTTTTCCCTAGTAAAGTTTTCAGTGAGTCAGTGCTGGATGTCTCTGTCTCCTAAATGAGAATGAACAGCAAGAGCCTCAACCTTCTCTTTCCTGTTGATATTTTATGGTGGTGTTTTCCATGTGGGTGTGATGGTTTCCAGTTTCACCTCAATAGGATTCTCCTGGTTTATGGACAAAAAGGTTATATGTTCCCTAAATGGTTGTGCCTGGGAATGTAGTGCTTACATAAACAGAAGTAGTGCTTAAATGCCATAAAAGCCCCTCAAGATAGTTGATGGAGGTTGGTGTGACTCCTTCACTACTGAATAAGGAATTGAGAGCACTGAGCAGCTAAGACAATCTTATACATGAAAGGAAGATGGTAGGAATTTCTTTAATTGGCTTTGACACCTGATCAAGAAAAAATTATAAATGCCCACATTCTCACAAATGTCTCAAGCAGGAGGAGACATCTTTGTGCTTTTACAACTTTATAGGTAAAGTCCTGAATCACCAGAGGTCATGTTCTTTAGATAACTTACACCTGCCCAAATTTTCTATGACTGTGTCCTGTGACCACCCCCCTGACAGAGGCAAGGAGCTGAACTTAATTCTCTGGCTACTTGGTACTGATACAGCTCCAGAGGAAGTTTTGGGGCAGTGCACATCCCAGTAATATCTTGGACTCCAGACAAAAGGATTTCACCCAACTTGACTGGGACATGTAAGGAATCACTGCACATTCTCAAAGTAATATCCACACTGTATTTTCCAGGTCAAAAGGGAAACCAATGCAAAATAATTTGAAAGAGAAAGCAATTCCATTTTTTGCTATTGTTTTGTTTGTTACAAAATGAAATTAGTCAAATCCCCTGTATTTGAAAACTTGACATAAAAACATCAAAATGTCCTTTTTTAACAAGTGTTTTATATTTTCTTTATGGTTTTGATGGTTGGATCAATGCAACAAAGGTGGAGAAAACAGTACATATGAGGGATATTTCTGGAGCAGGAGAACTGCAAGAGCTGGATGACTGCAGTGATAGAAAGGGGTAGGATTCAACAGCATATGTGTCCAACCACAAGCTGTAGGGAGTCAGAGCAGCATCACTGCTGTGCTCTGGGAGCTCGTTGTCAGGGAATGGCAGCAGATCAGAAGTACTGGCTGATCACAGGACAAATGCAAATAAACTAACACAACTTGGCCTTGAGAAAAAGGCATCTGCTGTGGCAGGTAAAGCAAAGTAATCCCAAGTAATCCCCCCAGAAGTAAGGTAGCAGTAACAGCCCTGTTGGAGGTCAGGAGACTTCACCACACATGTTCAGGAAAGATAAAACAGGTAGAGAGAAAGAGTATTAGGATGGCCAAAGAGGCATAGATCACAAGGATCTTGACTGGTTTAGTACAGAAAAATGAAGCCTCAAGCAGACTATGATAGTGGCTACAGAATCACTGCAGCACAAAAGGAAAAGGAGGAATAAGTGTCATGGAGGAAAATTCTTTTCAATAACTGTGTAGGCAAAAGATATCTAACAAGGGGTTAACTAGCCATAAATGAACATTTATGTTTTCTTTAGGGTGTTATATTGAACTATGGTCTCTCAGACAAAGAAAAAATGTGAAGCTTGATAAGCCTTCTAAATCACTGACATCCCAATGAAGTCAACAACAAATTCCTGTCCTCCATCCCTGTGTCTGGCTGCCCGTGGATGCAAGCAGATGTTATTGAACTCCTTAGTTCCAACTCCCTGCCAAAGCCCTTTTTTAAAAAAAAACCTCTGAGGTCTAGAGACTTCTCTTTCTTCAGCTGAAAGATTAGATTCTGTCAGTTCTGAGTACATATGTGGGCTGATCTGGCCTATGGGCCGTATGTTTGACACCTCTAGTATACTGTGTTATTGTACCCGGGGGAGGTGACGGGGACTTATTTATAGAGACAGTGTCTGTCAGGGGAGTTTTTAAGTGTGATTTCTGTGGGTTAAAATAGGAGGAATATGTACTCTCTTAAGTGGACACTCCCTTGCTTTTAGGCATGGTCAGGGTGAGTGCCCTTAATGAACGCTAACGGTTTTCAATTTAATACTTTTTTGCAGAAAGATGCAATATTTTTAGAATCCTCAGCTATATCTTTAAACTTGGAGAAATGACAAGTCCAGAGACTTCTGGGACACTTGAAGCAGATCTAACCTGTCATCTCTGCCGTGAGTAGCTGCAGACACCACTGCAGTGAGAGCAAACACGGCCTCCCTGCAGGCAGTGCTCAGCACCCATGCAGCACCAATGGCATTGCAGAGCAGGGGCTACTGAGGCTTCAGCCCACTGAGCCCCCAGACTGCACCCAGCCAGGCTCTCTCTTGCCTCTTAGCTCCTCTCCCTTCCCACCACAGGGATATTAAAAGACACACAGCACTCCGCACAAGCCCAGTGTTTAGGAAGATCACTTCCTCCAAAATGCCTTTACATGAAACAAAAAAACCACCCCGGGTTAAGGAGGAGGAAAACATCTCCTGCTGACTTCATGACAGGGGCCTGGGGGCTTCACCCTGTCTCACTGAATCTGTTCATTCTCTAATGTAAATTACTTGAGAAGGAAAGTTTCCTGATATTAGCATTTCACACATCACCAAGCCATATTGCTGGTGCTTGAGAAATAGCCAACAAAAATAACTTCCTAGCAGGGTTTAGGTACATAAGATTTAAAGCGCCCAACAAAGTTTTCAGAGTCCTAACACTTCAAACAGAAGAGGTCCAACAGAAAGCATACAGCTTAAAATCTTTAATCAAACACATTAGTTCACAGCAAGAGCCAGTAGATAAAACAGATGCAAGATTTCCAGACCAAGTCATTCTCACACATGGTAACACCATCCTTTCTTAGGGGAAAGCAATGATGGCAAACAATAAAAATACCCTTGTTTAAAAAAATTCCTTAGCATGTCCAAACTGCCATCTCTGTTTAATCTCAAACTTACAAAAACCAATGCCCTTTGTAAGGAGTCTGTTGATACATTAGGTTGGGAAAAAAAACAAACCCCAAACCCCAAAAACCTTACAACACTCCCCCTATCCCCAGCCCCACAGTTTCCTGGAGATGCTGCTATTTAAGTGTGAAGGAATTTGCTCAAGAAGATAGTTTCACATTCTGGTTTCTAATGCTGGGTATTGGGACAGCATCCTTAAAGGTAGGGTCCAAACTATGTTAGCCCATTGTCACAAGTCCCTAATGTTCCACCAGCAGCTGGCAACAGACCCCAGACCTCCCACAGCCTCTGCTTGGCAACCGTGAAACAGAACTGACCTGCCTGTACTCAAATTTCCTGGAAGACTCCTCGCGTTTAATCAAAAAGAGTTTTTTTAATTCTCTGGTCTGGATTGGATGTGGTTCATAATCTCAGTGATGAAAAAGCCAATAATTCACCTTACTAGTCAGCCCTACATTTTCTATGATCATTTGTTAAATTAAATTCCAGCTGTTACCAACTATTCATGTGCTGTCTGCTGTGTATACACTTCCACATACACTGAAACAGTAATGTTCATTAAACAGTTGTGCTGTTAGGGTTGCCCATCTAAGAGTCAGCTTACTAAGTACTGTTTTCCAACAAAAATGAAAGCTGTGAGTTCCATCCATACTGTCTCATGCAAAGTAAGAAAAATAACAGACTGGTTTCCTACGTCCATCTACCAGCACAGCACTGTTGGGCAGAGTGAGGCTTCTTTCTCAGGTCTGGTGAAAGTCAGCCCCTTTGACTTTCTCATTAGTCCCCTTTTTTAACTCATGCGGCAGAGGATTTTGAAGCAAGGAAAAGCTGTGGGCCCAGAGGACAGGTCCAGGGCTGCAGCAGCAGTGCTAAAGGTGAGAGCATCATGTGCCTGTGCTAAGCAGCACTTGTATTAGCTCCTTTTGAACCTTCTCCTCATGCACAGGCAGAGAAGGCAAGATTTCAGGTTGCTTCAGCTTGCAAACTTTAGAAGTGGGGATACTTGTTCCCTAGAAAACAGGGAGTCACTCTGTGGTTAGGGAAAGAAACCCCTTCCCACATCCACCTTGGTTGTCTTATAGCCCCAATTTTGGTTACTTCGAAGTAAGAAAGAGAACGTCTTTGTTTAACTTGCTGCTGCCATTTGGAGGCAGGATCATACCCTGAGCTGATGCAAACCGGCAAAGCCAAATTGGTGCTGGGGAGGGTCAGTCTGGACATCCCAGCTGAGGCTCTGGACCCCAATACCAGGTCAATGGGGCAGCAGCAACCTTCAGTGCCAGTGCATATAAAGTAATTGCAGAACACATTATCTGGATGATCACGCAGCTCTCAAGGCAGCAGATCAGTAACAACTAAACCCAGAGCTCCTCCTGAAACTGAAACAATATCAGCTTTGAGCAAACAGTTGTCCTAAATGAAAATTCATCCCCTGCTAAATATAACCAGGTTGCATGACAGCACATATGTGTTGATTTCAGAGAGGTTTCTGAGGCATGAGGAAGATCACAAATAGGCCTTAACATCTAAGAAAATTAGACAGAAAACACAGATTCGCTTTCCATTACACTTTTGTTTAGCATTCAGCTCAGTATCTGCTCTTCCTTAAGCGTCCTGGCACAGAGCTTAATTATTAGCACAGCCTCCTTCAGAGGAAATGGTTCCTTTTATTTCAGTGTCATACACAAGTTGATGGGAAAAAATTATTTGCAACATGAGAGTTTTTAACTTCTGCAAACTGTTAACCTGGCTGGGGTGCTGTAAACTCCTGTGTTTGTTCTGCTCGATGTCAGGCAGCCACCAGCAGTGTCAGGTTAATCATCTTGGGGGCAAACAAACACCCAAATGATGGGAATGGTGAGCTACACAAAGTCAAAGGCAGAACTTTCCTAAGCATGGACCAGGCAGGTGAGACCAGGATAGCTGGGCTGTGGTGGGGCCATGCACTGCTGACCGAAGAGCAGAGCTTGCCCACCGGCTTCATCTCCAGGACTTACATTGAGCAGAAGCAGAGTTGCAGGAAAATTATTGTGAAAGTGGGACTGAAAGTGGCTTTTTAATCTCTCTCCAAATAAACAGAGAGTTCATGCTAAATTGCCTGGGTGCATGCTCTGGTGTCTAAGCACTGAAAGCCGAAACCCTCGGTGCAATATTCTGTGGTTCCAGAGTGAGCTCTGCCAAACGCAGATGGGATGTGCCACCGTCCCCCTGCCAACGGCAGGACATGCCCTGAGGAAATGGGAACAAAGCTGCGAAGGTGCTGGAACAGAAGGAAGCTGCTGGCAGGTCTCTAGCAATACAATGACATGAAGCAGTCAGGTCTATGTTCTGCAATGCAGTTCCTTTCCTGTTCCTTTACCCTGCTTGGCATTTGGGCCTTGTGCACACAACCAGAGGCATTTCCACAGGGAAAGTCCTGAAGTGCTCAGCTCTTGGGGCTGCTGCCAGCTGACCCCTGGCTCTGAGAAGACAGCGGTCCCTGGTGAGAGCAGGGATCCACTCCACCCATGTCCTGATCATCATCCAGCAGAGCAAACATCCAGCCAGACACAGAGCATGGCTGCTGTTTGTAGGAATACTAACCTACTTCTGTTAAAGTTGTTTGATTCTATTCTGAAAACAAACAAGAGGATGAGAAAAAGAGTCATTTCAAGAGCAAATGCAGCACATTGATTTTGTACCTGTGATTTACCCTAAATATACTAAATAGTTTGAAAATGGGAAGCTTTGTGAAATCTTTGCCATCTACAAGTTTGCAAGTTGTTAGCAAGCACCAATCAAGTAAATAGTGGTATTTAATAAATGTTAATTTAAAATAACATCAATGACCTTATCACTGCATATATCTCTTTACTCGAAGTTGAAATGCATTTAGCTTAGTGTTGCCAAACATTATTAGTACCTGATAAAACACCCTCTCATCCATTCAGGCTACACAAAGGCTTATAAAGCTCTCTCACAGTCAGTGTCAGGAAAGAGGGACTGTAACTTTGTCTCCATTGAAGACTGCAGGTCCCATTTAAAATTATTTTTTCTAAGAATCTCAGAATTTAAGCCATTTTTCTCAAGGAAGTTGGTTTGTTTACCAATTATTAATAAATTAAGTAGAAGACATAACTTTTCCTTTTGATTTTTGGCAACTTGAATTTTTTTAAGCAGTGTATACATAACTAACCTGTCTTTTGTATTTTCCCTAGGATGGAAGCTGTCAGCAGTGGTACTCAGGGGCTCCTAAGTGTTACACACTATGCTCAGATGAACCTTCTGGATGCTCTGCACCAAAGACTTTCCATATTTTTAGAGCACTGTCTGGAAAGTTTTGGTTTTACATGAGAATATTACAGAACTAGAGGGATAAGGCTGAAAGCAAGTGCTCTGTTGTCCTGGAGATTTTCCTGTGTGTTTGGCTCAGCTCTCAGGTCTCTGGAAGAACTTGCAGGTTCTTCAGGTGCCAGAGACCATGGCCAAAACTCTTGGCACTGGGGGTGTATGAGGAGGCCAGGGAGGCAGCAAAATTAAGAATAAAATATTTTTTTTAAAAAAATCATTAAAATAATAAAATAAAATCATTAAAATAATAAAACAAACATGGTCTGAGGAGGGAGGTGAAAGAAAGGAGGGGGTGGATGTCAGCATGGAGGTCTTAGATGAGCAGAGGAAGGGAATCTGTGGAGCCTGCTGATGCCATACATCATGCCCTGCATGCTCTATCCCCTGGCTTCCCCTGGACTAAACACAGGAACATTATGATTACGGTGATGGACTGCTCAAACTGCAAAAATGTTTTCCTTTTACATGATGTGCTACAGCTGATGTTTCTGGGCTTTAATATATGAATTTCTGGCTAAGTTTCTTGGAGTAACAGGGTGGTTTTGTTCTGGGTTTTTTTTTTTTCTTTTACATACAAAATTATTTGAAAGCATTTACCTCTGCATATAAACTACTTTTTTCCCCCTTTGTTTTCTTCATCGGCTCAAATTTTCACCTGCCAGAGGGACACAAATACCTGTGCTTACTATTATAATTGTTAAAACCCACAGAAAAAGGTGCATCTTAGAGGATGTAGCTGAACTAACAATCTAATTCCATGCTGAAGTATCTTTAGATTATGCACAAATAGAGCAGAAAATTAAACTGTGGTAGGAGGAAAACACTACTATTTGGGAATATGAAATTTCCCTGTGTCTGTCCGACATGGCTGAGTGGATGCCTCAGCATGCCCAAAGGAATGTCTCTGTTAGGGAGACAATGTTTTCTACTCAAAGCTTCTGAATAGTCAGATTTTAAAATTTAATTGAATTTCATTTCTTAAGGAAAAGTCCAAGTCACACAAGGACCCGCTAGAAAAAAGCTGAAATTGTTTTGATGGGAAAAAAGTCAGAATCCCACAGATAAATCAGGCTGCACAGAATCACGTTGAATTGTGATTCCAGGCTTTCCTAGAAATGTCCAGTTACTAATGAGAAAATCTGGCCAGGCTCCTCTAGGATACTCAGACTTTAAATTCTCTGATAATGGGTAAGGGATATTTACTTAATGCACTTCATCCCTTAACCAAGATACAACGCTCTTGATGAAGAAACATGTCTAAGTCTAAAGGGAGTGGTCTCCATCTCCTTAGGTTTCCACACGAAGAAAGGAAAAAGGAAAAAGAATTTACTCCTCCCCTGAGTCAAAATCTCAGTTTACCCCAAGAAAACACATATGCCTTCCATGCAATGCAATTACAAGTCAGCTGAGAAACTTGGAATGAAGGAAAGCAGATCCATACATTGGCAAATTCACATAGTCCCTCAGCTTTAAGGGATGCCAACAAATCCATTACCACAATAGTATTTACCACTGAGAGAGTCCCACTTCAGGATTTACTGGCTTAATATAAAGAACTTAGACTGGAAAGGAAAAAAGTTCCCCACCCATTCACTATTTCCAATAGAAAAGGATTTTTCCCAAGTGAAAAGTAAATTGCTGAGAAAATGCAATTGAAATGATTAAAATTGCTGAAGGTTTTCCCCTTAATTTTGTTCCCGTCCTTCTTCCCCCCAAATTCCCACGATAGTCAATGTCAGAAGATTTCGCTTACTCTTGAATTCCTCCTCCCAAATCATAAATATTTATCACGTGAATGGGGTTCTTACAAGTCTCTCACATTTGTGAAAGAAAGCAGTTTGCTGCAGGATTTGACCTTGAAAATCTTCCCCAGTCTCATTGACAGGAGCCAATGCTATTTTTCCTTTTTAATAGCCTTGGAAACTTGTGCCAGACAGACAGAACAGCCAGACAGACCACACGCAGATTATTAAAAACAGTTAAGGGTGTGTGATTTTGGTATAGGGACATAATGGCCACTACATTATGGGCAAATGGGAGGTGGTAGGGCAGGAGGGGGGGTGTTCATTAATGAACATAAATAATGAAAGGGCATTGGAACATGGTTCATTCAACACTAAAAGCCAACTTCTCCAGTTAGAAAATGGAATCAATCATCTGGGGTAATGGACGAATTAGAAAACTGTCAATCTTTATGTTTTGGATTTCTAAACAACCATTAGACTTGGATGTCAGGAAAGAAACATTACACCACTGCCTAAAAAAGCAAGAGATTGTGTGAACTTTGCTATCTTTTCTACAAAACCTTGCACTGAAATTACTGAAGTGCCCATAGCCCCCTCATCCCCCCAGATTTCTGCCAGAAACACACATCGTATGCTGGACGCTTTAGCACTGAAGGAGCAACAAAGCCCAAAGCAGAGAGCAGACCAAGAGGCAAAAGGCAATGCAGCTTTGGTCAACTCTGCTGGGAGAAGAAGGGGAAGGCATTTTGTTTTCCTGCTTCCATGCTTTCCTCCTCCATATCTTCTGTTGGACCTGTAAGAGTGCCCAGTCATGGGGCTTGCAGAACCCAACTCACATCCAAACCTCGAGGCGGGTACAGGAAGGGCAGAACTTGCACTGCCTGGGCAATGTTACCTTCAAGTTACTCCTTTGACTAACACTGCTTCTTTTTTATGAAGTCCCAAAGCCAACACACAAATTGATGACTTTGAGGGCAGCCAGACAAGTATTGCTCTTTTTGAGGTGAAGAAACAGTTTTTGACAATTTTGATGAGTGTTGGATTACCATCCAGGGGTGAATATGAATATCATGTTAAATTAATGCTAGCCAGTGCACAGCCCCTATTTAAAGATATCGAGGGAGGGGATTTAGAGAAGCCTTCCTGAGAGGCTATCAGGCCAGAAAAGGGCATGCACAGATACCTCAGGATATGCATTGATGTTTGTGGCACAGAACAAATCCCAGGGTCACTAGGACTGCTCCAGCCCACTGAATTCATCACAAAGTAAAAGGATAGTGTCCTGTGGGACAGAGGATCTTCTGGTCCTATCGCCAAGGGAACTGACCTGGTCAGGAAACCCATCACCTGACCCTTCTTCTTTTCATAGGTGTTTTGATAAAAATAAGGGGGGAAGACAAAGTTTTTGTTAGAAATTTCCTTGGTTTTCAAGGGCTGTATGGTGAAATTCAAAGATGCTTTCTCCAGGTTTTCTCCTTCATCTCAATTCTCTGATACACAATAGAGTCCCATTCTGGTGGCAGGAGCTGATTAATCACGGCATCTCTGGCAAAAGAATATTTCAATTTCAAAAACCATTTTGGAAAACTCACTTGTTTTCCATGGCCTTAAAAAGACTATTGACTGAAAAGGCCTCTCTCCATTTGAAATCCTAGTTTAATGTCAGGAGCTTTCACTGAATTCAGCAGCACCTCAGTATCACTGAAGGAAGGAACAGTTTCTCAAAGATGATTTGGGCTCCTTATCACTTCTTCCATTTGCCTTTCTCAGCCTATCACATCATCTCAATTACATCTAGCCAACTAACCTGAACACAAGCTGCTAAATCAGATCAGCAGCAGCCTGCACATGAAAGTCCTGTCCTAGGGAGGGAAAAAAAAGAAAAAAAAAAAAAAAAAAGAGAAGAGAAGAAAGAAGGGGCCTTAAATTTCCTTCAGGATACAAAAAAAAAAAAAAAAAAAGAAAAAAAAAAGAAAAAAAAAAGAAAAAGCTTGTATCACAAAGCAAAAGGAATATTTTCCATCAGCACAATGAAATATTTATTAATAGCAGACACTAAATAATCTAGTACAGACTTGTTCACCAGAGTGCAGATTTTAGCAGGAGTCTCTGAGAACCAAAGCCCATTTAATTGTAATGAATAATAGCACAGATTTCCTATATTTGGGCTCCTATTTTTTAAAAAGTGTTAGCAAGTAAACATGGGTATTCCCAAACTGTGAATATTTAGTTAAGTTTTATTCTGATGTTTCTTGTTCTAAATATTACTCTATGAATTATTAAATTGGAACCAATTTTCCTAAGGATGAATTTTTTTGTTTGCAAAAATTTCTACTTTCTTCCACCTGAAGCTAAATCCACTACACATGGAGCCAACTAGAGGCAATATATTCTTGAAAAGGAACGTAAAATCTGAGCCAAAGTATATATCGGATGAAAACCAGAAATGCTACTTTCATTTGAGTGTGATACACCCATAATGGCTCCAGCCAAATTAAGACTTTTACCAAATGTCTTACTAGTATTAAAAGTTCATGAGTAGAAATTTGTTTAGTAGAGAACATGCTAATGACTGAGCATTTTTACTTTATTTACACCTCATGTCTGACCAGAAATAAGCAAAAACCCTATATCCCAAATGCAGAGTATATGGGATAGAGAAAGAGGGGTCTGGAGAAGAGAAACCAAGTGCTCCCTCTCCGCACATGGGTCACTGCACTGGGATGGGAAGCCCTTCCCAAACTTCTGCATGGCATCAAGTTGCCCATCAACGCTGGGTAGTGGAGGTGAGGCAAGAACACTTGTGCAGGTGGAAACCTGTGCCCTGCACTAAAACACCAACTTCCCCTCATGGCACTTACTTAAAACTCTCCCACTCTTTCTTTCCCTTGAGACTGGATGCTGTTGGGGCCAGTTTGTCCTTCCTGTGCTTTTTTATGAGGCCCCCAAAAGACGATCAGGACCTCACGAGAGCTTCATCTGTGCTCATCTACTCTGTGGAGATGAGGGGTGGTCATGTAGCAGCAGCATAATTAGCAGAGACAGAGAGAAGAGACCTCTCCAGCAGCTGACTTCTCTGAGGGGAACAGAGAGGATACTTTTAAACTTACGCAACAAAAGGATCATCTACAGTAAGCATTAAAAGATGGTCACAACAGAGGTGTAGAAGCACAGAGGAATAATTAACATCAACACCATTTCACAAAGTGAGAGTCAGCTACTCACACTCTTGCTCCCAGAACAATTCCTACAATAGTACAGGCGCACTGGAAATACCATTTATTCCTGTAAAAAATATTTTTCTAATGCTGAGCCTACATAGAGAAGGAAGAAAAAGATAACACATGTGCCTATAGCTGCAGTTTCCCTGTGCCTGAGTTACTGCTCAGCCTGTGGGCACATTTGGATGCTGCCAAGTGGTCAAGCCTTTGTCACTTTGCACAGCAATGTGCATGGCAGGGCTTGCAGTGTTTTGTGATTTGTTTTCTTCCAAAAATGGCACTGTCCAACAAGTACCAAGTGACAGTGGCAAAGCTCTTTAACCACTCTGCTGCTGGGTTGTGCTAGAAGCAGAAGGCTAGACCAGACTCACAGGTACCTTACAATTGTCCTGTCTATTTTTACGTGCCATATACAAAGCTGCAAATCGGCCTGACAGCATGGAGAAGCCTCTGATTATACAGCAACTTCACTTTCTGTCCTTTTTAAGAGCAACATTTTCAATTCTCGCACATGTGCATGCTCATTTGGGAAGCATCTGACTAGTTCTGGCATCAGATTTGGACACCTTAATGTGTGCATCTTCCTCACAGTCTCATAGCACTGAATAACACATGAAGTTACATTTGTCTAGAGGTCTGCTCAGTTCAGCCTGGGTGGGTAAAGAGGCAGATATTTATTTACATTGCAGCCACAGGGGTGAGATCCTGACTGCAAGCTGAGTCACAGGTTTCAATGCAAGCCCTCAGAGAGCACAGCATGGCTGATGAAAGGTGATGCTGGACCTTGCCTTGGAGCCTTGTCCAGGTCAGCACAGCTGGGGGCAGCCAGAGCAGTTGCCCTTTGCTAGCATTTCTCACCTGCAGTCTGCACAGCAGTTGTATTTAGAAGAATAAATCAAAACACCTGTGTGATGTTTGCTAGCAAATACCAACATTCAGTATCAAGCACTAGTGATAAACGCAAATTCATTTGGCAAACTGTGTCCAGTCATAGAAAAAACCCCACAGTCTTCCTGCAGGGGAAAACCATCCTTTAATGCTAAATAGTTTAGGGTTAGGCCTGCATAGCCTTCTCTCTCCCTAACTGTGATATAATCTGCAAGAGATTATGGGAGTAAATTGATAGCTAGGTTATTCATAGAACTTAGAATAGATTTTGAATGGAAAATCCCAGCATTTTCTTATATAAACAAGTACAAAATGCATTTATAGGATAGGTTTGGGTGTTTTCAGCTTGCAAAAGGGTTTTAATTTTTTTTTCCTTGCCACATGAACTGCCAACTAAACTGAGAAACAGAAATCCTAAATAAAAGTTTAAAAGCAACCACCAACTGTTTAGAAACTGAAAAAGAATCTCTACTAGGAAATCAGTCCTTTTAAGACAGGGTTCCAGCAAGATGTCAGGGATAGGTCACTTGGTCTTACTATTCCTGTGGAATAACCACATTTTAGGTTTTCAGAGTGAAATATATGAGGTTGGGCAGCCATGGGGGTTAGTACAGGTCTCAGATTTTAACACAAAGGGTTATCTGGCCTGGTGCAGTCTGGTCACTGCTGCAGTGCATCTGAAGGTTAGGTTTTATGTTTATTAGCATCATCCAGATGGCGTTTTATGTCCTTAATAACTTTGTCCCTGACTAAGCCATGAACCTACTGTTTGACAAACACTGTAGGAAATACCCATCAGCAGAAAAGCCATTTTGCAACAAGGGGTAGAGCAGGTACATATAAGACGCCTGCCATTTACTTCTGTGTACCTGTCACCTTTTGGTGTGTACACTTATCATAGGGAAGGGCTTTAAGCAGCTGAATTTAAGCTGAGGGGTCTGGACAAAGGAGTTCAGTCCCCTTGCAGATGCCTGGCAGCCCTGAAGCTCCTCCCAGTGCACTGCTGAGCAGCACAGACACTTCCTTGTCTGCTCACACCCTGGGCTATCAGCAAAAGTATCTCCAACATGTTGCCCTGCACACTGGATACCTAGCAAAACATACAGGATTTCCTGTATTTTGGTGAAAATTAGTCCCACTTGTGGGACTTGTGGCTCTCTGGGAAAAACTACTTTAGTTTCTAATAGTTACAACAAAAGGAACATTTAGCATTTCTTTTAGCCTGTAGGACATTTCAGCAATCCAGGAGTTTCTTTTAGCACCTGAGCTGCACAGGTTTTTCCACTTCCAATGTAAACTGAAAAAATGTTTGATTTCTTCCTGGGTGCAAAACACATGGTCAAGATGTTCCTCCCAAATGAGCAGAAGTTGCTGCCCCTTTGTGGAGAGCAAAGGCCTGAGTGCAGCTCGCAGGAGGAGCTGGGGGGGGGGGCAGGGCAGCCCACCGAGTGCAGCCCCTGCACAGCTCCCTCTCCATGCCGGCCTTTGCCCATCCCTGGTGGCTTGTACAGTCCTGGGATTCCACCCCCAGCATCCTTGTGCACAAATGCCTCCGTAGCACTTCCAACCTGAGCTGTGGCCAGCGAGTGCATACCAATCAAATGGATGGACTAAAAGATACTGAGTTTACACAACCCAAGAGGTGCTGCATACTTGTCCTGCTGGTTTACCGAACTAATTGAAGTTAAATTGGTTCAGCTTCACGATTCAGACAAGACCCAAATGAATGTTAGCAGCACTTTTGGTGTTTCATGACACAATTTACTTCAAATTAAAGCAACTGGAAAAAACCTTGTGCTCAGGGAAGTATGTATGTATCGCTGTTGAAGCAGACACTGGCAGTAGTGACATCAGCATGTTTTTTTAAGCATACGTTCGTCTTTTGCAGGGATATTTTGAGACCTTAAAAATGTCACTACAGAACTGTCCCAGTTTTTGATTTTGAAAATGTCACCTGTGTCATCATTGGAACTGGGCTGTTATTTCCAGAACTAACCATTTGGGGAACAGTTTACGTGAAACTGAAAGCTTAGCACCAGCTCTGCAGTGAAAGAAAGAAGGCAAAAGTGCTGGCACTCACACTGGCGCTGGAGTCATCCAGGAATTGGCTGGCTTACCTCAGGCCAGCCTTTCACTTGCCAGAATTCAGAAACTCACATTTCTTTTCAAATTTGCTATTTTCTTTAGGCATTCATTTTGAACGTGACCAGCTGTTCTCAGAACAGAGATCTGGAGCCATATTCTATATTTTTAGAGCAAGCATCTTTCCTGTTAAACAGAAAGATGAAAAAAACTCCAAATTAGATTATGGTTAGGAGGAACAGAAGAAAATTCACAAGTGTAAAGTTGCTGCTGTTCACCCAAAAGGCTTGCAACAAAGATGCAGAAAGAGTTTCCTGATAACTCGCAGTGATTTTCCTGAAATGGGAGCAGGAAAGGAAAACAAGGCACACATACAACACGCAAATAACTCATTGGGAGCCCCAGCATCTGGTGTCGTGATTTGCTGAAGGTACCAAAAGGGATCCTGTTACAGGACCCTGCTCATCCCTTGGGCCTGCATCAATACTGACACAACTGTCTCAGGGGCTAGATCAAGAATCTCACCAAGCTGCAGACTCACTTGGCCAAAAAAATCCCAGTTTTGACAGAGAGCATCACTGGGCTGCTCCACAGCAAGCATACTGATACTAGCACGGTGGCTGGGACTGGGAAGGCAGTACTGGGATGGACAGTAGGACTGGCCCTCTTGGCAGCAAGTGACAGCAAGTGTGCAGCCTGGGTAAGATTCCCACACATGTTCAATAGCACTGGAAACAACAAAGCCTGAGCTCACTGGGCTGTGGACTACGAGCTGACAGCCAAGGGCTGCAGGTAGCTGGGCCATACAGCAGGACATCTCCAGACATGCTCATCTTGTTAAGATGCTACCAGGTATGTTCATGCCACGTCCTTTCCTTCTGTCAAAACTCACAGAACCTTTCTGCTCTAAACAACGACATATATTCCTACAACTTGCTGGAAATTAATCATCCCCAAGACCTTTACTGCTTCAACCAATTTGGTTGAGGTCCAAGGGGGTGGACAGTTTTCACTGCCTTTGAATCTGGTAAAAAAATGCACAAAACAATATTACCAGACAATCCCATATTCTTAACAAATAATCCAACAGAAGAACTGAAACAACACAGAAGAAAAGAAAAAAGCAACTTCAAGCTAAAGGAAAATGTATTTGAAGACTATCCCTGGGGCACTGTCTCCAAAATGCTTTTGTCTTTTCTTTAGTGGTCACTTCCCACAAAAGATCCCCAGCCCCTTTGGGGCAATTTTTAAAGAAATCTGGGGGAAAAGGTCCACATCCTAACCTCCAAATAGGGATTAGCCCCCAATAGCTCATTCCTCTAACCAGTCTTCAAGATATCATCTATAATTGTTTATGTTGTTCCTAATTCTCACCAAGTTAACCAAAATTTTTAAATGCTACATTTTTATAAAGCCCTGTGTTTATCAGGTTATTCATATTTGGCCAGTGTTAAGTATTTCCATTTTAGAGGAAGGCTTTGTTTTTTTCCATATGGCCACATTTCTGAAACTAATTACTTAAATTTGTCGCAAGGTCAAGTTGAAAAGTTTCACTCATCCTCTCTGTGCTCTCAAGATTTATAAATTCAGATAAAATGCTCTGTGGGAGACTTTACCTCCAATTAAATTATTAACTGAGGGAATTAATCCCTCTTCAGTGGACGTAAGACCCTTCCCTGTTCTGCCCCAGAGTGAATTGTATCATCAGGGCAACTCAAAGGAGATGCTTTAAAAACATCTCCCAGCTCTGCTCCCTTCTCACCAGCCCTTGGTCAGCAGCATGAGTGGGTCACTGCCAGCACACAGACAACCTGGTCCACCTCCCACTTGAATCCAAGGGCTTGAATCCCTCCCCTTTTTTAACAGGAAACCAAAGAACTCCTTAAAAGGCACTTTCTGTCAAGAAGGGAGAACCCCAAAACTTCAAGGTTGTATTTCAATGCTCCTCCAACTCTTGGGTGTAGAAGAACATTTGAGATGAAGGTAGAAGAAGGTCTCTCATGCAAGTGGATCCCAATTATTTCCCTGCGTGATTCAGAAGAGATGGCCACTTGCAACACAGAGGGAGTTCCACTCAACATTCCGTACTCTCAGTCCCAAAGGAAAATGGGTTCCAATGAATAATCCGGTGATCAGACAGAATACCGTTACTTTACATTTGTAATTTTAGAGATAAAAGGGTATGAAACACTCTTGGCTTGTTATTAACCAATGCCTTGTTATCCCCTTTATTTTGAATTCAGTCAGTGCCAGTTGTAGAAAAGCCATTTCTCCCCGGGAACCATTTCTTTTCAGATTACCCCTGCTTCCCAGCAATTTCTGTTTTCAGAGTAATGAAGACCAGTGCGGTTCTCTTCTACGCCATTTCACTACATTTACATTTTCTAAAATAATTGATCATATCTCTGTAATTTTATACTTTTAGTCTAAAACATAGGATGCATACAGTCACTACTCAGCATGGCCAGTGAATTATGGCTTATTTGGGATTTTAAGTACAAAGATTATAAAAGTGTTGGTTAAAATGCTGCCAAGTGAACTAAATTTAGTGTTCATGGTATCTGGCTAAATATATGTTTTTTAAGTAATAAGAAGGAGTTGTTATTGAAACTGCAATCATCTTTCACAATAAATACTGTTTTACTTGAAGGCTTCTAAACAGTAAAGTTATATCAGTACTTGGGTATGGTGTACTTGTAATTAACACAAACGTAGGGAAAACACACTAATGTTTCTTAAACTACATTTCTTTTGTTTATGGTATGCAAAGGAGAATTTGGTGTGCCACATGCATTGAGGACTGATAAAGGCATGGCTGAGTATTGCACAAAGATGTCTACTCAGAGGTTATCAGCTTGGAAAGGATCATTGTCATAAAGAAACCAATGCAGGAGCATAATCAAGAGCAATCAATGCATTAAAAAGGAGTTAAGGCTCCTGGACTGTTAATAAGAAAAGGTTTGGGGGCAGAATGATGGCAGTACTGTTTAGACTGAGACTTCCTAGAAATGTTCAAAACCACGTACAAGTACTGCCCAGGTGAACATTCCTGAGACCTGCAGAACTCATCTCAACCTTGTCAGGATGAAAGTTCTGGAAAATTAGCAACTTCAGACACAGGGACCCAAATGGAAAGACAAACTTTATCGTAAGGTCTGAAAGCACAGTTTACAAGCATTTAAAAATCAAAGCTTTGTTTCTCTCAGCTGCAACTAAAGGCAATTGAAAAAACAGCATCTTTTAACTTTTAAATATGTATAAACATATTGAAATAATACACATAAATATAAAATATATCTTCTTTCCTAAGCAGATCACAGAGACAAAGTATATACAGTACATGCAGAAACAGGAATGCAAAAGAAAAATAAAATGAGGTCCATTTATACAGGGGCAAAGATTGAATGGAGGTTGAGACTGAGAGGGGTTAAGCTGTCTTTTTTCTCTTGCATTCAAAAAACATTCCAGCTGTGGCTTCCACCACCAAAAGTGGAATTTCACTTTTATAAAGGATTCTGAAAATTGCACTCACTTATTTTACTAAAATCGTGTCACTTATCCTGATGGGATCAATGAGGCATTAGACACATGAATAACTAAAGTTTTGAGAGCCTACATGCCTATTTTCTGTAGCACCTTCTGTGTCCTTAGGGTTTACAAAACCCTCTCCTGTAAGGGAATGTCACCACTCTTTCAGGGAGATGCATTGCATGCATGCACACAATTTAAAAGATTTGAAGGAATGAGTCTTTCTGGTAAAAGCAATCAAAGGTGTCACGTTTTCATCATCAGAGTACTCCTTCAGACCCCCAAATACAGCTCCCCAGAGAAGCACATCACAGCTGGCCCCACATAGAGGACTGTTGCCCCTTCCTGTGTGCACAGCTGGCTGGGGACTGTGCAGGGACAGCCTTCCCACTGCAAGGAAGTGGCAGTGTCTGTCCCAAGGCTTTGCTGCCTCCCCTGGCTTGGGCAGAGGTGCCACAGGGCATGGTGAGGAGGAGACAGCCCTGCTGCCCAGGCGGGTGCAGGCAGGCAGGGGACAGAGGGAGCAAGGGAGGAACCACAGATTTTTCCTTCATCCCTGACTGCTCCATGGCTGAAGCACATGAAAGCGTCAAACCCAAAAGCGTCAGCACAGTGCCTGGCATTTCAGACATACAAACCTGGGAGAAACTCTCGGATCAGCTGCATCCTGAGCCTTCAGTCCTGGGTGCCTTTCAGTGAGATGGTTTGTGAACACAGCATGGGGCACATCTGGCACATCACGTCTTGCCTCCCATGGGCGGGCTGATCATGTCTTGGGGCCATGTCCCCTCCCATGCCACATTCCCTCTCATTGCCTGCACCTCCTCCAAAGTGCTGCATGGCCACATTGCCACCTGACATTGCCTGACACCCACCCAAAGCCAGATGGTCCCTTCTACTCACCAGGCTCACACTGAAGCTCCTTTGGGAGGTTGCCCCAGCTGAGGAGCAGAGCCTCCCTAAAACGCACATGTGAGTGCTGGACAGCTGCTGGTTGCAGTTCAGCATCACAGTCCAGCTGGTCCAGCTGCCTAAGTCAACAAGATTTCTCGCCGGAAAAAGGTGATTTTTAGAACTTGAAACTTTTTCATGTGAAATTGGCAGTTTTGACAAAGGCCTTTCATTCTGTGATAGAGATAATCAAAATGAAAAATCTCGTCTTGAATCAAAATGTAAAGAAATTGAAAACTGAAACAGTTACACTTTCTGTTTTGACATTTCCCATTCAAAACTCCTCAGAATCCTTTCCCTGCTGTGTGAAAATGTTCCTTTTCTGATTTTTTAAAAAATTTGTTTCACTGGGGAAAAAGAATTTGGAAATGCTGACATTTCCTGCATGAGATATTTCAAGCTTTATCTAGAGAAGTTATGCCCACAAGTACACTGAATTCCTTGCACCCCACCCCACAAGTATTTTAGAAGACTTGTTGGAAAATAAAAAATTTAAATGATAACATTCAAATATTTAAAGCAAGGTTAATAGGTTATATTTTTCTTTTGAATCCAAACACTTTTCTGGGATTTCAAATATTAAAAGGTAACCAGATTTCAAACCAATTTCACAGCAGAAATCCTTCCACAGAAAATGAGAGACCAGCTGATACAACTGGCAAAATTCACACTTTTAATTAAAATGATTAAACACAAGAGACCCCATTGCCTGTTTTATGTACAAAACAACAACAAAGTAGGGATTTATGAAAAAAAATTGTATTTCTGTGTATCTTAAAGGAAAATATGATAACTGAATTTAAATTGAGGGTTTTTTATGTGAGCTGTTGATACTCTTTCCTTCTCCAAACTACTACTACAAATCTGAGACTATCCTACTGTTCAAATTTTATACCATCAAAGGCAATCTGCTGTTAGGCATTTCTACAAAATCTATCTATGTATATACACTGGAAGTCTGTCATACTTTCAATGATATTCCAGCAGTAAATACAGCATGAAATGAGTGTTTTCCTCAATGGTCAAAGGTATTCCTATTGCAAAACAAGTCTCCTTTGAAACATTACATATTTGTAGCCTGCTCTTTTACAACAAGGGTTACTCAACAATTATATGTCATATTTTATAATGCAGAACAGCTCTAGAATGAGTAAACAGCATTCAGGAGGAGATCAAGAGCAATACATATTTTGGTAATATTAAATGTACTTATAGTTTATTTTATAGTCAGGTTCCCTGCAAAAAATAATAACATATTCTGACTATACATCAAATTCTTAATAAGCTCAGTATAGATGTCTTATTCATTTCCTGGGAAGCAATGCTCTTTACCAGAGTTATTTGTAAATGCAGTTAAATTAACATCTTCAACTGCTTTTACTCCACAATCGTGAAAATAACTACATCCAGAATCATTTCACTTTAAAAAAAAAAAAGTCATTTTAGTCTAAAGTTTGGCAAAAAAATAAACTGAAATGCTTAGAAATTTACATTTTTGTCACTCCATAAATCAAAACTTACTTTACATATTAGAACAATTTTTGTGAGAATTTTGGATCAGAGCTGATAACCTTTTGCCAAGTTTTAACGAAATGCAAATTGAAACATCTGAGATATTAAACAGACAATCGAGGTTTATGGTTACATCATAAGATTATTGCCCAGTAACACTGCATACTATGGCCCTGAAACACTCACAAGCTTTATGTATGCAAGCAACCCTTGTGAACACAAATATAAGTGCTAATATAACCTCATGGCATCGAGAACACAATGTTGTATCAGCAATTGACATGCAAACTGTTTTGCTAAGGGAACATTCCTCCAAAAGATGTAGGAGGGTGTATGTGTAGAAAAGGGCAGCGAACGATGGCAGGAGCTTAATTATAGAAGCACTAATGGCAGGAGGAGAAGGCAGCGCTGCAGAGAGCCAGCAGCGCTCGCTCGGAGCGGCCACAGAGTGCTCAGGCCCAGCTCCCTGGCCTGTGCAGCCCTGAATGGGTCTGCTGCAGTCACAGCACATGGAATTTCACCAGATCAGGATCTGACCTGCATCAGTAGTGGCTGTGTATGGACAAAAAGCCCACTGGCTGACAAAGAATGATGACTGGGTCCCCGCCCTGCAGGTCACCAAGGAGCATCCTGGCACTAAAGTCTTTTCCTTCAGAAGCCCATGCTGTAGATGCACAGCATAATGCAGACCTTATGTAGCACTGAGCGAAGTGTTAATTAATATCTTTAATTGGTAGATACTACAGCAAGATAAGAACAAGTGGCTTGCTGGACATAAGATCTTTCCAGACACTGCATGTAGATTCAATTGCCCACACCCATACCTCACAGAGGCAATACTGACGTGCTCCTGCTCAGGCTGGGACTGACTTCCCCAATAGCCCCCAGGAAGAGCTAAGGATGCGAATCTTAATGCATTCATGGCTCATATTAATTCATCCCTGGCCTCTGGGCTGTGGAAACTACTGAAAAATTTCTGACAAAGGAGAAGTGGTTGATTTTAATGGAATGTTGTTAATAATGAAAGGTATGTAATATTCAAACAGTAAGAAAGGTCTGATTTGAAGGGAAAGGATTTGTCTGGTGTTCAGAGATTCACTAACACCAAACACAGGTCCCTGGAGGCAATGACTGGAATAGGGCCATCAGGTGAGGCTGGCATCAGTTCCATAAACAGGGCGAGGTTCCTGCTCCCTTAGTGTTCAAAGCAGAGGAGGCAACAGCATGTCCTTGAGGAGGTCCATAGTACATTTACAGAGGAGGTGCCAAGTGCTAAAAAAATAGATGCACCAGAAACAGTTCACCGTGAGGTTATGAACCAGTGGATGCCCCCAAATTCTTGCTGTTCAACTGTTCTAACCGAATACATTGATACTAAATTGTAGGCTAAGCTTTCCTCTGGTAAAATAATGTTCCCACTCAAATTCCACTGTTCTAATTGCAGAAGCTAGAAATAAAAATACTTTCATTCAAGTAAGTAGCATTCAAAATGCTTTCAGCTGGACTTTGCCTCCCAAAAGAAGCAAAGATGCATGAAGGATGTTCTGTATTACCATTTTTATTGTCATTATGGGCCAGGACCCCATAGGTGCTGTCCCACCACAAAACGAAGATGATTATCCCTACTTCAAATCATGATATTTTATTACAACAGTTTACAGTCCTTATTTAATTATCTCAGCATGTACTGCTTAGAGTCTGCAGTGGAATCAATTCATTTCTAGCAAGTATTGGGCCAAATTGTGCTTTTACTCCCTGGAGAGGGGGTGGGGGTAAAATATACAGAACAGCTGGGGCCACCCAGTAGTTCAGCGAGGCACTTTGACAGCAGCAATGGCAGATACAAGCAGAAAACATCTTTAAAGAGCCCTCATTTCTTCAGCAAAGCCATAATTATATTCTGAACATTTTTCCCATAATAATTTTCATCCAAAAATTTGCCAAAAAAATTCATCGTGAAAGGCGTAGAAATCTACATTTTTGACACTCCATAAATCAAAAGCTTATTTTACATAGCAGAACAAAATTGCTGTATATTTTACCTCAACCGTACTGTCTTTTAGCATTACCTGCCGTATTTCTAGACTTGAGGATTTTTACATACCCTTCTACCGCTCCTCCTCAGACTTTTTTTAACATTCACCACCCTCTTCATTAAAACATGTAATTTCTCAAAATCTACTCCCTTGAAGCACAATATGGCCCTGGGGCTGAACCAGCTCGGGTTCTGCTGTCATGCTGTAAGGCAACCTGGGATGTTCACCTGCCACTTCCCATCCCTCCAGGCTCCTGCTGAGCTATTCCCAGGTTTACAATGTTCCCTGTACAGGTTAACTGTGCTCCCTTCTCCAGCCAAAGGCACAGTAGACTTTTTTTGAACACACCCAAGGTGCAAATGAGGGCAGATCTGACTTCCAGCCCTGCCACTTTATTCTGGGGGGCAAAAAAGACTTCCACTGGGGAAGATTCATTTAGAAGTATTCATTCCAAGAAGAGGGATGAGGAAGCCCTCATTTTGTGTTAGTACCTAAAAAAATATTTGTTTTTCAGTTTTAACTCAGATTTTTTTTAAAAAAATCAGAATGAGTCACATTTTTATTCGATAAACTGGATCATATATTCATCTAGTCAAGCCACAACCAAACCAAACCAAAATACAAGTAATTCTGAGAATAATAGTGACTTTCAAACAAGATAAATCTGGGTTTGATTTCTGTTATTTATCAAGAGTTAAGAAACCTTGTTTCCCTGCACCAGTCCCCTGAGCCATTAACATTCACACTGCACCACATTCTTGTAAGATTATGGGAATTTTCAGTTTAGAAAATCCAAAGCTATCTGTAGCTGAGCATATTTAGTTGCATTTTACAGCTCTATTTTAAAATAATACCACTACATCTGATACCCCATAGTTGTCTGTGACAAATGTAATATGCAAACATCTTCCACTGCATAAATGGCATAGGCATGGAAATAACAATACGCAGAATGTCTAACGCCCATTGTCTGGAGAGCAGTCTTAATGTTGCTGAGTTAATGAGTGAAATGAGCATTGTGGTCAAAGCGTCACATAAATAATGGTTTCCATTACACAGAAAACTGTGCCACCACACCCTGGCCATCTCAAAAAGCAAAGCTCTAGAGGTTTCCCACAGACAAATACATAAACCAGTGCTGAATTTCTCCCCTTTCCCCCTCTTTGAGGCAGCTAGTTTAGTGGCCTTTTTCTTTTTGTAACCTATTTTTGTGACAAAATGCAGTTAAAACATTCTGTGGTTTTTCTATGAACAGGAGTAAAATGCAGTCACTGTAGACTAGACTCTTCCCTGGTGTGAAGGTCATCCACGCAAGCTGCTGAGTGGCAACTGAAGCCATTCTCACAGAGATATAAATTTCTCTCCCTCTGTCTGCATCTTTTTACCCATACAAAGCAGCAATGCCCAAGTCCTCCCTGCCTAGTCCTGAGCTCTGCTGTCACACCCATGACAGAAAAGAGGAGTACGTGTGTGGAGGGACATGAACACCAACAAATGCTTGGATGCAATTCCATGTAGCCATGGTGCTGCTGCCAGGGATGTTCTAAGGATAGATTTCAAGCACGTTTTAGAAAGGAAAGAAAGCATACACAACCGAGCTACAAGCTGTAATAACAATAACAGTCAGAGGGATGTAAAAGGCTAAGCATTTCCCAACTCTGGTCAGTCTAAGCACACAGCCTTTCTCCAGGCACTGAAGCCAAGGTGGAGAAGAAAAGGGAGAGCTGACCAAGCTAACCTGGGAACTCATCCTCATATGAAACCAGGCTCCCAAATTACCAAACAACAGGCTGTTCTCCAACTGCCACAAGCACAGAAGTAGACATTTCTTTCTCCTCAAAGTCCTAAAGAAGTGTGAAAATTACACTAACAGTCTTTGGAAAAAGCTATGTGCAATTTGTTGTGGGCTTTCTACCTGACATCTGACAAGATGCACAGTCAACCATGGTGTTTTACAAAGATACAGGGGATAGCCTACAAAATGGTCAGTTGTTTATCTGGGCTTCTGTCAATTTTCTGTGTGTTTCTTGTCATTCAGGATCTGCAAAACAATTTAAAGAGAGTTGGATGTTCTAAAGCCACTGAAACCAAAGAGCAGGTAGGTCTCCAAATGCCTTGAGCATATCAGAAGGTAGGAGGTTTCTCCTGCAGCTGCTCATGGCAGTTCCAGTCTGACTGGTGCTGGCTGTGGGCAGTTCTCCTCTGCTACACTCACAGTGTCCATCTCAAACCAGGGTGAACTTGCACAGAACCTGAGTCACTGCTTGCATTCCGTAACAAATACAAGCCTTTTGACTGTGCTGGCACTGGTGACTCCTGGGTTTATGGAAGGCTCAAATGAAAATCAAGCAATCCATTCCACCAAAACAGGAAAGTAATTGAAGGTGAGCAAAAGCGGGAAACTTTTCCTTAATAGGACACTCCCCATTTTATCACAATGCTCCAGAACTACGTTTGGAGCACCTGGAATTAATAACCCTTGTTTAAACTGCAGTAGCAGCTCTAGGAGCTTCAGCAGCAAGTCAAGACCCAGGTCAGTTTGCTGGTGTCTGCACCAGCAAATATCACAGCAGCTTGTCCTTGCTTCATTCTGTTTACAGTATAAGTCTTGAGTGAGAGACAGATACAAGCCCAGAAAGAGGGAGCACAGAAGATGATGAGTGAAGATTGGTGTTACAGTGCTGAGCTGTTCTATTTCTTTTCATCAACTCAAACATCTGGAGCTTTTTAAATGTTATTTTCTTTTTAGCTGTACAGCATACTGATCTGTAGGGTAGGATTCACTTTGTTCACATAGTTAGCTGGAAAAGTGTGATAAAGATTGTTTGAAAAGTCTTAGACATGCAGACTCCATCAAAGCTGCCTCCTTCTTAAAGTGAAATGTAAGCGCTGGGTCTTTTTCAAGGTGAATTTGCTCAGCACATAAGTTATTTGAAAAGATTGTTCACTGAGAAATAATTTTATGATGCTGACAGTAGACCTGACAGCAGAAACAGCAGATTCCCTAAAGAGAAAGATGGACTTCTGTCTTCTCCCATTTAAAGGTGAGCTTCTTTTAAAAAAAGACAAAATGTATAATTTTAAGGACACAGCTTATCTACTTAAAAAGAAAACGTCATTTCTAGGTGCCATGTGTGCTGCATATTTGTTTGAAATAGTGTGGTTTCTTCTGCCTCATATTCAATTTTTGTAGCTGATCTTTGTGAGGCAGACTGAAGTATCAGACTCAGCCGAAAGGACTTCAAGATCCATTATGGAGCCACAATACATATCCAGAACTCATTTAGCTGTGACTCACCTATGGCCACCCTGTGACTCTGGCCATGGTGCAATGTATGGTGACATGAGGGAAGTTACACTGCTTAACACCAGCAGGCCAAACCTCAAACCCCACCATACTACTGCTGAAATCCCAGGTAGTGTGGCAGCTGTTAGACTTGACTGCTATGTAAAAATGGAGCATTTCCTGAGGCAGTGGCAAACCTGTTTGGTTTAAAGGGTAGAGCAGACACCTTGAAAAGATGGGAAGGACTTTGTATTTACCAAGTCCTGTCCCATGGGTATGATTAGGTGGCATGATGAGTCAGGCTCTGCATACAGGTTATAAAACCATGCTGAGTATGAGTCATTAGCTCTTCACTTTATTTCTGGGCACATTTAATCACTTCTTTTGCCCATGCACCCGCTTCCTGCTTTGCTGGGTTTTGGCAGCACACCTCTGAGATACTTTTAGTATGTCTTGAAATTGTACGTAAATGACTTTCAAGTATTTCAATTAGCCAATACTAAAGCCAGTTCAGTAGAGAAGATGCAAGCATGTGTACTACTGCTTTATGCCAATCAAAAATGGATTTGATGTTCCTAATTTCATTCCCCATGACTCAGAAAAGCATGGAACTCCATGTTCTACCAAACACAGGCTGTAAGACAGTATCTTCATTTTATCTGGAGCTATCAAGCCCTCCACTAATGCCAACACAATATTTTCACTTGGGTTTAAAACATGTAACTTTAAATCACAGCATATTTTTCTGATACAAGGTCTGCTCCAAATAATGACTAACAGATTATCAGAAACTAATAAACCTATGGAAACATGGAGAAGATAAATCATTCAAGGAAACCGACGGCTTGGTGTTTCTTCCAAACCAAGAACTGAAGATGGGAAAAGCACCAGACAAGCCAACGGGGTAGGGGGATCCGAGCAGCAAAGCAGGAACAATGTTTGCACACAAAGCATAGCTAACCTAGGAACTGCTCACTGGGGAACTTGAAAGTTAAATGGGTTCAGAGAGAGATCAGACAAATTTTTTGACTTGTGAGACTTCTTCATTCATGAAGGCTCTGACCAACTCCATTTTTAGCAGGAGGAACATTAGGAGAGAGGACATTAAATCCAGCCTATTGCATCTCTCCAAATATGAATGTTCTGGGTGTTGTGGTTTACACTTGAAGGGCCTCATGGGGTTGGTGGTTTCTCTGACCCTGCATGATGAGTATCAGCCCCCTTCTCCCAGGCATCATTTCCTGCCTGCTCTTCTGAAGAATTTTATGGGCCCTATTCTCAGGAGATATGGAGACCTGATGCTTTTAACAGCCCCTGCAGCCGGGTTCTCTCCTTCCCAGCTGTCACTCACCCTTGGAATCTTCCATCTCCCTCATGCCATGTGCTGTGCCACATATGCCAGCTCCCAAACTCTAGGCGTCAGAGCAATGCTTCTGCCTTCCCCTGCCCTTCCACCATTGTGTCCTCAGTTCTAGAGGACTCAGGGACAAGGATAACTTTCAAACAGAGCTTGGTACAAAACAAAAAGCTGGGCCTGCAGAGGACTGCCCCAATGGGCACTACTTTAGGCAGCAGGAGGCTCGGTAAGGCGAGCAGGAGGGGCACGAAGATGATGGTGAGGGATCATGGTGAGGAAGACAGCTTTTCCTCACGGCAACTTTCTGGAGCTTGCAGTAATTGTTCCCGGGGATTTGGGCTTCTCATTCTGACAAACAATCATTCAGTTCAGCACTCTGCTCACTGCAGCCCCCTCAGCTAATGCCAGGGTTTCATGGGAACACACAGCCTGATCTTAAACAAGTTGCACCACATATTTATCTTCTTGTTACAAAGCCCAGTCAATAGCTTTTTCTAGACCTTATACCTTTCTGAAGGCCTTTGCATTACTTGAGAAGTACAATGTACAAATTAAATATTTTGGATTCACATCATAAACTGCTAGAGCTGCTAGTAAAGTCTTTTTCTCTGATCCCAGGATCTAGGTAATATGGATTGCAGAATACTGTAGTTTGTTTGTGGGCATGGAAGTTAATTTTAATGCCAGTTTTTATATCTGAGATACTGTAAATGAATATCTTCAACTTATATTGCCCATCGTAAACTTTTTTAACCTGTGAGTCATTTTCAAAATAATAAACGTAACTATTCCATAAAAATATCTCAACACAGAAGAGCCAGAAAAGTGAAGGACATGAACAGATGGCACATCAATCTTCTGCATTTATACAATTTGTTTTTTAATGCAAATAGTGTGGGTTGCCTGCTCTTGCCTTGGATATTGTTCCAAAGACGAGCACATTTTCTTATCTTTCTGGATCAATGTGACATTTGCAGTTATCATAAAGTGGGAGCCCATTTAATGATGTTAATGCTTCCTTAATGTAAAAATAAAATCACCTCCTTTATAAAAGCAAACAGATTAAAAGTCCCAAAGAGACCATTGAAATCTGTGACATTTGCAGTTACTGGTGCCTAGATGGCTTGATTATACATAGGTAAAAAATATCTTAAAAGCATTGTTTATGCTCATTAATCAGAACATTAAATAGGAATGCTGGAATCTCCCCAGCTAGAATCACTTTTAAAGATGTATTAAGAAAAAAATGGAGGCAGCATTTCATGCAGCCTGTTTAGATCGTTCAAAAAACCCAAAAAGTGCAAACAATCAAACTTATGGCCTTATGGCAGCCTGGTAAATCTTCAGACCCCAGATGTAGTATGTGGCCTGCATTTTTATTTGCACATATTGGAAAGTGACTCTGCCAGCAGTCCCTGATTCATGCCTGTACCATTCCCTCCACAGTGCCACCAAGCAAGTGGCACATCACTAATATTTCTGTTCTTGCCCCTGGGGAAAATTTGAATCTTTAATTTTTGTGCAGGCTTTTCAGAGGAAGAAAAAACCCAAACAAAACACCATCAACCGAAACAACCTTCTCTTCTGTTCTGAATTATTGCAAAAAGATAAATTAAAAATTATTGAAATATGTCACTTAAAACTATTCTGAGTACAGTATAGCCTACAAGTCACAGATTTACAGACACTCAATTTTGGCTGGGGCTACATTACATCTCTCTAGTTCTAACAGGAAAGAAGTAAGTAAATGGTATAAACAGCATAATATATTTTTCATCAAAAATATTTTAGAGAAAAATTAGAATTTTTTTTTAAAAACCAACATTTTTGGATTTGTAATTGTTTGAAAGACAAAATGTGCTGACAGCTTCTGTGGAAACTTAATTTTGAGCAGAAAAACCAAAACCCAAATGACCCCTTTGAATGCCACCCATGATTTTGCTTAGGAAAAAGGCCACCACTCCTTCAGGGAAAACAAGGAAGCTCCACATGCCTTGGGAAGGCAGAAGCAATTGCTTCAACAGCTCCATCAGGCTGGAGATAGCCTCACAGCCAACTGACCCCCTTGCAGTGACAAATGAACTCTAAGCATTACTTATTTTTTAAGATTTTATAGTGGAGGAGGGACTCAGGACAGGATGGAGGAAGTAATCGTAGAATAAGTAAGAGTAACTGGGTAATTCAGGCATTGCCCCGGGCACGCTGTCCCCAGCCACTTCTTCGTCCTCTTTTCAAACCTGCAGCTTCTTGTAACCAGCCTTCTCCCTTTGTTGCCCAAAATCTAGCCCAAAAGAGCCCAGCTGCAGGGATAAATCACAGATGTGGCTATTGCTTGCCCAGTAGCACACACAGGGTAGATCCTCACAGCCACTCCCCAAATGATACCTGCATAGCAGGTTAGAGGAACCCTCGAGGTGGTAGGAAGCCAGATTTACCCTACATTTCACAGATAAACAATTCTTTATTACTGTTTTAGAGGTGCTGCCCTCAGACACACACAACAGGGGGTCTCTTGTCATCGGGAACAAACCCCCTTTGATACACCCCACTAACTAGAACAGATAATGAAAAAAATGCCTTTTAATTCCCTGTCCTTCTCCTTCTGAATGAGCTGTTAAAAGACCAAGAAAAACTGTTATAGCGATACCATAAAAAGAAGAAAGCCCAAAAAAAACAAAGAGCTCTCAGCTCCAGGCGTGTCCGAGGGGCTGGCAGGGAGAGACAGCGCCCACATGGGAAAGTTCTGTCACCCCATCTGAGATATCACTTAGTGGTGGCAGCTCTCCAGAGGCAGAACGGGTCCCACCTGTTTGCAATGTGTTTAGCTATTAATATTTATATAGTAGTTCAAGTGGGTATAAAAAAAAAAGGATGAAATTCATCAAATTTTATGTCATCTCTTGGTGGTGTAAAATAAAAACCGTTGCAGCAGGGGAAGAGGGGAATGGCTTGTTTTCTTGCCTTTCTGCAGAGCAAAATGTCGATGCTCTCAAAATGTCTCAGTGCAGAGCAGTTGGCAATCACCTCAGTGTGATCCACACCTTGACATCCAGGCTAAATACCACGGCCATGGCCTGGCCCCAGATCACAAGGTTTTGAATAGCACCACATAAATAACACATTTATCAGCTCTGTGGCTTGACTCACAACATCGAAAAAAAAAGGCAAAAAAGATTCTCACTGATGTGGAAATACTTTTCTTAAGCTTCATATACTGTGCAGGAAAAAAAAAAAAAACCAAACCACCAAAACATTTCATCTTTCATTTTTCTAAGAATTCATGGATTGCTGTAAAAATGAACTCTAAGGGAAGGCCATCAACCTATGCCAAGGTGAAGAAACATCCAAGGGAATGTTTCTTAACTAGGAAAACACAGGTTTTCCAGACAAAATGCTGGCGCTCAGTCCTTTTGGACTTGTTCTGCTTTCTCTAAAATACTTCAACACTCATTGGAACAAGAGAGGGGAGAATCACTGACCACCCAGTAATAACTTTGCCATCATTCCTCATATTTATTTGAGGTGAAAGTAAATATTATGTGTATTAAGAGGCTACTTTCAGCATGGGAAACATGGAAACATCCACTCTATGTGCCCCATACCCCTGAGCAAGGATTCCTTTCCAGGCAAGCCAGACTAAGGTTGCTGCTCCAATAATTAAAGTCTTGCACATCTAACATTAATCTGCCTGATGTAATTAAAATTTAAGCTACTGAAGATGGAAAGGTTTTAACAGACAAAAATTCATTCTAAAGTGAACACCTCTCTTTGGGCAGTGGCCCAAGTATTTACATTTTCTTTGCATAAATGAGAAGGTTGCCTCTGCCTGAGAGGTGTGTCCTAAACAAGGAGAAGGCAAGACAGGCATCCAAACTAGATTTTCTGTTCAATCTTGGGAACACCATCAAAATAGTTTGGCCGAGGGAGCTTGAAAAAACACAGGAGGGGTGACAGGGGTGGGACCGCTCTCCTTTCCCCAGGTATTTCTTATGCACAGAATGAGGAGGAGAAGAGTTTCCTTCTCCTTGTCTGCACTCATCTGTAGCCTCCTTTAAGCTGATCTAATTCCCACACCACTCTCACCTACACAGATTATTTGCCCCCATTTAAAAGACCTGGGCAGGAAAGCTGAGCTCTGTGGAGATCACAACCCCAGGCAGTGCCTCAGCCCAGCCCCCAGCAGAACTGTGTGTAAGCAGCGCAGCACTGGAGCTTAGTGCGTGGCACAAGCAGGACCCAAATCAGTCACTGTTACACCTCTCTCTTCCCTCTCACTCACACATGCACAAACCCCAAACCCACACAGCCTCTTTTGCATGATATTGCACAGTCCAGAGGGGGAAAATAAGCTGAAGAAACATTAGCAAGAAGGAAATTATAAATCAGAATGACACGCAGCAATTGTAAAATGTTTAGCTACAGCCATGCCTGGAAACCTTCCGAAGGCAAGCTAAACTAGCATGTGTTTTGCTCACCTACTTCAACAACCAATAAGCTATATGTTTTAAAGTCACCACAAGCCCCTAATCACGACATTTAACTCAATTGCCTCTAGCATGTACTGCTAGTTTCCATTTAATCTTAGCCCAAGCTCTCCAAGAACTTTCATTCCCATCAGCCTAATCAAAGTCTCGTTATTTGCTATCATCAATTTTCAGCATTAGATTTCGTGAAATCTCTATAAAGTTCTGTACACTCCTGTAGTAAATTCATTTTAATGAGCATTTTTTTCTGCCACACAGACTCATTGCATTGCAGGCATTTTGAAACCTGACTACCTTCCTTTCAGAAACAAAAACAAACACTTTCCTTTGTCTCCAGCTTCCATCCACTTGAGCACTGTTAGAGTGTGGAGTTGTAAAAAAATTTTTTCTATTACATTTTTTCACACACCATGCAGCAAAAACTTCTAAAGAGCAGGCTTTTAAAAAATTTCCTCTTGTTGGTAGAGGGGCCACGTGAATTTCTACGTGCATGTAAGTAATGGAGCACCTTGCTCTGGAAGCAGGGAGGATGGGGACATATAGAAAAGTATATCTGCCATTGTAGTGCTGCATTAAGACTTGAGATACAGGATTAGTCTGCATGGAAATCCACTAGCAAGTTAGCCAGCACGGGGATAGGGCTACTGAAGGAAACCTTTTACCTGCCTTGTCCAACCACAAGCTCAAAATTCACCAGAATGCTGATTTGTACAAGGAAAAGGAATTTAACTTTCTCACTCCTATCCTTAATAGCATTTTTAGCTGGTAAGTATGTCTGGATAAGATGCAGGTGACTGAAAGACTCATCTCTTCGGGTTTTTGACTTAACCTAAGTGTATAAAAAACAAGTAAAGTCACAGAAAGTCTATATTCTTTTAGTGCTCCTACCCAGAATTTGGGGGTCTGTGGAAGCACAGCACTATTAGTTGATTTTAGTTACACTGACTCTTCTTAACAATTTTGTGTCACTGATAAAAATGATCTCTGGGTAAAGCAGTTATCAGCAAAAGTTTCCTGTAAAGAAGTATGCAAGTTTAAAAAAGGCAGCCCCATGAAAGCACAGATTCCAGGTGTTCTGCATTTCAGACACAGTGTGTACAAACTCCAACCTACTCAGATGGAGGAAGGGTTTGGCTTGCTCCTCTACAAAAGCACCTTGGATGATTTCCTGAGGACAAAGATCTGCAGCAGACCAAGACAGACACCATCACTCCTCCTTCAAATGCTTAGAGCCAAGTGGCATATCTAAAAGGAAAATGTGAGCCTGAGGAAGCCTCCAAACTGCAGGGAAGGCAGCAGGCAATCTCCTTCTTTTCTCCTTCCTGCATGTACTTAAGACTGGGGAAACAAATATTTTTCTTTGGCTGTCACCCTAAAGGGAAAAAATATCCCTAATTTTGTCATCTACATGTTATAATTAATAGCCTTTTGTATCTTCAGGTTTCAGTTTTCATTTCCCGATATCCCTTGCATTTTGACTTTGGATCAAATCTAGAGAAAGAGGACCCACTTCTGGTAAATGAATGACAAAATTCCTCTCTGGATCTGTCAGGACAACTTGACTGAGAACAAACTGTTGCTACTGGCCCATCAAGAGCTGAGTGCCACTTTGATTTACCCCAGCTCTAAAGTACAAATCCCCAGGTGAAACAAACGCAGACAAAGATTTCACATGCCTCCTCATTTAGTCTTAGCTTGTTACTTGTCCCTGTCAGAGAGATCAAGGAAACTGACTGCTGTTGACATGTTTATCAGAGAAAAGGAAAAAGCTTTACCTCCACGGGCAGCTCTAAAGCTTCATGAGACACTTTTATACACATGTGAAATAATTCTTCATGAGATAAAAGAGAAAGAAATCATGGTCAGTATGGTATAGAAAACAGACCCAAGGAAAGCTGACTTAGGTATGTATGAGACATATTTTTAATGCTTATGCTAATTTTCATTTAAAATATTCTTCTCCAGTCCAAAGAAATAGAATTGGGTAGGAAACAATCTCAGTAAGGAGCATCAGATTAAAACCACTATTACCTTATCCCTCCCCACCCTAAATTCAGGGAAGGTCAGGTCTGAATGTAGATTCAATTTATTATTTTAAAAAAAAAGCTCTCTGAGCTTTTCATATCAGAGAAATTAGAAAAAGAATACATTCAAATAAGAGATCAAAGACACAAGACTGCAAAAGTGAAACTGTAGGTCCAATCAAGGTCCATCTAGGTTGTCACTTAATTTCTCAAAGGAACTGGTAGTGGATACCAAGCCACATTAGTACCATTTCTGCTTAAAGAATATGAGAATTCTTCAGAGTGAACAAAAATAGGATTCAATTTGTATCACTGCTGGGCCACTGAGACACTGTCAATTCTAACTCACACCAGCAAAATGCCAAATCAGCCTCAAATTTGTTGCAATATTTTCTTTTTCCAAACTAATCACAGTCCTAGGGAATCAAGAAATCAGACTCATAGAAGGAACTGTTTCTCCATTGCAATGCTCCAACCAGAGCACAACATGCACATCTGATATTGGGACAGAGAAGCCCAGGTGCTTCCCCAATTGTCATCCATTCTGGTACCTTCCAAAAGCGTCCCACCGGCACAGACTCTCTCCTCCCACTTCTCTCAGAGGACACACAGGAGCAGGGCCGAGGGCAGGGAGCAGGATCATGAGTTTGGAAAATCTCTGCTTTTGCCCTCTGCCTCATCAGCTCTCGGAGATAAAGGCACCTGTAACCTCAGTAAGACAGTGATGCTGCCTATTCTGGGCTGATGGATTCACTTCTGCAGCCATGCCAGCAAGCACTCAGAACCCCTTTTCCTTGCCACCTGTGTCTGCTCTGTGGTGCACAAGAGACACCATTAAACAGCCACACATACTACCATTTTAACATGTTTAAATCAATTCCACCTCCATTCAGATAAGTGTTGAAACCCCCGTGTGGCTGGCAATTCCTAGAAGAGGACAGATCTTTTCCAAAAGCTAGGCTGAACTTAAAGTAGATACAAAATAATACTAAAGATTTTCTTTCTCTCTCTCCCTCATCACAGCCCTAAGATTAGCATAAAAATGTGCTATCCTAACTAAGCAGTCTGTTAACTGATAAGCTATCAAAAAATCATCTGTTATTTTTATAGCTCAAAGGCAGATGCCATTCCAAGAACCAGAGTTGATTGAGTAGGATTTTTAGTGCTTCGTGGATTTATCATTGTAAACTTGAGGTATTTTAAAACAGAATGATTCAAGCCTTGAAATATTACCTCCAGAGCAATCAAGCATTAGGATTTTTGCTGGTCTTAAGTTTTATCTGGGATGAAATAATTTAATCTCACATCATAAAGAATTTGAGTCGTTTCTTAATGTGTGCACTAAAAAAAATCTTTTCTGCATTACGGTCCAAACCGATGTAATTACTCAAAAGCATGGATGTCAAAGCTTCCCAGCTCCTCCTGCAGGGCCCCCTTCTGCACATTCTGTTCATATCCCCCTCCTCTGGAGCATATTTGGTGAGGACCTCAGACAGTCAGTTGCAGTCAGGCTTAGTGTATCAAGTTTAAGGGTTTAATTGGCTTGGCACTGATGTGCTGCCCTGCCAATATCTGTCCGATGATCCTGCTGTGTGCTGTACAGAGCTTTTATTGCAAAGCTGAAGCACACAGGCCGCTGCAGGAAAGGCAAGGCACAACCAACATGGGTGGTGCACAAAGTAAATCAAGTATGCTGAGATTTTCAATAGTAGGGAGGATGGAATGAGGCCAATGTGCAGCTCATAAGAAGAGAGAGGAAAATGTGGAACAACGCTAACCTCGCCTTACGTGTGATGTGGCAGCTCTATCAGGAAAGTATGTATCACTGTGGAGAAGCAATCAGCAATACCAGAGGATTGGAAAGCTCCAGTGAAGGAGCTTCTCCTTTGGTAATGAGAGACAGGTGCCAATGGGAATCAAAAGTCTGCAACCAGTTATTGTGATTAATATTAAACTTTTGTGAGTTCTACAAGCTTCAAGGCATAGGCAGACTGGCTTTCCAGGGCAGCTCTTCCACATTTTATACCAGTCAAAACAATTAGACATTAGGTCCCAGAGAAGGAGGCATGACGTTATCCCCAAAAGAGAAATAACAGGAGTGTCAAAACATGCATATCACTCATTTTCAGAGGAACTTGCCTCTGAAATATTTCAGTGCTTACACCAGCACAAGCTTGCATAGTTGGCTGGGATGAACTTCCTTTTTCACCAGTTTTTACTCAGTTCAGGGTTCCCTGCACAAGAAATAAAACACTGCAGTTTGAAAACAGAACAATTTTTTTTTTCTTGAGCAAGAAATGCTCAACCAGCTGAAAGAGACAGCAAAGAGCCACTAAGATACAGCCTGACAGAGCAAGAATACTTTGTTTGTGTGTGTTGGTTCCATGTGGCTGACATTTCAAAATGCCTCATAATTGCTCTTATCACCAGTTAATCCCAGCGCAGGGTCTCTGGCACTGATGCTCTGCATAGTGACACAAATGCATGTGGCTGGAATACACTGCTGAATATCTCTGCAAGTTTCCTGAAGAATTCCTGGTTCCACATGCTCCTGACTCCTCCTGCAGGCAATTGAGCTTCTCATTACACAGCAAATATGCACCTTTCCCAAAGCACATTATACCTCACTCCCCTCAGGGACAGAAGGCCCAGCAAAAAGACTTAACCAGTATTAATTTATCCCCCTGAGTCTATGGGGCATCCAAACTGCAGTACCTTCCCTCAGCTGACGTGCTGCCCCTGCACATGTTATCCCAGGCGGATCCTGCTTTTGGCAGACAGCAGGGAAGCACAGTAGGTGGCTTTTCCAACTGACTGCTGCACAAAGTGCTGAGGTTTCAGGTGCCCTGCCTCCCTCTGCCCCACACAGTGGGAGTTCCTGTGTACATGAGGAATATCCATAGAGGCATAAACACCCTGCTAGTCATTTTTTCCCAGGAAAATATGCATTTCATCATGCAGAATTCCTGATTGCCTTTTGTTGCAGGCATCAGCTCACCCTGCCCTTGCTCCAGCCCATGCAGAAGTTGTGCTGCTGTGGTCACTACAGAGTTCAGGCCCATTTTGTGTGTCCAGAAGTGGGACAGGCAGCCCAGACCACAGGGCTCCCAAGGACCTAACAAACAGGAACAGGATGCAGAGCACTCCACTGCAACATCCCAACTGGCATCAGGGTGGCCTGGGGAGCTAACCCAAAGGGCAAGGCGGCTCACACTAACCACACCAAGCTACCCAGTGGTAAATATTAGAAAAGCCTGACTAGTTTTTGGGTTTTACAGACCTCATACTTAGCAAAAATTTAAAAAAAAAAAAAAAAACAAAAAAAACCCCAAACAATCTCCCTCCTCCAAGTTAATAAAAATATCCACCTGCTTGCCCAAACAGCAAAGACAAAGCTCTCCATGTAGTGGCAAAAGTTTCCAGAATGTATCATCCTCTGCTAACCCTCTGCCACTGCTGGGAATGGCTCCAAGGTTTCAGTCTCTTCCAGGAGCATGTTAGATGAATTAGTTTGGGAAATGGCACTACAGTGCCATCCTGGAGATTCATATGCCTCCAATAAACGAATTTTTAAAACCAAGCACAGCAAAACACTGGAGCAGGTTAAATGCTGCTGTGTCAAAGCTGAAAAAGCATTAATGGTCCAGGGATAGCTCATCTTGTGCATGAATTTGCCTCATCAGTTTTTAGCAGCTACTTCCCTAACAGACCTCAGATTTTGTCAGCTATCTCCCAACAACATGGGCAGAGATGTTTTTCTTGCCCAAAATAGTTAAGTCATCAAACAGCTCTGTACTTACAAGGCCAACCTTTCCTAACCTTTCTGGCTAGACCAACTCCTGTTACATTAACCTCTGACCTCAAGTCTCCTTAATAGCAATATTCCTGGGCACTGCGATTTCCCTCCCACTGCGTTGGCTCAGGGATATATTTACTATCTTGGCTTCAGAATTTATTTTTCAACAGAAGTGGCAGGGACCACCCTATTCCACCCCCTCCTCATGCAGTACAAGTGAAGTAATTCTCAAGATATTATTTTACCCGAACAAATGTGCTTCAGAGTCTCCTTAGCTTTGTATGAAGCCCTGACTTCCTACCAAAATCAAACAGGGACCTGGTCAGATTTGAGATGGATATAAACAAGAAATGGGAGCCCATAATTGGTGATGGAAATCAGATAAGCCCCTTTTAAATAAAACCATTGATAGAGCAATGGGAACTCAAATTACCTTTGATTAAGTCTCTTAAGAAAATAAAGTGAGGGGGAGGGAAAGGAGGGGTCTGACTTAGTAAAATTACCCCTGTGGAGAAAATCATTGGGACAGGAGTGGGAAGGAGATGGGTGTAGCTTGTCAAACTTCCAGGCTGGATGCAGCAGGAATGGAGCCAAGGAGAAATTCCTCACCCACCATAAGCCTTGTTAGTGCTTGTGACAGGGGCTCCCACTGAAAGAGCCATGATAAGCATTTCATCTCCAGTGCCCTTGTTATTCAGGCTCTGTAGACAGAGACTGTGCGGAGGTTATGCACAGAAACTCAGCTGAAATCACATGGGAACACACAATACCAGCTTTCTGCAGTTTTTTCTGACTAGGGGGTTTATCTCATTGCTTCCACATTTAAGTAAACCAAATTATTTCAAAACAGGACCATGAGGACTGAGGAACTTGCTTGATGACCTCAGGGTGAATCACCTATGGATTTGGTTGTAAGCCTGCCTGGTGCACCTCTAAACAGGAGAAAAAAAATCATTTTGTCTGGAGATCAGGCTGACCTCTTCAGTTAATCCGATTTTCTCACCATTTAATTATAGTTAACTGTAGTGCTGAGGGACTTGTAGATACTTTGTCCAATTGGGAATGAAATTAAATTTTTGGATGTATATCAGGCAAGATAAAAAGAATGACTTCCACAGTGAAACTGAAGTAAGGAAAAAGAAGGAACTTCCTTTGTACAACATATTATTTTTCAGTAGCCTTTTTTCCATTTCTGTGATGTGCTCCCTCTTCCTACCTCTCCCCACCCTGAGAGGACTTTTTATAGACTTTAAAAAGCTTCTCCTGATTTAAAAACTAACCTCAAGCTCAAAATATAAGTATATTCCAGAGGAGGACAAGGGTGGACAAGGCAGGTTTACTGTTGCCTCCCAAGAAGTAAGCTGATGCTGAGCCCTGGTCACAGCCCTGTCAGGGAGCTGCAGCCTGCTCAGGACCTCACCCAGGAGAGTCACCACTGCCTCCACCACACCAGCAAGAGGACATGGGCTCACTCCTTACAAATCCATTCCCAGAAGCTGTTCCAGAGCTCTGCTAATGCTGAGCCTGTGGGAGCCTGCAGCAGCCACCACGCATTGTTCCACTCCCCACTGGACTGGGAAGGGCATCGAAAAAGAGTTGGTATTTTACCTGCTGCCACTCAGAACAGACCTGAAGTTCCCACCAGACAGCACCAGACTGTGCTGTGTATGTGAGGCCATGTGTTGCCACCTGAGGGTTCAGTGGTGCCGTGTGCTGCTCCTCCTCACAGGGTGAAGGGAGAGCAGCATGCCCAAGGGAGCCAGCTCCTGCCCTGCATCACAGGAAAGCAGCACTCCTGGGAGAAGGGAAGGGCTGAGCGTGAACACAGAGTAGGAGCAGTGGCCCCTCTGGGCAGTGCTAGGGAGGAAAGGGCAGGGAAATGCTGGGCTTGGGTTTATTTTCATTTAGGGACACCAAGCAGCACTTAGTCTTTCTTGAGATAAGCACCTTATAGTCATGTGCAGACAGCCAGGTTGTCCCTGGAGATTCCTGGGGCACCTGGCTACCCAAGGGAAAGCCACAGCAAGGGGCTGCCCATGGCTGCCCCCTGAACCCAGGCAGCCTCAGCCAGGCATCACAGCACACAGGCACAATTAAGGGGACACACGCTGCGTCAGATGTCAAAGGCTGGTTTTCACACAGTCCGCCTGGCTCTGAACGCGATCCAAAGCCTTGTCCTCGATGCAACCGTGCTGAAGTCAAGGTCATCCCCCAGCCTGTCACCAAGGCACCTCACCCCTAAGCACAGGCCAGCCTGCTCCTGCGCTCCGAGTTTTGGATCAGGCAGCTCAGGACAGGCACAATTACCGCGCTACTGTAAGTAATACCTTCGGCTTAATTACAGACCAAACCCTTATTTGCGGGTCAGTACTCTGTCAGGATAAATAAGCATTTTCACACAGTATTACATTTCTCTATTTCTTTTGGCTGATAATATTGGATACTGCCCAAGTCTGTCCCTAATGACCACAATAATCGTTCTTATCTGGACTCTAATCAGTGTCATATGCAACCTTATCACGCACGCCTCTTTGTAAACATGCAGTGTTTAAACAAGTGTAAGGTCATAAGGAACTCTAATATTTTAAGCAAGTTTGTGATACACAAACTAGTCATTTTTTGAAGAATGTTTAAAGTTAAAACTTCTGATTCTGGAAAATGGAATATTTGGAGGCTATTAGATTGAAATACAGCTGCACACTAAACTGATCTTTATAGTGACGGATGGGTCCCTCTGTGCAGATAAAATCCAGATTTAAAATATTTCTTTTAATTGTTATTGTCTTTGTGCTCAAGGACTGATTGTGGGAAAAATGCCATTCTCTGACCGTAAAAAAAAAAAGAAAATACAATAAAGCAGTAATTGGTCAATGATGATTGAACTAACGACTTTACAGTGCCAGTCAAACACATATAATAATTGCTCTTTGGACTCTTTATGAAGGTACACTACTATTTCATAAGACTAATCCAGCATTATAAATTCTTCATTTTATATCAGTCCACCATTATCACATAAGCCTTATGACAAATAGCATATATTATTAAACTTTCCTATTTAGACATGATAAAAATGAAGGCTTATCTCCAGCAAAAGCAGATCAGATGCAATTTGTCACCAAGACGTCAATTACTCGCCTTTGTTTAAAAATCTGCCTGACCAGTCTTTGGAAGTATTGGGTGCTATGATGGGCCCCTCCTCCTGTGGCAGGAAGCAGGGAGATCACATCAAGTTCCAAGGACCTGCAGAGGTGAGCAGAGGAGGAAGGGAGAGAGCTCACCTGTACCCCTGCCCAGCCTCCTCCCAGCACAAAAGGTGAACTCATCCCTAGCCAGCATCCCAGTCTGTGGATGTGGGCTCACAGGGCTCAGCCACCTCAGCTGCTCTGTGTGCGATGTGTAAATCCTCCCCTTTTGTTGAGGCAGCCATGCTCTGGAACCTGGAAACCTGGAACTGCTCTCACATCAGCCAGCACTCCAGAGAGGCAAGGCGCTCCACCTGCCAGCAAGTGGGAGCACCTGGAGATAGCCAAGGGCTTCAGGGTCCAAGTTTCCTTGATCCAGCTGTGACATGCTGTTGTAGATTATTCAGCTCTGTGACTTCCACTCCAAGGAGGAGCAGAGGGAGCTTCATGAAACAAGTAACAGGGAGCACTTCCAGGTACCACGACCTGCTGGTGTCGTAGTTGTGCCAGATGGGTCCCGCCAAGATCAGGGCTTGCCTGTGCTGCCACTCAGGTGAGTGCCCACCCTTAAGCACTGCCAGCACATGGACATGGAGCAGAGAAAGGAGAGCACCAAACCTGTCACTGTCTGTGCAGAAAGCCAGTGCAGCTGAGGAAAGGCAACAGGCTGCTGAGTTCCTTTTGTTGCAAGAGGGTAAAGGAGCCCCTCTTTTCCCTCAACATTCCATTAAAGGCTTACAGACAGGCCATGAATTCTTTGGGTTGTTAAATGCTCCCATAACACATATTTTACTTTTTAATTTTCTTTTTCTTAAATGTAGACTTGGAAGCGTATCAGAAGACTGCAATTTAATTTGCAACATTAGGATAAGCTCCTGTGACCATTCTCTGGAATTGTCAGGGAGCCCTTGCTCCCTCTCCTAGTTCTGCTCTTTGGGATGTGCTGAAGGAACGGGTGTCCCAGTCCAGCAAAATCGCACTGTCTTTTCCCTGTATGGTCAATTTTGAGAGTTCACAGTGTCTGTCAAGCATGCTAATAAAGTTCTCAGTGATTGTCTACTAAACACCACCACAAAGGAAGGCATTTGCTCTGCAGTATTCAGTCCTTGCTAGCAAGAGGGGGCCATCTCTGCCCTCCAACTCAATAGCCCTTTTGCCCCCTGATGGCAATGTCTGGCTGAAGCAGAGTGATACAGACTGTGATCCTGCCAAAAGCTCTGTGCAGTGCCACAGGCTAATATTAGTGTCACCCTTGGCATTTTGGCATTACCAAGAACACTAAGCCAGCTCCCCAGCAGAGACTCTGCTATGGTGAGGAGACACAGCATGCACAAACACCAGGAGATGAGACAAGCAGGCCTTGAGTGAGAGGTGTACAGGAACCCAGGCAGAGGTTCCATACCAGAGAGCAGACCCTTGTATGCTCCAAATTATACTCAAAAATTAACAAGAATTATCAGATAGAGATAAAACAGATGACAGACATATAATGTCCTTGTATGTCATTGAAATCTCTACAGGACCGAATTACACCATACACTTTGCATATCCGCTAAAAATACATAAAGGAAGAAATTAACAGAATTCTTTGGGTCATGAGTAAAGTACTGAAAAAATATTACTCCATCATTTGCTGTTAACCAGCATTGGCAATGTAGGGCTTACAGCCCAGGTTGCAATCACATCTCCAGTGGAAGGGATGAAGATACAAGCCAAAAAACCAAGGAAGAACTGGCAGTATAAGGAAGCTGCAATAGGAATTTTCATATCACAGACACTACTGCATGCTAGGCAAGAAAGGATCCCCCACTGTAGGATACTGCAGGGGGCCATTCTGCCTGGGAGTCAGGGAAGCCGAGGTTGTAGGAAAGAAAGATCACACAGGTCCTGAGTGCTCTGGTAGATGGGTGTCCACAACCTGCTTCTGCTTGGCACATGGCACGGCTGTGCAGTTGTGCTGGCTCAGGGCAGGACAGCTGGCACACACACAGGCTGTATCCCACAGAGCCATGCCAGGGAGATGGAAGTGAGTCTTTGTAATTAAGCTTTTGCCCACTATATATTACCTTGAAGAATGCACAAGATCACCAAGTGAAAAATATCTCAGCCATGGAGCTCTGAAATAACAGATTTTGTATTTCCTCTGTATCAGAGACTTGTCCATGTACATTATCCTAATGAGATCTGGGTACATGTAAAACCACTAGAGTCAGCCCAGACTGTAGAAGACAAACCTTACAGACTTTAAGCATACTTGAATGACAACATTAGAAGTTACAGCCTTGTCTCTCAGGTCACAGCACAAAGTTCCTCACACCTGACCTTGACCTGCAGCTTCTCTCAGAGGAGAGAGGTTTGTAAACCTTCAGCCTCTGCAAGACCAAAAATAACTGCCCACCAGGAATTTTGAAATAGTAATTTCATCCCAAACTGCCATCAGACAACAATGCTATTTCGACACAGTGGATGTGGGCTGGGGCAGCACCCAGGAAGGCACTGCAGCCTTTAACCACGCTGTGCCCGCCACACAGCCCAGCAGCTCTGGGCAGGGGGATGGTTAGAGGCTGCCCACTGGCATTTTAAATAGTGAACACTTACTGTTACTGATCAAAATTTATATTTGCTCTGTGCAGACAGCAGTCTCAAGCATCAAAACTTCTGTTTCAACACTGTGCCAAAAGCCATAAAGTTTAAGGCTCGACCAAGCATTGATTCAGCACTAAAGCAGAAGCCTGGACTCTAGAGACTACTGAATAGCTGGATTAAATAAACACTTTAAAATACCTCTAGCACTGCTAATAAAAACTGGGACTAAAGAAATGCATAGATGGACCTTCGTTTGCTGAGTAGAGCTTTAATTTTTATATTAATAACTATATTCACAATGGGATTTTTTTTTCTAAAATAACTGTAAAAAGAAAAACATTCCCAGTGAGATCCAGGTGCTAAATACAGGTATTTTAAGACAGAGGTAAAATTATTTCTATTTGATGTTTGTTAACAGGGTTCAAGGGTCCTGTGAACACTTCCTGTCTTTTTTACAGAGAAGAAAGACAAAGATCAGAGGCAGTGAAAGAGCTGAGACAGAGACTTGAATGTGAGTTACAGCAGCATCTGTGGTAGCAAGCATGGCTTCAGTGTTTCAAACCCAGACATATTTCCCATGACCAATTCATCTGAGCTTCCTATCAGGCAGATATTAGCAGAGCTGCAGTGCCATACCTGCCCCAGGGCATGTGGGGCACACAGCCTCTGCTGCTCCCTACCTAAGCACAGCCCAATCACCAATACATCTCCACAAAGAGAAAGGGCTGGAAATGCCCTCGACTTCATCCATGGTTTACCTGTACCCTCTGTTTCTCTTAAACCTGCTATCCTGAAGCCGTGGGATTCCCTGGAAGTAAAAATTAGTTAATGGATAGCATTTAAAGCTCTGGAACCAATTCTACTGTGAGTAAATGTAGCAGGGAAGGCAGTGTGTGTTCTTGCAGACTTACAGCGAGGTTTAAAAATTTTCCTTGAAATCTCATCATTGGACATGTGGGAATGTGCAGATGATAGAGGACTATGAAGACCCTTGCAAGGTCCCAGTGCTAGGATCAGGGCAATATAGAGACAGCACCCAGAGAAGCTCCCCTGAGAGGGCATCTTGGATTGGGAGGGGGTGGGCAGCTGTACACTGCACTGCTTGGGTTCATCTGGCTAAGTAGCACAGTCTAGTCCATCTGGAAGAAATAACTAATTATACCCCACCTCTATTTATGTCTAATTTTAACAGCAAATTTCCTAGGATATAAAACATGATCTGTTACCAGTCAGATTCAGTGCTAGCAAATGTCGATGAGCACTGTGTTGCCCTAATGCTACATGGTTTTGAACGTCTCCATTCAGTGCTTTGGATTTAAAGAACAAATCAAATGGTATCTTCTTGACCAGGCCATTTTACAAAGATAGGCATATTTTGAAATCTTTCTGGGGAAAGATTTCCCCCCAGATATGTGATTAAAACAAGTTCTAGCCTGACTAGAGTGAAAACCAAGTTTGAGGCTAGGCCACAGAGGAGGTTTCATAGCTTCAGCACAGAAAAGAAAGATAACAGTCAGAGCTACCAAAAAAAACCCTAACAAAGTTTCTTTTTAAAGTTGCTTTGCCTAATAAACTATCTGACTGGACCTTTCTTCTCATAGTATTTATTCATTGACAAAAACCACTCGGTGTCGCTTGGTTAGTATTCCCTAGAGATTCCCTAGAGATTGTATTGTCCTGCAAGTGCCAATTTGGGATATATATAATTTTTTGTTATCTGTAAGAGTGTAACGGGGCTGAGAGCTGACAGAATCTACCTACAATATCCATCACTAATTTTTTCCCCCCTAGTGTCTTCATTATGATAAACTGATTTAAATTCTTTCATACTTTCTTTTATCATTGGATTGGACAATTTATAAGGCTTGAACAAGAGATCAGCAGAGAAATTTAATGGAAAGCATGCCAGAGGCAAATACAAGCAAAGCCACAAAGATGGAGTACAGTTAAAAAATGCTGGCTACTCCTGCCCCCATTATGAAACAACTGGGTTATTTACAACCCAAACATGCTGCAAGTTGGGGAGGTGCTGCACTGAATGCCCTGCAAAGATGAAATTACAGTAATCGAGTCTCGTGGTCAAGAAGTCCAAGGCTGCTCCTCATAGTTCCCTGTGGGATACAGAAGGACTCACCACAGCCTACGCAAATGTCACCGAAAAATCCCCAACAAAATGTCAAAACACACCCAAACCCTTGGATATCATGTCAGCACAAAGCAAATTTCCAGAGAAAATGTGGGATCAAAAGACTAGTTAAGGTTGCCAGATCAATGAACTATCTCTGTGCTTCTTTCTCACTAGGACATGGAACTGTGGAAGGAGTAGAACTGTGTTAGGAGTTCTACAATACTCCCACCCCATGCAGGATTCCCTTGGCTGAAGACAAATATGCTCCAACATTTCTTGCAGCTTAAATCTTCTAGAGTACCTTTATATATTGCCCACAGTTTAAAAAATACTGATGTAGAATAGTCTAGAATCACAAAATCTATCTTCTGCTTCTAGGTGTTTCACATACACTATGAATACAGGGACTTGTGTGAATTTCTCATAAGTGCTGCCTACCAGACCCTTTAATGGCACACATGGTTCCCTGAGGCCCCTTACCCTCTAAACATCAGGAGCCAGAGCTGGAGGCAGCTACTCATAAGTACAGCCCTTGGTAGTGCGTGCTGCTGGGTGGTTAAAGAAGGCACCTGGCTACCTTGTATAAAAGCAAGGAGAGGCCCTTTCCAGGATGAAATCCCTACACTAGGGAATCCCTGGTACCTAGGTACTCTGCTACTTCAGGTAGCAGAGTAACGTGGATTTGGTCAAGCAAATGAGGAAACATATTTGAAAAGAGAAGGCTTGGGGTCAGCCCATAGTAAAAACCCCTTTTCCTACATTAAAACCTAAGGATAATTTGGGGCAGAACTATCCCAAAGAGGACATTTACTCCTAGTCCAGTGTATCTCTGCTTTATCTCCCTTAGGTGGCATGTAAGGCTTCTCCTACACCTTTTAAATCCCACAAGCCAGTAAAACCTGAGTTCATCACTGCTGAAGACTAACAGTAAAAGCATTCATGTTCTCCAGATGTATTTTCCTGTTTCTGCAAAGTTCTAAGATGCTTGTCACAGAGTTGTTTCTGCTTGTCACTCAAACAGAAAATCCTGACTGAGAACAGCTTCCTTTGCATCTACAGGAGCAGTTCGGCTGCATGGAGAAACACATGGATAAGGCTGTCCAAGAAAAGGGAACTACATGGAGAGTGAAGCTAATACTCCATGATAACTGCTGCAGCTTGGACCGCACAAGGCCAACAAACATGCACAGGGGCCCTGAAAATAACAAAGATCAAAATTAGCCCACTCGGGCATGTGGTTGGCTATACTGTCTGTTTAAATAAGCTTAAATTTTAAAATCCAGTTAAAGGAGGCACCTTCTCTCATTGTTTAAAAGCATTTCATGAAAAAGAAATGTCATCAATTTCTCAGGCCCTGGAATTTGGAACACAAGCATGCAGGACCTCAAAAAGAAAATCAGGGAGTTTGCTTCTCTGCCCAAGCCTTTCCAGCCCCACGGCCAAGCTCACAACAGCCACAGATCTGTGCTGAAGTCATGCTTTATATAAGAAGATAGCAAACATCTGAAAATGTTTTCTGATAAACTTTTTCTCATTTGGCTGTTGTACAACTACCACATATTTTCATGGCTGAGCTGCTCTGTATCTCTCAAACTTGGGTTTTATTACTGTAGAAATATCTGGGTGTTGTATTTAGTCAATGAATCATTTGAGAGCTCTGTTCTTCTGACTGGAAGACTGGTATTATTAAACCAAATTTTCTTTTGTGTTACAAAACTGCCCTATAGGTCTGACACATTTGGGCATCTTTAAATTTGTTGAGACCCTCTCCCTGCACAAGGATCAAGCACCTCTGTGCTTCAGGGACTTCGGCTCACTCCAGAGGTGCAGTGAGGTCAGTGGCACTTCACCCAGTTCCTGACCTTTCCTTTTGCTCGTGCCCCCCCCTCCCTTGCCCACCATCCACCTCCACAGTAAAAGGCCCCACCTTGCCAGAGCCATATGCCTCACAGAGCACCTCACTGATCCCTCATTTCCATTTCCTTTCCCGTTTTGGGTTACACTCCACTGTTTTGAGCAACCTAAAGGAAGCTCATTGACCTGCTCTTTGAGCCAGGGGTACAGTGCAGACAAGGCACCTCTCCCCGTCTGCCCCCGCAGGAGAGCCCAGAATTTAACTTCTACAGGATTCAAGTGCCTCTGGGGGATGATGCTGCCCTACAGCAAGAAGCTTGCCACAGCAGGGGAAAACCCATGTGAAAAGAGCTAAACCTCTGTGGCAACCGTGTCTGGGTACTATCCTAGTGCCAAAGGCCCCAGGAAGCTCTCAGCTCTCCCTGCACCAGGCTGCAGGCAGCACACGCCTTGTCTCCGATGGTGGGAGATGACAGCAAAAGCAAGGGAAGGTGTCTGCACTCGCCTGGCTGTTCCCAGCAGCCACCTCCAAAATACTTCAAAATCTATTCAGTTTCCATTGGCTTACTGAAACCCTCTAACACAACTTCCCAGAGAAGGGAGAAACAAGATTCTTTTTAAAATGGAAACGTCATAATACATCTGACTTGCAAAAAAAAGCCAACAAAAAAAATTACCATCAGATATGTTTGTGCAGCAAGCTCATTCTTCCCTTTCTATAAAGCCACAAAAGATATAAAATATAGAACATCCATGGACCACATGAAAAGAATGTCTGGATCTGTTAAAACATAAAGAAGGCCCTACGAGCCAAGGGCAAAAGTTTAGCAACAATAAAAGTGTCTTTAGGGTTTTGTTTTTTAAATGCATAGAGGGAGGAAAAGAGTTTGTGGTCATGTTTTCCAGCTTTATGTATATTTGTCTATCATTTTAATATAAACAGGGTGTATTTATAAAGCCTGAAGAAATGGGAAACAGATTCATTGGTTCCTAAATGCCAAGAAGTCTCTTCAAAGATGATAAGCAATTAAAGAGGAAAGTCAATCAAACTTTTATGACACTTCTGACCAAGGGTTTTATTTTTATTGCACAAAATCCAATGTGACAACAGATACATACAGTAGCTGCACCCACCCGTCCTTCTGTTGTGAGGCGCCTGCCAGCATTCCCAGTAAAATCCCACTTCTGAAAGGAAAACAATGCTTGAATTCACGGACCCTTTGACAGAAGAGTTCTCAGCGCTTCTGAATATACTAATACACACAGGAAAGCACATATAGAAATGGATACATATGTCAATTGCCATATGCATCCACAAATACTGTCTTAGAGCAATTCTCCACACAGACCCTAAGGAAACAGGATCTGTTTTCTACAGCAAATACTCAGGGGAGTCCAGAAATCCTTCAATAGCCCTGAAAAAATTAAGCAGAAATGGAATAAAGTAGGAAAACAGACAATGCAGCTGGTGCGTTATTTTGCACCAGCCCCAAATATTCAGCTTTCATAGTGGTACAGACAATTTTATATTGACAAGGCAGAACTTCAGTTGTCAGGTTTTGACAGGCCATTTTGGTAGTGAAGAAGGTTTGGCTTTTTCCTGGGAGAGGGGGAAGGGGGAGAGGAATGAAGGTGCTAATTAAAGACATAGTGCATATTATGTGCCCCTGGAAAGAAACTCGGAAAGTCTCATTAATGGCTCTTATGATAAAGGATATCCCAAAATGGTTACTAAAATACAATGCAATGGGCAGCACTCTGTATTTAATGGAAGAGGGATGCTGCATACTTCAAAATGTATGGTTCCTATCTAAAATAAGCAGTTATAGACATTTTGAATGCAATTCCTGAAGGATGTCTTTGAAGTTATAAGTCATTAAGTGATCGCAACCTATATATCAAGTAGCCTGAAAACAAGAAGCAAGACAGAGCACAGGAAAATGAGTAAAAAGGTTCTTGAGACAAAAACATCTTCTATTTTATTTACTTTGAAAAGAACCCCAACAAAATCTTGTGATAACTCAACTGGTACTGATCTGGAGACCAGGGACAGTCCCATTGTGTCACCTGCAGATGCGGCACAAATAGACCCTCCCTATATTTATCCTTTACTCTGAGCATAGTACTTTAGCTGGAAATCAGCTCAAGCACAGAAACCCAGCTACATACTGTAGCATGTAGGAAGTGGGGGAAAGTTAGGGAAAGGCTGTTTCAGCCTGGAGTATGTCGTTCTATACAAAGGAGAATCCTTTGTATGACAAGGGGTGATTGTTAAAATATTCATTTTTGTGGTGTTTCTCATCACTGACACAAACTAGATCAGAGAAGATCAGAAAACACTTGCTCAAGTGTTGTTACTCAAGTGAGGCTCCAGAGACCTGGCAGCTGGACCATCCCACACTGCGGCTCACCTTCCACTGGCTGCACACCCCTTGTCCTGCCTGCTCCCACTGCACACAGGGACCACCACATCTTACTGCCTTCTGGCTTTGCAGGGAAAGCAAGATCTGAGTTTTCCAAACCTTTTTAAAAAAACATTTAAACGGGTCTGTTCTAAAGTACTCAAAATGGCTTGGTTTGCTGTGCAGTTATTTTTTTCTCACCTCCTTCAGCTTGCTAGGTCTTGAGAGTTACCTGCCAGAATGCAAAAATTTTTTGCTTTTTCCTTCCTCACTTGGGGTGAGCATTTTTAAGAGACTGAGACTGAAGTATTTACATTTTGTTCAATTTTGGCATAGATGTTCTGAGCTCCATTTATCCAACAGATGAAATTCATCCTGGTGTAAATCCAGAGTAAATCCCGAACAACTCAGCAAATCACTGAAATTACTCCAAAATTATACAACATGTACAATTTGACCTTGAAAGTGCAACAGGCTTTCCTTCCAGACAAGCTGAGCCCCAGTCCCTCCTCCTCCCATCAGTTAGAGCAGCCACCTGTGCCCTACCCAAACAAGCCCTGCAACCCACAGGCAGCAAGGCCACAGTTTGCTAGAGATGAACACAGAAAAAAAGGCAACAAACAATTATAGCTGAGGAGCATGGGCAGGAGATATCTTTTGTTGTGCTGGTTTTTTTGTAAGCTACAAGTGATTTGTTTGTGGGGTTTTTTTTTCATGCAAGCTCACACATCCCACTGCCCTACAAGGCACATATTCACATGCATTTGTGGACTGAAGAGCCCTTGGCAACAGTCAAGTTATCCAATAGCTCCTGTCCCATAGAACTGTTCAAGCCAGAGCATTTCTACTCCCCCCCTTGGTGCTGGGTTTGATTCAGGAAGGCAGACTAAGTTAAATATAATGTGACATGAAAAGTACAGGAGGGTATCAGCAATGAACTGATAAAGCAGACTGTCTTTCCTCTTAAACACCAGGAGACTGCTCAACATTAGTCAAGCAGAATTAATAATTCACATTGAGTAATCTGGAAAATTAGATCTTCTTCTGACTATGCCTGCAAGCAGCTTACAATTTGGTTTTATTCATTATTCTTGGAAACATTTATGAATAATTTTTGGTCCACTTGAATTTCTGTGGGATGCTAATTCAGAAAGGGGAATGAGCACAGCTTTGGCCAATACACTCAATTTTTTTGTTCATTTTTTTGCATGTAGAGGTCAGCTGACTCTAACGTCAATGTTGAACTATTTGTTTGGCTCCCCAGCAACTGCTCCCTTTTTTCCACTAAGAAGGTAAAACACGTAACATTTTCATCTTTGGTCTGAAGTACCACAACAATATACAGTTGTTGTCTATGCTTGTTTCAAGTTCTATTCGGCTGCAAGAGGAAGGTGGAAAGGAAACAGAGGAAAAGTGGTTTACTTTACCGCAGCCAAACCTGATATCATCTGGCCTTTCTTGGTGTCCCCCCACCCAGGAGGGGTTTGCACAGAGCAGAGCTGATTCCTGCTGCTCCCCACTTCCCAGCTCTGCAGGCTGGAGCAGTCAGCACCAGCTGAAGGGAAGAACAGGAGGGAGCCTGCCAGCTCTTTCAGAGCACCAGGACCCCAAATGAATGGGTCACACATGAAACTTCATTCTCTGCCTGAAGCCCAGACTAGAAACAATATTTCTGGCCTGATGTGAGTGACAACATCTCCAACTTTTGCTCAGTCATTCTGCTACTGCATTCTTGCCTCTTTTCTCTGGGGACTTGTCTCTCCCTCGCATACCAGAGACCAGTGGTTTAATATGGAAAATCGACCATGCTCAAAACCAAACTGAATGCCCAGGAATTAACAGAACCAGCCAGAAAAATTAATCACCTTGAGTCTAAACATGACTCAGGTTGGGTTTCTGGCCACAGATTAAGAAATACTGGGGGGGGGGGGGGGGGGCGGGGGGAAGTGCAGGCTGCACTTTTCTAGAAGATTTTGTGAAAACCTCGACAAGCACTTGCTAGAGATGGAGTACAAACAGTTGATTCCACATTCTTGCAGACAAGATGATCTCTCAAGGTCTTTTCTAGCCTACATTTCCAGGGTTTTAAAACCCATCAGCATAAAGGTTCAGGGCAATACAGAGCTGGTGGCAAATTGCATCATCCAACATTCTGATTTCTCATGTAATGAAAACCAGCACAACCAGCACTACTGATGGAATCAACTGAATTCTCAACTTCCTTGCTTTTCTGAGATTTGTGAACCCATAAAGGTTCTCTTCAGACTATTTTTTTTCCTTTGTGGTTAAATTTTTTATATCAAACTTATCATCAGGGAGCTCCTAGAAATAATAGCAAACATGCATGCATGAGGGTCACACAACTGCTGAAATGTTAATGTCATTTATTCTCTCTGGATTCTGCAGTTCTTCTGACCTAAGAAGTTTGTACTTTGGTGAACAATGGGGGAAGGTTTCTAGAACTTTACTAATTATTCTTAAATAAGGAGATAGTGCATTTTTCACTAGCTGCAAAGATACAAAACCCTGGACACACTAAAAGACAGCCACTGCCAGTCTGCAAATTCAAGTACCATCAAAGCTTTTCCCTAAATATTTGGCATTTCTACTCCTGAGCAGCTTTTGGTTTCATATAATCTGAAGCCCTCAGTTTCCCACCAAGGTATGTTTCTGCTTGCAAGCAATGCCAGACAGCAACGAACTGGAGTTTTCTGTTGGCTATGAGGAGCTTGGCTGACCACACAAGTGAGTTCCCTGAGCACAGACTGCCTGAGCAGCTAAATATACCCCACTGACAATATGTCTTCCCCTCTCCAATCCTTTCCTGGGTGACAGCAATTAACCAGAGGTTCCAAAGAAGTCAGTGACTGTTTCTCCATCAGGGACCATCACCCCTCTCAGGGCAGCCAGGGAGCAAACTAAGCAACACCCACTGCTCTAAGGACTAGTGAATAGTGAAAGAAGAAGAAGGGGGAGAAAAACAAGGGGAAAATTGTTTGAGTCCCTGACTTCCTAAGCTCAGAGCAGCAGAAGACAAGCTGCTCACCACCCACAGTCACATCAAAAGTGCCTCTCAGCTGCCAGGGGCACCACAGAAGGGGAAGGGAGCACATTGAGGCACTGCATATTGTGGGAGGAAACACTGTCCATCACCTACATATGATGCCCTTCAGCTCTTAAAACAAAAATAAAATCCAATGCATAAGCAGTCTATATCCACCTTCCCAGTACCAGTCATAATTTTATAGATGTCACCTCCTAGGACCATCACAGCTTTTTTATTAATTTTTTTCATTCTAACATTTATTAAAAGTCAGGATCAGAACTCATCTCTCGGCACGCTTCTATTAATTCAACTAGATATAAAGTTAATTAAAAATTCCTTAAGTTTTATTAGCAGTCATACACAGGCACACAAAGTGAACAAAATGAACATTTGGCAGTATTTGTGCTGCCCGGATTGAAATTAGTCTGCTCAGGCTGCACCTTCAGGCAATGGGGAAGGCTGGGATCTACTAGATGGAAACATGAAGTGCCTAAACCAGAGAAAATGTCCTTTGAGGAAAGTCTCTGCTTTCCTTCACCCTTATAAGAAATGTTTGAAGTCAGTCACTGTGAAACTCCCCAAAATCACACACATACACACATTCTCCCCCCCTCTCCCCCACAAAGGCATTGTTTGTTATTTCTTACTTCTAACTTTACTAAGCAAATGGAAATGCAGGAATCCATTTCTGAAGCCAAAGAGTGCAAAGATCATGATTTTCTTCCTATCCACATCCTTCCAATCTCTTTGCTTTTTTTTTCTGCTGATAAAAGTGAAATTATTTTGGTTTTCTAACAGAAGGAAAAGACAAAAATTAAACCAAAGCAGAAGCTTGTCACATAATTTTTTCCAGCAAATCAAAGCCATTTTTTTTCAATTAAAAAATGTTTTGATGAAGAATTACAACTACTTTTCAGTGAAATGGCTTTATAGCTTCCCTTAATCTTACAGAGACACCCACATAGAGGCTGCATTGTTTAACCAGCTGTAGCATCTCCTCTACAGAAGAGCTCCTTGCTGAGCAGTGAAGATATTTATAGCCTGGATTCCCAGAAGGGAAATCTCTAAGGTGCCACTAATTAGTTCTCCTAATGCACTGTTAATAGAAAGGGGAAACATCTTATCTTGTGAATAACAGCTTTGCTGCTCTTTGCCATAGGAAGTAGGATATCCCATGAGTGTTACTCCAGGAATGAATTCCATGGCCAAAATGTGGATCTTCTCATGGGGTTTCCCTTCAGCAGAAGGATCCTATTGCCATGTTTGTGAGGAGCAGCAATGACCACATTTGCCTGCACCCCAGAATGAGAACTCTTTATTTGCCCTGTGCCCTACATCTGGGTTCTAAAAAGAGAAAATCCAAGATTTGGTCTAGAAAGAAGCCCTGCTGCACCTAGGGCAGGTGCTCAGACAGACTGATGAACAGTTATCAAGAGAGAGCTGCAAGAAGTCCCACTGTGATTCTCTTGACCTGGACATTTTCACAGGTATTTGATCCAAGAAATTCATCATTCATACCTTCATCTCCAATAGCAGATGACTTGTGACAGTCCCCCAGTAAGCAAAAGTACTTCCACTTCCACTGAGAAATAACTAGCAAGCCACAGTCTCTATCAAATGTGCAGAAAACATCATCAAATAATCACAACCTATGCGCTCAGGGACATTTCACTAAGTGGTTACCTGAAACAGTGAATAGATAGTAAATATTTTTTTCTGGGCACCGGTAGAGGATGATTGGAGTCTTACTATCCTGATCCATAAAGACAGAGACCTTTGCAAATTTTCCAGATCCTGCACTAAACTATTTGAGTCCCCAACAGCCCCATAAAATACCCACCACAAATCAGCTTTGCTCACCACCTTCTCTCAGCTCCTTTCAGAATCAGTGGCTACTATCCAGCAGACCCCTGCCCCTGCAGGCACACTGTATCTCACCCTGTAGGAGACGTTATGCCTCCTCATTGCCAGGAAGGCAGTCATTAATTAGTGTTCTGCCATGGCTCAAACCTCTACTCCATGTTCATCTTTTTACATCAAGCACAAATTCACATGGCTGAGCATCTGGACAAGGACATTCACAAGAACAGTGGAATAAGGAGTGAAAATTTCAAAAGAAAGCAAGATACTTTCTAAACTCTTGCAATCTTGCAATGCCATTGCAAAGTGTCATTAAAGACGGGTTTGAAAAGCTTAGCTGTGCCTACATCTACCTACGACCTTGTCCAAGTTAACTAGTTGTAAATTAACAGCACTGGAAGCCTGAGAGAACACTCAAAGAAGACAGGCAACAGTACTGCAAAAGTCTGTCTTCATGAAGGAAAAATATTTCAGAGGGAAAAAAAAAATCACAATGCCATTTAAAAAAAAATGGGATGTTGACGCACCAGTGCAATGGTTTTCACCTGCAACAGTTTTAAGGAAGGGAGAGGAAGTTACACCAGGCAAATATAGCATAGTGAATAAAAATAATAATGATTTGTGATAAATTCGAGCCACATCCACGTTTGGCAGCTTTCTCATCATGCCAAGAATTTATCCAACGCCCCTTTTATTTATGATGAACCAAAAGTGACATAACACTTTGTCATGAAAGAATGCTGTAAATGATGCTCTTTTAATTACATACACTGTTGTTCTTGAAACAACTCTCCAGTAATTTATGTTTATAGTTCTACACATGCTGCAGAAGTGGATACAAAATGCAGCTGTGGTCAGCAACCGTGTGATTTCAGTCTGATGCTAGCTCAATATTAAGCCTGGAAGAAGAAAGAGGGAACACATACTCCAAGTGCTTTTCCCCATTCTCAATTTTTGCAATGTTATTGAAGCACTGGCCTACCAAAACCCATATGTTTCCAGACAGGCTACAAAAAAGGAGAACATCCTGGGGGCAAAATCTAAACACTGATGTATCTCTCCAGCAGGTGAACAACAGCAGAAAATCCTGATTTCTATGGAAAATTTGGGGAATACTTGTACAATATATTGTCTTTCCAGTATCTCAGAGCACCACTGGGACTGAGTGATCCCTCTTAGCTACAGAGGGACCTTTAGGTTGCCTCAGGAGCCTAACATATCAATAACAGCAGCTAGGTTTGCCTCTGCTTTCCATCCCCTACTCATTTTTCCTAGCTCCTCAAATGTTGTTGAAGCTAACATTCATAGACTTCTGAAAACTACTATTCTTACACTTCACTGTAGTCAGCATAAACAAGAACACAGCCAATGATATGAGAGAATTTTGTGCTATTTGGAGCCCTCAGAAAATACTTGAGTTTGCAGTGCTAATAAGAATTAATTCCACCTCCCCTTTCTCCTGGTCATCCTTTCTAATAGAGCCACTGTGCTTTATTCACCACAATTGTAAGTGCCAAAGGAAGGAATTGTTGAGGCCTTCCAGGTTAGGAAATAAGGGTATCAAGGATGTGAAAATCCAGACATGCAGGATCTGTAATATACCAGCACACTCTTCCACTGAGCTCAGCCAGTTTAAGTAAATGAATCCATTGGAGCAGAGCACCAGAGGCAGTTAACTGCACAGTGCAGAAGCCAAAAAAGGATCAAGGCTACTGTGAAATGCGTCCATACAGCAACTGCAAGGTTATTAAAGGAGATACATGGATAGAGACAAACAGAAACTTATGTGTTACTTTAGAGACAAGTAATGATAGAACCACAGAACTGTTTGCACTTATATAGGCTTAAAAGAACATAAAATGCAAAGATAATCAAAGAAGAAACAGGCTTATCCAAAGATGGACAAATATGTGTTCTGCTCTTTGTTTTTAGTGGATTTAACATACAAATATTTTTCACTTTTTGTGTTTTTATCCTCCCCCCCCCCACCCCCGCATTCTACTTTCCACATTTATAAACTTAATACCTCACTTCTTCCCGAAATTCAAAATCCAGAAATCTCTAGAGTTACAGGCCAAATGCAATTCTTGGTCACACACATTTAGGTTGAGCATCAGGGATGGATCCGCTGTGTTTCGCTAAACAAAGCACACAGCCCATGAATGATGAACCTCTATCTTTTTCCTTTGGCTTCCTTTCAATACACAAGTTTGGTCCACTTCTTAAGATTTCTGACATTCAAATAAAATCATCCTTTGAGTTCAGATGATTAGGAGAGCCAAAAGGCATTGTTTTAGTTTTTGCTACATTTAAAACCAGTTTGTTTTCCTTGAACCAGTCTGTCAAAGTCTTTTTGCAGTTCAGGCGTTATGTGAGAAACAGATTTGCCATTAAAATGCACAGTCGTGCCATCTGTATAAAAATGTATAGCACAGTAATGACATAGCCTTGCAAAATCATTAATAAAAAGAAAAAAACAGGAATGACTGACACTACTCAACTCAGGGAGGGGGGAGGATAGAGGGGAGAGACATTGACACCTTTGACTGACAAAGGGGGGAAGAGACAGCCCTGTGAAGAGAAACAGATTGATGCTTCTCCCAGATTCTTTGTCTTCCTGACAGAGAATGGGCAGCAGCACAGGCCACCTACTTGCTGCGCTAACGCCTGCAGCATGTTAGGCCAAAAGCTTTGGTGAAGTTAGCTAAGAAAGACTTCCACTACATTTTCATTTATTTTGGGTATGCTTGCAAGAGCTCGTTATTAAATGCCTGCTCAGAAATCCCATTTCACCAGAGCTGTTTCCTCTGCTGACCAGCACAGGCAGGTGCCCCTCATTCAGTCCTTCTGCAGCTCTCCCAGCCAGGCTGTCACTGCCTCCTGCTGCTCAGGGAGCCTTCCCCTGACAGCACACCTGCCTGCAACACCCTGATTTTGAACCTTCGTACAATCTAGGCCAAAACCTGAGAGCTGACAGCCCTCCCTGCCCCACAGCTTCTCAGCTGGATTGCTACCGGCATAACCCTGCTTCTCCAGTCATCCTGCTCACACCGGATGTGTGTGCACTGTTTAAATGCTGGCGAGCACTCAGCTCTTTTCACTCCCAGGCAGAGGACACGTTATAGTGGCAACATACTTCAGGTTCATCCTCAGTGAGACTGTACCATGAGCTGAGGGAACAAGCAGCAGCAGCAGTGCAGAGTTCCTTCAGTGGCCTGGCAAAGGAGCACTGGCTGCTGGCAGCCCTCACGTCACACCTATTAGACAGGATTTGGGTTCAGGGTTTACGCGTGTTGGTCCCACCTCATTCTGACAAGCCAGCAGGATACTGTGATTCACAGAGGGAGACGTGCGAGTCTTCCAAAAATATGCCTGGAAGGAAAGAACTGATGAGGGCATCTGAAAAAGACGCACATATGGTTTTTTTGATGGCTAAATAGCAACCAGTTCTTTAGACTTTTCCTCAGGTCACACAGGTGAATGTTTTCCCTAGGCAGAAGCCTTCTAAAAATATCATGAAAAAGATTCATTTTTGGCTATGTTGAGTTTAACAAGTGTCCCTTAAGCTTTGTTTACCCATCATCTTGTCAACGTGGCATATGCATCTCTTCTCTATCAACTACGTGCTCCACCCTTTGCGTCTGGCTGAGTGCTGAGAGCCGACTGCAGCCCACAGCCTCCGAACAGTCCCGGGGCACAGCCCAGGTCTCTTGACAAATCTAGGAACATGTGCTGAAATTGCAAAAGCATCAAAACAATGAAAGCCAGAAGAACATCTTTACAAGGCATTTGCTCGCATTCACCCCAGGGACTTCACTATCATTTGAGAGAAAACATTGTAATTGTGGCAGAATTATAGATTACAGTTTTACTCGGACTTCCTAAAGTTAACCTCTACCATTATAGACCTAAATTTGGAGCAGTCCATTGTGCCACTTGGAGGAAAGCCGCTAGTTCAGCACTAGCAACTTCACTTGTATAAAAGGAACTTTTTTAATGATGATTTGTGTTTCATAAGCATTTCACTATTTTTAGCAATATGAGAAAGTAAGGCATGCCTCCTTTTAAATCTGGCTTTTACTGCACCCTGTAATTTATGGCGATATAATAAGTAATTTTAAAATAAAGATTTGAGACAACATTTTAGCATTAGTGTTTTTAAGACAAAACAAACATTCAAAATAAAACCTAAACCACAGCAATGAAATCTATCATTAAATGCCTACTTTCTGCTAAATTTGTAGCTATGGCAGCTTAAATCTCAAACATTTGTTGTGACCTCTTGTAAAGTAAAAATAATCATATTATTCATTGCGGTTCAAGACCAATATAGGACATTATTTCATCCTAGCCATAAATATACATGGAATTATATAGTTTATCTTTAAAAATTGTATTAATTACTCTTTGTTGAGTCCAAGTGACTGCTGGTTTCAGAAAGAAATGTATATCATCTCGTTGTATTTGCTTTATTTGTGAAGACTAGCACTTTTTAGGCTCATTTATGCATAATACATCAGATGTGACCTGTTTAATCAATGCCAAAGTTCTTCTGAATTAGTATCTCTGTGTGAGTTTCAAACACAAAGGCTTTTGACTGTTCATGGAAAAATTCAGACACACTTTTTCTCTTGTTCACTGTGTAAAAGCTGCTACTGTACTGTGGTGCCAAAACTGAAAGTTACACTGCAGTGAATAATACATGCCAAGCAGTTCAACCCAGTCCATTACATCTCTCAGACAGCACTTATGTCCCATCACACAGAACCTCACATATCCCCATTTATCACATAGCTGTTTTTCTGAGACAAGGAGAGTCCCCTCTGCATAGGAATTGGTCCTAAGTATGGACATAGGCACATGGCAGCTCTCCCTGCCATCACACTTAACAAAAGCCACCTCTCTACCTCCATTTCTATTTTCACCCAAATTAATATCATTTAGGAATTGCGTGACTTGGTCACTAGGAGAACTGTTCTCTTACCTTGACTTTAAGGAATTGAAACGTCTTAATGAAAAGTTTTCCAGAAACCACTACATAAGACTTCCAACTTGCTGCTATGCATTTTCAAGGCCAAGCACCATGGGAGACTGGCTAAACACCAGAGGCCTTCTTCACGCCAAGAAGGGAATTTGTGAAGTTTACCAATTGTTTTCCTCCTGAGATTTCTGAAAAAGGTAACATTTTGAGAAGAACCAAAAGGGATTTTGCCTTAAAATCTCCATATCTTTTGATCTTCAAATTCAAATATCTAAGCATTGCTCCCTTCATTCTTCAAATCCATCATGGACCTGTACTATGAACCATCCAAGTGCAGTACAAGCCACGTCTGTAGCAATGCGTGAACTACAACTTGAATTTGCATGAACATCTCATCAGGAGAAGGTTTTTCCTCTTGGAAAAACAAACTACTTGATTTCAAGAGGCCAGACACAAGTGAGCATGTATTTTGGAGGGCATCTAGAGTCTGATCTACCAATCAGATCCAAAACTGGCAAGCAAACTCAAATTTTAGAAGAGGCCAACAAAACAGAAATGGCTATCTCAGCATGGATACAACCAAATTTTCCACAAGGAGAAGATCACTTTTGGCTCAAAAGTAATATTTAGCCATTGGAAAATAATATTTAGCCATTTCTGGGGCTCTTGTCAAACCCAGTCTAACAGGCTAGAGCACTTAGACCTAGAAAACTGGATTCAGACTCCTGTGGCTTAAGATCCTCAGTCTGCCTCTCAAGCAGCACATGTGAGCTCTACAGCAGAAAAGGGAAAGATTGACATTCTCTCTGGGTTTACACCCATACCAGTCTGCTGACTTCTGTGTGGCTTGGCAGGTGCAAACAAGAAGAGTGTTTCTTTCTTGCTTTTTTACTTCTTGAGTTCCCAAAGCTTTTTGTTGTTTTAGGTCAAGAAAAATATGCACATTTAAAGAAAGAAACAAAACTTTAATAATTTTTGTTCTCTTTTCAACCATTATGTAAATGACTTGTGTAAATCATAAGCTGAAACTTTGAAATTGATAGAATTGAAGATCTATATTTTTGTATGGCTTTTTGTGCCATACAAAATAAAAATTTCTACCAAATCATAATGTTTTGTCCAATTCTTAAACATATTTTTAACTTCGATATCACTGGCACTGGGTCTGGGTAGTCTTTTCCTGGTAACAGTTTTTCCTTAACATAAATATGGTTTTATGAGAATTTTGTGAGAATGGTATAAAAGAAGAAGCAGAAAAGACAGAGATAGAAAATCCATGGTAAGGTAAATTCATTCTCAAGAGCCAATGAGAGCTTCAAGTTTGTCCCCACTGATGCCAAGCTCGTGCTCTCTGTCTCTGTGGAAGAGCTGGGTTCAGGGATGAGTAGGTGCAATAAATGATGCTACACACAGCCTGGCCTGACTTACAGAGATGACAGTGCCAGAGATTGCCAACCAGAACAAGCAGCATCAGTGGAGAGAGGAGCAGCAGCAGCAGCTTTCCTTGGCCGCACAGAAGATCACAGGTACCAGGCTGAAGTTAATGCAGTGGCAGAGCATTTATGGAACATTTAAGGTTTGGGAGGAAATAGCCAAGAGGTCTCTGTTCCTGCTAGGTCTTTCCTATCCCTCTTCTTGAAATCTGTAGACCTCTCCTTATTTATAGATGTTTATTTCTTTAACTAAATACAGCCTTTGTGGGGGGAAAAAAAGAGCTTTTACAGAAAATGGTAATGAACTTCACCAAAACACGGGTTTCATGGGGAAAATAAATGTTTGCTTTCATAAATCAAAAATCCTTTTTAAGCTGTCATTGTAGTAGTACTTGTTAAACTGGGAGAAGATACAGAAAATTCTCAAACATATTGATATCATTTAAAAACAGGGTGAACAGAAAGGGAACCAATTCACTTTTAACTTTCATTAAAAAAAAATCTGACTTCAAAAAAACTAGATGTTCATGAAAATAGATTTTCATTTACTATCAGCTCTAGAGGCTAAAACCATATACTTATTCTCTTTTGAGTCTCACGTAATCTATAATCCACATTTCAAAAAAAAAGAAATGGCAAAATGCATTCATAAACACAAGTGCCAATATGTATGTGTCTGAAAAAAGCTAGTAATTTAAGACTCTTAAGAGTCTTAAGTGTTCCCCAAAGAATGTTATTAAAAACTATTGCAAGAAAAATAATGCTAGTAAACACCTTTATGATTAAATAATTGTGTGGAAGGCATGGTCACATAAGAACATGGACCTACAGCCAAGGACAATTGCTTTACTATGCTTAAATCATTTACAAAACACGAGGTATGATGTTTATGTGGTTTGGTTAAGACTGGTGTGGATTTTGTAAAGAAATTATTCTCACAAGGCTAAGGGATTATAATATATTTTGCCTCAGACTGCATTCCATAACACATATTTTATACAGAGGATGTAGGATGTATTCAAGGCTTGCTTGCCCCATAAATTGATGGATCAACAAACATCTCCATACTGTGTAAGGTACTGTTGTCTGGTTGCATTTAAGGAAAGGTTATTTGCTCAGAGCATTGTGAAGTTATGGGAGGAGGAGGAGGTACACTAGCCAAGGAATCGTTTTGTGACGATTCAAGAAAACAGACAATCATCAAACCAAAGACTTGCTGGGCATGGAAATTCACAGGTCATTGGTTCAGAGCGTACAGTGCACCTTCCTACACAGAATACAATTCAGAACAGAAGCATGCTCAAAACACAGAGTAGTTTAAAGGATAGAAGAGGTCTTTTCTACTTTTTTAGCTAGGAACATTAGCCCTTGAACTATTATTGTTTAATGGCTGCAACATGCTATACTTGCCTTGGATGAGTAGAGAGACCCAAAGACAGGCCTTGTAATTTCTGCAAAATCCCTCATGCTGTGCTGTTCTCAAGCCTCAGGGCTCTCTACTGTAACTATCAAAGCCAAACCACATACTCTACCAGGCTGCCAACCCTTCCACTGCCATGGCACAGATATTGAAAGCCCTTGTGGCACCTGGTTCTGCTCTAAACTGTAAAGCAGGGCTGACTCCCTGTAAACCCAGAGGCCAGCAGATGACAGAACAATGTCTAGGAGAAGATTCATTGTCAAGCATTCATCCAGACCTGATCTCTACAGTCCCAAGTGGATCAGCACGACTGACTTGCTTCCACAAATGAATTTGTTAGCTGCCAGGCATGTGCATTGTCTGTGACCGTGCATGGTTTTTACTCTGCAGCCGCCAATCACACAGGGTACAGATCATGGTGACCACATAGGGTTGGGAAGCCCAGGAGCACAGCCTCACCTCTGAAGGAGGCCCCTTTCACAACCTAATCACTCACTTCTCCTCTGGCACACATTGCTCCTCCTTCCTTCCAGTGGCCTCTGGCTGCACTTGCTCCCCTAAGAAGGCCAAGGGACTGCATTGACTTGAATTAGACACGCAGGTAAATTCCTGCAGCAGACTCAGCAGACCCAGCTAAATTTGCTGCAAGCTTTTCAGCTCTCCCTATTTCAGCAGTGCCCTATTTTGGTTTTCAGCTGTTGGCTCAAAGGGAGCAGCAGAAGAAAGCGCAGGTCGCGTGATCTCCTGTGAGAGGGATGCAGAAAACACAAGCCTCAGCGAGCAGTAACAGGCACAGACTGCCTGCAAAGGGGACTGTGTGATGGCAGTAAGCTGCCCAGCAATCAGATTCCTCTCTATGGGAGGCAAACTTTTTTGGGGGAAGAGAAATACTTGTAAGCTTCGCCATTCCCAAGGAAAAGCAGAATCCTGCTGAGCCCAAGAAGAGCCCCCTGCAAGCTGTGGGGCACCACCTACTTCTGTACCAGCAAAGCTCCATGCGGATATCAGAGCCGGGAAAAGTGCTCCATCCTGGATAGTCTTCTAAAACTGTAAATCACTTTTCTCTCCCAAAGTCATTTCAGAGCTATTGTGTAATACAGAGGGAGAAAAAAACCCTTTTCTTTTCCTAAAAAGCAGGCTTTCGCACCACCTACAACCCAGGATTAAACTTCAGAGGCAGTTACACAAAGAAAAGGATTTCTGTAAAGAAATCAATCAATCATTCGTCAAGTGTGGGTTCAGCACCTCTGAAAACCAGGCCGTTTCTCAGGTACAGGAAGATATGAGATCTTTATTTAAACCACCCTCAAACTGTTCACTCAAGTCTAAGAAAACTGTGACCTAAATGCCTTTAAAGAGCTTAGATTTCAATACTAGCCTCTTTGGGGCTGAAGGCACTGCTTCTCAGTATCTCCAGCTCACCTTTCCTTTCAAAGGAAAGACACTGCCCACGGACAAGCCAGACAGCTCTCACTGCATCAACTGCACCAGGGGCTACAGGGCTCTGTGTTACATATAGCCATCTTACAGGTTTCATACTGGAAGCTTTCAGAAATCCAAATACTTAGAAAAAGGGCCTTTGACATACTGCCCTCTGTCCTTCACTTTTGACTTCTCCTTTTTTACATACTGTGAAGCCCATTATTATAATTAACTGTCTGTAACAAAGTGATCCAAAGTAAGCCTGGTATTTCTAAACTTTTAGGATGCTGCATTGTTTTATAGGCATAGTCAGAGCTCCTGAGCAGTCAGACCCCACTTTTATCAATATTTTGTTATTTTTTTATTGTGTGTACACAAGCAGAATAGGTGGGACTGATCAATCGACACCTGCAGTACATTGTGAGTAACTGAAGATAACATAACCTTGCCTGGAATGACTTCAGTCCTTTGCAATAAAGATATTTAAACTCTTAAATGCTTAATGGTACACTGAGGCAAACAGTCCATGGAAACAATTTTATGGTTCAGACCAAAGGATCAAATCAAAGCATTTCACCAATTTCAATACATGCTATTTAGAAGTCTCTGTCACACCAGATGGTCTTAAAGCAGGGAGAGGGCTATAAACCAAGAGGTAAAATTAGTGCTATTGCAGGCACTTCTGAAGTGCAGCTCCAGCTCCCACTTGAGGCAGGGCTGGGCCAGGCCTGAGCAGGGATGCAGGAGCAAGGTCCCATGAGCAGGGGACAGTGATCCATGGTGCTCTCCCAGGGAGGTTGCCTCCTCACTCACCTCAGGGTGCGAAGGAACTGGCGGTGGGCTGCAAAAGCAGCTCTGGAAAACACCTGCAAGTCCCCTCCCAGTGGAAGCACAGCAGCAGCAGCCAACCTGTGCATGTCAATCCTGCCTCAAACCTGACACGTGGGAAAGCCACACTGGCACTGCCCTGCCCGGAGCCTGTTGCTTGACTGGGGCTGCATCCAGGAGAGGCGGATGCATGAGCTGCCCGACACCAGACAGGTTCGAGCAGATGGCGATGTGCTCCCCTCCATCCCCGTGCAGGAAAAACATTTTTATTATCAGGCATGGAGTGTTTGGAGTCTCAATATCTGCTACTCTTTGCTTGGGGCTGCTGACAGAGGTATCACTGGAGGGCCATGATTTACCACCTTCATATTTATTTACATTTATGTCTCAAGAAAAGTGGCAATTTGCCAGATTTGAAAGTGCTTAATCAGATCTGATGGGCAGATTAATTAGTGCAGGTCACAGCACTAGTTGTCTTCCAAAAACATTACCTTTTCTTTTTTTTTTTTTTGTCAAGGTAAAGCAGGAGGAGGTCAATGCCATCAGCATGTTTTACATTGTGCTAGTTTAAGTCTTTGTGGGTTTATTTCATTTCCTCTGAGTAAATGAACTTTGCTTCTATTTCTACCATGACAGTATACGCCAAACAAAATAGTGCAGGCACACACAAAAACTGGAATATACAAAGATCTTTATCTCTCCCTTCAATCCATACTGCTTATAATAACCCTCTTCTCCCTTCCCCTCGTCCCCCTACCATGGTAACTGCCCCTCCAGTATGATCCTCTTGGTATCTTTCCATCTTTGAAAAAAGGTGGTTTGGACTATGGAGAATTTCATTACACATACACACACATACCAACATGCGCATTTATACAGACATTCATATATAGACATATAAATAAATCTACTTATTTATAAATTTATGGAGAGATGGAGGCAGACACTGTATTTGACTAAATGTTATAGCAGACTGAGCAATTATAAATTCAGTTGGATTATTCTTAATTTTCAGCAGCCTGACCAAAATTTGAATGTGGCCAATTACATACAGACTGACAAACCAGAGAACATCGAGATTAATTTTTTATGGCTACAGAACCATTTGCACTCCGTAACCTTGGGAATGACACACTGCTGATAATCAGGGACACGCGTTGTTGTCATGCCACCATGGTAAACGCGAAAGGACCTTTTACATCTGTCAAGCCACAGAAGGCAGGAGTGGCATATGGAGAGCCAACCCCCCCCAGGACACCACTGGGATCACATTACTTTTTGAACAAATGAGAAAAAAGTATTTGCCCCTTTTTCCTTTACAAAAAAGAGTTAACTGGGACTTCAGAAAGCACAGGAGGGCACAACTAGTACAGATTACACGCAGCCACAGCACCAGGGCTCCGGCACCTGCCCCATGGAATGTCCTCGCCGCTTACCCTTGGCATTGCAGAGGACAGGACTTGACCTTTGGCATTGCCCTAACACAGAGCACTGCCATAAACAAAACATTCCTTTACAACTTCTGAGAACTACTAGCAGACATAAGGCCACACAACCAACCAAGATACTGTGAGGTGAGTGGATCCAGCAGTTTGCTATGAAGATTTTTTTTTTAGCTTTATCCATTCAAACTTTTTTTAACTAGGCTTTTTTTCCTTTCCTCTGACACTCAGATTTATCACAGCATTAAGGGGAGAGTGAAACAGTCTCCAGCATTGTCCAGTATCCAAAGCCATGTGCCCCCACGGGATTTTTCAGGTAGGTGGGGACCTGCATCCTCCTTCACCCATTGCCTTCTAGAATCTGCTCTGCAGTGAGCAACCTGGCAGGAGGCTCCTAACTGCCCTGAGCAGGAAGGTTAGCTTACAAGAGGGAAGAACATTTACAGACATACACAGTGAAGAAAGAAACTGGGTATAGCCCAAAGCAATACAGTGAAGCTCTTCAGGAAGGATATAAATGGATTGATTTTTTTTCCTTCTTTTCTTTTTTTCTTTTACATATCCTCACTCTCACACAGACATCCTGAGAAAAAGGAAAAAAAAAAAAAACCCTTCCACAAAAAGAATGACCATAGCTCTAGAGCCAAACCCCTATTCAATAAAACAAGTAGAGAATGTATTTTTACATTTCCGTATTTACTCTGACTCATTTTATTAAGTAAGTTGAAGATGATAATTTTTATGCCCATTTATGACCACATTTCCAATACATGTGGCACCCTGTAAATCCTACCAGTGCTGCACTCCACCCAGAGCTGTGCTCCAGCTTCCCATACATTCCATGATTACATTAATGAGGCTCGGTACTGCCACTGCAGGCCAGGCTATGCCAATGCTTCCACTGAAACCCTCTTCTGGATGGGTGTCCCAGAGCATGGATTTGAATTTAGCTGGACTTTGCTGCACACAGTGGGACAAATTCACTTCCCTCCATATTATTAAAAGAAAAAAACTCCTAAAGAAAATGTTGCCTGATTTTGATTAAATGAAGATGAAGGAGTTGAGAGGGAGAAGCCCTGCCTTTTGTTTGAACATATATTTGTCTTTAATTATCTCCAACTATCCCACTGCAGTGGGACAGGTGGTTACAAGATGCTAACTTTCCTCCAGCAACATCCCTCATACATGTTCAGTTTCCCACTGCTAAAGAGGATGGCACAGTTTATTCCAGGGCCACCTCTCCTTTTTGCAACTATAATTTATAACCACAAAACTTGCACCTGTAATTTTAAACCCACGTTTGAACTGTGGGCAAAAGTCAACTAACCCCTGTCTGTCATTGCCTTTGTGTGCAGCCAAGTCACAGAATAGGCAGCCACATCCTCTCAACAGAGGGAAAAAATATTGCACATACAGCTGGCAAGATGTGCCCTGCCCCATACAAAGGAAAGCAAGTTTTCAGCTATTTTCAGTGACAGTGAAGCCTTTCAGTTCTCTGGTTAGGAGGGAAACCTTCCAAGAAGGGATGTAAGGACAGACTGCTGGCTCAAGCTGCCGGAATGCTCCAACAATAGTGAGGAGAGATTTAAGATGCTGTCTTTAATCAAAAGGGAGTGTTTAGGCTGCAGCTTAATGGTGACAATGTGAATGTCAACATTGTTAACAGTTTCACTGCTGATCTGATTAGCAGGAAAACCCAGTTAGTCCAGGGCTGTGGGCAATTTGAGTAGTTTCCCACCCCTTCACACCCACTCCATCACTTGAATCTAACTTAAAAGAACTGTTAACTTTTATATAAGCCAGATATTTCATAGGCTTATTCCTTCCCAGCAGCAGCTGTTATGTATTTATTTTCAAATAATTAAAAAAAAAATCGCTTAAGCAGTCACATTCATATTAAGTTTCTCTGGGCAGGGCCCATCTTTATGTTCTGAGCTTGTACAGCATCTAATTCAATCTGGAAAATAATAATAATAAGTAACAACTGTGGAAAAGATTGCTGCAGCATGAACTGACACAATGGTCTACTTCAGAGAAGCCTAAATACATTTCCAGTCCCAAACACTCGCTTCTTACCACTGCATAAGAACACCCCTTGTCACTATTATAGAGCTGACTCCACAAGGCATATTCTCATGTGACATTTTATTTGAAGAAGGAACAACTCCATTCCTGGCACAGTACTGCCAGAGCAGGCTCCAGCCTGCCAGAGGATGCTCTTTACCTTTTCCAGGCCAAGCTGCCCATTATGAAACTCATCTTCCACTAACACATACCTACATTTATATATAGCATCTCTCTAAATCAGCTCTTGGGGTTATATTGCTATGTTGCCCAGGACAAACCTTGCATCTCAAAGAGATGATCAAAGTTTCGAAAGCTGGGTCTCTGTTTCTCTCACAGCTGCAGGTTGCAGATGTGATGGTCCGGGGCAGTCATGCACAAGGAGAAAATCCCCATTCCACTTCCCTGGCACCCCCAAGAGCTTAATGTACCCATGGAGCTGGTACTGCACCAAACCCAGCTGTCAGGAGAAGCTGGGCTTGCACTTGAGTAATTAATAATTTTTTGTTGCCCATATAAAATCTAACTAGCATTTTTATTTTGACCACTCAGAATAAGGCAAGAACAGCCCTTCTGACTGACATCTTGCATAGGACAAACCATTTTCCTGCTTCAGGGTCCATGGTTTTGGTTTTCATTGTTCTATGATAGCAATTCCCACTGACTTCAGTGCAAATCATGCATGAAAACAGAATAATTACTCCCCAGAGGCAGTATTTTAAAAGCTACATTTTATCTTGGAGGCAATTCCTTGGTACAAGAAAATCACTGATGCCTGATCAACAAGTAAAGTGCCTTAAATGCTTCAAGACATCACACATACATATGTATGATAAATAAATTGAAAATGAAGAATGAAAGTACATGTCAGTACTTTACAGATAAAAACCTTATAGGGATGTTACAAACTTCAGTCCAGAAATATAGTGGAGATTGGCAAATACAGCCATCTATTCTCTAGATAGCTATTGCAAGGGGTTCTCCAACACCTCCAGCTGATGCTGGTCACAGACTACCCTGCAACAAACTTAAAATCACATAGCAAAAGGACTGGATCTCCTAACAATAAAAAGTCCTAAGACAGAAAAAGAATTAAAGAAGTTCTCTGTGCAGATACTGGATGAACTCTCTGCTCTACAGAGAGTACAAAAAAAGAAAATCTGACTTCTTAGGTGAAAAACCCTGCCCTGGACCTAAACCAGCAATCATTTTAGTACTCTGAGCACTAGCTGAACACATTTGGTACTGCTTGCAGGAGTACACAGAATCAGCAACTGCAGAGTTAAAATGACAAATGAAAGGAAACCAGGTCTCCAAAAACTCTGGGCATACCCTGCTCCTACTCAGAACTGTACAGGTGTACAGTCCTCAGGCCAGGCAACAACCATATGATTAGCAGTTGTGATCTCTCAGTCAATAAATACTGATTTTAAAGATTTAGTCGCTTTGTGTTCATTGGAGATTTACTGCTTGATCCCATTGTCCCCTTAATTTTTTTGCCCTGAAGCAACCAGGGCAAACTAATGGTTTGTTTTCATTTGCATGCTCCTGTGTCTCAGAAAATGTTTCTGAATTCTACACAGAAAAGATGGCAAGATTTTAAGCAGGGGGAAGGAAAACCCCAAAAGAGGACAACCACGATACTTTCTCAGCCACAAATCTAAGGGTAACCTTACAGCTGTAGGACTCTCACATGAAGTCTTTCATGTACAACTAATTTCCAAATAACTTTTCTGAACACCTTAGCAAATGGACAGATTTCTCCTAATAACTGTCTCAGAACTGAGAGCTTCAGTCCACACCAAAATGAGTAAAAAAATAGGTATCAGCTTTGCCAGGCTTCCAGATGGGGCAGCCATCCCAGTCAATTGCTGTGGGAGATGCCTCATTGTACCAGTATGCCTTGGGTCACAGGCTCAGTCATCCCAGTGCACTGAGTATCTGAATACTCTGCCAGAGTGGGTGTGCCTTCTTAGTAAAGAACAAAGGACACAGTCAAAGAGTTGTGCTTTCTCTAGAGCAGATTTGTCCTTTCTTTTATGTTGTTGATAAGTTGCACTAGCAAAGCTGGCATTGCCTGAGTTGGGAACACCAACCAAAATCTCTGCTCAGCAGCCTCAAGCTACCCCACTTCTTCTCCAAATACTTTGCCCTACCCTTTCTCAAGGAAGCAAGCGGCACCTTCAGGTCCTGGCAGCCACAGGCCCCAAGGCATTTCAAGGACAAGAGCTTGGGTAAAATTTTCCCCAAAGGAGCCCCTCCTAGAGGTACGATGTCCCTCTGCATTTCTGCCTTGGTGCCCATGCTGGGGTGGAGCAGCCACTGCTGCAGTCCCAGTACTACAGCTCCTTTGGGCAGCAGCTTAGCAGTCTGGGAGGCCTGTTTTCTGTAACAAATTCATAGCAGGAATTAGGTAACAGTCACCAATATACCACAGCCATGAGATTTTCTTCATTACAGCCAACATCAACATCTGACAATACAGACAGCTGAAGAGTTTGCTCCGGCCCACTGGCGTCACACAGAACAGAATGATGAACTGCAATTTAGCAAGGAACAAGTCTTTGATGGGTTTTTTAGCAAACATACATTCACTTGTACAACTCACAAAAATTCATCCCACATCCTAAGAAAACCAGCGCATTTAGAAGGAACCTCTATCTTCCTAGAAAAATCAAGTTAGTACAGAAAAGGGCTGAGACTGTGCCAGGAGTTGGCTTGGAGCCACCACAGACCCTCAAGCACCCATGGCAGCAGTTACCTCATAGAAAAGAGTGCAAGGGAGACCTGAAATAAGGAAGGAAGACAAGGGCAGCTTCCACTGCTGTTAGAAAGTGCCTGTCCATTACCCATATTACACTAATGTGATACAGGATGTGAGCTCAGGAAAACCTGCCTACCAAGCAACTCAGACAAACTTACCACACTCCCCATGCATGGGACATTAATTTAATAGGTAATAAACTGCAGTAAATTAAATACATAGATTTCTTATTACCAGGTTTGCACTAAAGCGTTACCCTCACCATCACGATCAGCAGTAGGACATGTATCATTATTTAGTAGTAGAATGATGTACCACAGTAAAAGGCAAACAAAAGCCAAAAGGTACATCTCATTTTATGAGAAGACTTACTCCTGTGGGAGGAATAGGGCACTTGAAGTGCAAAAGTGATTCGGCTTTCAATATGCTGCCAGTGGAGATGGTAACAGCACTGGTAAGCAGGTACTGCTCCCATTGCCAATGGATGTTGTTTATGGAGTGGAGTTTCCTCCCAGGGAGTTCTGATAAAATAATTTCCCACTGGAAAATGGGATGAGACTATTTGCTCATTTTAAATACACTGAATAGTCATCAAATGGCATGATTGTTTCTGGTGGTCTAGACCAGACTGAAACCAGTGTCCTGGAAACAAGCTGATCTGTGCCACTTGACCAACCTCAAGAAATATCAATGCTTCCTTAAAAAGAAACCACAAAATAAAGAGGAATTTAAATGACATAACAGCGAGAAATGGAAAGCACTTCAATTCAGACAAACCCACACAGATACCCAGGCTTTTCTAAATAGCTCTACAAATAAAATTAATTTTTTCCTAGGATACATTTGTAGTGAACTAGAGCATCCCCTTGCTGTTCTACCTTGTTTGACTGTGGTGTTCAACCAGACACCCAAATCTGCCCTGGGACTGCAGTAAATTTCCTACATGACGTGATCTTCCAGAAGACCAGGTAGAATATATACACAAACACACACTGAATCACTCACTGAGGTTCAGTGCATTGTAATGAAGATCAAGGACAACCTGATTACGGCACCAAAGTGATACTGAACATCTGTTAATGCTGGAGAAGGTACTTCAAAGAATGAGGACAGCTGGACTTCACATAAAATGCAAGCACTAAGTGCCTGTGCGTGAGGCTGCAAGTGGAGCACACGGGCTCCCAAGTCAGACCAGAAATGGACCCACCCTGCCCTGGACAAGGTGACTCCACAGGGAGAATGGCACAAACCCTTCTCACATCAGGCCAACACCCCCCCTTTCCCCAGCTGCTCTGCTCTACCCAGGGGAGCATCTGTCCCTGTACTCCCTGGGGCATCATCATCTGCATGGGCAGTATTTAAATTTTCCCCATTCCCACTTTCTGTGGTGGAAACTTGGTGTCCTCCCCTCCTTCTTCCTCATTCATGAAAAATTGTTCAGCCTGGGGATCAGCTGCATTTCTCTATTTGACACTGTATGTAGCTGGAAACTGAAATTCACACCTTCCTCTTCACCCTTCCAAGCCTGAAAAAAATTTGGATTTTCTTATAGGTTAAAAACTATTTTCACTTCAGCTTTGCACTAATGAAATCATTCATAACTATATTGCTAAATCCTTTTCTTTCAGAAATATAGGGGGAAAAAACCCAAAAACCCTAAGGCAGACCAGACCTCAACATTTACATTTCATGAAAAAATCCAATCTGATTTTGAAGTTTGGCTTTGTTGTCAGTCAGAAAACAAAATATAAAAATAAAAACAATTTCTGTGTCTAACATTGCTGTTGATAATGTTTTCAAAATATTTTGTCTCAAAAGTGGCAAAACAAATACAAAATTTTCAGTGTTTCCTGTAAAATAAATTTAAACTCTATGTGCTTTTATGAGTCAACCTTATTGTGAATGAACAGGTAGAGGAAGGGAGCTGGGAGATAAAAAACCGGTACAAGGAATCACAAAAAATACTGGAAACCAGACAAAATTACTCAGAATTTAACAGCCCTATTTAACACTAGTTTTTCTAGAATCTTTATATCAAATATTTATTCAAGTGACAATTTCACACAGAAAGAAAATGGCTTTGTCAAAATCACTTTTTCAAGCTTTGTAAACAATTCCCTTAAAGCCTGTTATTTGAACACAGTAAAAATAAAATTGTTTTGTCAAACATGGTGGGAGGGGGGGGAAACCAGCTTCTTTTCACCTCACAAATATCAACACTTTATGGGGTCTCATGAAATGCTTTGAAATCATGGAAAAACACGGGCCACCTTTACTTTAAACTCTAAAATGTGCCATTAGCCCGTGTTATGCAGCTAACCCCCTGCAGTTAGCTTTGGCCCCAGCCATCCTCCCATACACACCCTGAAAATGTAGCACTGTTCAAACGAGCTTTTCTCGAGCTTCCCTGGGAATGCTCAGAGCACTGCCGATCATCCCAGCTCTGTTGCTGTTCCTCATGCTCAAACCAGTGCTGTTTTCTCTAAATCGTCCTCTTTCATCTTCTTAAATATTCATCCTTAGGGGGAAAAGAAATCCAACTGCTCCTTACCCTGTGGAAGATGTAATGCTTTCTTATTGAAGCCATTTTTGGTTAAAACCGTAAGATCTTTTGTCCACAGCAGTTCTGTACGCATTCAGACTGAAGAAGAAAAAAAAGTTGAAGTGGACATGAGAAGGAAAAAGGAAGACAAGGAATTACATTTACTGAAAATAAGTCATCGACAAGAAGCACAGAGCACTTGCACTTCTAAAGCAGGATGGAGTCAGATGCAAATAAACTGGCAAAGCTTATTCTGAAAAAGGGCAACCCCCAGCATGCTTGCTGAGGCTGTCAGTGCTCCCTGGCCTGTGCACCCCGGCACAGCCGGAGCTGGGGCTGAGCCCTGGGTTTTGCCAGGAGGTTGTGGGGAGCTGCGGGGCCTGCCCGCTCCCCGCGGCACAGCTACAGGCACGGGCTGCAAACTGCGCCACCCAGCCTTTTGTCTGGGTGCTCTCCTTCAGAGCAACTGTGGCTGCCTCCTCGTTCCAGCTCAGGAGCTTGAAGTGATTATAACTTCCTCTAGAAACTTAACTCTCTGACTTTCTGATTTTTAACACCCAAATGGAACACAAATTCATATTATAAGAGTAGCAGAGATTAAATAAGGCAGAATTCATTAATGTGCCAAAAATATGTGCCAATGTGTCTCCAACTAGTTAAAAGACAAATACACAGATTGATTTTTTTTTTCCTCCCAGTACATCCCACATTGCCTATTTCCTAAAACCTTCTGTCAAATGCATAATCGACTGCTATGCCTTCAAAAATAGCACTTTTTTATAATCATTCATCTAGATATTTGGGAGTAGATGTCACACTGTCTGTCATGCCCATGCAAGACTGGAACATGGAAAGCATGGGCATTTCTGCTGAGAACCTGGGCAGGCACCTTGCGCTACCACCCCCTGAGTGGGACAGGGCAGCAGGTGGGAAAAGCTGGCGGGAGGGGACATGGCAGAAAGGGCAGCCTTGCACCACAGGCTATGCTGGCTGCAAAGCAGGCATCTGCAGCCTTCGGTTCCACACTTCTTGGCAGGTGGAGAACCAACTCACACATGTGGTCTCAGGTCTATGCACCTATAAGCAATTCCCCAGAAGCCCTGGAGAGTGGTAGGGCCAATACAAAGGAAAAATATCCCACCCGAATGACTTCTTTCCCAGAGGAAAAACCAAGCAGAAGCAACTTTTCTTTATAGCTGCCAAAAGAGCATACTAACTTTCCTGCAGAATATTTTAACACACTATTTTGCAAAGCCAGTCAGGTTGTCATTACCAGAAAAGGTTTCTCTGAACTGACAATCAGCGTAGTACTATTATATAGCCAGTAAAAGACTCCCATCTATAAGAAAAAAAAAACATTTCTCAATTTTGCAGAGGGAAAAAACCAACCCACACTAGCCTGGTTTTACTCATGAGTTCGGTAAAAAAGAAATTCCCCAGTGCAAGGGGACCCACATTACAACAAATCTAGAAAAGGATCTCCCAGTACTGTTTTTACAGTATTTGGCCAAGCTTAATCTTGTCCTCCCCTGGGGTACCACTGCTTCCCAAAACCACCATTGTAGGTTGTTGCTGAGATCGCAGACTCTGCTGATGCCTAAGCTCAGAGACAATTTCCTACTCGGCTCTGTTGCACAGCATCCCTCCTTTTTCTGACAAGAAGACTTCACTCCAGCTCTTCAGAGCAGAGACATTTCTGGACTGTGCATTTTTATGCAAAACTAGCAGAGCTGTGTTTGACAACGACCTACAAAGCAGCAGGGCCAGAAATGCGGAGAGATAACCCCAAGTTAAGTGAGCAGGAAACTTCTCCCAGTACAGTAGCTAACAATCAGCAGCGATTTTTCTCCTGTAGTGCTATAAGAATTTACTGTAGATTTTATACTGCTACCTTGGGGGAGCTGCTTATTGTATCTCATTTCCATTTTTACATTGAAAATATGGATTGTAAAATTTACTGCATCATACGTGGTGTTTAAACTCACAGCCATTAGACTCTTACAACTCTACTAATGCCACTTTTATAGGTGTTGGCCGCAGTCCTAGTTTACCATTTCATCAAAGAAATAGATGCAGCTCCCATAGTGACCAGGATTTGTGATTTAAATAAGTGGGGCTTAGGAAATCTCCCAATGAGCTTTCTTCTCAAAAAAGAACAGTTAACAGAAAGTTAACAGGAAGAGATCGTTCCAAAAACGATTGGTAGGAACAGTGCTGCTAAAGTGCAAATTACAAGGTGGTAGGCAGTAGGAAAAAAAATGGTTCCCACATGTTTTGAAGCAGCATCAAAGAAACACTTAGTGGAAAACAAAAAAAAAGCATAAGTTGAAGGACAGAAAGAAGAGCTCAGGATTTCTTGAATTTGGCTTACTAACACAGAGAGCAACTCTATAGCACTGTAAGGAGGTTTTGCGTGTCTATATTCAGATATGAGGGCAAAACAATCGTGGCTCAGGGTCTGTTCATCCTTTGGCATAGGACAGGTTGGTTTAAACCCTTTCAGAGCTGTGTCAGGCTGAGCCAGCTGGGATCTGTCCACTTGGCTCACCTGCTGTTGCAGACACACCAAAGAGAGACCCACAACACCCTCCCTTTGCTGGAGCTGGCTGCAGGGGTCACTGAAGGCCAGGCCTTGGGGTGCAGAGCACAACCACTAAAAATGTCTCTTTTGGCAGCATCTTACTGTAAAAGGGGAGGTGTGAAATGAAGTTCAGAGGCAGCCATGTTATCATGGCCCAGCTGTGTGTTCTGGCTCTCTCTAAGCCCACACCAAGCTTTCCCTGCAAATCTCTAAATCCTCCTCCCTGAAGCACCAAGGTCCTTTACATTCCCACAGAACTTCCTCTCTGTGCCCAGTGTCCCAGTCAGTGATGGGGAAAGGGAACCTCTCCCAGCCCACTCATATTTGGAGGCATTACTGTTCATTTTTCTCTCCTAAGCAGCCTCCCTGCCATCAGTTAGGATTTAGTGTTTGGAAAAATGGGCAGGCAGTATTAATGAACCCCAGACTGCAAATCCTTGTGATCTGTCACAACAGTGAGAGGAAGAGACTTGTTTCAAGCAGAAATTCTATAGCACAAAAAAGAGCATATTTGAATCACTAAGTCAATATTTGATTTTTAAACTGGGTTTATGAACGAAAATAACCATTATAGCTTCCATAAAACATCAAAATAGGTAGAAGGACAAGTTATCAGATCCACCAGAGGAGATGAAAAGGCTCACAGGTTAGCTTTACAGGCAGGAAGAGCACAGAGGCACCAAGAGATAATTAAACTTACTTGATCCCTACACAAATGAGTGTAGGAAGTAACACCATGAGCATACTCTTGAAAAGCATATAGGCATATACTCTTAAGTGATCCCCTATGACCATGCATGGCACTAAACTGCAAATGCTGTCATCAGAAAAGAGCAGAAGCTAGAGCCACTCTGGATTCTACTCTCCTTCCCATGTGAATAAAGGTCTGGACCATGCTGCTTGCAGCACCAAACCCCTGCTTTAGAGCAATGAAGGAGCCTGCAGGCTCCTGTAAAAAGAAACACAGGAAGGAAAAGTGCAAGTGTTTGTGCAGCATTGAAGCCCAAGGCTTCAGATTCAAATGCCACGTACAACCAGCCAGATGTGGCTGAGCAGGGGCAGGGTGAGCGCAGCACAGCCACCACTTTCCAGGCAGCCAAATGTGGGCAAGCACACTCATTTCCTATTAGGGCTGCACCCACACAAAGCCTATTTATATTTTGCATCCAGGACTGCATTGCAAGCTGGATTTAAAAACCATGGACCTCTTCCCTCCCTCTCCTGTGCCCCTTTACCAGAGCAGGGTTTACCCAATCTTTTAATTTTTATTATGTCAGGTTGTTTTTGTTCTGCCCCACTCCTCCCCCAATTAAAAATAACAATTTAAGCAAGGTTTATTTAAATACAGCCTGTGGCTTACTCAATCCATTTTTCTTTGAAATGTACAGGTCCCACTGAAAGGGGAGCAGGTTTAATACCACTGGGAGATGCTGCCTTCTGACCAGGGTAGTAGGGACTGCTGCATTTAATTGCTGGGCTGGTCCTTGCAAGTGCCCCAGTGGCAAATGCCGCTGCCCCAAAGAGGCAGCAACACTTTACTTGGAGCTGTAGCTGGTAATGGGAAGGGCTATGGGTGGCCTGTCACCTGCAATTTGCCAGCAAGGAGAGAATCATGCTCCCAGGTTTACTTAAATCCATCTAAAGGTTGCTCTGAGCCTCTTTTTATTTCTCTGTTCTTTCACCAGAAACATTGCAAAAGTCTTTTTGGTTTTACCTATCCTTTTGGTCTTCTCTAGTTAATATGTTTAATGGAAAATACTGTCATCCCCTAAAAAAACACCTGAGATGATCATAAATGCTAGTATGGACTCTGACCAGATCACTTAGACTTGCCTGACTTTTCAGTTGATTATTTAGACCCAGGGATCTGAGGTAGCTCCCTCCCATAGAAGGAACCCACTAGCTTTGGCAGAAGGATCAACCTGTTGGAGTTGCATCTCCCTTTCCCTTTCATTCGAGCAAGTGATGGGAAAAGAGTTTGTTTCCTTTCCTTCATCTCACAACAGAGGCCTTCATCCAACCCCTGGCACAGCCACCTCCTTCCCAGAAGGGTTTTGGACAGAAAGAGCACAACCTCTCAACCTGGCCACCCTGGCCAGGGTTTGGGCAGTGTGTCATAGGCTTCTCCTGATTGAATCAGGCTGTCTCATGCCAGCTGGAGAGCAGCACCAGAATGAGAAACACATCTACAGACTGAGCTTCTCTAGACACCAAGAACAGCACAAGCCTTTTGGCTTTCCTCAGAGCTGACCTTGAAGCATTTTACCTTGCCTGCAGGCAAAAATTAAGGATAACACCACACAGCTATAGGAAGGAGTGATAAAAATGAATAAGCCATTGTTTCCACCACTGTTACTTTCTCTGGAGCTGCACCAGTGCTAGAACAAACATGAAAAACTGTCCAAGTTTTAAACAAAAGCCTGAGAAGCAACTAGGGCCAGCAGTCCAGGAGCAGTTGCCAGTGTAGAAAAATGCTCGTCTTGGAGCTGAGAGCTGTGACCCTGCAGTTAAGGTGAGCTCATGGATGCCACACGAGGCCACTGCTCCTCTGGGCAGTGGGCAGCAGGGAAGGCAGTGTCATCAGAGGCAAGCAGAGATGTGAAGGAGAGACACCCTGTGCAAACCAGACACTTGAGCTTCAGAGAATGAGAGAAGTCCTTCTGCAAATCCCACATTGTCCATTTCTCAGCTGAAGTTGGGAATCCACTTTCAACAGCCAGCATGAACAACCCTTCACTCTGTTCAAAGCCCTTACTTCTTAAGGGTGAGACACACAGCAGAAAGGCAGAGGATTTCCACTCCAGCAAAGGCTATCCCGGGCCTGGCCCACCCATCCCAGCAGAAGGAGGCTTGAGCTCCTGCCCAGCCAGTGGAGGGAGTGGTAACTCTGCTTTGGTACACTCCAAAGTAGGTCCTATCAGTTCTTCAATGATTATGCGGCTGCACTTCAGTCAAGCTGCAAAGAAAATATTGCATGATAGAGGAAAAAAGGGATGTGATTACACTGAAGACTCCAGAACACTGCCAGAGTCTTATTGGAAAAGTTAATAAACAGGCCTTTTAGTATCTGCCTTTTCTTTGAAAAAGGGGAGGCACAAATTAAAAGAGCAAAGAATAGGAGGGGTTTTTAACCAAAGCTAACAGCAGCCGTGAAGTATTCCAACATTTTAACCTTAAGAAATTCCTGGTCTTCCCTCTCTCCTGCTATGGACAAAAAATATTTTCATAGGAAATAGCTGACTTGCAAAAAAGCTGCAAAAAGACACAACCTGTTGATACTGAGGTTGGTCCTGGCAGAGACTGTTGGTGGGATGTTTTAGGTATTCCCAGCCTTCCTTCCTAATCTGCATCTGCTGTGTCTCCAAATCATTACACTTTGTCCATTGATGTCTCTTCACCTATATCACCTGTGGTGTTTTTTACATTCTCTCAGTCACACCACTGCTGCTACCTCTTTCTTTGCAGACAGTGTCCTAGTAAAGGACCTTCTGGCTGAGGAAATACTTTCAACTGCATAAGCTAAAGCTGTCCCTTGCCTACAAAAGTAATTTGACAGATCTTGACCTTTCTTGCACTGCCAAAACTAGCATTCTCTGACTATGGCAACAGTTCTGAGCCCCAGGAGCCAAAGAAACAGAAGCAGTTTCTACTTCTGATATGTGATGCTGGGGGGACTGACAGAATACCCCTGTACTTCCATCCACCCTGACAAATTTCTTCTGCATGTGTTTCTCAATGTAGCTGCTGTTTTGTTGGTTTGCTTAGGGTTTGGTTGAGTGGATATTTTTTGTTGTCATTGTTTTTGTTGAGGGGTTGTGGGGTTTTTTGGTTGGGTTTTTGTTTGTTTGTGCTTTTCCCAAAAACCCCAGTGTACTTCTCCTATTTGGTGCAGGAAAACAAGCCCCAGCCATGGCTGAATCTCTGAGCACAGGAGAACTGTCAAACACACTCATTCATAAGCCCTGAGTCCTCCACTAAGTGAGCTATTAAGAGGTCAGCGAAGGTGCTGGAATGTGTGTTTAAGGCAAATGGCTTGGCACGCGAATGCTCTCACCTCTGTACACCAGGCAGCCAGAGAATTTCCCTCCAGCAGCTCCTGGCAGCACAGGGTGCTCATTAGCCAGGGAAAAGAGAGAAGGGCATCCCTCACACTGCGAACTTCTCCAGGTGCCATTGCTGGCCCAGGGAGGAGGTAGTGCCCCATCCCCAGGGGCAGAATAATAGGAGCTTACTAAGGAAGCTGAGGATTCCAGGACTAGAGTGGGAGGCAGGTGGCCAGGACAAGGTGAGATACAGAAAGTTCTTTCAAGAATAGCTACTGGGAACTTCTATGAGGTACAAAACAGGCAGAATTTTTGCTGAACAATTCAGCTAAAAGCTATTCTAAAAGTATTCTAGAAGTGCTCCTGAAAAGAACAAGGAAATTTTTTTTATAGTTAAACCAGGCACTCTGAACACAGGAGAAATTAATGGCCCAGTAGTACTGTCAGTCAGATAGGTGAGCATAAGTTCTCAGACCTTACCAGCAGTTCATTTTCCTTCCCCTGAGGATAAACAGTCTCTTTGCATTACATCATATGAACGGAGTCCAGGGTGTATTCTTAGCTGAGTAGTTCACTTATCTGTGATAGCTTGTAATAAGGGTCACTAACAGATTCCCTGGGATTTTTTTCTATGCAACTCAATTCACAAGCAGAGCTTCTATTTGTGAGTCATCTGAAACTTGAGTATTACACAGTTGTGTTTGCCAAATAGTTTAAGAAAAGAATCTTTGACCCATGGGACGCTATCTGATGGTGACAGCTCTTGCTGTTCGGTGCCTTGGAGCAGCCACATGGCGCTGGTGGCTTCTGCTGGCGCACCTGAATGATTCCTGCTCTATCTGGACTGCAGAGACAGTTTTGATAAGAATTTGCCAATTGTAAATGATGAAATGCACCAGTGTTATCTATTTGTACGAAGTCAGAAGCAGGTTGGAGGATTTCTGCATTTTCAGATTTTGAGTGGCTGTTCAAAACACTGCAATCCTTACAAAACCCAAAATAGCCTACAAACAAAGCAGAAATGGAATTCTAGCTGTTGGAGTCTTTTTTAAATTCAAACTAAGCTCCTTCAGAAATTCATAATCTTATGGAAAGACAAATTATATTTTTTACCTATATACAGGCGTGTGTGTGTAGACATATGCACACTGCTATGAAGTACACCAACATGAGCGACACACTGGGGGTCTTGTGCAATGAAATATCCTAGGCATTTCAAAAAATTATAGTTGGCAATTTCCTAACTCAATAAAAATCAAATCCAGCAGGGAGGAATTCTATACCAGATCTCATTTTGATAGATAAAGAAGAACTGATCACCAAACTAAAAATCAGTGGTAGCTTACATGCAATTGATTGTGACTTGATTGCATATATATGCAAACAGAATAAAGTCCAAACTAGTAAGTTATACACATGGCAGTTTAAGAAGACAATTTTACAAAGCTGAAAACAATTATGGACCAAATCAGTTAGGAAAATGAATTTAAATAGAAAAATATGAATGATAACTGGGAGCTACTTAAGAACATAGTACTAGATTCCCAAAAGCCACAATCAAAAAAAAAAGGCCATATTGAGTTAGGAACTCAACCTGGCTCAGGGGAAGTCAGAGCAACCAGAATAAATGAAACACATGCACCCACCAAAATAGAAATGTACTTAAAAAGTGGTAAGCAACAAATAAAAAAAAACCCTAGGAACTATAGAAAAATTTTTAGTACACAAGAGAATATACAAGGAGGACAATAGAGAATTCTAGGTGTATTGCAAAAAAACTCATTAAAAATCACTATCTGGGAACAGTAGGCAGACCTGTCAAAATTACTCAGAAAATATTTAACTGGCAAATACATATTTAGATTCTAAACAAAGGGGACAAAAGTCAAGCAGCTGCTAAGGTTAAATTTTTTAGACCAAGTTAATGTGAAAAATTCTCACTTGAGAATTTTCAAAGTAAAGATCAGAGCTCTTTGAAAAACTAAGGCCAGCTTTCAGGACCTTTTTGGATACTGGGACAGAACCAAGTCAATTAAACAAAACTAATGACAAGACAATGCTTTGGGAAGAAAAATAGAATGGCCCAAGTAGATACTAACTGACAGAAAAAGAATCATCCCAGGTAGAATAATGGAAGAGCAGATGCAGGATTCAATCAATTAAAAATTAAAGGAAGGTAATATAACTAATACTGAGCAGCAAAGGTTTATGGAAAACAGAGCTCCTCAAACTAATTTGACATCTTTTCTCTAAATAAAATTACTGTTGACAATAAATGTAATAGTACTGAGGTAATAGATATCTATGTCTACGAAGACAGTGGACTGCATGACATTTTGATTAAGATACCAGCACAACACACAAAAAATGTCAGTTGGCACATATTAATGCTTTAAGAATGATGAGCTGACAAATCACAATACATGGAAAGGAAGATCTTACTGAGCAGATGTGGCCCTAATGGCTTTCAACCCTACACTCTGCTTTTCAGGGGCCTGGTAGAAAATCTATCGTTAGTGATAGAAGACATTGATGATACAAGTGAGAGTGGTAAATAAGGGAAAGACTAACCTGGATTGCTTTGTAAATGAGATGCAAATACCAACAAACAAGTGAGCTGTACTTCCTGGTCATAGGGAGAAGGCTACACCTTTGACTCTAAGAGATAATTACAGCATTTTGGTGGACAATCATTGGCACAGGAACTCTCAGGGTGAGGATGAAGACAGAAGAATGAACATCGTCCTCTATTCAGAAGCAGGGGCATCACCAGGAGAAGCAGGTACCCACTATTTTGGACCAGCTGTAACTGCTGCTGGATTGCTTTGTGCTATCTGGTGTCCTGACTGAAGGTGTTGAAGAACTGAACAGCTTTGTAGGAGAATTATAAAAATAACCAAAAAGATTTGGAAAGTGTGAAATAGAAACAAAGTACTAATTGATGCAGTTAGTTAACAGCAGACAGCACTGAATTAAGCAAGGAACAGTGATGTGACTGTGTTTCTTGACAGTCTACCCCTCAAAGATCAGCTTTAATTCAAACTGGAATTAATTCAGAGCAAATCACAGTAGATCACAGTGAGCATGTCTTCATACTGAAATACAGTAGCAAGCATACTAAGGGTCAGTTAGGATTTGATAACTCCCACGAGATTATAGCTTGTGCTCCTACAAAGTATGCCATGCACATTCACATATGTTCAGAGGCTCAAGCCATCTTCCTCTCAAGCTACTGGTTTAGGGCTGTCTTTCTTGTGTGCAGTCTCACGTGAGCACATCCTTCCTGCAGGGATAGGCAGTCTCAGCAACATGGACATAAGGGAGATGGATGTGCCCCTTCACAAAAGCTCCTTGTTCTGAAGGGCCAGGGGACAGACCATGAGGAATTGCCTTTTTGTTAGGGATCCAGCTGGAGATTTCAGCTCTGACTGCATCCCGTGTGCACGTAGATCACAATTCTGTTACTAATTGCAGTCCTATGCATACTATGCTGAATGAGCCAAACTCAGTTTGGGAGTGCTCCAGGGAACCTGAAGGAGTTGTACTAGACTATCACAGGTTACTTCAAAGCTGCCAATACCACAAAATTATTCCTATCAGCCTTGCAGGTAGTTAGGCTTTATTTAAAATACTAACTAGTGTCTTCACATTCTTGCCTTGGCTTTGCTCAACATCATAAACAGAGGCGTTAACCTCCCGAGCGTCCCTGCCTCAGTAGCATTAACATTGTGTGTGAAGCAACATTGAAACCAACTTCCTCCCACCTGTCCTGGCTGTAGGTGAGCCATTGGAGAGGGGGGATAACCCCTGTGTCCTGGAAGACGTCCCCTCTCGGGAAACAGTCTCTAATGTCCATAGAGATAAACTGAGTGTAAGTTGCAAACCACCATGTTTGCCTGCACAGCTGGGGCATTTGCAAGTATTTAACACCTTACTTTCTGGAGGAGATGCTTAGAAGGAGCCAGCAGAAAACAAAGACCTATTCCCCTGCACCATGAGCACTGAATATAGGCTCAGCGTGAGTGGCGCAGTGACTACAATCTAGCTGTAACACATACACACACACACACACACTGCACCTCCTGTGATTTATGTATATATATGTGTGTTACACATTTTCCAATTACATTTTACTCTGAATAGGCAAACTGCTGGTGCAGTCTGATTTTTTGCAAGTCCAGATGCAAAGAGGAACGGAACTCTGCCTGGACTACATTCACCATAAAAACCAGGAGGAAAAGAGAAGGCCATTAGAAAAATTCTCTTGTTTACCCATACCCTCCTCCCTGGGGATCAGGGGCAGGAGTTTATGCAGTTTTTCCTCTTCTACTAGAAAATGAGATGGTTTCAGTTTAATAACCCTTGTTGCATTCAAAGGCAAGTACAAGTCTAGCAACAGCAGTGTTAATACCTAAGTAGGTCAGTCTTCTGTGTGGTCCTTGAGGGTTTCATCACAGGACTAGTCCATTGATATTAATGGGAGGAACTCCTCCCCAGTCCCCACACACCACAATGACAATTCAGCTCAGCATGGTAATTAATGCTGCTTCTGAAATGGTTTGAGTCAAATGATTCTCCCTTTCTCGATGCTCTGAAAACATACTTGTGGGACAAAGTGGCAAAAGCACAGACCTAAGAAGAGCTGAGCACGCTCACCACTAAACTATTTCTTTGCCTAATGAAATACACATATGTTGAACCCCTGCAGATATATGTGTACAGAGAAGAGTGAAGGCAAAAGCCTGGTGACCTGGCCAGACACAAGCCAGCTCTGACTGCAAGCTGACCAGCCCTCCTAAGGAAGTGTCACAGGCAGCAGGAATACCCAGGGCACACAGAACAGAGCTATCCAGCCAGCTCCAACTCAGCGCCAAGGGCAGGTGTGTGCACAAGCCAGCACACAGACATTTGTGCCAGTTGCTCAGTATCTTTAAGTGAGCTGAACTCTCCAAAATCATATTCCCTCAACCCTCACCTTTTCCCTTGCTCAAATAAGTTACTTGCTAGTGCAAATAACAAAGATCTCACTGCAGGCCATAACTCACTCCGCAATCATGATTAGCTTTCCGTGTAAAAGGTAAACATCTTGAAAAAATAGTATTTAACTTTTTATGATCAGTGTTTTCACTTTACCACCCTCATTTTACAACATATTACTACAGACCTACACCAAGCATTCAAAACCAACATTTGATCCATCTTAATAAAATACTATCTAAATTACATAATTCTTTTTTAAATGCAGGCACACATTCTTCAGTACCAACCCTTAGCACTGATTCTTCAATTTCCTACTTTCTATGAAATGCTTTATCTGGGATAAAACTTTGGCATAATTCCTATTAAAGCAAGCAGTGTTTTTTCCTGAGTATGAAATAAAATCTTAATATCAATCTTTTTAATATTTTCTACAAGGAGAAATTATAAAGTAGAGAACAGCTACTGGGATTATGAAAGCCATGACTGAAAGTCCTTAGGAAGAAGAATTGATCCAGAAAAGGTCTTGATCCAAGAAACAGTTTTAATCACTTTGCAAAATCTCAGTGACTGAGACACGCTTTATTGACCTGTAACATTGCCACCATCTTGTCAAAATATTTTCAAACTGGATCAAGCTGGAGCGTGCTATTTTACAACGATACCACATATTTCTTTCCTCCAAAGGAGTACAGCAAACTGTAGAATATCTCTCAGACAGGCAAATCTTCTGACCTTTTTTTCTTTCAGAATTCCTATCTTAGTGACCCAGGAATAAATGTATTTTTGAAATGTCAAATTTGTTTCCATGGTAACATGAAATGTCACTCCTGGAGATGATGTTCAATACAAATGTGAAGAGTTGAAGGCTATTTAACATGTATTCAGTTGTACCTATTCAGCAGTGGTTGTTACACTTTAAAACTCAATAAAGAAATTAAAATATATTTATCAAAAGTTGATCTCTGGCAAAGTGACTTTTACACCTCACATTATTGCCTGCAACAACACTTAGTAAGGAGAAGCCTCTTTAAGTACTTGTCTGCTGGTGGAACATGGAAACATTTTTTATTATGTTGACAGCCATTGCCAAGTCCTGCTTTCTGATTTCTCAAGGAAAAGAAGAGGTTTCATCTACCATTTCTACCCAGATCTTCTCCATTAATAGACTGTGTGTGGGGGGGGAAGTAAAGAAAAAGAAATAAAAATGTTATCAGTGCAACTGAAAGGGAAGAATGGCTTTTATGAATCTGTAAGAAAATTACTTACTTATAGTGCAACCCTTTCATACATATTACACATAGTAGGCACAGAGTACTTCTATACATGCACACCAAGACATAAACCAAACTAATAATGGATTAAAAGGCTTGTAGCAGATTTTTCAATTTACTTCCTCTGCAACACAAAGGTCTCCCCTCAGACTCTGTCTCTAACCTCAGCAAAGAAGGCCAAAGGGACACAGAAGGGTTGCTCACAAAGACAGAAAAATTTTGACGCTACCGCACTGGAGAGGTGGCCCCGACATCTCTGACCTGAGTCTGACTGTGCCTGAGCCCATGCCAAGGACAGCAAGAGGAGGCCTGCAGTGGGAAGGGAGTCTTGGCACTACCAGAGGGCTCCTTCCCTGCCCATGGCTGACTACAGAGTAAATGAGCCCCTAGGAAGAAGGAAAGCTAGCTCTTCCTGCTCAAGGAGGTGCCCTGCACCACAGCTCTCAGGGGCTGTTCTGAAAGGTAAAAACAAGATAAATTGCTCCCCAAGGTTCATAAATAATATATGAACAATTAAGTCTCTTTTTATGGATGCATCATAAAATATTAATTCATTTTTATTTTCATAAATTTTACAATTTACATGTTGTTGTTGTTGTTTAAATTTTATGTTAACAAGGTATCCAAAGCTGACAAATTTGGTTTCAGGTAAAAAAACAATCAACTTTTAAAAAATTGAGAAAGAAAACAGTAGAACTTGCCATTTGCAGTCTCAAATATCATATGGGTCTTACTGCTACCTCTTAAAAAGGAAGGAAAGAACCAATTCTCTCTGCTAAAACAAGGATTTTCAAATATAAGTTCAATTTTATTTCCTGAGCATTATTAAAGACTAATTGCATTTATGATGTCCATCCTGATAGGCATTCGTGCCAGGTACATGGTGTGCTGTGTGAATAAATCCACTGTGGAACTAATAAAAAAATATTAAAAACAACTACAATTGCAAATAAACAGTTGAGACTACCAGTTTAAAGATCTAGGGTTTGCTTGCATTCCTACAAGTTCCTCTAGTTGAGGTAGAAACTCTGAATGGAAAACTTAGGAACAATTAGATTTATTACATATAGGGCTATGCACACAGAAGTACAAAAGCTGAACATGCACAAACCTCCTATATAGCAGAGGTAGAATAATTTGCCCTCCAAGCTACCCACAGGTTGCTGAGCAAAATTGATGCAGCATTTCACTTTGGGCTTGTCCTTAATTTTCCCCCACAGGTTGAACTTGTATTCAAGGCCTGTGGGGGAAAAGAAGCAAAGGAACCAAACAGGGATAAGAAATTAAGCAAATGAAGGCTTTAGAAGTAAGAATATCCTAGAAATGCCACGGGCATAAAAGAATCAGATGATATTACTGGAATATGACCATGGGTATTTCTGTAGGGTATAGGAAACCAAATTTGTTTGATATGATGTGAGTACTGCAGAGCTACAGTTCATAGACCAGGTTTACATACACCAGAACACTTGGAGAAATGCCATTCAAAACAGTGGGGGAAAAGGGCACCTGTCAGAGAAAAGGAAAGAGAGAAGTTATGAAATAGCTGTGCAAGACCAGTTGTAGGTGGTCAGTTTGGGTAGACCCTTTATCCAAACACCGATCTCATCATACGTGACCATTTAAAAGAATTTGATTTCCAAAACTTGGTTATTTTGTTGTTGTTCTGTATCTCCAAAATGTTAAAGTTTCACAGATTCCAGGCCACTTTTGCTAGTGAGGAAATGGAGGGAGAAAATCCTGTGCATTATAGTAAGATGACAGATGCCAGGCATCCCAACAGAACATACTCAGGGTCACTTTGACTGTTCCAGCATGAGTTAAAATTAATGTCCCAAGAAATTTTTCTTAGTTAACTTAGTTACATAGCTCCAAATTTTGCCTCTTGGTTCAATTTAGGTGGTTCTGCATTATGGTGTGGATACAGCAGTGACAACAGCAAGAAATCTCCAAAGGCATTAATGCAATCCCCATCACAGCAGAAATACTGTTTCAGCACCATGCATCTTGATGACTGATTTCCTCTGAGCTTCACTGACCAGTGTCATTATAACAACAAAAATAGACTGTGGAAGTAAGATGAAGCCAGGGGAAACAGTTCATTAAAAAGTAAAAGCATGTTCTGTCATACACATACTTGCACACCGTCAAAGCAGCCAGCTGTCTCAGAACAGACTAATTTTTCTAAATGCAATAGGAGGGACACATTATATTTTACAGAGATAAAAAGTAACAAAGGTATGACTGAAGCAGTCACTGGTTTCCAGAAATCCGTGTCAACAATGGCAACACAGACCTGTGGAGGATCAGAAAACTCTCATCTACAAGGATTTAGGTGTGCAGTTTTGAGCTTGGGGGGAAATTCATGGCACTCTCCTGAAGTCATTGGTACCACACTGGTACCAGAAGCCAGCCTCCCTGCGTGGTCACCAAGAATCAAGGCAGCCTGGCTTCTCTAGGAGAAGCTGGTAGCAAAAAGGAAGCTCTTCACTGTGTGGGTATCTCAGCCACAGCAGTTGATTTTGACGCCAAATTTACACCTTACTATGCCTTCACACAAGTCAAGCCCCTCTCCACCTTCTGAGCCAGTCAGTGTGTGTACCTGAAGGCAGTACGGGTTGGATCACATTTGAAGCCTCCCTAAGCCAAGAGACATAACCCAGAACAAACTCTCTGCTAGTCTGACATATATTGGGTTTAATAGCCCTGCAGCGATTTCCATGAGCTGCAGATTACGCCGCCATCACTGGGAGGTATCTGCACCCTTTCAGAGAATTACCAGGAGAAGCAGCTCAGTTTTATAGATAGCCAATTTTGCATGGCCAAACTGCAGTGTTGTACATTACTTCATTTAGACTAGTAAATTTGGTCCCAGTTTATGACTCTCAGCAGAGTCTCTGAGGACCAAACTCACTAGCTGGAGGGAAGGAGTGTTTACTGCGACAGCCTGGTAAAGCTTGCATGGCTGCTGCAAGGGACGCATCGCCCAGGGCTCTCAGCCTGGCACCTCTAGCAAGCACTGCAAGGAAGTTACCATCACATGAGACAAACATCATTTCAGAACTTCCAGAAACCACGAACAGTACTCCTTTATTTACTTACATTTAGAAAACCATCCAGTCAAACTCTTCCCTCACTTGTATTTGTGCAGGCAGACTACAGTCAGCATTGCACAGGGTGAAAATCAGGTCAGAGTCTGGCCTAAAGCCTTGCTGGGGAGCGGGTGGCAGGTGACATCTCTACTGCTCAGAGGCACTTGGCAGATGGGACTAATTCTACCCCCAATCACACCATCACCTACTTCCTTCTTATAAACCTGTGAGAAGCAGGTCTTGGGTCTTCTCATTCTCTTTTAGTTTTCTTCCACTTCACTCCCAGCTTATTCACTTTACAAGCTTAGGGGTTACTGATGTTCTTGTTTAATTTGCTCATGTTTTTGTGTCTTGCACAGGCCAGGACCTTAGATAAAAATCAGACTTAAGCCTTAGTGAGTAATATCCTGGTGCACTTTATGAATAAATAAAAATAAGATCATTCAATAAATGCCACTCAATTTTGTTAAACTCCTTACACATGTCAAAATGCCATTTAATCCTTCAGTAAGAGAAGTGACTCTAAAATAAGGATCCCAGTGCAATGAGCACACTGCTTTAAAATAAAAAGAATTAAAAGAAAGAAAAATTCCATTAAAAAAAAAACTATTCTAAGAGGAGAAAACCTCAAGCAAACAAGAAAGCTTAAGCCAACTATAATATGTAGAAACCTAATATCCCCCAAACTGAAAATAACTCCAAAATCCAATAATAAAAAAATGCTTTATAAGGTTTTCCTTTTAACTTGTAGTGGGTTCCAAAAGGTTCTGCAATGCAAAACCAATGAAATAACACACAGACGTGCCTTTGCTTTGTGAGCCTTTGCTCCAAGTGACAGCTTTCACTGTAAACTTTTGTTTAGAAACAACAGATAATGTGATAAGGCTCTTCCAAAGGAGGTTATGAAAAAGACATTGAGCAATTGCTCTCCAACAATATTAGGACTAGCACAGAAAGAAATTGCTTTGATTCAGAGCAAATGTCACTTTGATTATGATTAGGGAGAAAAAAAGATAGAACAGTAGCTTGGTACTTGAACCTCTGTGGGAGGATAGCGGACCTCTTTCTTTAGAGGTCGTTTAACAAAAAACAACCTTCAAAACTGGGCCAGGGACTCTTGGCATAGACTCAGAGCAGGTGCAATAATATACTTTTCCTTAAATTTGGGCAATGCTTGCAGCTTTTATCTGAGGAATGCTAGTGCATTCTGTCTTGTGAAATCCAAAGAAACTTGTTTACCCCAGCTGCAGGCTTTTCAGTCACTTCTGCAGGTATCTGCAGGTCCCATGGGAACACCACTTACATGTACACACTGGTCCTCAGTTACATCCAGGCTTCCCCATTACCACACTGCTATCTCAGTCTCAATTATTAATTCTGTCATTTCCCAGCCTTGAAGCCCTTTTTTTTCCGACCCTAACACTTCCCTACCAGATCTACAGAGCGTAAATGTCATTTGCAGTCACTCGTAACTTTACGATACGTTCTGAATCTGACACCTACTAGATGACTCCCTGCCAAAAGGCAATATTTTTGTATAAAATGTGATCAAAAAAACATTCAGCTATATAAATATATACATCCACAAGGCTTTTTTTAAGCAGCTCAGTGTGGAAAGATGGAATTTGGCAAGAAAAGAGTCTTCAAACAAGAAGAACAGCCTCTGCGCGTTTGTGGTAAAAACTGGGTTTGATTTGATCCAGTTCTAAATGTTTTAATATCACACGTCGGGCATGCAGCGTTCACACTGTGCCATTTTGAAGTAATTTTCGGAGTCCTACCAAGCAAAGGCTGCTGCACAGCACATGCCTTAGCTGTGCAGTGAACACACATCTTTCTCCCCATGTACAATACTGAAGGCAGAAGTCTTTTCCTCCAGTGCACACTGCAAATGGTGCCGCTGAAAACTTCATGCTCTCAGCAAAGTTTTGGCATGTGTGTCCCAGAATTCAAGGAGAACAGTTCAAGTGGGAGAAGAAACAATCAAAGATGTGAGAAAGACCAAGAACTGCCTGATGATTTTTTTTTAAATTTGGAGGAAGGTTGAGATGTGCCTTTGTCTGAAAGTTTCTCTTCCAGAGGACTCTGTAGTTACCAATTTACAGCCCAGGAAGACACAGATGTTGGCTGTAGAAAAACGTATGTGAAGATTGAACCCCGGGGCCACCATTTACCCATATGGGGCAGAAGCAGCTCAAGCACTCCCTACCTCTGTGGGTGGCATGGGCCACACACAAATGGTTCCCCAGGCACAAGGGCCTCTGCCTGGCACTGCTGGCCCTTCCTCAGCCCCGCAGAAGGAGGTGGACAGCTCCCTGGGAGCACCTCTCATCAGATCCAGTTCCCCTCCTTTGGGCAGCAGCACCTTCCATTCCCATATGACCTGTTGCTCATGGTACCTCTGTGCCCAGTATCAGAGCTCACCAGCCAGCTCTGAGCCTAACTACCACAATGTTTAACACCCTGATGATTTATTCCTTGTTCACACTGACCTTACTCCCTTAACTGGAAGGGGTGGAAGTTTTCCTGATTTTTCAAACGCCAAGAACCCCAGAAAAAAACCTCGGAGGATCTGAATGTTTAACCAGAGCTGGCATTCGTGACTGTTACACTCAGGCTCAGGGTCCTTCCAACAAGAAGGGCTAAACAAGAAAAATCCTCTGCACCAACCAGTCACTGCAGAAAAGCTCCCACAGTCCTTCTCTGCACTGCCCCACTAGCTCTGACTGTGCTGCCAAGCAGGGAGCCCACAGAGCCTCTGGTTCACCACATCCTGCTCTCTGCAGCATGTTCACAGCTGAATCCATGCTGCAAGTCCCAGGGGAATAAATAAGCTCAGGCAAGAGAAGAAACATCACTGAACTTCCAGGGACTTTGTCCTGGCTTTCAAAGAAATGGTCTCTTTCTCTCTATTTTTCTCTTTCCAGAAGAAATGTTTCCCAACATGTTAAACTTTTCCGTGTTATTTTTTTCCCCCTGTAGTTAATGAAATTCTATTGTTTTCTTGTCTACTTAATCATTAAAACAAGGCTTGCATGAAATACAGGAAGCCAAGCAAGCCTACAGAGGCTGCTGCCCAGCGTAGCCATACGAGAAGCACGACTGCACCAGGACAGCGACAGCGCCTCCAGCACAACACAGGGTCCCCAGCAAGGAGGGCACCTCTGGGCAGGGAGAGCCAGACCACAGCCAGGGCGGGCCAAGGGGCTGCTCCACGCCAGGGGTGGTCGTGGGGATGTCAGCACTGTCAGACATGGCCATGGGCAAACCCAAGGAAATGCAGGCACAAAGGAAAACCTTCGTTATCACAAACTCATCTTCTCTTTCCTGAAATTGGAATGGATGGTAGCAGCCACATTACCATTTATTCCATTTGTGCTGCATGAGCTTTATTAAGCACCAATTAATAAATCCTGTGGAATTATGAATTTAGTCCTGCTCCTGCAAGAGCCTGAAGTAACAGCCACACAGCCAATGCCCCTTGGACAAGGGGGGGGGGCCAGAACACAGGCCAAGTGCTGCACACCAGGGGAAGCACCCTTCTAGAGTTTGGTTTCTACAGAAACAAGATGGAAGATGGGAAAAAAGATGTGTTATTAATCCCTTCTACAAAAGTAAGCCATGGAAATTTGGTGTTTGTTCAAAGTCAGTCTGTTGCACAGCTGGGAATTGATCTCGTATCTCAAGTGCCAGTCTAGTGCCTAAACCACAAAAGCTCTCTTTCCTTCACTCCTTCGACATGCAAATGGTGTATAATTGTATAGGCATGCTCACCATAAACAACTAGCAGAACTTGGCATCATGCTAATGGGATTTTTATTAGCCAAATATTTCTTTGGTAACCAGGTCAAACAATCACGTTCTCTTTTGTTTCCTGTTATGAAATGAAACTGAAAAAATATGCCACTTAAAAAAATAAAATAAGAAGAAGCCCAACTAGTCCTTTTTTCATAAAGAAAACAATATGCTTAATGCAGAATAAACCACATTTTATGAAAAGAGGTCATCTTTGGGGGGAGGGAGAGAAACAATTGAAAAGAAAAAATGTAGCACAAGAGGGAATTATGAACCTTTTTTTTCTTATGGAAAGTATTTACATGTTTATTTTAAGCCTAACATAAATGTAAATATTTTAAACAAACAAAAACACACCAGGGTAACAATAGAGTATTGTTTTTTTATGTTGAATAAAAACTGCCAGGACAGTGCATGTATATTTTTAAACATGCTGCTTCAAAAAGCAGGATGCAAGGGATGTTGCATCTTTAATTTTTCTGTTAATTATGGATTGAGCATTGTTGTGAGCCTTGTCCTCAAAACCCAGCTCAGAAAATAAGAGCAGATGCTCATACCCAGGTTTGGCTCATGTGGGAATTGAACAGAACATATTGGTTTATAATTAATGTAATTTGTTGGATTATCTTTTGTGAAGGAGCTAAGGTAAACAACCTTGCAGCATTGTAGTGAAATTCTTCTGCGCTCAGAGCCTCTATACTTGATGGAAGATGACAAAAAACCTACCCTTCCTCCTGGACTGTGGGAAGATTTGGAAATGTCTGTCACATTCAAACATATTTTAATTAACTCAAAGGAAAGAATTAGGCTACAGACCCTAAAGCAAATTACAAATAGTGTTTAAAATCAGAGCTAATGATTCCCCAATTGACTATTCTGATTAACAAAATTCTCTTTTCTAGTTTGCTGTAATTTTGTTATGGGGCAAGGATGAAGAAAGAACATGCTTTTCTGCCCTGAAAATGTTCTTCAGACCAAATTTACTGATCCAAGAGGCTCCTCCCTATGCCACACGGCGCTCGAGCAAGCATTGGCACTAAGTGGTAAGTTTAAGAAGGAAAAAGAAAAGGCATGATTATATAATGTTACACTTAGCAAAAGACTTTTCTCCAAGAACACTCAGTCTTGGTAAGCATTAATGAACAACACTTCCATCTCCAGGGAAAAGAAAAGGAAGGGGAAAATAATTATAAAAAACCAACCCCCCACAATCCCAAGCACTGTGCTCTAAGGGACAAAAACTGCAGAAATATGGGCGAAAAACATGGCTGTGTGTCCCAGGATGATTGCACCCATCCTGGCTCCAAACCATCCCCATCAACCTTAGCTCTTTTTTCTTCACACTCCACAGAAAAAAATATATAACAATATAACCTAAAAGCAGCAGCTTAAGGAGTTTGCTGTTCTCACAGAATTATATGGTTAACTTTTTCATCCTTTGTGCATTTTAGTTTTTCTCCCTTCAAGGCAATCGTGAGTTCACCTTGTGGTACCAGGGGTACCAGCATGGTGTGCTGCCCTAGGCTCTGCTGCCAGGTGCCAAGCGGGGATTGCCATGCTGGAGAGCTGGCCAGGACCACAATGGGAAGCTGGCCCAGAGCCACCAAGAGAGATTATTTTGAGCCAAGGCCACATGCCATGCACCCGTTGCCTTAAAAAGCTTCCTTCAACAGCAAGCATGTCTTATTTTGGCCTCACATCTTGCATAAGTAACAAAACACCTTGGGATCATGTCTTCTGGAAAAAATGATCAAGGAAGAATAGGAAACTAAAGATCTTGTCTTGTGCCTTGCTGCCATCCTCCATAATTGGCCACCAACACAGAGGGGACAGAGACTGATCAGTGAGTCATTTCAGTGCTACCTTGGGACATCTAGTTTGCAACAGGGCAAGTACTTCAAGCACCCTCAGCTGTCTAAAAATAAGGCATCTCCCTAGGGCTCTGCCAGCATCCCACAGAGAGACACCTTTGTCCACAGCTAGGATGCTGGCATCACACAGAAACTTCACCATAGAGAAGCCATAGGCTACATTTCAGCTGATAGATGGACACAGAGGCAGAGTTTTAAACAAAAGCAGGAGTACCAAATATGCTTTAAAAGACAGAAATAAAAGTAGACATTGGATGGATGTTGTTCCATTGGTCAGGACCACCAGGAGTTTGTACTGCTAATGTTCATACACACAGTCATTCCCTTCCCACGGAAAAAGGGAAAATGAAAGAAGTCTTTAAACCCAGGCATTTATTCTGGCATCAGCAAAATCTGGTTTTAGGTTCTGCCAGGACTTGGAAAGGTTCTCCCAGTCTGAGCTGCAAATTGGTACTGACCATCCCAGAGGTAGCCTGCCACTTTTCCAACTTTTCTCTCCCAGAAAAACAGCACTCCCGAAAGCACATTCACATACCAGGCATGCAACAGTCCATCTGCCAAAGGTTTTGACTCTTTAAATAAGAAGTCAGCTGCTCACAAGACTGCAAATGCAGAATATTTTTGGAGAACCGTTTTTCCTGGATATGTAGCACTTCTGCAATTTTATGAGAGGCAGAAGTAGAGAGCTTGGGACACTCACACACCAACTTTAAAATCATAAGTGAAGTAGACTTTCAGCTCAGAAATGTACATTGCTAATGAGCTACAGGCACAGCTGATACAGTAATAGTTCCATCCCATATTCACAAGAACAATGCTCACTCATGGGGAACGACAGTCTTATCAGGTTGGTAACTTTATCTCGAATATCATGTTCAAATTTTCATATCCTTATAAATTAAGAAATACTAGAATGAAGTGACCAGATGTTCAAGTCTCCTCTGCAGCACATTCATTACCAGGCACGCATTTAAGATGCATGCAAGTCCGCTAGGACTCTTCTCTGAAGAGGCTCACTCCTCTTTGTATCATCTGGTTTTGCTTGCACAACGTCTTCAGCACCTCAGCCCAGAGGAAACTTCTGCCTCCACCATTACCTCATCCCAGGACTTCTAACACACTGTTTTCTATGGGCTCAGGAAAGAGAAAACACTGATTGTCCTTTCAAGCCAGAATCAAAGGAAGAGAGAGAGTAGGAAGGACATAAAGGAGAGGCTGAGCAAAGTTCTTGCCTCATGCAAGAGTTGCTGGTTTATTCACAGTCTCCCTCCCATCTTCTTCACCTCTGCATAGCATCACACTGAAAGCCCCCTAAGTTCTTACTACTTTATTTTTCATTTAACACAGGATTTTGTTCCATGTTAACCAAGCACCTCATCTCCTTGGGGGCTACCAGTCCTAACTGCTGGGCCTTCAGTCTGTGCCTTTACCACACCAACAGCTACATCCCTGTCTTTCAGCACTGCTGATAGTGTAAACCCACAGCATGATAAGCTGTAGTGCTCTGATAGGAGCAGCAGCACATAGACACATGCTCCCTTTGATAGCTTACTGGTTGTTTCAGGAAGATATGAAATGGAACTCTATAATATGATTATAATTATTCAGAAATTTAAGAGTAAACATGTTGGTCCACATAAGTGAGAAATGCTGAAGAGCAGACTATACTCCATCTTAAATCACTTATTACTCTTTTCCTTTGCTGTTCTAATGCCAACAGGACATTTTCTTCTCAAATTTGTAAAAGAAGAAAAATATAAACTAAACAGACTGTTCTCTGGCGGAGACCTTGGATTCTCTGGCACTTAATATAACAACAAAAAAATTAATTTCACATCATACTGGCAATAGTTTATATTAAAATTGCATTTTTGCTGCTTCGACATTACTGTACATGGATCTTTTTGTTGTACATAAATGCTCTACATTTGGGCTTTTTTTTTTTTTAACTAGCTAGTATTCCCTCCAATTCGAGAGTATACACAAGACTGGCATTTTCCCACTTGTTCATATATCCATGAAAACTGTCCCTCTCTTTAGATGTAGTTTTGTTGCTGTAAGTAAACAGACATGACACAATCCAAATGGACAGCCCATTTTGACCACTCCCCGTTCCCAGTGTTTGTCCAGGGAGCAGATTTTACAGAAGCCTTAGAGACAGACCTTCAGCTGGAAGTCCACGGCCAACAGACAACTGACCTGTAATGATAGCCTGCCCCTTCTTGTCTGAGGCACAGCTAAAGGACAGGATATCTCCACAGCAGGCCAAAGGAAGGAGCACTTCTGGTGATGGGCTTTGCTATGAAAGGACAAGTCAGATTCCCTCTGAGGTACAGAAACCCATGGTGGCTGCTCTGTTTCTTGTCCTACTGCTCATCTACCATCATGAGAGACTTGAATGAAACCAAATATTTTCCAGTATTCTTGAATGAAACCAAATATATTCCAGTATTCTGTTCCATCCCAGCTGAGGAGTTTCAAGCGTCTATACACCGAGAGGAAGTGTAAAGTAGCAACTCTTCCACACCACTGACCATTACTCCCTCCCAGCTATCCCCAGAAATACCTTTGCCCCATGCTCATTACCCTCCCTTCAAAAGGAGTTAACACCAATCTGAATCCAGTCTGTAGCGGCCCTCCTCTCTCTTTTGGTGGCTAAGTTGGTCACCCTTGATGCAGAAACTTGAATTGCTGCAAGTATTTAAAATGTCAAAACCCAAAAGGAACTAGACACTTTCTACTTAGCCAATGCAAGGTTTTACTGTCTCAGCAGATACCAAAAGCATTAACTGCTCACATTGTTTACTATTGTTTTTGTCAGCATTTGAGCCAGGGTTATTTTACCTTTTCTCCTGGGAATGGGTAGCCTTTTTATAACAACACTAATAAGATAATTTCATATTTACTAAAAATGTAATTGTGTAACTTTAGGTATCATTTATTTGCTGTCTCCATACATTCCATAACAGGACTGGAATTTGAGAAAGCAAAAAACATTTATGTAAAAGGGTCAAGTCCTTAAATTGAGGGAAAAATAAATATTTATTTTTTTTTAAACCCTGGTTTCTTTCTTTTCTTTAACCCCTCTATCTTGGCTCTTTCTCCTGTGTTAGTAAATAAGCAGGAGGAGGGGGTGAACCATAGGAACCATTTACTCAGCTGAACTAAAGAGATGAAAGCAACTGGTCATGCCAAATGGGTTTGTGGTTTCTCACCATAAGAGTTGCCACTTCAGGAGGGTACCAAGTTTTTACTGGAAACTTGACATTTGTTGACCGGAATGTTTTCAGTGGTCTTCAAAACTGAAAAATTGCAAGGCAGAAGCTTTGCACCTTGATGTGGTCAATTAGCTAAGAAAATCTAGATTTGAGCAGCCTTAAAAAAAAAACCCAAACATCTCAGTGACCCGAGCCACTGCCATTTCTCCCCCCATCAGAAAGTCACACAATTTGGCTGCAGCCACCCCTTAGCACAAGAGCAATTGTCTCCATTTGGAGAAGCATGTGAGGCTGAAAGCAGGCAGGAGATGCTGTTTGTTTGCAACTAGAATTCTTGAGCAAAGAAGCTTGAAATTTGTGCATGCCACCCCCCAGGAAAAGTAGCCATCTCAAAGCCCTGCCCTCACCCCTGGAGTCTAATTCTGTGGTCTCCTAAACTCTGCATGCTGGGAGAAAAAAACAACCACCATTGTCCTCAAGCTTTTTCTAAGATTAGATCTGACCTAGAGGGTACTGAAAGATCAAAACCCATCATCATCCCTATTTTACAGAAAGGAAAAAATTACATTTGAAAGTCAAAATGTCTACTTTGACAAATAAGCTTCTTTGAATACAGCATCTTCTCCCGCTGAGTATCTGCACTACAGGCATATTTAAAGTGGCACTGTGTTGGAGTACTGAAGAATGTTGTCTCTTTAAAATGGTTATCCCAGGTTGTGTACCCCTTCATAGGAATCTTTGGACATGGTATATTTCTCCTTCATGAGACTCAGAGTTGGAACAGATGGTGCTTCTCTGTGGTTTAGAGCATAAAGGAAGAGAAGGAAAATCTTACAAATAAGGACGCCTGGGTCATTTGATTTCCTGAAGATTAAAATCACTGCCTTGAACCCAACACAAGCCCACAGCAAAAAATATACCACTTAATAGACAGGCTGTGCTTCCTCTAGTAGCCTGACTTCCTGGGTTAAATTACAGGTCTTGTACAATGCATGAAAATAACCCAGCACCCATGGAAAAAGTCAAGGTGATAGAAGCACATTTTAGACCTTCAGGAGAATGGCATACAGCCTGTCTAGAAGATGCAGGAGGCCTTTGAAGCTTTCAGAGCATCAAGTGCACTTATTTTCACAGACAGTTGGGAACTTCAGGAGCAAGCAAAATTCAGAACCAGGATGGCAGGCTGTATATAGAATGAGATGAAACTGTCTCTATGATCTGCATCACACTGCTCAGGGGTTTTAACCTTTAAAAGGAAGGAAACATTGAACACTAGTAACATTTAAAGGTAAAACCCATTGATTCAGTAGTTTTTGCACCTCCTTGATTATCTCATGGAATCATCATATAAAAGAGCTTTTTGAAAGAAATCAAGTAAAAGCAAAAGCCCAGCTTCACAATGGCAGAGCCAAAGGAGAACAAGAGGAAGATTTATTTGCAGAGAAACAGCTACTGAGGAGGCTGAAGAGACTATTCTACAACAGGAGGTAACAGCCATACACAGAAAAGCTGTAATAAACTGACTTCAAAATAGGCTTCATCACAACCTTACTTAGCATACACACATCCCAAAGACCAGCTTTATGCATTCTGTCACTCTGCACATAGGAGAAAAACATTTTCAAATTCAAGGAATACATGTTCCTCGCTCTTGCTTTCAGAAGGTAGCAGCAGCTCAAATGGGAAGCACCATGTACTCTTAAGCAGCAAATTGCACACAATTATATATTTTCTTAAGGTGCCTTGCATTATTAAAGCCTCTTTAGAGAAAACAAAACTGAACATAGTTTAAGTACATGACTGCACAACTAAGCTACATATCAGAACAGAAACGGACAATGATTGCGCTCTTTTGCTCCTCCCATCTTAACCACTAGATACTCAGGAACAACAGCAAAGCATCTGCAGATGCATTTGTCACCATCTTTCAGCTTTATTTCTACAATGAACTAACAAAACTACAGAAGTCACAGTGCTTACGACACTTATTTTTTGAAACATGATTTCTGATAACCTTGTCATCAGAAATTTGGATGCGAGATCACAAATTAGGAATTTGCTTTAAAAAAGCAGCCAAGATGAGAAACTACGTGAGATGTTCAGCTAGTGAGAAGGCAGTTCTACCCACTGAACACTGGGCCACATGTTTTCCTTAAAACAGACCACAAAAAATTACTTAGTACAATCAATTACCCACATCTAGCAGAGGAGATTAATGTTACTATTTGATTATAACCCCAAGAGTTTGTTCCTGAAATACAAACTTTGACTGTCAGGGAATACAGAAATATAATAAACTTTTGGCTTTGTTTTAATAGTAAGTTTTCTGAAGGGGAATAGTGTGATATGTACTTGCCATACCATAGAGATCCTGGAACATGCCCAAGTCTATTTTAGGGCCTTGCCTCAGGGTACCTCTCTGAGAAAACAGGAAACTTTGGTTTAATACCAAAGCTAAACCTAGACAACAGCTCCTGAAGAATTTCACACCCCCCCCCCCCTTTGCCTCTTTTCTGAGTTTTCTCCCCAAACTTCAGATTCCCAGAGCATCTTTTGACTTGCAGCACCTTTTTACTCAGCATGTACCCTCAAGATCCTGAGTACCCTGTTATCACCTCCCCCAGGAGCCCCCTGGTCTGGCCATCACATCCTCCAGAGCACTTCCCTGCTCTAGACACCTCAGTGCAGAGTCCCTGACAAACATTCAATGCATGATTTCTTCTCAGGTCCTCCCCAGCCACTGGCCACTCCACCTGAGCCAGCACCACCTGATTAGTACTTGCAGTGGTTCCAGTCGCCTCTCCCATGGCCAGCCACTCTGTGTCATGGGTGTTAAAGCTAGTCCACAATCTCTGTTTAAAGGCTTCCAGTAGCCACAGGAAGCGTAAGCAGCTGCCCTGGGGAGCACATGTTGTTTTGTGCTCCCTACCACAGAGCAAATATGAATCTAAATGTGCTAAAGGCTGGGCTCAATAAAGGCAAGACCTTTAAAGTGCTTTTTCCAGTTTCTGAGTCACCATGCTGTATTCCTCTTCCTTAGGCAACAGCGAGAAAGGCCTAAGCCCAAGATTAAGAGTCTGGGAGATAGGTGACTGCCAGAGCTCAATAGTTCCACGTGTGTGAGCTGAGCTTGATGCGTCAGTTCTTCACACACACACACACAAGCCCAGGGCTATTAGCATAGAGCCTTGGGTCTGCACAGGGCCAGAGCTCTACATAATTTTAAAATAATACAGGCTCTCTCTTGTCCATTCCTGCCTCACCCCAAGCATTCAAATTGAACAGTTTGAGGTCTTAGAGTCATAAGACACTAAACTAGCCAATAAAAGCCATTGTGGACGAGACTGACTTGAGCCATGCCAGGGAAATAGGTCACTGAAGTCCCAGGGGACAACCTTTGAATGCAGCAGACTCAAGCCAATTTATCTGGAGAATGATCAAACAACTTCCCCACCCCACCACCCCTAAAATAAAAAATGAAGTTCCTTAAATATACACCAGCCACCTAAAGATCACCTTGCTCCACAGGACCAATTGTTGCTCGCAACAGACAGATGCAATAACATGAGAGGATTTACCTAGAACCACCAGTTCAGTGGCAAGTACTAGTGCTCCTAGTAGTCAGTTCATCTGTAATTGCTTGGTTATTCATGTTGATTATTAACTATCAGATGTTACAACCTTCTGGAGCATGTATATCATTTTCATATGTCCCCCCGCCATGTGCACCTACATAACATTTGAGCTTTCTTTAAACAAATCTGCAGCTGTAACTGAGGAAAAAAAAAAGTATGAATTATTGAAAGTTGAGGAAAAATGTTAATTGCTTTCAACCAAGGTCCAAAAGATTTAGTTAAAGACTCCTTAGAGTGTATATAGCACATTCAAGAATACTGGCTATTCTCCAATGGTTTGTATCTGCTAAGCTTAAAAATTCATGTAAGTCTTTAAAATTAATGCTGCATAACCATGTGTATCCTCTAGAACCACAGCAATTACAATAAAAGTGCTTTAATTTGATATCAAGTTATTTTCCTCATAATGTGACACTAAATACCAAAACATTTAATAA